>NC_138162.1:91671763-92399263 GCF_964165515.1 Mesoplodon bidens | reverse complement strand
CCAAGATCGTCCCAAAGAATTCTGCCTCTCTGTAGTGGTGAAGCTTGTGCGGCTGCCCCCTGGTCAGCACCAGCTCTGTGACTGCTCAGACCAGTAGAATGGCGAGGAAATAGTGTGCTGAGATTTCCAAGCCAGGCATTAATCAGGCCTGGCCACTTTGAGCTGCAATTTAAGCAGCCCAGGGTTCTTTGCTGGAGAGAGGTCAGAGAGGTCCTGGGGGCTGAGATCCACAGGGAGGAGCATCCTGGCCACAGACGTGCAGATGCACCACAGCCCATGTCCATCTGACTGCAAACACATGAGACACCCAAGGGAGAGGAGCTGAGGACTCTCCAAGTGAGATCCAGTCAATTCTGGCCATTTCAGAAAATAAAAAGTGGTGCTGTTCTAGGCAATTAGATTTTGGGTGGTTTGTTACAGAGCAGTAGGTCCTGGGAACTGGCATATTCCCAGAACAGCGATGCTGTTCAACAGGAATAGAATGTAATGTAATCCACATATGTAATTTAAAATGTTTAGCAGCCACATTAAAAAATGTAAAGAGACAAGTGAAATTAATTTTATTAATATATTTTATTTAACTCAGTATTGCAAAAATACTATCATTTCAGCATGTAACCAATAAAAATATTAATGAGGTATTTTACAATGTTTATACTGTCTTCAAAACCCAGTATTTATTTAATATATCTGGCACATCTCAGCTTGGATCAGCCATACTTCAGGCAGCTAGTGGCCACCAAACCGGTCAGCACAGCCCCAGAAGGAGCTGATACCTGCTAACCTTTGAAAACCACTGCACTGTGAGTAGGAAACAAAAGGGAAACTAGTTCTTGCTGAAGGCCAGTTAATAAATGCTATGTTACATGTCTTCACATATTCCTTATTTAATACAAATAACACTCACACCCGCTCGCACAAAATCCTGACAGGTGACAGGTGAGCATCACTGTCCTCACTTCACAGATAAGGAACCAAAGACTCAGGAAAAGAAGGAAGATACACAGTTCAATCCATAAACCCTATAAGACTCAGTTCAGACTTCTAACCTCCAGAACTGTAAGATAATACATTTTTATTGCTTAAACCACAAGGCTAGTGGGAACTTGTTACGGTGACGATAGAAAACTAGTACAACTTCCAAATGCCAAATCTCGACCACTTGGCCATTCAATAAATGTCTGATTTATGCCAAGCTCTGGGATCCTCAACTAGTGAGCTCTGAGAGAGAGACAGATGTCTTCTAAATAAATTGTTACCAGGTCCCAAGAGAGCTGCTAACACACAAGCACAGCGTTTGCAGCAACACAAAAGGTGCACCACAGTTGTGCTGGGGCGAGGGGAAGGCAGCTTTGCGGAGACTGAGCTTCAGGGAGACTTTGACAGTGGAGCGACCTCTTGATGGGATAGGAATTCACCTTCATGTAATGAGGAAGGGAGATCCCAGGTGCAGGAAACAGCATGCATGAGGCAAAGAGGCATAAAAGAACTTGGTCACAACTGGAAGCAAAGTTTGCTGTGTGGATAGATTACCTTTCATTTGGGAAGCAAGATAAGAGATTCAAACAAAGGTAGGTGAGGTTGGGCTCTGAGGGACTATTAGCCACTTGTTAAGGAGCTTGGACTCTATGCTGTAGGTAGGACACCTACCTACAGCAAGAAAGAAAGTCTTAATTGGATTTTTATTTACAAAGATTACCCTGTTTACAGGGTGGGGGATGAACTGATGCTGGAGAAACTCTGAGGCAGAAACTGAGGTGCCTCCTGCACTACCTGGAGTAGGAAATTCTGAGGCCTGAAGAAAAACAGAGAGAGAGAGAGAGAGAGAGAGAGAGAGAGAGAGAGAGAGAGAGAGAGAATACGGACAGATTCAAGAAAGGTTACAGAGAGGTCACCTAATCAATAGGACCCCAGAACCCACTAGAGGTAGGTGATGGAGAAAGAGAGGAAGGAGTCAAGACTGATTCAGGTTGGTAGTTTCCTGAGATAGGGAATGTAGAAGGAGGAACAATTTTAAAGAAAAATTAACACATTAGAATTTGGACATGTTGGGGCAGTCATGCCTATTGAATTCCCATTTGTTGGTGGATGGGAATATGGTCATGGAGTTTTTTTTAAGATGGGGATTAAAAATACAGAAATTGGGGGCTTCCCTGGGGGCGCAGTGGTTGGGAGCCCACCTGCCGATGCAGGGGACGCAGGTTCGTGCCCCAGTCTGGGAGGATCCAACGTGCCACGGAGCGGCTGGGCCTGTGAGCTATGGCCACTGAGCCTGCGCGTCTGGAGCCTGTGCTCTGCGACGGGAGAGGCCACAACAGTGAGAGGCCTGCGTACTGCAAAAAAAAAAAAAAAAATACAGAAATTGGAAGTCATCAGCTAGACATAGTTCTAGAAACCATGGGGGTGGAGGACATTAGGCAGAGAGAGAAAGGAAAGAGGAAGAGAGTGCAGAATAGAATCCTGAGATTACCAACATTCAAAAGGCAAGCCAGAGATACAGAGTAATGAAAAGTCCCAATTTTGCTCTTAGCAGCTGTGTCACTTTTAGCAAGCTGATTAAGCATTCTAATTCCCAATTTTCTGATCTGTACACTGGGTATAGTACTCACAGCATCCTCACAAGACAACTCACATTGCTCCCTTCTGGGAGGTCCAACAGCCTCTATTAGCTACATATCATATGGCTGCCTGGTCATATATTTTGTTTTCTTTTTTTTCTCTAATATTAAATTGTATGGCCTATCTTACATACCCTGATATCCCTACACGGCTTTGATGCTGAGCACTCATAATTATGCAGATATTATTGAACCTGAAAGCAAATACTAAGGGAAAAAAATAGGTTCCCATATTGTTCACCTGGACTTCAGTTTCTTTAATCTGCCAAAAATGCAGGCACATCCCACTTTAAGGAAATCAGGAAGATACAATTTCATACAACTCAAACAGGTTTAAGGCTGGGAAAATTAAATTACCTCACCAAAAACTACCATGTGCTTCACAACTGCATTTTGAATGACTCAATCTTATGGACAGGTTTACACCCAGTGGGCTCAGCAGTGGTGCTGATACACCAGCCTGAACTTTTTGTGTTTTTCTCAAATTTCAGGCCATCGATCGATTTAATGCCTGTTGAACTTGAATGTTTAAAGCCTGTGGCTCTAGTGACGGCAAATGTATTTACCAATGGACAATGGTTGGGATGAATTTCCTATCAGCCCTACAGGGAAAGTGCATTTCTAGGAGAAACTTTTCCTGGGATTGAGAGGTTTTCCAAGAAAAAGCAGAGGAGTTCAGGTTGTTAAGCAAACATTTATGGCCTCCCTTTGAAAACAAATTTTGTTTCAGACAGTGCAAATCCATAAACTCTTCTAGTTCAAGTTTTATGACATGACGTTGAATGAAAGGGACCATGTCGGGAAATATCTTATGAAATCTAAATGAAGAACTTACATGTTTTTCATTATATATAACATTCTAAAGGCTGTAACACTTTATTTTTTTGTCACATCTTTATTGGAGTATAATTGCTTTACAATGTTGTGTTAGTTTCTGCTGTACGACAAAGTGAATCAGCTATATGCATACATATATCCCCGTATCCCCTCCCTCTTGCTTCTCCCTCCCACCCTCCTTATCCCAACCCTCTAGGTCATCACAAAGCACTGAGCTGATCTCCCTGTGCTATGCAGTAGCTTCCCACTAGCTATCCTTTTTACATTTGGTAGTATATATACGTCCATGCCACTCTCTCACTTTGTCCCAGTTTACCCTTCCCTCTCCCCATGTCCTCAAGTCCATTCTCTACGTCTGCAACTTAATTCCTGCCCTGCCACTAGGTTCAGCAGTACCATTTTTTTAGATTCCATATATACGTGCTAGCATATGGTATTTGTTTTTCTCTTTCTTACTTCACTCTGTATGACAGACTCTAGGTCCACCCACCTCACTACAAATAACCCAATTTCTTTTTTAATGGCTGAGTAACATTCCATTGTATATATGTGCCACATCTTCTTTATCCATTCATCTGTTGATGGACACTTAGGTTGATTCCATGTCCCAGCTATTATAAATACTGCTGCAGTGAAAACTGTGGTACATGTTTCTTTTTGAATTATGGTTTTCTCAGGGTATATGCCCAGTAGCGGGATTCCTCGGTCATATAGTAGTTCTATTTTTAGTTTTTTAAGGAACCTCCATACAGTTCTCCATAGTGGCTGTATCAATTTACATTCCCACGAACAGCACGAGAGGGTTCGCTTTTCTCCACACCCCCTCCAGCATTTATTGTTTGTAGATATTTTGATGATGGCCATTCTGACTGGTGTGAGGTGATACTTCATTGTGGGTTTTTTTTTTTTTTTTTTTTTTTTTTTTTGCCGTACGCGGGCCTCTCTCTGTTGTGGTCTCTCCCATTGCGGAGCACAGGCTCTGGAAGCAGAGCCCCAGCGGCCATGGCTCACGGGCCCAGCCTCTCCGCAGCATGTGGGATCCTCCTGGACTGGGGCATGAACCCGTGTCCCCTGCATCGGCAGGTGGACTCTCAACCACTGCACCACCAGGGAAGCCCTTCATTGTGGTTTTGATTTGCATTTCTCTAATGGTTGGTGATGTTGAGCATCTTTTCATGTGTTTGTTGGCAATCTGTATGCCTTCCTTTGAGAAATGTCTATTTAGGTCTTCTGCCCATTTTTGGATTGGGTTATTTGTTTTTTTGATATTGAGCTACATGAGCTGCTTGTATACTTTTGAAATTAATCCTTTGTCAGTTGCTTCATTTACAAATATTTTCTCCCATTCTAAGGGTTGTCTTTTCGTCTTGCTTATGGTTTCATTTGCTGTGCAAAAGCTTTTAAGTTTCATTAGGTCCCATTTGTTTATTTTTGGTTTTATTTCCATCTCTCTAGGAGGTGGGTCAAAAAGGATCTTGCTGTGATTTATGTCATAGAGTGTTCTGCCTATGTTTTCCTCTAAGAGTTTGATAGTTTCTGGCCTTACATTTAGGTCTTTAATCCATCTGGAGTTTATTTTTGTGTATGGTGTGTAACACTTTTTTAAATGGTAGTTTTACCTGTGGAAACTATGCCATTTTCACTTAAGACTTGGGTACTTGGACAAGCAAATCTGATGGCACAGTGTAAAGCAAATTAAAGTCTCTACATGTTTGTTTATTTCTAATTTTCATATTTAACACATTGTTAACAGAACTCAGAGGAATCAAGCCAGGTCACAATACAATAACAACCATTTAAAAAACTCCTTGATAAGTGGTTCACAAGAAGTGACCTTGTTATCAAACGCTTCTGCACACCGGTGTTTTGTGTTCCCAAAGAAACACAAGCCTGAGTGGAAGCTACACTGTAAACAGGGTGGTGCCAGGCTGAGCCAACTCTCTGGCAAGAGCACACGGGGGAAGGGCACAAGCGGCCTCCAGCTCTCCTATCCTTGTAACATAGAGAATCGATTATAAAAAGAGAATCAATTCTGCAATCTGGGTGTGACAGTGGCACTTTGGAGTCATTTAACTGTAATATGACCCCACAAGGCAAGTCAGTGTTAAATAGTGATTATGTTATTCAGTTTAGTCCAGGCTGTTATATATAGAATCATAGACTGTCAGGACTAGAAAGGGCCTTAGGGATCATTTTCTTTGGCACCCTCGTTGTACAGATTAGAAATGCCTAAAGGAAGACAGGGACTTAGTCAAGACTCTTCAGCTGTTCAGGGTAGATTTAAGATCAGACTTTGAGCCTCCTGACACTACACTCCTCCAACGTGCTGGGCAGAAGCCAGCAGCCATGCAGAGGGCCTGACCTGCAGCATCCTTTCCTGCTCATCCAGGACAGCAATGCAGCACCCCTTGCCTGAAGCTAAGGTAGAACCGAGCCCCTTATTGTACTAAAGTTAAGATTCTTATAAAACCAGAAACTTACAAATGATCAGGAAAAGAACTACACGCCTAAAGTTATGTTTTTGCTTTGTCAGCAATTAAAGTATCATTGGCCTGGATTTTGTTAATGCATGTTTCTTTTCTCTCTCTCTGTCTCTTTTTTTTTAGATATTTAATCCCTTTAGACCAGCAAAGAATCATCTTTTCATTTGTGGCAGAAAACTAGGCAGAAGAAATAAATCTAATAGAAAATATTCTTATTTCCTAAGAATGCTGCAAGGATTAAAGTACAGTTAAATCCAAGGTCTTCAATGATGCGATTTTCATTCTAATCCACATCCCAAAATATTATTTATTGTTAACACCATTGACTTAGCTTAATAATTACCTGGGTAATAATTTAAACAAAGTGCTTCCAACTGGCATGATATACAATTTGCTTTGTTGAGTTTTTTTTTCCCCTTTACATTGGAAAATGTCATAATAGACAGCTATATTCATAATAGTCTCCTGTGTTTAAAATCTGGTTCCTGGAAGTGATTCATACATGTCAACTATTAGCTTTGTGGTGACATTTTGCAGAAACATCAACGACACCTCGGATGCACCTCCTTTGTTTGGCAGTAAAGGTATTTTGTCAAAGTTCACAGCGAACAAGCAGCATTACCAGTTTTTATAAAAACCATGTTTGTTTTTCCAACCACTACTGAAAGACAAGACAGTGTTTTCCAATGTAGATTCATGTTATGGTCAAGAAATCTGGCACACACAGCAGCTAAGTGAAAATTCAATCCTGCATCCAGTTTTCGAAATGTAAGGCCAAACTTTACCGAGAGAGATGGAGAACAGCTTCCACTATATTCGAACCATCTTTGGCATTTGTTTTATAAAATAATGCCCCATAGGTCTGTAAAAAATATAAATACACCATTAAATGAAGGCTTTAATTAGGTTTCCTGGAATGTTAGCTTTTAAAACCAATAAAATAAAATAAAAATACTCCCCTTTTGAGTGTGCTAAAACTAATAGCTAAGAAATTGAATTCAAAGTTTCAATACTTTAAAAAAAACAGGTTTGAGCCTAGTTATTCCAGGAACAACTCCTAGTCAGAGGATTTTTATTTTGCATCCAAAAAAAAACCCATAATACAAACTTTCATGTTTTAAGGTTCTTATTTCCAAGAGTCACACGTGCTACCAAGTGTTCTCTATCAAATAATTTGAGAGAGAGAAAAATGATAGCTTAAGGTAACCACTCAGGAATTAAATGTCCATCTAAAGTATGTGATGAATTGGGAGGTTTGGATTGACATATAGACACTAATATGTATAAAATGGATAACTAATAAGAACCTGCTGTATAAAAAATAAATAAGTAAGTAAGTAAGTAAGTAAGAAAGTAAAGTATGTCTTCTTTTGGCCAGAAGCTAACACACATTCCCCTTCACCCTATCATCTTTTCCTATCAAGATTCAACAGCCTCTCTGTCACTAAAACCAATGGACATTTTCTAGTCCTCTATTTTTCAACCCCCCAGTGGTTATGCATACAATCATCGATCATACCACTCTCCTTCTTCAAACCCTTTAATGCTTTCCCCCATCCCTCTCAAGTAATACTGAAATGCTTACCTGGCCAACAAGGCTTAGCTTGTATGTGGCCCCAGCCAACCTCCCAGTGTTACCTGTCACCACTCTCCCTCACTCACAACGCTCAAGTTACCCTGGCCGTCCCTCTATTTCCCCAATGCTCCAAATTCCCTCCCACCTCAGGACCTGTGCACCTACTGTTCCCACTACTAAGTCATCCCCTACTCCACTAACCCCCTTCACCAGGCTGACTTTTACCTCCCTTCTAGATTTTTAGGTAATCCTCCCTTGAAGTTAAGTGTTTTCTAACTCTGAATAGTCGATATTAGGTTTTCCTATTATAAAACATCTTGACATATGTATCTTCCCAGTATAGCACTTACCACAGCTGTAATTGACCAAGTTATTTTTGTGTGTCTTTGTCTAACAAGCTGGAGACAATTTCCCTTAGGAAAGGAGAACTGTGTGTGCTATGGGGCTGGGTGTGGGCGACATAGCCCTGTGTGGGATATGGGCAGGATGTGATGGGTGTTCTGGAGCAGAGAGAAAGGGAAGAACCTAACAACAGGCAAAAACTACCATGAAACCTTTACCCATGAGCCCCCAAATCCACAGAAAAGCTTTAAAAAAAAACAAACATGAATGTATTTCTAGTAGAAATGGGTAGTGCTGCTACCTGGCACAGCCAGGATGTTATGGGGTGAAATAGAGACTGCCTTTGAGGACGCAGGAGGGTGGAGGTCAAGAGATGCATAATAAGGAAGCAAACCTCGGGAAATCTGAGAAATCGTGAAGAGGGAATAAAACTGTTCTGCAGCCAGGAATTCTGAAACCTCTAGAGGGACACGTGGATTACATGAGTTTAATATCTATCTGCCCCAGACAGTAAACTACGTGAGGGCAAGGACAGTCTGCTTTGTTCTCTACCCTTTGCTCAGCTCACAATAGGTGCTTTTCACATGGTGGATACAATTAAATATGTGTTGAATCAATCTCTTCTGTATTTCATTGCCTAGTTTTGATGTTTATCATATTTGGTTCAAAGTTCTAAAATTTAAAACAAGTAATAATTCCAACTTAAAACAGTGAGGTTGGGACTTCCCTGGTGGTCCAGTGGCGAAGACTCCGAGCTCCCAATGCAGGGGGTCCAGGTTCAATCCCTGGTCAGGGAACTAGATCCCACATGCCACAACTAAGAGTTTGCAAGTTGCAACTAAAGACCCCACATGTCACAACTAAAAGATCCTGCGTGCCGCAACTAAAGATCCTGTGTGCCATGACGAAGACCTGATGCAGACAAATAAATAAATAAATAAATAAATAATATTTTTTACAAATAGTGAGCTTGAAACTTCTTTTTAAAGTTAACATGTATATGCTACAGAGTAGTGCTTTCATGGTACTGAGGACAGACAGCAACGATAGCAACATCAGGACAGCCTGTTATGGTAAGAACCTCTTATTTAACCCAAGGAGCATCTGGTTCCTTGTTTGGGTAAAACAAGTCACAAGAGGGCCATGCAGCCTTCTGATACAATGATAATAACGAGAGAATAAACATTACCCACAATAACAATCTGGACAGAAACAGGGTCCAACCACTATACAAATGCATAACCAAAAATAATTTTACACTATTCCAACTGAATACAAACCTTACAGAAAAGAACAAGTCTTCCAATTCCCTTCACCCCTTCACGCAGGTGACACACAGCACCACCTGCTGCCCCTTGGCACAGGGACCCTCTGGAACCAAACCCATGTTTTCAAAATAGGACACCCATTCTTTTCCCTTTACCCAAATTCTGGGACTAGAGAAGGGTTCCAGGAGCTGGGGAAGAGTGAGGAGGAAGACGGGATAACTTTGCCTCCTCTTTGTCCCTGACACTCAGTGGGGGGAAGCGATCACGTGATGCTTTTACCTCTCTAAGGGATTTAATTATTGGTGCAATTACTAACAGTTATGGGGCAGACAGGCATGGGGGGTACTGGGAGTTCTGCCTGTATAAGGACGGAAGACCCATCAAACTGAGTGGAGGTCCATCAAACAACCTCTTCAGCTAAGGGTGACAAAAGTGGAAGACCCCTTCCTGCTTGGACCCACTCTCACTCTTACCATGGCCAGTTTTTCTCCAAGGTACCCTGGGACATGTTTTTGTCCCTCTGCTTCAGCAGCGTCATGAAGATCAGCCTTGTTTCCTACCAACACGATAGGAATGCTCTCATGGGCTGCAGCCTACCATGAAGAAAAGGAAAAAACTGTGCACACATCACACATTGGACAAGTTATGAGGATGATGACGACAACAGCTACCATTTCCAAACGCCCCTTATGTGCCACGGGATGTGTACACAATATCTTCAAACCTCAAACTATCTCTAAAAGGAGCCAAACTTTCTCCCATTGCCAGGTGAGAAAATTGAAATTCAGAGAGGTTAAATAAGACCTCGTAAGGACCAGGGCCAGGGTGCTCCAAACTGATTCCATCACCCTCGCCACTCTACAAACTAATAAAACTCAAGAGGTGTGACCACAAAACTCTACTCAGCTGTGGTGCCCACATAATTTTCCACCACTTTCACTCCAAACAGTGGTGATTACAAATCAACTTCATTACCACAGGTATAAAACACACAAGAATTCCCTCAGCTACAATGGGACAAAAATGGAGTCTGAAAGTTCCACACTCACTGCTCTATGGTTTATAACAAAAGCAAAATACAAGGGCCCTAAAGGTCAACAGTTTTCTTGCAAGGAGTCACTGAGCGATCACTCAAAGTAACAGACTCTTAGGATTAATGCCCCCAAATCAGCACAGCACGCTGTCACACAGCCCCGACGCTCACAGGGGAGCTGGTGAGCACAGCGGAAGCGGTGAGAGGCAGGATTAAGCTTGAGACCCCACAAAGCCCACCACGTGGCTGCTCGCTGGCTGCGTGAAGTCAGGCAAGTCTGTTCCTGGTTCTGCCTCACCTTCCCTACCTGTAAAATGAAGGGATCAGCAAGGGCACATCCCCCTTCAGCAGGCGGGATGAGAAGGGAGGACAAGCAGACAACCCTTGCTCTGGATCCTGAACAAGAGAGACAGCAGCCCTGACTGAGACGTGGGGAATGACCCTTTGCGGTGCCTAAAGACATCCAGGTGCTCATCCGCTTCGGTGCCACACCTGATACAGCATCAAGAAATGAGCCTTAGGAACAAGGAAACTGTATTCGACTTCCTTTCTCTTCAGACCATTTTCCTCCAACTGAACGTACCAGAGTGAAGTAAAAGCGAAGGGGAGAAGGAAATGAAAGGCCTTCCCTAAAACTGGACACCCCACCCATTAAGGTGCTAAGTAACTGAGTTCAGTGGGGAACTGCTCAGGATCCAAGGGGGCATCACGTGGAAGCCATGAATCAAATATTCACTTAAGGGCTTCCCTGGTGGCACAGTGGTTGAGAATCTGCCTGCTAGTGCAGGGGACACGGGTTCGAGCCCTGGTCTGGGAGGATCCCACATGCCGCGGAGCAACTAGGCCCGTGAGCCACGACTACTGAGCCTGTGTGTCTGGAGCCTGTGCTCCGCAACGAGAGGCCGCGATAGTGAGAGGCCCGCACGCCGCAATGGGGAGTGGCCCCCGCTTGCCACAACTAGAGAAACCCTCGCACAGAAACGAAGACCCAACGCAGCCATAAATAAATACATAAATAAATTTTTAAAATTAAAAAAGTACTTAAATATATATATATATATATATATATATATATATATATATATATATATATATATATATATATATTCGCTAAGTTAGCCAAGGGTCTGACCGTCTAAATGACTTCCCAAAGTCATACAGGAACATACTGGCACCTCCTTCAAGTCCTGACTCAAATATCACCTTCTGGTGTGGCTACCCTGACCACACTACCTGCAGCCCCCTGCCTCACCGTAAGGCCCGTTACACAGCCCTCTTTTTGTTTTCATAACATTTATCACTTCCTATCATTCTACTTATTTTATTTAAGTTTGTTGTGTGTTATGCCTCCCCCACTGGAGCACAAGCTCCATAAGGGTAGGGCTCTGTGTTTTATTAATGGATATATTGCAAGCACTAGCCCAGTACACACACAAAGCAGGTATTTCAAAAATATTTTTGAATGTGTAAAAGAGATCAATATTGTTTGAATATTGTAAATATTCAAACAATAAATGATTTATGACAGGTAAGTAAATGGTCTTCATTTTATTATAAGATTTTGTAACCCAGTGGTTTTTAATCGAAGTGTATTAATTATTCATTCAGAGGGTCCATTCACCACTGACATTCTACTGCTTCTCAACCCTCTGGCTTACCCCAACAATCTCACCATTAGTTTCTACCCATATTTATAGTGGCCATATAAATCATCCCAATACAATTTCCTCAAATTAGAAAAGGTAAGCCATGGCAAAGATTCACTGTGATAAGTGAAAAGTCAAATGCCAAGTGGCATCTAATTTTTTCTACATAACAAATTCAAGAATTCGTCTTGAATACAGTTTTCTTCCTTTTTAGACCACATGAAAGGTAATACGAATAGCTAAAAAGGTCACTTATCATATGTAGGTGCTTATTTAGCAAATTATGGCCATGGGGCCCCTGGCACAGGCCACAGTTGGTCACTAAGGGCTATTTCAACCCTATGGCCAACACTGCCTTTTGTGCCTCCTTTTCTTGAATATAATCCGAAGTCTTAAAATGAAGACCAAATCCAACAGTTCCAACAATGTTTGGGTGTAGATCTTAAATATCTGTAGGTATGAGTGAGCTGGGATTATCCATTCTCACCGGATTCTCCGAACTCACTGGTCTATCCCAGGGAGGTCATCTGTTCCCTTGAGTAGATGCCTCTCCTCTATGCACTAAATACCTTGGAGATCCTTTCTTGACATCAAAAGATTTTTTTTCTTAATTTGCTGCACACTCTGGTGCTTAATCAAAGGAGCAACCAGTGTTGAATCAGGAGGTCCCATTTCCCCTTCTACTCCTAACCCCTAAATAACCAAAAACCAGTGTCATACACTTTCAATGCCTTAGGTTTCTCATAAAAAGTGAGAATAACATTACATTTCTTACCTCCTTTCTCAGATATGTTACAGAGGTGAATATAACATGTGGGAAATTTTGTGAAATATAATACTATATAAAATGTCAACACGCTTTCATTGTGTTCATAATAATTTTAAGCTGTGATATTTCAGTTGAACAAAATGCATGTTTATCTATTATTGTCTAAGTCTTACTGCAATTTCAACCAGTCATTTCTTAAATCACTTCTCTAGTTAGAAAGAAAACACTCATTCTGGTGATGTACAGGGTATGAAATAGGCCCAACTGAAGAATCTAGAGGCTAACTTGAGATCAGACAGCAATCAGTTCTCTGTTCAGCAACCACTGCACTTAAAGCCTGTTAAAAATGACAGATAATAGACTTACTTGAAAAATTGTATTAGCCACCAGTTTTGTTTTGTTTTTCTCCGGGAGAGAGTGCTAAACCATGGCTTGAACTGCAGTGTCATGGTTAGTAATGACTGTTGGTAGCACACTAACTGTGATCAAAATCATTTCCTACTTTAAAAAGTATTTACCATGGGGCTTCCCTGGTGGCGCAGTGGTTGAGAATCTGCCTGCTAATGCAGGGGACATGGGTTCGAGCCCTGGGCTGGGAGGATCCCACATGCCACGGAGCAACTAGGCCCCGTGAGCCACAACTACTGAGCCTGTGCGTCTGGAGCCTGTGCTCTGCAACGAGAGAGGCCGTGATAGTGAGAGGCCCACGCACTGAAATGAAGAGTGGCCCCCACTTGCCACAACTAGAGAAAGCCCTCACACAGAAATGAAGACCCAACACAGCAAAAATAAATAAATAAATAAATAAATAAATAAATAAATAAATAAATAAATAAATAAATAAACTCCTATCCCCAACATCTTCTTTAAAAAAAAAAGTATTTACCATGAACCCAAAGGATATGAAAGCTCCTCAGATGAAAGACACCATCTTACTGGAGCAAAACAAAGCACAGAGAGTTACCACACATGTTTAAAATACCAACTGGTTATCTCAGTGGTACTTTGAGATGTGTAAATCACCCAAATCACTACCAGAAAGAATAAAGTCGAGAACACAGTTCTCTATGCTATAGAATTTGGACCTGGCACAAGCTCACACCCAGGTGGTATCTCACCTATGCCTCTAGCACACATGGCGGCCCTATTATACCTCCAATCACACTACACACCCAGCCCCATAACCCCCTTGTTTGTGAGAGCTGCTGCCCCTTCTTGGGCTGCCTGAATTTTCATTCGCTGCCCATGGGGTTCTGATTTTATCTATAAGAAAACACAGAAGTTATCTTCTTTCCCCAGAAGCTCACTTTAGTAGTGTCCTTGGTTCTGTGGGAACTTGCCCAGCTACTAAGGAAGAGACCAGTACTGCCAGATGCCACTGGGAACCCCACATCTCACATCCAGTTCTTCCTGATGGCCTGGATCAGTGGCTTCTAATCAAGTTCGCTTTGACAAAGAAGAGAAAGTGCATTTTCTAAGACAGCCTGTGACTCTCCTGCATAACTTTTTTGTTTCTCTGTTTTCACTTCTTACCTCAACCGTATCTTCCCATTCTCATACATTGAGAAAGCTTTTCTCACATGTAACAACATACAGCAGCAAAACACCATCTGCTCTTCTGAAGAAAGACTTAGCAATACTTATGAATCTGGAAGAGAGCAAAGCAGGTAAGTAACGGTTCTAATCAGTCAGTTTGGGGCTGCCTCATTCTTCATCTCTTTGATGATCACTTTCTTCTCATCTTCTAAAATAACCCCCAATTGAGAAGAATCTAATAGCAGCCTATTACTGTGAAATAGCCATCCCCGATGCCTAGAATGACTTGGTGAATGGTAACAGCATAAGAATCTGGGCTGCTGATTTAGAAAAGCAGATCATTTTCTCCACCAAACAATCCCAAGAATGTCTACAAGCCTCAGAGCATAGCTTGAGAGCATAAGTTCTAAAAATTTCAGCCTCAGCAGCAAGCTACCAGATCCCAAGTGGACATAAGAGAAGGATGGAAGAAGAGGCACATCAGAGAAAACTTATTTTGGGGGTGTTGGGTAGGGAATACTGGGGGTGGGTGGGAGAAGAACTACCCATGTGCAACAACACCACAGGGCACACACACAGGGCACACACACAGGGCACGGGGTGCTCACCAGAGGAAGAGCACACCTCCACCCACATGTCCTAACTCTAAACCAGGTGCAGCACTTTACAGGACCTTAAATAGGGCCATGTCAACCACACATATTTTTTAAATGGCTTGTCTGTGCAAACCTCAGCAGAATTCAAAGCATTATGGAAAGCACTTGCCTCTCCTGCCCAGCCATATCCCAGTGCTGCAGGGCTGTTAGCTCTCCATCTACGATGAGAGTTTTCATTTGAAAATCAACTTCTGAAAAAAAAATAAGAGGACATGGAAAACACGATGTAAATAATTCCATCGGTTTTTACTTTCAAGCCCTATTTGGATGAGACAAGGGCCAGTAAGCCAAAGTTCAGCGAGGTAGAGAGAAATGAACCTGGCCTTCAAGAAGAGTAACCTTCACAAACTAATTATAAGTCAGACCACAGACATGTGCACAGATGCACATCCACAGGTTGGCTGACTGGGAAAGGATTTGATCTATGGACAAAAGGAAAATCTATGTTCTATTTGCCCATGTAATTAGATGGACTCAGTTATATCTGTGTGTGTGCATGCACATAAATATGCCTATGTATATATGTATATATGCAGGTATACTCTTTATATGTACATATGGTATGCTCTCTAGCAACCGAACCAAATACTGTGGTATTTTTATGAATCAAACTGAAGTGAAATTTCAAATTTGTTATCTTGAAGGGTATAGCAGAGGACCACAAATTTACAAAGACACCCACTGTGTAAACCCCCCAAGTGGGCCCAGATGTAAAACTGGGTTCCAGAAGTAAACCCTCAGATGTAAACCCCCCCAAGTCATAAACATGGGGCCCAGATGTAAACCTGGGTGGAAGCCGTAACCTGCTCAGACGTCAGCTGAACCCCGCAATGCTGCGCGCAGGAGCAGAGAAGGCGAGCGCCCGATGCCCCACATGACTCACACCTGAGCCTGGACCTCAGGCAACTGCAACGAACCTGGAAGCCCCTGACAGGAGGCCGACCCTCAGGTATCTCCAGAACCTGAGGAGAGGAACCCCCAACAGGATGCCTGGGCTTCAGGCAACTCCGTGACAGGATGGCTGACCGAGCCGAGTGGCTGATAGGATCTTGGTGTTCCGGCCGGGTGTCAGGGCTGTGCCTCTGAGGTGGGACAGCCGAGTTCAGGACACTGGTCCATCAGGGACCTCCTGGCTCCACATAATATCAAAGGGCAAAAGCTCTCCCAGAGATCTCCATCTCAAAGCTAAGACCCAGGTCCACTCAAAGACCAGCAAGCTACAGTGCTGGACACCCTATGCCAAACAACTAGCAAGACAGAAACACAACCCCACCGATTAGCAGAGAGGCTCCATAAAATCATAATAAGGTCACAGACACCCCAAAACACAACACCGGATACAGTCCTGCCCACTGGAAAGACAAGATCCAGCCTCATCCACCAGAATACAGACACTAGTCTCCTCCACAAGAAGGCCTACACAACCCATTGAAACAACCTTAGCCACTGGGGGCAGACACCAAAAACAATGGGAACTGCAAACCTGCAGTCCGCGAAAAGGGGACCCCAAACACAGTAAGTTAAGCGAAATGAGAAGACAGAGAAACACACAGCAGATGAAGGAGCAAGGTAAACACCCACCAGACCAAACAAATGAAGAGGAAATAGGCTGTCTACCTGAAAAAGAATTCAGAGTACTGATAGTAAAGATGACCCAAAATCTTGGAAATAGCATGGAAAAAAGACAAGAAACATCAAACAAAGACCTAGAAGAACTAAAGAGCAAACAAACAATGATGAACAACACAATGAATAAATTAAAAACTCTCTAGAAGGAATCAATAGCAGAATAACTGAGGCAGAAGAATGGATAAGTGACCTGGAAGATAGTGGAAATAACTACCAGAGAGCAGAAAGAAGAAAAAAGAATGAAAAGAATTCAGGATAGTCTCAGAGACCTCTGGGACAACATTAAATGCACCAACATTCGAATTATAGGGGTCCCAGAAGAAGAAGAGAAAAAGAAAGGGAATGAGAAAATATTTGAAGAGATTATAGTTGAAAACTTCCCTAATACAGGAAAGGAAATAGTCAATCAAGTCCAGGAAGCACAGAGAGTTCCATACAGGATAAACCCAAGGAGAAACACTCCAAGACACTTATCAATCAAACTATCAAAAATTAAATACAAAAAAAATACTAAAAGCATCAAGGGAAAAGCAACAAGTAACATACAAGGGAATTCCCATAAGGTTAACAGCTGATCTTTCAGCAGAAACTCTGCAAGCCAGAAGGGACTGGCAGGACATATTTAAAGTGATGAAAGGGGAAAACCTACAACGAAGATTACTCTACCTGGCATGGATCTCATTCAGATTTGATGGAGAAATTAAAAATTTTACAGACAAGCAAAGAGAATTCAGCACCACCAAACCAGCTTTACAACAAATGCTAAAGGAACTTCTCTAGGCAGAAAACACAAGAGAAGGAAAAGACTTACAATAAGAAACAAAACAATTAAGAAAACGGTAATAGGAACTACATATCGATAACTACCTTAAATGTAAATGGATTAAATGCTCCAACCAAAAGACATAGACTGGCTGAATGGATACAAAAACAAGACCCATATATATGCTGTCTACAAGAGACCCACTTCAGACCTACAGACACATACACACTGAAAGTGAGGGGATGGAAAAGATATTCCATGCAAATGGAAACCAAAAGAAAGCTGGAGTAGCAATTCTCATATCAGACAAAAGAGACTTTAAAATAAAGACTATTACAAGAGACAGAGAAGGACACTACATAATGATCAAGGGATCAATACAAGAAGAAGATATAACAATTGTAAATATTTATGCACCCAACATAGGAGCACCTCAATACATAAGGCAAATGCTAACAGCCATAAAAGGGGAAATGGACAGTAACACATTCATAGTAGGGGACTTTAACACCCCACTTTCACCAATGGACAGATCATCCAAAATGAAATAAATAATGAAACACAAGCTTTAAATGATACATTAAACAAGATGGACTTAATTGATATTTATAGGACATTCCATCCAAAAACAACAGAATACACTTTCTTCTCAAGCGCTCATAGAACACGCTCCAGGACAGATCATATCTTGGGTCACAAATCAAGCCCTGGTAAATTTAAGAAAATTGAAATTGTATCAAGTATCTTTTCCGACCACAACACTATGAGACTAGATATCAATTACAGGCAAAAATCTGTAAAAAATACAAACACATGGAGGCTAAACAATACATTACTAAATAACCAAGAGATCACTGAAGAAATCAAGAGGAAATCAAAAAATACCTAGAAACAAATGACAATGTAACACAACGACCCAAAAACTATGGAATGCAGCAAAAGCAGTTCTAAAGGGAAGTTTACAGTGATAAAATCTTACCACTAGAAACAAGAAACAACTCAAATAAACAACCTAACCTTACATCTAAAGCAATTAGAGAAAGAAGAACAAAAAATCCCCAAAGTTATCAGAAGGAAAGAAATCATAAATGGTGAACTGGGAGATTGGGATTGACATATATACACTAATATGTAAAAAATGGATAACTAATAAGAACCTGCTATATAAAAAAATAAATAAAATTAAATTAAAAAAATAGAAATGAAAAAGGAGAAGTAACAAGTCACACTGCAGAAATACAAAGGATCATGAGAGATTACTACAAGCAACTTTATGCCAATAAAATGGACAACCTGGAAGAAATGGAAAAATTCTTAGAAAAGAACAACCTTCTGAGACTGAACCAGGAGGAAATAGAGAATAAGAACAGACCAATCACAAGCACTGAAATGGAAACTGTGATAAAAAATCGTCCAACAAACAAAAGCCCAGGACCAGATGGCTTCACAGGTGAAGTCTATCAAACGTTTAGAGAAGAGCTAACACCTGTCCTTCTCAAACTCTTCCAAAATATAGTAGAGGGAGGAACACTCCCAAACTCATTCTATGAGGCCACTGTCGCCCTGATACCAAAACCAGACAAAGATGTCACAAAGAAAGAAAACTACAGGCCAATATCACTGATGAACATAGATGCAAAAATCCTCAACAAAATACTAGCAAACAGAATCCAACAGCACAATAAAAGGATCATACACCATGATCAAGTGGGGTTTATCCCAGGAACGCAAGGATTCTTCAATATATGCAAATCAATCAATGTGATACACCATATTAACAAATTGAAGGAGAAAAACCATATGATCATCTCAATAGATGCAGAAAAAGCTTTCAACAAAATTCAACACCCATTTATGATAAAAACTCTCCAGAAAGTAGGCATAGAGGGAACCTACCTCAACATAATAAAGGCCATATGTGACAAACCCACAGCCAACATCGTTCTCAATGGTGAAAAACTGAAACCATTTCCTCTAAGATCAGGAACAAGACAAGGTTGCCCACTCTCACCACTCTTATTCAACATAGTTTTGGAGGTTTTAGCCACAGCAATCAGAGAAGAAAAAGAAATAAAAGGAATCCAAATTGGAAAAGAAGAAGTAAAGCTGCCACTGTTTGCAGATGACATGATACAACACATAGAGAATCCTAAAGATGTTATAGCAGAAAACTACTAGAGCTAATCAATGAATTTAGTAAAGTAGCAGGATACAAAATTAATGCACAGAAATCTCTTGCATTCCTATACACTAATGATGAAAAATCTGAAAGAGAAATTAAGGAACACTCCCATTTACCACTGCAACAAAAAGAATAAAATACCTAGGAATAAACCTACGTAAGGAGACAAAAGACCTGTATGCAGAAAACTGTAAGACACTGATGAAAGAAATTAAAGATGATACCAACAGATGGAGAGATATACCATACTCTTGGATTGGAAGAATCAACATTGTGAAAATGACTATACCACCCAAAGCAACCTACAGATGCAATGCAATCTCTATCAAACTACCAATGGCATATTTCACAGAACAAGAAAAAATTTTACAGTCTATGGAAACAGAAAAGACCCCGAATAGCCAAAGCAATCTTGAGAAAGAAAAACAGAGCCGGAGGAATCAGGCTCCTGGACTTCAGACTATACTACAAAGCTACAGTAATCAAGACAGTATGGTACTGGCACAAAAACAGAAATATAGATCAATGGAACAGGATAGAAAGCCCAGAGATAAACCCACACACATATGGTCGCCTTAATTTTATAAAGGAGGCAAGAATATACAATGGAGAAAAGGCAGCCTCTTCAATAAGTGGTGCTGGGAAAACTGGACAGCTACATGTAAAAGAATGAAACTAGAACACTCCCTAACACCATACACACAAAAAAAAACCTCAAAATGGATTAAAGACCTAAATGTAAGGCCAGACACTATAAAACTCTTAGAAGAAAACAAGGCAGAACACTCAATGACACAAATCACAGCAAGATCCTTTTGGACCCACCTCCTAGAGAAATGGAAATAAAAACAAAAATAAACAAATGGGACCTAATGGAACTTAAAAGCTTTTGCATAGCAAAGGAAACCACAAACAAGACAAAAAGACAACCCACAGAATGGGAGAAAAGATTTGCAAATAAAGCAACTGACAAAGGATTAATCTCCAAAATTTACAAGCAGCTCATGCAGCTCAATATGAAAAAAACAGACAACCCAATCCAAAAATGGGCAGAAGACCTAGACATTTCTCCAAAGAAGATATACAGACTGCCCATAAATACATGGAAGGATACTCAACATCACTAATCATTAGAGAAATGCAGATCAAAACTACAATGACTATCACCTCACACCAGTGAGAATGGTCATCATCAAAAAATCTAGAAACAATAAATGCTGGAGAGGGTGTAGAGAAAAGGGAACCCTCTTGCACTGTTGGTGGGAATGTAAATTGATACAGGCACTATAGTGAACTGTATAGAGGTTCCTTAAAAAACTAAAAGTAGAACTACCATACGACCCAACAATTCCACTACTGGGCATATACCATGAGAAATCCATAATTCAAAAAGAGTCATGTACCACAATGTTCATTGCAGCTCTATTTACAATAGCCAGGACATGGAAGTAACCTAAGTGTCATCAACAGATGAATGGATAAAGAAGATGTGGCACATATATATGATGGAATATTACTCAGCCATAAAAAGAAACGAAATTGAGTTATTTGTAGTGAGGTGGATGGACCTAGAGTCTGTCATACAGAGTGAAGTAAGTCAGAAAGAGGAAAAACAAATACCGTATGCTAACACATATATATGGAATCTAAAAAAAAAAATGTTCTGAAGAACCTAGGGGCAGGACAGGAATAAAGACGCAGACATAGAGAATGGACTTGAGGACATGGGGAGTGGGAAGGGTAAGCTGGGATGAAGAGAGTGGCATGGACATATATACACTACCAAATGTAAAATAGATAGCTAGTGGGAAGCAGCCACATAGCACAGGGAGATCAGCTCGGTGCTTTGTGACCACCTAGAGGGGTGGGTTAGGGAGGATGGGATGGAGGCTCAAAAGGGAGAGGATATGGGGACATATGTACGCATATGGCTGATTCATTTTGGTGTACAACAGAAACTAACACAGTATTGTGTAGCAATTATACTCCAATAAAGATCTATTAAAAAAATTAAAAGAATGGAAGAGGGGCCCATCAGCAGTAAAGTGATTTAAACACATTGCTGGAAAAAGGAAACTGGATGGTAATGTACTGACAAAGGGAAGAGAGTTTGGGAAAAGGAGGTCCAGAAGATGTGTGTTGAAGGTCCTACTGTACACAAAGAAGAGACAACTGGTCATGCAGAGCCCCAGAGAGTGAGAAGGGGGGCTGAAAATAGAGATTAAAATTGTATACTAAGGCACACTGCCTCTCAAGCCCATAGCTGCTCTTACTCTATGAAAGAAGAGCAGATAAGCCACAGCTGATTCCAAATGCAACAAGACAGGGTTTGTCTTTTTAAAAATAACTGGATGAATCCCAAAAGGAAAGCTAAGACTTCTCTCTAAACATCCATACCCCATGCACCTAGTAATCGGGGTCCCCTGTCTGACAGCCAGCTTCACACACAGAACTCCAAGGAAGACCATCTTTCAGAGGAGATGCCTTGAGGTAAACAGATCTACTCGCTACATCAGCTACCTAAATTGATCTGAAATTCCAAGATGACATCTGGGTAGCAAGTTTAAAAAGCAGTCAGTCCAATAAGAATAGAAATTTCCTGGACTCCAAAATTAGTACTTTCAAGGAGAAAAAAAATTCCATGCACTGCAAAGAATAAGTAAGTTGCAAGGTATCAGTGATATCATGAAGATGGCAGAGTTTCTTTTTACAAGAAACCAAAAACTCAACCAGAGAATCCAAGAGAAATAAGCAACTTTACAAGAAAGTCATGAACCAAACACCAAACCAATTAAGAGGTAGCAAAACTTGGAACTGGCAGTACATAAAGGGGATTCATCTGACCACAAAGCTAGGAACCTTCTCTTTTGAGTGACATAGGAATAATGATTGGAGAGAAAGAAATGCGTTTCTCAGAACCAGTGGCATAAGGTGTTGACAATTATACTAAATTGGTAAACTTCTGTATAGTTCTTTACAGCCTTTAACATGCTCTCCCATAAATCATCTCCTACTCTCTTACAGGACAACCCTAAGAGGCAGGCAGGAAGTCTGGTATGTTTATACCAGAAAGCACCACCTGTGTAAAGACAGAAAGACAACCCATTGCTTATTAGCTGAGTGACTTTGAACAAGTTATTAAACCTGGAACTCATTGTTCCCATCCATAAAAGTGGGGAATTTGCACTTTCCTCAGAGAAAGTTTGAGAATTGATTTTTTTTTAATTATGAAAAAGAGCTTCATAAACTACAAAGTCAATAAAATGTTAGTTACTAGGGTTAGACAGGACAGTTTATTATTAATCTCCATTTACAGATGAGAAGCTAATGATCAAAATGAGGAAGTCAATTGTCCCGTGTATTACAGGCAGAAATTGGCAGGTCTTGATAAGGACTCAGGTCTCGTCACTACTGACTCTCACTGTTCAGGGCCTGTTTGGTCTTCATCATATGCTGTATCAGGGCAAGAAACTCTGTCTCCTTTTGCAAACATCCTCTTAGTCTAAAGATTTGGGATGACATGGAAATAAGTAAAGACAGTGGCTAGGAGAATCTGTGACTCTAGCATAAAGCAAAGGATTGGTCCATTCAAATTCTGTAATAAAAGCTTAGTATGTATGGTCTAATGACCTGTGGAGATCAGATATAAGGTTGACATTGATAATAATTTTCCAAGAAGGATATGGGGAGAATTCTTAATAATTCCAGAGGTTTCAATAGCAATAACCCACAAAATGCAGTTAATTGTCAATCTCATTCAGTATAAATACTGGAAGGAGCATTAAAGGTTATCATATGAACAATCAGAAAAGCAAAGTGACGTGCCCAAATTGCACAATGCCACTTTCATGGATGATTATTTTTTAAGCACCCATTTTCATTTTAGCTAAGATAATTCCATTAGTTATGGAGACCACCCACATGCAGGAAGTGAATCCAGTACTGTGCTGGAGACAATGTGTACCAGCAGTTGAGAGGCTATTTATTTTAAGCATCTCTTCCCAAACTCTGTATTCAGTGATGTTGACTTGGGAGCTTGAAATCGGTAACGGCAGGAGTATTTATACCATGGAAATCGTCAAATGCTACAAATCCCTTCTTCCCTTCCTCCCCTCTCCAGAGCCTGTTGTTATTAAACATCTACCAGCACAGCAGAGTGAAACAGACCCTACTCATTAGAAACCAAATAGAGCAAAGGCCAAAACCAGTCACACCTTTGCTTTCACTTCAGCAGGTTCTCTCCTACTTCTTGCTCATCAGGGATCCTCTAGTTCTGGAACTTTCCACAGTGAAGAGAAATATTCATTTCACTTAATAAACATTCACTGAATACATGTACCTTGTAGTAAGCTGGGTGTAGGGCTGCATGACAAGGAAAGACCATTTCCCTACTGTCATAAGCAGACCCGGGACTTGAGGGCCCTTGGTTGGTAAAGACCAAGGAAAGAAAACTGAGGTTTGATGGACAAGTGTTCAGGGGATCAGAAATATTTATTAGATCTATGCAAAAGATAAGCTGCCCTTAGAAACAGAAGAAGAAATTAGGGGCCTTAAAATTTTTTTTTTGTCAAGGAGTCCAATTTGACTCTGAAATCTGATCCATTTGCTGCTTCAATATGATTCCATATATTTTTAGTTGCTAATAATTCAGACACACTGAGATACTGAAGGTATCCCTCAAAGTCCAGCTGCCACATGCCTACCTTTCTGAGTTTCTTTATTGTCACTGTAGATCTCCCACTTTTGTTTCACGCTGAAGTCTGAGGTCACTGAGGGCTTCCTCAGCTTTGCATTTTTCCTGAAAGAAAAAAAAAAGATTTTGTTCACTTAAATAGGTTCTTCAAAACCCTGTGGGTGAGAAACATTCTGTGTCAAAAAGGCTGATCCCAAGTCTCCTACAGAGATGGTGAGAAGGGATAAGGGAAGTAACCAAACTTTAGATGCCCAGCACTTCCATAATGGAAACCTACAAGAGTGAAAGAATTGAGGAATCTCACAACCTACTTATACACATCACCTGGGGTGACACCTCTATGACCACTACTCAATTGTGATAGAGGGCTGTAACACATCAATTAACTAGCTAATTAATTACTGCTGTGTTTAATTAAAAGCTACTGGCACAGCCAAGGGCCCCAGTGCTTGCCTGAATCCTATCATGTCATCAGGACTCAGGAAGTCCTGGTGGGTTTACTGTTTTTCCAAGAGCTTACACCTTATCTAAATTCAAATCACATCACATGCAAATTTCTATGCAAGTGCTGGCCCTTAGGCTGGTATTTCTCATATGTGTCACCCCTGGTGCAGAGAATGGCAGAAGGGCACCCCAGGAGGTCAGGGGCTGAAGCTCTCATGAGTCCAGATACCTTGGAATGTTCTTCTCTTAACACATTATGGAAATTTATATCCTATGTTCAGTATTCAAATAAAGCTTTAAGTTTATAACTACTGGAATTTGAGTGTAACAAGGCCTAAATAAATGGAAAATATACCAGGTTTGTTCATTATTTCTTATTAAGATGCCAATTCTTCCCCAATTGATCTTTAGATGCAACTGAAGTCCAAGCAAACCCCCCAGCAGGGGACTTCCCTGGTGGTCCAGTGGGTAGGACTCCAAGCTCCCAATGCAGGGGGCCCAGGTTCGATCCCTGGCCAGGGAACTAGATTCCACATGCATGCTGCAACTAAGACCTGGCACAGCCTAAATAAATAAATAATAAATAAATAAATATTAAAAAAACAGGAGGTTTTGTTTTTTAGTTTTTTAGTTGTTGTTTTGGGTTTTTTTTTAAAGAAACTGACACTGTGATTCTATGGAAATTAGAGGACTTAAAATAGCCAGGACAACTTTGAGAAATAAAAAAGTTGAAGAACTAATACCACCTGATTTTAAGACTTATCATAAAGCAATGGTCATCAAGACAATGTAACACTGGCATAAAGATAGACAACTCAATCAATGTAAGAGAGCAGAGAGCTCAGAAATAAACCCAACACAAACACAGAAAACTGATTTTGGACAAAGTGCAAAAGCAATCCAGCAGAGAGAGTCTTTTCAACAAATGGGCTGAAACAATTAGATATGCATGTGCAAAAAAATGAACTTTGATCCATACCTTGCAAAATGGATCCTAAATGTGAAACCTAAAACAATAAAACTTATAGAAGAAACATAGGAGAAAATCTTTGCAAACTTGGGGTAAGCAAAGATTTCTTAAACACCAAAAGCATGATCTGTGAAAGAAAAAAATTGACAAACTGGACTTCATCAAAATAAAACATTTCTACTCTTCAAAGACACTGTCAAATTAGTTCCGCTCATTTTATTCACAAGAAAATTCTGGTTTGGAGAACCATTTCTATGGCCACTCTACTCTCCTATCTCATTTCCTTCAAACTTCCCATCTTCTAAACACTCTCAGGTGCTCACTGTCCTCAAATATTTTGCACAGCACCTAACACATAATACATAAATTTTCAACAGAGGAGATAAATATGTTATCTTGGTTGACTTCACATCATCCCATCCCTTAACTATTTTTTTTCAATTTTTGAGACTGAAGAATTGGGAAATAGCTTTATCCCTCCCTAGTCAAAGTATATTTTAATATCAGTCTCTGATCAAATCCAAAACTCTTTGCATTTCCTATCTAGAAATCAAACACTGCACATCAGTCCAGGCTCTCCCAGAAGTCACTTGTTCCGTGAGGCCTGCCTGCCTGCCCTGACTGATTCAACCACAAGAAATCCCTTCCCCTGCCACATTTTATCTGAAGCTCTGTGTGCTGAGTTTTCTGTGGATGTTTATCTTCCCAGTTACCCTATCAGTCTCCATACCCCCGGCAGCACCCAGAGATCTGACTGGCAACAGATCCTGTATTAATGAATAAATGAGGTCAGAGCCCAGGGAAGAAGGACACAGTGGGAGGTGAAGTGAAGAAGGCGGCGTTTTGTACTGGATCTGAGGCAGGTGAAGGACTCTGCTGCAGGGAGGGTAAAGAACACAGTGGTGAGGAAGGAGCAGGGGACCCTTGCTGGGCACAGGGTCAGGAAGGAGACAAACGATGGGAAATCTGATTGACAAGCTGAAAAGGGTCAATCCCCTTCTGAACACAGTGAGAAAGGAGAGATTCTAGAAAGCACAACAGATTGCATCTGAAATCTACAGGCAAGGGCATAGGCTCCACTTCCACCTGCTGGTTGCCTTCTCCTTCCTTTATTTTTCCTTCTTCTCCTTTTACATTGTTTCGAATGGGGGAGGTGCCCAATATTTCCTATATAACCTACACTAAGAAAGCTGAAAAGACTCAAAAATTATCAGCTGGAGAAACTGTCTGTCCTGCAGGGATCTGTAACTAATATTTCTGATATGCAGAGATCCCTTCATTTTCTTCCACCTCAGATTTGTGTTTTTATGGGTTGAGGTTACTGAAATCGGAACTCTGGCTGAATGGCTAAAACAATGTTGTGAACCCTAAATATATTTCAATAACAAACTAGGATGCATTTTTAATAAAAGAATATTTATGTTTAAGTTTATAAGCATTATTATATGTATGTAAGTCCCCACAAATCAAGTCACATGATTATGTAGATGAAAACACACTTAAAATCCTGCATAACATAGATTACCCACCACCAGCTTCTACAGAAGGTGAGGACTTGCTTGTCTTTCTACATCTCCCAATGACTTCTTAATGTACTATAGAACCATGAGTACCAGTAAACAGCTCATTTCCTCTCCTAAAATTAGCATATTCTGGGATATAAGTGCATTCTATCTGTTCACTCAGCAGCAAATGGATTTCTTGAATTCATATTTAATATATATTGAACACCTACTACTAACTATTGAATGATTTGCATTAGCTATATTATTATTGATATTGTGGAAGAGTAACTGTTGGGTGCATAAGTTATAGCCGAATTTTCTTCAACAGTTAAATCTTGACCTTACACTTGAGTATATATGATACTGGCAAGAAAATCTGTTGGAGATTGTGTACAACCTGCTCTGGCCTCCTTAAAAGTCTTTCTCAAAGGTTACAAGAGTTTGCTCTGAAAAATCATGTAATTAAATGAGAATTTCTTTTCTATGATGTCTTTGAACTATCTTAAAACTATCTGTACACATGTAGAGTTTGTTTAGTTACTATACAAAAAACATATCACAAAAAGAAGTCTTTAATCTACTTTTAATTTAAAAATCATTGATTTTACCTACATACCCTGCTACCTAACCTTCAAACACAAAGATAAACCAATCATCGTTTTCCAGTCTCTGTTTTATGCAGATCGACCAAAAATATCAAACTAAAGCAAAATTATAGAGATTTTCTTCAACACATTTCCCCTTTAAAACAAAATGTTGTTGACATCTTCAATTTCAACATTTCAACAGTTAAAACCCTTTGAGATATCATCTCATTCAATGATGCCTGGGGTGTATTTTCCACAAGGTAGAAGTTTCCTGAGATACTCTCCACTTCATTGCTTCCCCAGAAACCTGCAGGAAATTTTAATTACTTTTTCATTTGATTTTCTAAAGAACCGAAGGGTGATTTTCTGGAATGTGATTTTAAAAAGAAGGTAGCCGGGGCTTCCCTGGTGGCACAGTGGTTGAGAGTCCACCTGCCGATGCAGGGGACACAGGTTCGTGCCCCGGTCCGGGAAGATCCCACATGCTGCGGAGCGGCTGGGCCCCTGAGCCATGGCCGCTGGGCCTGCACGTCCAGAGCCTGTACTCCACAACGGGAGAGGCCGCAGCAGTGAGAGGCCCGCGTACCGCAAAAAAAAAAAAAGGAAGGTAGCCAAAAATCCTATTAAAATCTTTTTTCACACTATACTAGGATCATTTGCCCTGAAAACTAGTCCACTTTTGTGCTCCCAGAGCTACAGCCGCTAAAACAGCAAACAACCTTCAGATCTGCAAACACTATCTCCTGAAGGAATCTGACCTCAACCCCTCAGGAGATCCAAGAAAAGAAAAGTCAGTCTTTGGGACTTCCCTGGTTGCACAGTGGTTAAGACTCCACGCTTCCAACGCAGAGGGCCCAGGTTTGATCCCTGGTCAGGGAACTAGATCCCATATGCATGCCGCAACTAAGAGTTTGCATGCCGCAACCAAGACCCGGTGCAACCAAATACATAAATTAATTAATTAATAACAAAAAAAAGTCAGTCTTCTCTTAATTGAGTCACCACTTAACTCACTGGTTCATCAGATAAGGAAAAAGCAATTTCAGTCAGCTGTGTATTTACAGTTATCTCAATTTACATTTTTCATCCCCAAACTTCACTGGTTTCCAGTTCTGGTTCCCTGAGGTATGAGCTACCCTCTCTCACCTGTGTGGATAACATCCCTTTTGGGCAGTACAACTGGCTTAAAAGCTACTAAACAAAACAGAAATAAATGCTGAATGGTTTCTTTAAATGCAAGTGGTACTAAAGAAGGAGCCATAATAAAGTTATTACAATAATCTGCTTGAGTGGACAAGGAGAACCCACAAAGCAGTAGTATCTGTTTACTTCCATGTACAGTTTTTGTAGCGTTTTTCCAAGACAAAAAAAAAAGAGCATTAAAGATAATCTCAATGACCAACGATTGGGCTGGGGGCCCAAGACACAGGTGCAAGCCCATATCTTGCTTATGGCTTCATATCAGCATAAGACTATGCCCACTTTTGGCTAGACGCCTACTTCTCACATGTATTCATAATATTATAAATCCATGTTTTGTTTACCTTTCTAAATGACATAATTTCTACAAAGATAATTTAGAACTACAGTGTCTGCTTTGGGGAACGTTCAAAATGAACAAAAGGGGGAAAGGGGTTAAAATATACATACAAACAGAAAAGGAATAAAACTGCAAAAAATACCAATTTCAAAATGATGGCAGCACTCCAGTCATCTGAAACTCACATATCTGGCACCATGAAGAATCCAAAAGAAGATTGAAAGTCAGGAAAAGATGAACAGCACCTTGTGAGACACCCCTCCTTGGCACAGGACTACTTTCAAGGGGGTTTAAAACTCAATTCTAGTATATCTGATCATTTTGCTTTCTGAGTCTTCAGCAAACGAAGGTACTCAGGAAGGAAGGAAGGAAGAACCAACAATAGTAAATTGTAACCTGGCAGCCTGACAGCAAAAACAGAAAATGCACACAGGAACTCAAAAAGCCAGGCTGAACTACCGTCCCCAAAATCCTGAGGATATCACTATACTACAGTCCAGGATGAAACTTGGCTTCATAATGATGACCCTGAGTTAGCAAGGAAAGCTGAAGGTATTTTGCAAACAGTTATTAAAAGCAAGGCATTGGGTGACTCCATATGCTTACCAAAAGACATGTGACAGACTGCCCATGGCGGCACTCTACGCGACAGCCACAAAGTAGAAAGTACCCAAATGGCCATTAACGGTAAAACAGATAAATGAATTGTGATATCTTCACACAGTGAGTACTCTACAGCAGTGGAAATGACAGATCTACAGCAACAAGCTCACAAGCATAATGGTGAGTGCAAGAAGCCAAACCCATGTAGTAAGGAAAAGAATAGGCAAGAGATCATGCCTGGGGGTCAGGGAGGGGCTGTAGTGATTGGTTGGAAGGGAGCACTGGAGCTTCTAAGTAACATGCTGTTTCCTGATCTGGATGCTGAATATGCGAGCATTCCATCTGGAAAGATTCAGCAAGCTGTACACCAAGCTCTGTGCCCTTTTCTGTATGTGTATTTGTCTCTGAAGAACACATTCACAAAATATTACACAATATACTTGAAGTATAAATTTCTTATCTTCGTGGTAAATCCAATCATGAACACTTCACAATTCAGATTTCAAGTAACCAGAGGCAACCCCAGGCAAAATTTGAAGCACGTGATGTTTATCTTTCCTCCCTCAGTTCCACATTCTCTTTCTGGGGCTTTTCTATCTTTTGAAAAGCAACTCCCCCCGACCAAGCGTGGTCACACACCACGCCCTCCCCATTTCTCATTTCCTCAGCAGAGTTTAATACACACACAAATCTCCCAGGGATCCTGTTAAAATGCAGATGCCTCAGTAGGTCTGTGGTGGGACCTAGAGCCTGCATTTCTAGAAAAACTCCCAGGTGTGGCCAATGCTGCTTGACTGAGGCCTTGAGCTGCAGAGCCTGAAAAAAGACGTGATTTAAAACCAGTGCCTGCCAAGCTGAGGAATGCCTCATCCCGGGAATATGAGCATGGAAGTTTTAGGACCCATATCTGGTGGAACATTCTTGGCTTCCCAATGCCTCTCAAATTGCATCCCTATTAGCTCTACCAACTCAGGGACAAAAACTAGTAGTTGGGGACAGTAAAGTAAAAACCTGCTCCTACTCTAGGGAGTTTTGCTCTGTTTCTCATTAAAACTTCACCTTTGGACTTGTTAGCATAGTGCCTTTCCCATAGCACTTACAGGAGGGAGGGAGGGAGGGAGGGAGGGAGAAGAAGGGAAAGAAAGAAAGGAAGTGAGCAAGCAAGCAGTTAGTTTGCCTGGGAAAGTGCAGCAATGTAAAGTGCTGGTGTGACTTGCCAGATGGCTGAGAGGCTGCTTAAATCCAAGATGTCTCTTCCATGAGGGGCTCAGTTTGCAGTTACGAATATTTTCATGAAGAGTGAGGTTGTAGAGTGAGAATGGAGGGGTAGACACCAGGGTGAGTAAGCCCTCTTCTCCCAGTTCATCTCAGAGCCATGAACACAGATAGGGAAAGTCTTTTCCTGGCAGATAGAAAAATGTTAAAAACTTTAAAGCCTCCCCAGAAACTTGGTATGTGTTTTTTTGTTTTTTGGGTTTTTTTGGTATGTGGTTTTGAAGTGTTTAGGAATTTGGAAGGGGTACAAGGGGAATATAACATATGTATAGGGATTTTTCCCAGATTCAAATAAATATTTGAAAATTTTCTGGTGTGTATTTTATAAGATGGAAGCAATAAAAAAAGAAGAAAGAAAGAAATGCTCTCGGATCTCTCCAAAACATTCTCGTAACATAGGGAATCTCGAAAACAGAGTATCTGAAAAACATTTTATTTAGTAGCTGCAATGGTTAATTTTATGTGTCAACTTGGCTAGGCTGCAGTGCTTACGTATTTGGTTTTACGTGTCTGGACGGTGCTGTGAAGGTCTTTTGTACATGAGATTAATAAAGCAGATTACCCTCCATAATGTGGGCAGGCCTCTTCCAGTGAGTTGAAGACCTTTAAATGAAAACTTATCATCCCCAAGAAAGAGGGAATTTTGCCAGCCCACTGCCTTCCCTGAGTCTCCAGCCTACCGGCCCAGCCTGCAGATTTCAGACTTGCTAGCCTCCACAATTGTGTGAGCTAATTCCTTAAAATAAATCCACCCCCAGCCTCTATACACTCACACACACACACACACACACACACACACACACACACACACACTCACATCTTACTGGTTCTGTTTCTCTGGAGAACCCCAACTAACATAATGGGTTATGTCATTGTACTTTCATTGGAGTTAATCACATAAACAAATACACCAGCTTCACAGTGAATAAATGTTAGCACTGCTTAAAAGAGTTGAGTAAGATTATTCAGCTTACTTGGTTGAATAAGTTGAACTCAAGAAGAACGGAATTCTTATTCAGCTGCTGAATGAGAACTTTAATTTTGAATATCATTCAGCAGAATAGGTCACTTTTTAAGGGCCCAAATGCTCACATAATATAGCATTTTAATTCTCACAGGGCTCATTAGGATTGTAACAGCCTGTCTAATAGATCAGAGGACTTCTGTGGACAGATTTTATTAGTCCAAAGACAGCTTATTCACTGTAATCTTTTAGGAGAGAGGCAATACATTATCTTTTTAGACCAATATAAAACCGCCAGATCTGTACACATGGAATCAATCTAATGCTCATTTCTGGCTCAGTGCCTTCCTTTAGCCTCCCATGAATTTGTACTCAAGACTAGGACTGTTCAGACAGAGTGCATGTTCCTAGAGCCTCAATTAGCTCATCCCCTCGGTCAGTAGGTGAGAGATGCAGAAGTGGAAGCTGCATTTCCCAGCATGTCAGTGCTCTGTGCCCAAGTAACAGCCACCAAACGCAAGCCTATTACCGCCCCTGAAGGCAGCCAGCTGCAAGTGAACCCAGTGCTAGGCACAGTGCCCACTCCCCGGGGACTTCCTGCTGGCACAGACATTCCACATGCTTTGTGTTTGTTCATTTTGTCCTTGTTCCCGTAACTTGGTAGCCACAACTCATATACCTCCATCCATCAAGTTACCTTCACCGTAAATAAATAAATAAATAAACTGCAAAATCCTATATTTTCACTGTTTAATACATCTACAGTTTATCCTGGACTGATTTTCTGGACTGCTGCATGTCTCTGTCTATTAAGAACGTAACGTGGGGTTTTTTTTATTGGGCTAATATCTTATTAGGATTGTTACTGTTTTTGAGTATTCTGGCTGCAAAGCTGTACAGATATGGAGAGGTCGGCCCCATTCCTACTTTTTTTTTATATGTCTTGTGTGTGTTTGCAGAATATTAGTTTTTTCTGGAATGCACATACTACGTTAGAGCAGAAATACATGCGCTATTATTCATTCATTAACATCCCCAAGCTACTCATATCTGCCAGACTGAAGTACAGGCTATGCCAACAGATCCCCAAGGAGGAAAAGAAAAAGTATTTGCATCACCAACACTGACACTAGTTTACGGCATGTCTGTCAGAAAACGACATACAAATGTCCTAAAACACGGATTTTCTAAGCAAACGTCAGTTGATTCCTCAGAAATTCTTCTGCCTCAGCCAGAACAGACTGTAACCCTGCTCTATAGGAGAAAGAATTACAACGTGACTGTGTCACACCAGGGGATGAACTGTGCGGCCACCACACCTAAGAAGATGGGCAACAAGCCAGCACATGCTGCCTCAACCCCCCTGACCCTCCACCTCAGGACCAGGCAGCCACAGGTGGCTCACAGCAGGGGAGACTTCCACCACTGCATTCAGGTTTCAAAATGAATAACTCACTTGCACTTTTTTGTTTTCTAGCCAGACATTAAAACAAACAAACAAACAAGAACACTCTAGGTCAGAGATACCATTATGACAACATGGCCACTTGAGCATGCTCCATAACTGTGTAGTTGTAAATGATCACAAGTGGGTATCATGGCTGAACATTCCCCAGAATGTCCCCCCAAAATTTTTAAAAATTGAAATAAAAAAAGAAATTGAAGAGAGTGGTTGCCATCAGTGTGGGGTGGTGGCAGGGGGTGGGGATGGAGCTCTCAGAATCTCTTTATCTGGAGTGTTTCTGCCTGGTCACCTGAAAAGGACAGGTATGAGGACATTTAAGGGGAAACTCTTGATGGAGCCTGTATTTGGGGCTGACAAAAATTACAAGACACAGAGCTTCTGTAACTATCCAAATTTCTTATCTCTATAAAAAACAAATTTCATATTTCCATAGTTTTTCTTTTCTTGTGGTTAAGAAACATATAACGTGAAATCTACCTTCTTGACAAACTTATAAGTGTGCAGTACTGTCACCTACATGCACACTGTTGCAGAGCAGATCTCTAGAGCTTGTTCACGTTGAACGACTGAAACTCTCTAACCCACGGAACAGCGACTCTTCATTTCCCAATCCCCCAACCCCTGCCAACCACCATTCTACTTTCTAAGGGTTGGCTATTTCTGATACCTCATGGAAGTGGAATTATACATTATTGGTCCTTCTGTGACTGGTTTATTTCACTTAGAATAATGTCCTCAAGGTTCACCCATGTTGTCACATACTGCAGAAGTTCCTTCTTTTTTTTAAAGCTGAGTGATATTCCACTGTATGTATACACCCTATTTTCTTTATTCATTTATCTGTCAATGGACACTTCAGCTGTTTCCAACTCTTAGCTATTGTGAATAGTGTTGCAATGATCATGGGAGTGCAGATATCTCTTCAAGATCCTGATTTCAATCCTTTTGGATATACATGCAGAAGTGGGATTGTTGGATCATATGGTAGTTCTATCTTCAATTTTTTGGAGGAAACTGCATACTGTTTTCCATAGTGGCTGCACCACTTTACATTCCCACCAACAGTGTACAGGTTCCCAATTTCTCCACATTCTAAATAGCACTTATTACCTTCTGTGTTTTTAATAACAGTCATCATAACAGGTATGAGGCAATATTTCACTGTGGTTTTGATCTGCATTCCTCTGATGATTAGTGATGTTGAGCATCTTCGTATCTCCTCAAAAATTTTTTGCCTGAAGGACAAAATATTCCAGCAATGAAAGGAAACACCATTGTGGTACCAGAAAATATGACCTCTCATCACTAAATTCCCTTATTTTTGATCAGAAATCATTCCATTCCAATTGATTTTTTACCTGTCTTAAAACTGTGACAGACAGGTACTTCCAGCTTCAAATGAAGAGAAGGAAAGACATCAGGGGAAAAGGTGTTCTGGATATCTCAGTGTTTTCAGAGCTCAGCCCTCCTCCCCCAAGGACACACCTATCAGGGCAGCATAACCTGGAGGTAGAAAATATTGTACAGCACTACCTGTTGAGCCTGAACAAGGTAACTCTGAAATGGCAAGAATATCCAAGAGCAAAAAGAGAGTAAAGATAGACTAGATTTGGGTCAAAATATGATCCCACAAACTTGAAAGGGGAAGAAGTAACATGATTAAAGGTCTAAGGGCACCATGGAACCACATGTTCACGGATCTTCAAAGCAGGATCACAACTGACACTTGAATTTACCAGGGCATATTCACAGGTAGGAAACAGGGGTTGCAAACTGGAAATGGTATCTTTCCCACCTCATGGAGTATGCAAAATTAGAAATTTCTACTTAAAAGCCAATGTTTCACCATCCTTTATAAGCTGGCATCGCTGGCAACACTGGGCCTACATCCTGCCTGTCAGCATCTGTCCATCCCCCCAGCAGATAAAGCAGAGGCTGCTACTGGACCCCAACTCCATTCTATCGGGTCAGTGTTACCTGCCTGGCCGCGGAGGCCTCTGAGTTTGTGAGCCCCTCTCTGTGACATCAGTCACAGTCCACGGGATTGTGAAGATGGGAACCTGAAGATAATCTGACCAGGACCTAGAATCTCTCTTGTTGAAACTGTATCATCACCACACAAGATAAGTGGAGATAAAGTCTCTACTGAAGAGAGAAAAAAACTGCCTGAATTTAGTAGGTGTGCTTGATTTCCAACCCCCAGTGAGACCTGGACCCAGACCATCCACCTCATGATTCTTCCCATTCATTACACTCACTGGTGCCTCTGGAGAGAGAGCAGCTGGCCAAGAAACTTGGATTTTTGACTGGATATGATTTTTAAGCACCCAGTTCCTAGCACAGTCCCAGGCACATGTGGATACAAAAAAAATCTTTTTTAAATGAAGTAATTAAAATGAATGACATAGGAAAAAAGCAAGAAAAGTTTCTTCTGTGGGCAAATGGCAAACATGATCCTTAAGACTGGGACCAATTTAAGAAGAACTTCTTCCACAATATTTTTGCCCTCAATTTAAATGATGGACAAGATCAATAAGCAATGAAAAATGGAGAAACTAATGTTTTCAATCTTTTATAGTTCTTGAGGAGTTCAAGTCCCTTTAGAACAGTATTTCTCACACTTGACTAACATGTAGACCTTATTAAAGAAAATATCTCCTATGGATTACAGAGTTGACATAAATATTGTCTATATCATGTTACGAACTATGAACAAACATAAACAGATATAAACTAATTATACTTATAGTTCCAAAACATTAATGTGCCCAACACACGTTTGAAAATCAATGGAATGATAATCAACAACATTCATTTAATCCAACAAGGGATGCACTTCCACTGAAACTACATCCCAACAGCTAATGTCAGTAGGCACTGGCAGATTCTGTGCTTCACTTTTGAGTTACATTTACAAGATCAAAACCCCATTTCCCATCACTTTTCCATTGAGAACGCAGTGACTCCAACACTCTATGTTGTCAATCAGTTTCATTTTACACAGACACATCACTTACACTAAGCCCACTGCTGTGCCTTCCTCATCAGCCCATGACAAGTGGTGCTGTGGGTGCCACATAACCAGTCTGAAACAAAGAGGCAGGTTTTGAAATGCTGTAGCCAAATCTGTCATGCAAGGGTCATCCAGGTGATTGCAAATGTGCACCAAATAATTTGTTTTATATTATCATATAATGATAACATAAAATGAAAACAAAAATGTTTAGTCTTCTAAGACTCCCAAGCATACAAGACCCAAAGGGCCCCTGATTGGAGAAACATTCTTGACATGAAATGTCCATAGTCCGAGGATGTGACCAGAGGTATTTTTCCATTTATTATACTGCATCCCAGGTCCTTCAGGTGTTAGAAACTCCTAGTTTTTTTTTTTTTTGCGGTATGCGGGCCTCTCACTGTTGTGGCCTCTCCCGTTGCGGAGCACAGGCTCTGGACGCACAGGCTCAGCGGCCATGGCTCACGGGCCCAGCTGCTCTGCGGCATGTGGGATCTTCCTGGACAGGGGCACGAAGCCGTGTCCCCTGCATCGGCAGGCGGACTCTCAACCACTGCGCCACCAGGGAAGCCCCTAAGCCTTTCTCTTTTTGTCCACACCATAAGGCAGAGTAAACAAGCTCTCATCAAAATCTGACAGCAAAGCTCGTAACAAACAGTGAGATCTGAGGGTCAGAGCAGGCCACTGTCTCAACGGCCAACACTGGTAGTCCTCTAAGGATGGGAAAGCCAGGATAACTTTCTGGGGCCAGGAGGCCAAAAAGAAATTACTATCTTGAGATAAAACTCAAATATCAGAACCAGAAGGGGTCACCACCAGCAAGCAGAGCTCAGAAAAACTAAGCCACACACAGATTCCTGCCAGGCCCAGGCATAAGGTTTGGAAGGTTCAAGGTAGGCTGTGGTTTTCACAGACAGGTAGGCTTCTCCCACTCAGCAGTAATGGCACACATAATTGTGACAGAGGATATATTGAAGGGAAAAAAACAAAAAGCAACAAGCCAGCAACAATTAGAAAATAATGATATATAGAGAGAGATACAGATAAAGATATAGATAGATAGATAGATAGATAGATAGATAGATAGATAGATCTTTATGCATCTGTCTCTATATATCTCCAGTTCTGAATGCATAAAAGGCAGAGAATCTCTGGAAAGGCTGTGGCTAGCACACTGATAGGCCCCAAAGCCAGTGCCAAAGTAAAGTATTACACTCAGTCAAAAACACTCGGTGGCGCAGTGGTTAAGAATCCGCCTGCCAATGCAGGGAATAGGGGTTCAAGCCCTGGTCCGGGAAGATCCCACATGCCACGGAGCACCACAACTACTGAGCCTGCGCTCTAGAGCCCACGAGCCACAACTACTGAGCCCGCATGCCACAGCTACTGAGCCTGTGCTCTAGAGCCTGTGCTCCGCAACAACAGAAGCCACGACAATGAGAAGCCACCACAAGGAGAAGCCCGTGCATCACAACGAAGATTAGCTCCCTCTTGCCGCGACTAGAGAAAGACCGAGAGCAGCAACGAAGATGCAATGCAGTCAAAAATAAATAAATAAAAATAAATACATTTTTAAAATAAATAAATAAATACTGTATTAAAAAAAAAACAACACTCTTCCAGGGCCGAGGCTCAACCCACCATCATGCCTCAAGGCTGAAACAAATCTTTATCTCCTTGGAGAGCAGAAGATATTACAGGCCATATGAGTGAAAAAAATATATTTATCTTCAAACACTACAAACACAGTCCAAAGCACCCAGATGCTCACATTTGGAAGATACTCAAGAGCTGAGATCAACGAGAGAAGAGCTGATTTAACTCTCGCATCTCAAGCTGCCTCAGGGCCGTTCTCATTGAGTGGGAAGAGAAGGGAAACTGAGGCACTATCTAATCAATCAGTCAGTGTCTCTCCATCCGTCTGCTCGTCTTCTGCCCCCTCTCACCCTGTCCCTCTCCCTCTGTGTCTCCAGATCACTCTCTGTGTTTATTTCTCTCTTTGCGTCCACCTCTCCTCTCTTCCGTTCTCATCTTGCAAAGCACCACATCATGTAGGTAAAGTGGGTTTATGAAGCAACTGCACTATTACAAAAGAAGATGATCAGAGGGAAAAGCCCTAAAGTGGAACCCAAGAAAGGGAAATGTAAAGGAAACGCTGACCAATGCTGAAACCATGCCTCTGTGTACTTGTAGCTATGTGTTTTAAAAAATCTAGTGAAGTGGGATTGGTGTTCAACTGTTGCTCTTTTCCTCTCTATTTTAGCCATCATCTTTCTAGTTGTACAGACATGCTGAAGTGAACCATTTTGACAACCCATATACAGGTCACACATGGGTAGTTTTGGTTCCTTCTCCATTAAATTTCTTGCTTCTAAATTATTCAACAAAAGAGTCCTCTTCAACACTGTGTGTGTAGAAAAGGTGCAAATCACATGAAACAGCTGACAGCCTGGGTCCAATTTTGGCACCTGAACGAATCCCACCCTAGCCCTGTCTGGCAGGTCACCAATCACACTAACCCCTGCTACACTAGATGCACCCACCCTGGGTCTGTCCCTGGTCTGGCTATTGTGGCACAACCAGTGCCCATGCACAAACCCATTGTGGTTCCAGTGCCAGCTGGACCCTTGTGTTTCTGTTTCTAAGAATGCAGGGTTCTAAGTTAATTTATCAACGTGAATCAGTCCACAAATGACACTCGCTATCACTACAAATGGAACTGAGAAAACTCTGAAAAGCTTCAGCTCTGATTAGAGGAGAGAGATGAATTCCTGTTATGCCCTTGCCTTAGTCAAATGCTCAACGTGTGCTTGCGCATACATTTCTCCATCAATTTCTCCAGCAACCAGAGATAAGAAAGTCTACGACCCTGTTTAATTCTGAAAATCAAACAAATGAGCTTGTAAAGTAGTAGGCATCAATGAATATTTGTGTGCAGCAATATAAATGCACAACAATGTCTTGTTTTCTATGTAGTAGCAGGAAAACAGGGAGTACAAAAACTGCTATAGCGAAAGCCAAACTGTCTAACAGCCCGGGTCACCGCTCAGGTGCCGCTCAGGGGCATCCAGGAGGCCTGGAGTACAAGGTGCCATAATCAAGTCGTTGAGAAGTGGGAGCGCTCCTAAATCAGTGTCTGGGAAGATTCTCCAGACGCTGCGGATTTCACTTTGGCCTGTATAACTAACAAAGTGCCTTTTGCAGGGCTCAGATATGAGCAAGTAAAACTTTCTCCCCAAACTCTGACTCTGAACGCATTCCCTTTCCTTAACGCTAGGGCATCTCGTCTTGGGGAAGTTAAAGCGAGTCGGTGAAGGGAGAAAAAGGAACTCAGAGAGAGACTAGGCGGGCTGCACACTCCGCAGTGTAAGGAGGAGAGATGGCAGCGCCCCTGGGAGGACAGGAAACACCACCACCACCTCCCGCCCTCCAAACTACACACGCACCTGGGGATGGACTTGGCCTCGTCCCAGAGTCGTGCCTGGAAGTCCTGCCAAGCCTAGCCAGGGCTCGCCACGTCCCAGGATGCGGCCAGAGCCGCCGCCACGTCCTTGTCGCCCTCGTCGTCCTCGCTGTCCCCGGGGTCGGAACCCGCCTGGTTCTTTCGGCCCCCAGCCAAGGCGCCGTCCCCCGCGGCCGGCCCAGCGGAAGCCGAGAGCAAACTCCTGGAAGGTGAGGCGCAGTCGCGATCGGCTTCCAGCCTCCGGAGCCGGCCTCGGCGTCGGCCGAGAGCACGCGCAGCTCCGCCCACAGCGTGCTGAACTTCTTGCGCTCCAGCTGCCCTGAGCTGTTCGCAGGCGACGAAGATGGAGCGCAGCCCGGTCAGCTCTTCCAGGTCCCCGTTCGCCTCCGTCCCGCCTGGTGGGGCCAACCGAAAGGGCTCCGCGGCGCGACGGGGCACGCGGTCCGCCCTGGCTGTGGCGACAGCGGGGAGTCCGGAGCCACCTGCTGCCCCCGGGAGCCGCGGCAAGTTCGGCGACTCGGGCTGGTTTGGCCACTGGAGGGAACCTCCGGGCGGGGCGAGGCGCCTGGGTGGGTCGTAATGGCGCGCTCCGACGCGGCTTCGCGTTCTGCCAGCCCTGGAGCGGTGCCAGCGCGCCCCTGACCCCGCGCAAAAATGCCCGCCTGCGACTGAGACCCCGGCGCGGCCGCACGCGCCTTCCCGGCGGGGCCTGGCTCTGCCCAGCCTGGGAGGAGGAGAGCCCAGCTCCGGTTCCCACGCCTCCGGGATCCCGGCTGTGCTTCCCGTGCAGAGCTTTGGAGGCTGGGTTTGGGGCTCTTGGAGTTGCGGGGCCGGGCCGGAGCTGGGAGTGAGGCAGTAGGCTCTTTGGCGTAAACAGTGTTTACTCGGGTCAATCAAGAGCTGGCAGGAGCGTAGGGAGCTAACTAACTGGACAGAAAGGGGAAAGGAAAGTAGGGGTAGGATTCCAAATTGGTTAACGTTATGTGTATTTTATTCTTTTCCGATTCCGGAAAATTGGTAAACTTCTGTATATACAAGATTTACCAGAAGACCCCCATTCTCTGATTTTACTGGCTTTCTTTAATGCATGTCTGTCCAACATTAAGATCCAACTAGTTAATGCATATTAGGAATCACATAGATCTTCCAGATCCTCAAATCCAAATAATTTTTCACAGTTCTTGTCTCCAAAACCTGAGAAAACTAATAACCAAAATCCTTGACAGGCAGCAATATTTAAACAAGGACTGAGGTAGCTTTTAAACAAATCTTATGGAAATTATATGTGCAGATGTATGTTGCCCTTTGATCTTAATTTCAACAGTGCTGTTGTTTCCTTAATACTGGCTGCTTAATGGGTATGAGATCTTTAAAATTCATCCATTTTTATCCTTTTGTTTAAAAAAAAACTCGTCTTATTTTCAAGAGACCCTCACTTTGTCCTATGACTTATGTATATGTTCCCTTTGGTGATTCTCATAGCTTGTGAAAATGCATTTGGGTTATTTTTACTTTATCACATCAGTTCCCTCCACTTTTTAGACTTTTTTAATTTATTTCCATTTCTTTTAGTAATGACTCTGTATTCCATTTATTCTCATTCTGAATCCTCTCTATTGCTTATTACTTTGATTGTTTTCAGTGTCATAAAAATAGAGGATTTGACTGACACATTTCTTCAAGCTGATGTTCTTAAACAGAAAGCTAAATGCTAAACATCCGAAGAACTGTTTCTTCTTGAATAGTACAATAAATAAAGTCAACACTCACAGCATCCATCAAGCTGTAAATGCCGCTGATATTCGCCATCTGTAAATTTAACTAGTAAATTATGAGAGGCATTCTATTAATAAGCCCTGGTCTTAGCAATCTAATTGCTAAGTGAATATAGTTCTATACAAGTAGATAACTAATACATTGGAATGAATTTTATTATTAGTGCAAAAAAATTATTATTGATTTTGGGTTTATATGCTTTCCTGTTTATTCTAAAGACTGATTTTTCCATATAAAGTAAAAAGTGGCCTCGGTAATCCCACTTATTACCACGGTAATGCCTTTAAAACTTTTCAGATATACTTATTAAACTGAATCTTTGAAATATTATTATTATCATTCTGTTAGCAATTAATAAATATCTGTATTTTTCAAAATAGATGTTAATATTTTTAACTGCTTTGCCAGAAATGCTTTCTTGAAGACTGCTCTTGCAACTTCCTTCCTTAACTCACACTGACCTTTGCACTCAATTCGAAATTCTTATATTCTTTGACCTGCTTTGTCCTTTCAATAAGCCCCTTCACTGAGGAGTCATCAACAAACATGGATTATTCCAAACGTCTGTGTACACACCTTCTCATTTCCACTGATTTTAATCTACTCCAGTTACCACAACAGTTATCATAACACAACAAACACCTAGTGATTTAAAATAGCAGCATAATCTCACTGCCATCAACTTGGGCAGGGCTCAGGTAGGTGGTTTTTCTGCTGGCTTGCCTGGGATCATATAGTCACGGTAGCTTTACTGTGGCTGCTTGGTCTTAAGAGTGCTTCACCCATACGTCTGGAAGTTGGTGCTGGCTGTTAGCTGGACATGTGTCCTCAGGAGGCTCACACCAGCTTTGTCACATGGTGGCAGTGTTCCAAGAGGTTTAGGACCAATGCACAAATGCTTTTCAAGCCTCAGCTTGTGTCATGTTTGTTGCTATTCCATGGATCAAAGGAAGTCACATGGCCAAGCTCTAAGTCAGTGGAGGAGGGGATTATACAAGGTCATGAATACAGGGAGATGTACTTTACTGGAGGCCCTTACTATAATAATATACCATACTTAGCCTCTAACACATTCTCTCAGGCTTCTGTCCTGCCAACCTCCTGTTCATTCTACACAACCACAGCTGGACAGTCCTTCTTAAACACCAATTATTCTGTCATTTTGGAGCTTAGTGTTTCTCAATCCGTGGTTATTTTGTTCCACAGAAGACATTTGGCAATATCTGGAGACATTTTTGGTTGTCACAATTTGAAAAGGGGGAGATGCTACTATCTATTAGGTATAGGCCAGGGATGCTGCTAAACATCCTATGATGTACAGGCCCAGCCACCCATAACAAAAAAATTATCTGGTCAAAAATGTCAGTAGTCCTGGGCTTCCCTGGTGGCACAGTGGTTGAGAGTCCGCCTGCTGATGCAGGGGACATGGGTTCGTGCCCCAGTCCGGGAAGATCCCACATGCCACAGAGCGGCTGGGCCCATGAGTCATGGCTGCTGAGCCTGAGCGTCCGGAGCCTGTGTTCCGCAATGGGAGAGGCCACAACAGTGAGAGGCCCACATACCGCAAAATAAATAAATAAATAAATAAAAATGTCAGTTGTCCTGAGGTTGCGAAAGCATGCACCCAAGCTCATCAACCCCTAGAGGTGTCTCAGTAAAAAGAGAACCAAGGGTAAGCTCTTCATCTGGGCATACAAAATCCTCTACAATCTGGTCCCACCTTATACTGTATATACAAACATTTCTGCTTTAGTTTCTATCAGGGCTCCTCCTGTCCCCCAAATATGCCACACTTGATTACATGACTAACTTGATAGCTCCTTATTGTCATGACAAAATGTAAATACTGAACATCCTTTAGCTTTTTTCACTTCTCCCTAACCAAACCATTTCCCAGCCTTAGGGGAAGAGTTGGATCCTGCTTTTCCTACTAAAGTTTCCACAATTTCATTATGACCTGTCACTTACAAGGACATTGCTTACCATGTACAATGTCAGCTCAGGCCACAGGAATGCTTTTTTCTTTTCTTTTTTAGTCTTTTTCACAGTTTTATTTTTTATGTTTAAACACTGATTCAGGACTTCCCTGGTGGCGCAGTGGTTGAGAGTCCGCCTGCCGATGCAGGGGACACGGGTTCGTGCCCTGGTCCGGGAGGATCCCACATGCTACGGAGCAGCTGGGCCCGTGAGCCATGGCCGCTGAGCCTGTGCGTCCGGAGCCTGTGCTCCACAACGGGAGAGGCTACAACAGTGAGAGGCCCGTGCACCGCAAAAACAAAAACAAAAACAAAAACTCTGATTCATCTGGAATTTATTTTGGGTCAGGTGTGAGTTGTAGATTCAACTTTATTTTTTTCTGAATTTCTGCCTAGTTGTCTCAACACCATTTATACAACAATCTCTTCACCATGGATTTAAATACCACCTTTGGCATATACTAAATTCCTGTACGTATTTGAGTTTATTTCTGGACTTTGTGGTCTGTTCTATTGAGGAATCACTCACATTTTGAAAGGACTCTTCAGCTTATAAAAAGATTCTTAAAGGAGTCCTATTGGGTTGCTTTTTGTATTTTTAAGTGTTTAAAGTACCTCACAAGGTACTAAGGAATGCTTTTGAATATTCCTACTCAGGGGAAGGCAAAGGTTACATAATCTATCTTTACTATTTTGAAAAATTAGAGGAAAGAGAGGAGAAAAAAGAAATAGGAGGCATTTATTTTCTATTTTAGCATCCAGAAACAGCTAAAGGCAGTGCACAACTATTTCCTTGGCATGAAATATTCTCCACAGTAACTCAAGTCTAAGGGTGTGGCATCGTCTGCAGTTTGTGAAAGGGCCCTATGGAATACATGGGCTACCTAGAAGTCACTGCAATGCCCTGACACAAGTCCTGCTGAAATCAACACATCTGACATTGCTGTAGTACACTGTAGTACATACAAAACCAGAGTGTATACAATTAAATATTTGTGAGTTATAAGAGAATAAATATTCCTTTCAGAGTTATCCAACTTATTCTTGTCTCATGCTACATTGAGTGACTGAAGAAAAGTAGATTGTAATGTACCATAGTAATCTCAGGTAAAAATTTAAATGCATTACAAGCAAGCAAGAAAATACAAACACTTAAAATTCTGTACTTTTTCACTTTATCATTATTTAGAGGGGTGGAGAGGACAGAGATGTTTGGCATGCAAAATGCATTATTTTTGTATGATGTCAAAATTTCATGTGCAGTTACCTCTTGCTTACCTATCTCCATCTAAATTTTAAAATAATTTATATCTACAGCTGGCAGAACTTAAAGTGATGTCTGTATTTATTTTTTTATTTTTTTTGCAGTACGTGGGCCTCTCACTGTTGTGGCCTCTCCCGTTGCAGAGCACAGGCTCTGGATGCGCAGGCTCAGCGGCCATGGCTTACGGGCCCAGCTGCTCCACGGCATGTGGGATCTTCCCGGACCGGGGCACAAACCCGTGTCCCCTGCATTGGCAGGCGGACTCTCAACCACTGCGCCACCAGGGAAGCCTGATGTCTGTATTACTGATCAATCTATGACTCAAAATACTGAATAAAATAAGGTTACTTCAAAAAATCTTATATCTTATTTTAATTGGGAAAATTTCTGGGCATATTTAAGTATATTTTCAAAGTCTTTGTTGCTAGAAATGCTATTTTCCTGAAAATATTAGCAGGTAAGGGCAGACGTGTTGTGAAATACTTTGACTCTTTCGTAAGCTTCTTTTATTTTGCACAGGTCAGAAGTGATGGTAGCTGCAAAGATGGAGAATCTTCAATATAAAAAAAGAAAAGACAAGGCCATAGATTATGTGGAGGAGATACAGTTGAGCCTAGATTCTAAGCATGTTAAATGCATGGAAAGTCTTTAAAGTAACCTTGACTTGTACTTTGTTTCTCAAAGGAGATGCCATCAAACTTGAGAAAACATATATATATATATATATATATATATATATATATATATATATTTTTTTTTTTTTTCGGTAAGCGGGACTCTCACTGTTGCGTCCTCTCCCCTTGCAGAGCACAGGCTCCAGATGCGCAGGCTCAGCGGCCATGGCTCATGAGCCCAGCCCCTCTGCGGCATGTGGGATCTTCCCGGAATGGGGCACGAACCCATGTCCCCTGCATCGGCAGGCGGACTCTCAACCACTGCGCCACCAGGGAAGCCCCAGATATATATTTTTAAATCTGTCCCATAAGTGAAGGAATAGTGAGAATGTCTGAAGTTAAAGACCACCTGTGTTCCAAAGGAAAGGGTATTAGGCCCTGCTGTGAGAGAGAATCACTGTCCATAAATAAAGATTTTTTCGAACACAGTCTTGCCGATTCACTTTCACGCTACAGGAGCACACCTGAGCAGCTGCAACAGATACATATGATCTGAAAAGCCTAAAATATTTATTCCCTGGCCCTTTACAGAGAAAGTTTGCTAACCCTGCTCTGTTTGAAGATGTGAAGGAAGGTAATGCATTGGCAAAGAATCGTCTTAATTTCAAACCATTCTTCTACCCTGAAGGGTAGCTTCGGTGCCTCTAAAAACTCTTCAAACCCAATAAAAACATAATAATTCAACTTACAGGAGAAGAATTAAAGTCATCACAAGGGAATGGTGATAGGATAAAGGAAAAATGCACAAATTTTATTAATGGTAACATTTAACATTTTTTAAAATAAGAAAATACCAACAGACCCGAATCTTGTGCAATTTTGTCTGGTTGTTAAGTTTTTCAGTTCCTCAGCAATTTAGAAAAATCCTATGATAAATTCTGCTTAGAATTTATTAACTTCCCCTTTAATGAAGAACTGCCAAGCCTCCTTTTAGAAAGCAAAAAGGACCAAGGTTTCATGATGTTTCCCATCTTATTTCCCTGCCAGTTATTTCAGCTTACATTTAGTGTTAAACTGAGGGACTCAGTTTGACCTTGGTTCCATTTCTGCTCTTTCTCTAGTTGGTTTCGGATCAAAATTTTTTTGTGTAATTGTGAATTGCTCAGCTATATGTATGTGTGTGTGTGTGTGTGTGTGTGTGTGTTTAACCATAAAAAGTCCCAAAGCCTTTTTGACAGTAGGCAGGATTTATAAATTATAAATAATTATAAACAACTATTAGGCAGCTATGTTCATTTTAATCTCAATAATATTGGAATGATAATTATGTTAATATTTCCTTGTTAGCAATTTACTAATAATTTTACAGCTGCTCAGGACACACTCAACTTTTTCCAAAACTTGTATTCTAACAGAAGGCAGATCATGTCCTAAGACCACAGTGAATTTTTTCCTAGGGAAGCCTATGAATTTTATCTCAAATACTCAAAAATTACTTTGAGCTCTAGGGAATGCAGCGTGTGCACTGTTAGATCAGAGATATATTCATGCAAAATAATGGAGAAATGTACATTTCTGTGTGACATGAAAGTTCTTCCCAATTCTATATAAGATGTTAAAATATTAATCCCTTTTTTAGACCAAAAAAGATTAAAGATGGATACACCAGAAATACAGCTACACGTGGAACAACTCCTACAGAACACCTACTGAATGCTGGCAGAAGACCCCAGACCTCCCAAAAGGCAAGAAACTCCCCACATACCTGGGTAGGGCAAAGCGGAGAGATCCCCACACAGAGGATCGGTGCCGAGTGGCACTCACCAGCCCGAGAGGCTTGTCTGCTCACCCGCCGGGGCAGGCGGTGCTGGGAGCTGAGGCTCAGGCTTCGGTCAGAGCGCAGGGAGAGGACTGGGGCTGGCGGCAAGAACTCAGCCTGAAGGGGGCTAATGCGCCACAGCTTGCTGGGAGGGAATCCAGGAAAACTCTGGAGCTGCCGAAGAGGCAAGAGACTTTTTCTTCCCTCTTGGTTTCCTGGTGCGCAAGGAGAGGGGATTAAGAACACTGCTTAAAGGGGCTCCACAGACGGGCGCGGGTCGCGACTGAAAGCACGGAGCCCAGTGAAGGGCGTGGGACGCTGGGGCTCCTGCTGCCGCCGCCAAGAAGCCTGTGTGCGAGCGCAGGTCACTGTCCACACCGCCCTTCTGGGAGCCTGTGCAGCCCGCCACTGCCGGGGTCCCGGGATCCAGGGGCGGTTTCCCTGGGAGAACACACAGCGCGCCTCAGGCTGGTGCAACGTCACGCCGACCTCTGCCGCTGCAGGCTTGCCCCGCACTCCGTGCCCCTCCCTCCCGCCCAGCCTGAGTGACCCAGAGTCCCCGAAGAGGCTGCTCCTTTAACACTGTCCTGTCTGAGCGAAGAACAGACGCCCTCTGGCGACCTACATGCAGAGGCGGGGCCAAATCCAAAGCTGAGACCCAGGAGCTGTGAGAACAAAGAAGAGAAAGGGAAACCTCTCCCAGCAGCCACAGAAGCAGCGGATTAAAGCTCCACAATCAACTTGATGTACCCTGCATCTGTGAAATACATGAATAGACAACAAATCATCACAAATTGAGGAGCCAGGAGTCAGTGCTGTGCCTCTGAGGTGGGAGAGCCAACTTCAGGATACTGGTCCACAAGAGACCTCCCAGCTCCACATAATATCAAATGGCGAAAATCTTCCAGAGATCTCCATCTCAACACCAGCACCCAGCTTCACTCAAGGACCAGCAAGCTACAGTGCTGGACACCCTATGCCAAACAACTAGCAAGACAGGAACACAACGCCACCCATTAGCAGAGAGGCTGCCTAAAATCATAAAAAGTCCGCAGACACCCCAAAACACACCACCAGACGTGGACCTGCCCACCAGAAAGACAAGATCCAGCCTCACCCACCAGAACCCAGGCACTAGTCCCCTCCACCAGGAAGCCTACACAATCCACTAAACCAACCTTAGCCACTGGGGACAGACACCAAAAACAATGGGAACTACGAACCTGCAGCCTGCAAAAAGGAGACCCCAAACACAGTAACATAAGCAAAATGAGAAGACAGAAAAACACACAGCAGGAGAAGGAGTAAGATAAAAACCCACCAGACCTAACAAATGAAGAGGTAATAGGCAGTCTACCTGAAAAAGAATTCAGAATAATGATGGTAAAGATGATCCAAGATGCTATTTCCCAGATCCAAAATCTTGGAAATAGAATAGACAAAATGCAAGAAACAGTTAACAAGGACCTAGAAGAACTAAAGATGAATGAAGCATCGATTAAAAACACAATACATGAAATAAAAAATACTCTAGATGGGATCAATAGCAGAATAACTGAGGCAAAAGAACGGATAAGTGAGGTGGAAGATAAAATAGTAGAAATAACTGCTGCAGAGCAAAATAAAGAAAAAAGAATGAAAAGAACAGAGGACAGTCTCAGAGACCTCTGGGACAACATTAAACGCACCAACATTCGAATTATAGGGGTTCCAGAAGAAGAAGAGAAAAAGAAAGGGACGGAGAAAATATTTGAAGAGATTATAGTTGAAAACTTCCCTAATATGGGAAAGGAAATAGTTAATCAAGTCCAGGAGGCACAGAGAGTCCCTTACAGAATAAATCCAAGGAGAAATATGCCAAGACACATATTAATCAAACTGTCAAAAATTAAACACAAACAAATCATATTAAAAACAGGAAGGCAAAAACAACAAATAACACACAAGGGAATCCCCATCAGGATAACAGCTGATTTCTCAGCAGAAACTCTACAAGCCAGAAGGGAGTGGCAGGACATAATTAAAGTGATGAAGGAGAAAAACCTGCAACCAAGATTACTCTACCCAGCAAGGATCTCATTCAGATTTGATGGAGAAATTAAAACGTTTACAGACAAGCAAAAGCTGAGAGAGTTCAGCACCACCAAACCAGCTTTACAACAAATGCTAAAGGAACTTCTCTAGGCAAGAAACACAGAAGAAGGAAAAGACCTACAATAACAAACCCAAAACAATTAAGAAAATGGGAATAGGAACATACATATCAATAATTACCTTAAATGTAAATGGACTAAATGCTCCCACCAAAAGACACAGAGTGGCTGAATGGATACAAAAAGAAGACCCATATATATGCTGTCTACAAGAGACCCACTTCAGACCTAGAGACACATACAGACTGAAAGTAAGGGGATGGAAAAATATATTCCATGCAAATAGAAACCAAAAGAAAGCTGGAGTAGCAATTCTCATATCAGACAAAATAGACTTTAAAATAAAGACTACTAGAAGAGACAAAGAAGGACACTACATAATGATCAAGGGATCGATCCAAGAAGAAGATATAACAATTGTAAATATTTATGCACCAAACATAGGAGCACCTCAATACATAAGGCAAATACTAACAGCCATAGAAGGAGAAATCGACAGTAACACAATCATAGTAGGGGACTTTAACACCCCACTTTCACCAATGGACAGATTATCCAAAATGAAAATAAATAAGGAAACACAAGCTTTAAATGATACATTAAACAAGAGGGACTTAATTGATATTTATAGGACATTCCATCCAAAAACAACAGAATACACATTTTTCTCAACTGCTCATGGAACATTCTCCAGGATAGATCATATCTTGGGTCACAAATCAAGCCTTGGTAAATTTAAGAAAATTGAAATTGTATCAAGTATCTTTTACGACCACAGTGCTATGAGAATAGATATCAATTACAGGAAAAAAGCTGTAAAAAATACAAACACATGGAGGCTAAACAATACACTACTTAATAACAAAGTGATCACTGAAGAAATCAAAGAGGAAATTAAAAAATACCTAGAAACAAATGACAATGGAGACACGACGACCCAAAACCTATGGGATGCAGCAAAAGCAGTTCTAAGAGGGAAGTTTATAGCAATACAATCCCACCTTAAGAAACAGGAAACATCTCGAATAAACAACCTAACCTTGCACCTAAAGCAATTAGAGAAAGAAGAACAAAAACATCCCAAAGTGAGCAGAAGGAAAGATATCATAAAAATCAGATCAGAAATAAATGAAAAAGAAATGAAGGAAACGATAGCAAAGATCAATAAAACTAAAAGCTGGTTCTTTGAGAAGATAAACAAAATTGATACACCATTAGCCAGACTCATCAAGAAAAAAAGCGAGAAGACTCAAATCAATAGAATTAGAAATGAAAAAGGAGAAGTAACAACTGACACTGCAGAAATACAAAAGATCATGAGAGATTACTATAAGCAACTCTATGCCAATAAAATGGACAACCTGAAAGAAATGGACAAATTCTTAGAAATGCACAACCTGCCAAGACTGAATCAGGAAGAAATAGAAAATATGAACAGACCAATCACAAGCACTGAAATTGAAACTGTGATAAAAAATCTTCCAACAAACAAAAGCCCAGGACCAGATGGCTTCACAGGCGAATTCTATCAAGCATTTAGACAAGAGTTAACACCTATCCTTCTCAAACTCTTCCAAAATATAGCAGAGGGAGGAACACTCCCAAACTCATTCTACGAGGCCACCATCACCTTGATACCAAAACCAGACAAGGATGTCACAAAGAAAGAAAACTACAGGCCAATATCACTGATGAACATAGACGCAAAAATCCTCAACAAAATACTAGCAAACAGAATCCAACAGCACATTAAAAGGATCATACACCATGATCAAGTGGGGTTTATTCCAGGAATGCAAGGATTCTTCAATATCCACAAATCAATCAACGTGATACACCATATTAACAAATTGAAGGAGAAAAACCATATGATCATCTCAATAGATGCAGAGAAATCTTTCGACAAAATTCAACATCTATTTATGATAAAAACCCTGCAGAAAGTAGGCATAGAGGGAACTTTCCTCAACATAATAAAAGCCATATACGACAAACCCACAGCCAGCATCGTCCTCAATGGTGAAAAACTGAAACCATTTCCACTAAGATCAGGAACAAGACAAGGTTGCCCACTCTCACCACTCTTATTCAACCTAGTTTTGGAAGTTTTAGCCACAGCAATCGGAGAAGAAAAGGAAATAAAAGGAATCCAAATCGGAAAAGAAGAAGTAAAGCTGTCACTGTTTGCAGATGACATGATACTATACATAGAGAATCCTTAAGATGCTACCAGAAAACTACTAGAGCTAATCAATGAATTTGGTAAAGTTGCAGGATACAAAATTAATGCACAGAAATCTCTGGCATTCCTATATACTAATGATGAAAAGTCTGAAAGTGAAATCAAGGAAACACTCCCATTTACCATTGCAACAAAAAGAATAAAATATCTAGGAATAAACCTACCTAAGGAGACAAAAGACCTGTATGCAGAAAATTATAAGACACTGATGAAAGAAATTAAGATGATACAAATAGATGGAGAGATGTACCATGTTCTTGGATTGGAAGAATCAGTATTGTGAAAATGACTCTACTACCCAAAGCAATCCACAGATTCAATGCAATCCCTATCAAACTACCACTGGCATTTTTCACAGAACTAGAACAAAAAATTTCACAATTTGTATGGAAACCCAAAAGACCCCGAATAGCCAAAGCAATCTTGAGAACGAAAAACAGAGCTGGAGGAATCAGGCTCCCTGACTTCAGACTATACTACAAAGCTACAGTAATCAAGACACAAAAACAGAAAGATAGATCAATGGAACAGGATAGAAAGCCCAGAGATAAACCCACGCACATATGGTCAACTTATCTTTCATAAAGGAGGCAGGAATGTACAGTGGAGAAAGGACAGTCTCTTCAATAAGTGGTGCTGGGAAAACTGGATAGGGACATGTAAAAGTATGAGATTAGATCACTCCCTAACACCATACAGAAAAATAAGCTCAAAATGGATTAAAGACCTAAATGTAAGGCCAGACACTATCAAACTCTTAGAGGAAAACATAGGCAGAACACTCTATGACATAAATCACAGCAAGATCCTTTTTGACCCACCTCCTAGAGAAATGGAAATAAAGACAAAAATAAACACATGGGACCTAATGAAACTTAAAAGCTTTTGCACAGCAAAGGAAACCATAAACAAGACCAAAAGACAACCCTCAGAATGGGAGAAAATATTTGCAAATGAAGCAACTGACAAAGGATTAATCTCCAAAATTTATAAGCAGCTCATTCAGCTCAATAACAAAAAAACAAACAACCCAATCCAAAAATGGGCAGAAGACCTAAATACACATTTCTCCACAGAAGATATACAGACTGCCAACAAACACATGAAAGGATGCTCAACATCTTTACTCATTAGAGAAATGCAAATCAAAACTACAATGAGATATCATCTCACACCAGTCAGAATGGCCATCATCAAAAAATCTGGAAACAATAAATGCTGGAGAGGGTGTGGAAAAAAGGGAACACTCTTGCACTGCTGGTGGGAATGTGAATTGGTACAGCCACTATGGAGAACGGTATGGAGGTTCCTTAAAAAACTATAAATAGAACTACCATATGACCCAGCAATCCCACTACTAGGCATATACCCTGAGAAAACCATAATTCAAAAATAGACATGTACCAAAATGTTCATAGTAGCCCTATTTACAATAGCCCGGAGATGGAAACAACCTAAGTGTCCATCATCGGAGGAATAGGTAAAGAAGATGTGGCACATATATACAATGGAATATTACTCAGCCATAAAAAGAAATGAAATTGAGCTATTTGTAATGAGGTGGATGGACCTAGAGTCTGTCATACAGAGTGAAGTAAGTCAGAAAGAGAAAGACAAATACTGTATGCTGACACATATATATGGAATTTAAGAAAAAAATGTCATGAAGAACATAGTGGTAAGACAGGAATAAAGACACAGACCTTCTAGAGAATGGACTTGAGGATATAGGGAGGGGGAAGGGTAAGCTGTGACAAAGCGAAATAGCGGCATGGACATATATACACTAGCAAACGTAACATAGATAGCTAGTGGGAAGCAGCCGCAGAGCACAGGGAGATCAGCTCGGTGCTTTGTGACCGCCTAGAGGGGTGGGATAGGGAGGGCGGGAGGGAGACGCAAAAGGGAGGGAATATGGGAACATATGTATATGTATAACTGATTAAAATTGTTATAAAGCAAAAAAAAAAAAAGATTAAAGCTCCTATTCCCAGAAGTACAAAATGAGACAAAAGATCAGTCAGAAAGAGATCTATAAAATTCTAAAACCATTCCTATTCCTCTGGAAAGCATTATATAATTCAGAATTCAAAGGATGAGATATTCAAATAAGGCTCTTTTCACCAATACCCAAGAGACTCAGCTTAGCAATGAACTAAGATACTCATCTTTTACTAATGTAGTAATTAGAAATACAGAATAAGAATTTCTAATGTTGTTACATGTATTCCTTAATTTGTAAGTCTTTAATGTTATAGAAGATGAGTGAATAAAATGAAAAGTTAGCTTTATAAAAAGAAAAAGAGGTCATATTTGCACCATACAATGAGATAGAATTCTTGCCCACCAACACATTTGTTGAGAATGCCATACCTTTAGAGATGATTTTTTAAAATAATGTATATTTCATTGTCTTTTAAGCTCTCAATTCGTCTTCCAGTAATAAACAGATTATTAGTTAATTTTTATAAGATATTTACAATTGGCAAAAGGGATTTCCAATATTCCAGACTATTCCAACATGTTGTTTGTTTTGAAACCTAAAAAGTTCCAGGGCCCCACATACAAGTATTTGTTCTATGGATTCCCCTATTTGTTCTATGGATTCCCCCATTTCATGAAAGATTATTACAAAAATATTTGATTTCATTCAAAGAGCTCAGATTTCAGGGCTTCCCTGGTGGCGCAGTGGTTGAGAGTCCGCCTGCCAATGCAGGAGACACGGGTTCGTGCCCCGGTCTGGGAAGATCCCACATGCTGCGGATGGCCGCAGAGCCTGCGCGTCTGGAGCCTGTGCTCTGAAACAGGAGAGGCCACAATGGTGAGAGGCCCGCGTACCACAAAAAAAAACAAAACAAAACAACAACAACAACAACAAAGAGCTCAGATCTCAGAGAGTAGACTAGGACTAATAAAATAATTCTTGAAATATGGAACACTTGAAATGGTAGCTTCAACTCCAGTGACTCCTGAAATCTCTTTATTTCCTTAGCTTGTATAATTCTCGTAAATGGTGTTCCAAGGACAGAGGCCAAAATAACTGAAAGGTATTTCATTTAAGTTTTCCAAATATTTTTTCTGAACTTTTCTATGAATTCCAAAGTACGTTTGAGATGTCATGAAAGCTTGGTTCCATCTTTTATTTTTTTTTTTGTCTTTTTTTCAGGGCCTAGGTACATTTATTGGTTTGTTTACAAAATTTACTGAGCCCAATCCAATCCTAGCCACTGGGTTCCTCCAGGGCAGCAGCCAAGCCTACATGCCCCATATAACCTGAGCAGCCCAGGAAGGAGGCAAGTGGGAGCTAGGACCAAGGGAGGGGAAGCCAAAGCGGTCTGCTATGAGTCACCTTGGTTTAGTCTTTTTTTTTTTTTCTTTGCGGTACGCATGCCACTCACCACTGTGGCCTCTCCCGTTGCGGAGCACAGGCTCCGGACGCGCAGGACCAGCGGCCATGGCTCACGGTCCCAGCCGCTCCGCAGCATGTGGGATCCTTCCGGACCCTGCATTGGCAGGCGGACTCCCAACCACTGTGCCACCAGGGAAGCCCTAGTCTTTTTTAAAAATTTTATTTATTTATTAGTTTCTGCTTTATAACAAAGTGAATCAGTCATACATATACATCTGTTCCCACATCCCTTCCCTCCTGGGTCTCCCTCCCTCCCACCCTCCCCATCCCACCCCTCCAGGCGGTCACAAAGCACTGAGCTGATCTCCCTGTGCTCTGCGGCTGCTTCCCACTATCTATCTACCTTACGTTTGGTACTGTATATATGCCCATGCCTCTCTTTTGCTTTCTCACAGCTTACCCTTCCCCCTCCCCATATCCTCAAGTCCATTCTCAAGTAGGTCTGGGTCTTTATTCCTGTTTTACCCCTAGGTTCTTCATGACATTTTTTTCCCTTAAATTCCATATATATGTGTTAGCATACAGTATTTGTCTTTCTCTTTCTGACTTACTTCACTCTGTATGACAGACTCTAGGTCTATCCACCTCATTTCAAATAGCTCAGTTTCGATTCTTTTTATGGCTGAGTAATATTCCATTGTATATATGTGCCACATCTTCTTTATCCATTCATCCAATGATGGACACTTAGGTTGTTTCCAGCTCCGGGCTATTGTGAATAGAGCTGCAATGAACATTTTGGTACATGTCTCTTTTTGAATTATGGTTTTCTCAGGGTATATGCCTAGTAGTGGGATTGCTGGGTCATATGGTAGTTCTATTTATAGTTTTTTAAGGAACCTCCATACCGTTCTCCATAGTGGCTGTACCAATTCACATTCCCACCAGCAGTGCAAGAGTGTTCCCTTTTTTCCACACCCTCTCCAGCACTTACTGTTTCTAGATTTTTTGATGATGGCCATTCTGACTGGTGTGAGATGATATCTCACTGTAATTTTGATTTGCATTTCTCTAATGATTAATGATGTTGAGCATTCTTTCATGTGTTTGTTGGCAGTCTGTATACCTTCTTTGGAGAAATGCCTATTTAAGTCTTCTGCCCATTTTTGGATTGGGTTGTTTGTTTTTTTGCTATTGAGCTGCATGAGCTGTTTATAAATTTTGGAGATTAATCCTTTGTCAGTTGCTTCATTTGCAAATATTTTCTCCTACTCTGAGGGTTGTCTTTTGGTCTTGTTTATGGTTTCCTTTGCTGTGCAAAAGCTTTTAAGTTTCATTAGGTCCCATTTGTTTATCTTTGTTTTTATTTCCATTTCTCTAGGAGGTGGGTCAAAAAGGATCTTGCTGTGATTTATGTCACAGAGTGTTCTGCCTATGTTTTCCTCTAAGAGTTTGATAGTTTCTGGCCTTACATTTAGGTCTTAATCCATTTTGAGCTTATTTTTGTGTATGGTGTTAGGGAATGATCTAATCTCATACTTTTACATGTCCCTGTCCAGTTTTCCCAGCACCACTTATTGAAGAGGCTGTCCTTTCTCCACTGTACATTCCTGCCTCCTTTATCAAAGATAAGTTGACCATATGTGCGTGGGTTTATCTCTGGGCTTTCTATCCTGTTCCATTGATCTATCTTTCTGTTTTTGTGTCTTGATTACTGTAGCTTTGTAGTATAGTCTGAAGTCAGGGAGCCTGATTCCTCCAGCTCTGTTTTTCGTTCTCAAGATTGCTTTGGCTATTCGGGGTCTTTTGTTTTTCCAAACAAATTTTGAAATTTTTTGTTCTAGTTGTGTGAAAAATGCCAGTGGTAGTTTGATAGGGATTGCATTGAATCTGTGGATTGCTTTGGGTAGTAGAGTCATTTTCACAATACTGATTCTTCCAATCCAAGAACATGGTACATCTCTCCATCTATTTGTATCATCTTAATTTCTTTCATCAGTGTCTTATAATTTTCTGCATACAGGTCTTTTGTCTCCTTAGGTAAGTTTATTGGAAGCCCTAGTCTTAAATAAAGTTACCAGAAGCTATTTTCTGGGAAATATTTAATGATTGCTAGAACTCTGTTAAGAAAATGGAAACAACCACGAGGATTTATAAAGCACAAGGCAATGCACAGCTAATATCACTTTTCCTCTTCACTTCATAATGGCATTTGGGACTGAAAGACACAGAAGTGGGCAAAATCAACCTTCTCTTACCGTCAACAGTTTTTACAAAGTTTTTTTTAACCACATCCAGGATGACATTCTTGCAGAAACTGAATTTCACACATTCCAAACTAATATGACAATAGTTAGCCAATGAGCAAACCCTGGAAAGAAGGAAGAGGACAAAACGTTATTAGAATAGATTTTGAAATGCACTTTTTACAAAGTTTACAAAAAGTCAACCTTCAAATTTACCTTGGCCCTGCATATCCACTAACCCCACCCCATCGCTCCTCACCTACTGGTCCTGCCTTCCCAACCAGGCTGAGGCTACAACTGGACCTTCCAGAAACACACACAATGAACATACCTAATACAATTTCCATACCATAAAAATAAAGTAAAAAAGTAAACATGACAGGGGCAAAGATTTAAAGATGTCAGAGTTTCATTCTGAGTTTCTGAGAAAAATTGTAAAAGTAAATAAATCGAGATAATTGTTACAGTGTTATCATTTTGATGTGTATTTAATAATAATGAGGTAAAAGTAATCATTATCTTAACATCTGGCACCAGAATTACTCCCAGAAGGGAACCATCTTAGTTTGGGATACCTTTATTTAAAAAAAAAAGATTTATTTATTTATTATTTAACTTTATTCATTTTGGGCTGCATCAGGTCTTAGTTGTGGCATGCGGGCTCTTCCTTGTGTTGTGCAGGCTTCTCTCTAGTTGTGGTGAGAGGGTTTTCTCTTCTCTAGTTGTGGTGTACAGGCACTATAGCGCATGGGCTCTGTAGTTTGTGGTGCATGGGCTCTGTAGTTTGTGGCATGTGGGCTCTAGCTGAGGTGCACAAGCTCAGTAGTTGCGGCACACAGGCTTAGCTGCCCCATGGCATGTGGGATTTTAGTTCCCTGAACAGGGGTCGAATCTGCATCCCCTGCATTGGAAGGTGGATTCTTAACCACTGGAACACCAGGGAAGTCCCTGGGGTAATACCTTGATAGACTCTTGCAAGAGAAAAGAATCTGCAGAATAACATGTAATAGTTCTGCCAATTTTCATAGACAAGGATGGATTTTTCTTCCTCCTGACAAGTGAGTAAGGAAGACAGTGGAGAGAAGAGAGACGACAGAAAAATGGAGAAAGGCTGGAGCCAGCAAGGTGAGAGGCTACTGGGGAGCCAGTGGAAGAACTTGTGAAAGTGCTATAAGCCCTTCCTAGGGTACCTGAAACATTTCTGCTGAAATCTGTTTTGCTCACAAATGAACTAGAAGAAGAGGCTGATGTAACACTGATCATGTGAAAGGGAGCAGGAGCCCAGGAGGCAAGAGAAGACAGGAGGAAACATGAGCACATAGATCCCACCCCAGAATTTGTCAAAATTGTGGGCATGGAATTTTGATAACCTTAAGCAAAGGTTTACCTAGATCTCAGGAGTCAAAAAGCCTCCTTCAGGACAAGGGATCTCTATAACCTAAATCACACGTTCTCAAAGGATAGCTCCTGGACCAGCAGCAGCAGCAGCAGCAGCACCTGGGAAATTGTTAGAAATTTGGGGGGCTTCACCCCAAACCACTAAATCAGAAATTCCAGGGGTCAGGCTCACCAATCTAACAAGTCTTTCAGGTGATCCTGATGCACAAAAAAATCTGAGAACCACTGGTCTGAAAAATGATTCACAGCCTTGGCCATGTATTAGTTTCACCTGTGACATGATGACTAAAAAATACTGATGCCAGAGAATCATTCTCAATGATTCTACCAACATAAACAATTTATACTTCAAAGAAACAAATTCTTGAAAATAAGTCTATAGGCAGAAACACCAAAAATCTCTATAAGACATAGCTTCAGGATGGCGGAGGAGTAAGACGTAGAGATCACCTTCCTCCCCACAAATACAGCAAAACTACATCTCCATGAGGAACAGCTGCTACAGAACACCTACTGAATGCTGGCGGAAGACCTCAGACTTCCCAAAAGGCAAGAAACTCCCCATGTACCTGGGTAGGGCAAAAGAAAAAATAGAGACAAAAGAATAGGGACAGGACCTGCACCTCGGGGAAGGAGCTGTGAAGGAGGAAAAGTTCCCACACATTAGGAAGCCCCTTCACTGGTGGGGATGGCAGGTGGTGGGGTGGGGGGGAGCTTCGGGGCCACAGAGGAGAGCGCAGCAACAGGGGTGCAGAGAGCAAAGCAGAAAGAATACCACACAGAGGATTGGTGCCGACCAGCACTCACCAGCCTGAGAGGCTTGTCTGCTCACCCGCCAGGGTGGGTGGGGACTGCGAGCTGAGGCTCGGGCTTCGAAGCTTAGATCCCAGGGAGAGGACTGGGGTTGGCGGCGTGAACACAGCCTGAAGGGGGCTAGTGCGCCACAGCTAGCCAGGAGGGAGTCCAGGAAAAAGTCTGGAACTGCCTAACAGGCAAAAGACCATTGTTTCAGGGTGCATGAGGAGACAGGATTCAGGGCACCAACTAAACAAGCTCCAGAGACGGGCATGAGCCGCGGCTATCAGCGCGGACCTCAGAGACAGTCATGAAATGCTAAGGCTTCTGCTGCCACCACCAAGAAGCCTGTATGCAAGCACAGGTCACTATCCATATCTCCCCTCCCAGGAGCCTGTGCATCCCGCCACTTCCATGGTCCCGTGATCCAGGGACAACTTCTCCGGTAGAACACATGTCATGCCTCAGGCTGTTGCAACATCATGCCGGCCTCTGCCGCCACAGGCTCGCCCCCCATTCCGTACCCCTCCCTCCCCCCCAGGCCTGAGTGAGCCAGATCCCCCTAATCAGCTGCTCCTTTAACCCCGTCCTGTCTGGGCAGGGAACAGATGCCCTCAGACGACCTACACACAGAGGCAGGGCCACATCCAAAGCTGAACCCCAGGAGCTGTGCGAACAAAGAAGAGAAAGGGAAATCTCTCCCAGCAGCCTCAGGATCAGCAGATTAAAACTCCACAATCAACCTGATGTACCCTGCATCTCTGGAATACATGAATAGAAAATGAATCATCCCAAAATTGAGGCAGTAGACTTTGGGAGCAATTGTAGACTTGGGGTTTGCTTTCTGCATCTAATTTGTTTCTGGTTTTATGCCTAACTTAATTTAGTATTTAGAGCTTATTATCATTGGTAGATTTGTTTATTGATTTGGTTGCTCTCTTCCTTTTTTTTTTTTTTTTTTTGCAGTACGCAGGCCTCTCACTGTTGTGGCCTCTCCCGTTGCAGAGCACAGGCTCTGGATGCGCAGGCTCAGCAGCCATGACTCACGGGACCAGCCGCTCCACGGCATGTGGGATCTTCCCAGACAGGGACATGAACTCATGTCCCCTGCATCGACAAGCAGGCTCTCAACCACTGCGCCACCAGGGAAGCCTTTTTTAAATATATATATATATATTTTTTTTTCCTTTTTCTCCTTTTCTGAGTATGTATGTGTATACTTCTTTGTGTGATTTTGTCTGTATAGCTTTGCTTTCACCATTTGTCCTACTGTCTGTCTGTCCATTTCTGGTTTTGGAGGTTTTTTTTAGTATAGTTTTTAGTGCTTCTTGTCATTGGTGAATCTGTTTTTTGTAATGGTTGCTCTCTTCTTTCTGTCTTTTTTTAATTACCTTTTTATTTTTAATAATATATTTTTAATTTCTTATTTTAATAACTTTATTTTTCTTTCTTTCTTTTTTTTCTCCCTTTCTTCTGAGCAGTGTGGCTGACATGGTCTTGGTGCTCCAGCCAGGTGTCAGGCCTGAGCCTCTGAGGTGGGAGAGCTAAGTTCAGGACATTGGGCCACCAGAGACCTCCTGGCCCCACATAATATCAAATGGTGAAAGCTCTCTCAGAGATCTCCATCTCAACGTGAAGACCCAGCTCCACTCAACCACCAGTAAGCTACTGTGTTGTACACCCTATGCGAAGCAACTAGCAAGACAGGAACACAACCCCACCCATTAGCAGAGAGGCTGTCTGAAATCATAATAAGTTCACAGACACCCCAAAACACAACACCAGACGCGGTCCTGCTCACCAAAAAGACAAGATCCAGCCTCATCCACCAGAACACAGGCACCAGTGCCCTCCACCAGGAAGCCTACACAACCCACTGAACTAAACTTACCCACTGGGGGCAGACAACAAAAACAATGGGAACTGCGAACCTGCAGCGTGCGAAAAGAAGACCCCAAACACAGTGAGTTAAGCAAAATGAGAAGACAGAGAAAAACACAGCAGATGAAGGAACAAGGTAAAAACCCACCAGACCAAACAAATGAAGAGGAAATAGGCTGTCTACCTGAAAAAGAATTCAGAGTACTGATAGTAAAGATGATCCAAAATCTTGGAAATAGAAAGGAGAAAATACGAGAAAGGTTTAACAATGACCTAGAAGAACTAAAGAGTAAATAAACAGTGATGAACAAAACCCTAAATGAAATAAAAAATTCTCTAGAAGGAATCAATAGCAGATTAACTGAGGCAGAAGAACGGATAAGTGACCATGAAGATAAAATATTGGAAATAACTACTGCAGACCAGAATAAACAAAAAAGAATGAACAGAATTGAGGACAGTCTCAGAGACCTCTGGGACAATATTAAACGCACCAACATTCGAATTACAGGGGTCCCAGAAGAAAAAAAAAAGGGACTGAAAAAATACTTGAAGAGATTATACTTGAAAATTTCCCTAATACAAGAAAGGAAATAGTCAATCAAGTCCAGGAAGCACAGAGAGTCCCATACAGGATAAAACCAAGGAGAAACATAACAAGACACATATTAATCAAACTATCAAAAATTAAATACAAAGAAAAAATATTAAAAGCAGCAAAGGAAAAGCAACAAATAACATACAAGGGAATTCCCATAACATTAAGAGCTGGCCTTTCAGCAGAAACTCTGCAAGCCAGAAGGGAGTGGAAGGAAATATTTAAAGTGAAGAAAGAGAAAAACCTACAACCAAGATTACTCTACCCAGCAAGGATATCATTCAGATTCAACATAGAAATTAAAATCTTTACAGACTAGCAAAGACTAAGAGAATTCAGCACCACCAAACCAACTTTACAACAAATGCTGGAGGAACTTCTCTAGGCAGGAAACACAAGAGAAGGAAACGACGTTCAATAACAAACCCCAAACAATTAAGAAAATGGTAATATGAACACACATATCGATAACTACCTTAAATGTAAATGGATTAAATGCTCCCACCAAAAGACATAGACTGGCTGAATGGATACAAAAACAAGACCCATATATAAGCTGTCTACAAGAGACGCACGTCAGACCTAGGGACACATACAGACTGAAAGTGACAGGATGGAAAAAGATATTCCATGCAAATGGAAATCAAAAGAAAGCTGGAGTAGCAATTGTCATATCAGATAAAATAGACTTTAAAATTAAGACTATTACAAGAGACAAAGAAGGACACTCCATAATGATCAAGGGATCAATCCAAGAAGAAGATATAACAATTGTAAATATTTATGCACCCAACATAGGAGCACCTGAATACATAAGGCAAATGCTAACAGTCATAAAAGGGGAAATCAATCGACAGTAACACTATCATAGTAGGGGACTTTCACACCCCACTTTCACCAATGGACAGACCATCCAAAATGAAAATAAATAATGAAACACAAGCTTTAAATGATACATTAAACAAGATGGACTTAATTGATATTTATAGGACATTCCATCCAAAAACAGCACATTACACTTTCTTCTCAAGTGCACAAGGAACATTCTTAAGGACAGATCACATCTTGGGTCACAAATCAAGCCTTGGTAAATTTAACAAAATTGAAATCATACCAAGCATCTTTTCTGACCACAACTCTATGAGATTAGAAATCAATTACAGGGAAAAAAACATAAAAAATACAAACACATGGAGGCTAAACAGTACATTACTAAATAACCAAGAGATCACTGAAGAAATCAGAGGAAATCAAAAAATTCCTAGAGACAAATTACAACGAAAACGTGATGACCCAAAACCTATGGGATGCAGCAAAAGTAGTTCAAAGAGGGAAGTTTATAGCAATACAAGCCTACCTTAAGAAACAAGAAACATCTCAAATAAACAACCTAACCTTACACCTAAAGAAACTAAAAAGAAGAACAAACAAAACCCAAAGTTAGTAGATGGAAAGAAATCATAAAGATCGGAGCAGAAATAAATGAAATAGAAACAAAGAAAACAATAGCAAAGATCAATAAAACTAAAGCCTGGTTCTCTGAGAAGATAAACAAAATTGATAAACCTTTAGCCAGACTCATTAAGAAAAAGAGGGAGAGGACTCAAATCAATAAAATTAGAAATGAAAAAGGAAAAGTTACAATGGACACTGCAGAAATCCAAAGCATCTTAAGAGACTACTACAAGCAACTCTATGCCAATAAAGTGGACAACCTGGAAGAAATGGACAAATTCTTAGAAAGGTGTAAACTTCCAAGACTGAACCAGGAAGAAATAGAAAATATGAACAGACCAATCACAAGTAATGAAATTGAAAGTGTGATTAAAAATCTTCCAACAAACAAAAGTTCAGGACCAGATGGCTTCACAGGTGAATTCTACCAAACATTTAGAGAAGAGCTAACATCCATCCTTCTCAAACTCTTCCAAAAAACTGCATAGGAAGGAACACTCCCAAACTCATTCTATGAGGCCACCATCACCCTGATACCAAAACCTGACAAAGATACTACAAAACAAGAAAATTACAGACCAGTATCACTGATGAATATAGATGCAAAAATCCTCAACAAAATACTAGCAAACCGAATCCAACAGCACATTAAAAGGATCATACACCATGATCAGGTGGGATTTATCCAAGGGATGCAAGGATTCTTCAATATATGTAAATCATTCAATGTGATACACCATATTAACAAATTAAGGAATAAAAACCATACAATCATCTGAAGAATAAAAAATGTATGATCATCTCAATAGATGCAGAAAAAGCTTTTGACAAAATTCAACACCCATTTATGATAAAAACTCTCCAGAAAGTGGGCATACAGGGAACCTACCTCAACATAATAAAGGCCATATATGACAAACCCACAGCAAACATCATTCTCAATGGTGAAAAACTGAAAGCATTTCCTCTAAGATCAGGAACAAGACAAGGATGTCCACTCTCACCACTATTATTCAACATAGTTTTGGAAGTCCTAGCCATGGCAATCAAAGAAGAAAAAGAAATAAAAGGAATACAAATTGGAAAAGAAGAAGTAAAACTGTCACTGTTTGCAGATGACATGATACTATACATAGAGAATCCTAAAAATGCCACCAGAAAACTACTAGAGGTAATCAATGAATATGGTAAAGTACAGGATACAAAATTAATGCACAGAAATCTCTTGCATTCCTATACGCTAACAACAAAAGATCAGAAAAAGAAATTAAGAAAACAATCCCATTTACCACTGCAACAAAAAAGATAAAATACCTAGGAATAAACCTACTGAAGGAGGTAAAAGACCTGTACTCAGAAGATGATAAGAAACTGATGAAAGAAATCAAAGATGACACAAACAGATGGAAAGATATACCATGTCCTTGGATTGGAGGAATCAACATTGTGAAAATGACTATACTACCCAAAGCAATCTACAGATTCAGTGCAATCCTTATCAAATTATCAGTGGCATTTTTTTACATAACTAGAACAAAAAATCTTAAAATTTGTATGGAGACACAAAAGACCCCGAATAGCCAAAGCAAACTTGAGGGAAAAAAACATAGCTGGAGGAATTAGACTCCCTGACTTCAGACTATACTACAAAGCTACAGTAATCAAGACAATATGATACTGGCACAAAACCAGAAATATAGATCAATGGAACAGGTTAAAAAGCCCAGGGATAAACACATGCACATATGGTCAACTAATCTATGACCATATGGAGAAGAGACAGCCTCTTCAATAAGTGTTGCTGGGCAAACTGGACAGCTACATGTAAAAGAATGAAATTAGAACACTCCCTAACACCATACACAAAAATAAACTCAAAATGGATTCGAGACCTAAATGTAAGACCGTACACTATAAAACTTGTAGAGGAAAACATAGAAAGAACACTCTTTGACATAAATCACAGCAAGATTTTTTTTGATCCACCTCCTAGAGTAATGGAAATAAAAACAAAAATAAACAAATGGGACCTAATGAAACTTAAAAGCTTTTGCAAAACAAAGGAAAGTACAAACAAGACGAAAAGACAACCCTAAGAATGGGAGAAAATATTTGCAAACGAATTAACAGATAAAGGATTAATCTCCAATATATATATAAACAGCTCATGCAGTTCAATATTAAAAAAACAAACAACCCATTCTCCAAAGAAGTCATACAGATGGTCAAGAAGCACATGAAAAGCTGTTCAACATCACTAATTATTAGAGAAATGAAAATCAAATCTACAATGAGGTATCATCTCACACCAGTTAGAATGGGTATCATCAGAAAATCTACAAACAACAAATGCTGGAGAGGGTGTGGAGAAAAGGTAACCCTCTTGCACTGTTGGTGGGAATGTAAATTGATACAGCCACTATGGAGAACAGTATGGAGTTTCCTTAAAAAACTAAAAATAGTTCCTTTAAAAAACATATGACCCAGCAATCCCACTGCTGGGCATATACCCAGAGAAAACCATAATTCAAAAAGACACATGCACCCCAATGTTCATTGCAGCACTATTTACAATAGCCGCATCATGGAAGCAACCTAACTGCCCATCGACAGATGAATAGATAAAGAAGGTGTGGTACATATATACAATGGAATATTACTCAGCCATAAAAAGGAACGATACTGGGTGATTTGTAGAGACGTGGATGGATCTAGAGACTGTCACACAGAATGAAGTAAGTCAGAAAGAGAAAAACAAATATCGTATATTAATGCATATATGTGGAACCTATAAAAATGGTACAGATGAACTGGTTTGCAGGGCAGAAATAGAGACATAGATGTATAGAACAAATGTATGGACACCAAACAGGGAAAGTGGCGGGGGTTGGGTCAATGGTGGTGGTGGTGTGATGAATTGGGAGATTGGGATTGACATATACACACTAATATGTATAAAACAGATAACTAATAAGAACCTGCTATATAAAAAAATAAATTAAAATTCAAAAATTGAAAAAAAAAAAGAATGAAATCTTGCCATTTCAGGCAACATGGATAGACCTAGAGGGTATGATGCTAAGTGAAATAAGTCAGATAGAGAAAGACAAATACTGTTTGATTTCACTTATATGTGGAATCTTAAAAACAAATCAAATGAACAAATTTAACAAAACAGCATCAGAGTTACAGATACAGAGAACAAACAGGTGGTTGCCAGAGGGGAGGGGGTGGGAGAAGGAGAGAAATAGGTAAGGGAGATTAAGAGGTACAAACTTCCAATGGCAAAATAAATGAGAATAGTGTGGGGAATACAGTACATTATTTTTTTGAAAAGTAAAACTTACAGAGTAGGCAAATTAGGAAGTAGCTATTTATTTTACAGATAATTCCAGGCAAAGTTCCTAAATATAACAAGTTCTTACTACACATTCAAGATGGTATTTCATTCACAAAATTTCAATTGACACATAATTTACGGTGGTATGGCCTTCATAGCCTGGTCTCAACCCAGTCATTAAGTTAACATAAATTTACAGAGCACCGACCACATGCAAGAAACTGTGTTTTGCTTCATGATCAATACCTAGAGCCCCACATACCTTTTGGGGCTGGGCTCCAAATCTGTACTCTTGCATGTCTGTTTTTGTGACAGAATCTACAGAATCCCCATTTGAATATATAAATCAGAGAGTCACGGAAGTGCTTATCCCATATTTTGCCTAGATTAACTAAGGAACCTCAAATATGATCGTAATACAACACTTATACTAGGCTCAAATAATTTAAGCAATAGGCTCTGCCCTTATATGGCATCCATCATCTTATTTAGGATACCAAGTAATCTAACATGGCACACATAATGCTAATTTAGGAGCTCTTCATGGATTAGAAGTAAATGCCTAGAAATTGAGTAAGATTAAGCTAGTGTTGCTGTGTGAGTTTGCTGTTTTGAGTGAAAAGAGACTAAGAATGAGAGTTTATTTCTTTCCAAAATTTTGAGTTTGTGCTAGACTTCCCCAAATATATCTAAATACATCCCAATGCAAGTTAAGAGTGGACTGTCAACTTTTAAAGGAGAATTCCTTTCAAGGACATGACATTTTGATTAAAAAGAAGAAATGAAGTATTGTTCTTCTCTCATTACTTCATTCAGAGCAGTGTTCAAGGCAGGAACACTTCAGAGCCCAAGGTGAACCTGGTAAAAGAGAAAACTGAGAACATAAAATGTTTAATTCAACTGCTTATGTCAGAATATCCTTTCACTGGCTTCCAATCAACCAGTATCAAAAAGCATGGTAACAGTCTGTTCTCAGCCAGAAGTACTGTCCACTCCAAATTCACAGAATTGCAATCAACATTCAGTCTGTGAAAATCAGTCTGTCCCACTGTTATATCACCTTTTGGCTAATCATGTCTGAGGGAGAAGTCAGACTCCCTTCTCCTTCCACATAGATGGAAGCCAAGGGGGATGCAGTGGGGGGAAAACAGCGAGTTTGGGTCCAGGCTTACTAGCTTTGTGACCTGTATCATTTCTCTTTCAACTTCCAGAGCCTCAATGACTCTATCTGTAAACTGGGGACAATGCTACTTCTCACAGGTAGTATGGGGAAGATGGGAAGCTGATGAAATAACGTGTGTAACAAGTGCCTTGTATGGTTTCTAGAACATGGAAGGGGCTCAGTAAATAATAACTATTATCATTATCTCTCATTTGTTCAATAGTTTTATTGAATTATTGTAAATTTTAGCTCAGTTAGAAAAGTGGCAAAAGATCCAGTTAATGGGCCGACTTTTAGATCTATTACCTATTCCTTAACTAAATAGCGACGTTTCCTCAGGGAAACAGTTTCAAATATTTCTTCTTTTGAGTAGAAGAAAGAATCCAATGTCCAAACCCTTTCTATCACACAGGTATTCTGGGATTCTTTCCCTCCTAAAATGCACACTTCAGAGCATTACTTCATGGTGGAAAATCTGCATTTTAATGTTTAATGAGAAGTGAATATATGGTGCTGATAACATGAAATGAATTGTTAAATTTAATCAACAGATGAACAAAATTCACTAAGCATGGTATCCTCAGTAAATCCAAGCCCATTGATCCTCCTATGTTATACTAAGCTGCTGAAAACACTGATTAGCAAATACTCAACCACTGCTCCTAGGGGAGGTACCAGGGTTAGGTTTCTGCAAGCGTCTGAACATAACATTTTTGTCAAATGATCAAAATATAACCTTGTTTTTTGTGTGCTTTTGTTTAAAGACACCTTATTTAATATATATTATTGGTTCGTTAACACTGGACTCATGGACCACAGCAATATAACTCATGCCTGAACAAAGTTAATTTGACACATATTTTCTCTGTAAGGCACATCACAGCCTTCTTGCCCTCAGGAATACTACCCAGCACTTCAGTACTATGTTTGGGGGCCATTTTAAACAGCAAGATCACTAATAAAGAGCACAAAAAATGTGAAAAACATGGCACTAAATGGACCAAGAAAAGGACACTTCTTTACAGTATGAGAGCTGAAACAAGAAGGCAAAGCCTCGCCCTGTTGGATCTCAGCTGAGAACATACACCTTGGGCTACTCAAATTTGTCCTTGCTCTGCACGTGTCCACAAATGGCCAGGAAAGCAACATGAGTATTGATTTTGGGGTTATAAATAAATTTCATCAAGTAGGCAAGTTCTTAAATATGGAATCCATGAATAATAAGGATCAACAATATCGATACATTAAAATCAGCAACAGCATATATGGTCAAAGGCAGCTTACAGTAGAAGCAGCACTACCTTAGTATGTGCTAGTGATACCTAAATTACAGGATAGCCATGATCCATGGCAGTGGAGATTTATCAAAAATTTTTCACATTTCTTACAAATTGATAGTACACAAGAATATGGAACCACCCCTCACCCTCAACTTACAGGACATGAAAAACCTGATTTTTTTAAAGCATTAAGGATTGCAGGTATTAGTGTCTGTTCCAGCAGCAGGTACTGTTGGTGTATTTTTCACACATATTTATGTGACTTGAGTTACTACTTGCATGGGTTTTAGGAGCGTCCTCCTTTCAGGTCACAATAAGGGCACAGGGAAGATAGTAAGTAATAATAACTCTGTCTACCTGGTATAAGACTGCAAGTCCATGAGTTGGTTCTGAAGGAATCAGGAAACTCACACCAGCCCCTCTTCTTGCATGACTTTCAGTTGAATGATTACCTAAGGCAGCATCTTTCCAAATGTGCTTCCTGAACCAGCAGTAACTTGTTAGAAATACAAATACCTGGGGCCCACCCCAGATCCTCTGAGGATGGAGCCCAGCCATCTGTGGTTTAACAAGCCCCCCCCCGCCAGTTGATTCTCATGCCTTTAGTTTGCGAATCACTGACCTCAGGAATCTTCCTAATCACGCCCAGGTCACTTTAGTAGTTAGCACAGGTATATGAGCCCTGAGTCCATGATTATATCTTGGATAAGTGAATTCATTACTGAATAATGACGCTTTAATCATGTATTTCCCAGAACCAGTACAAAATAATAAAATACCTCTTTAAATTGACAGCATACTTTTAGGACATTATTTCAAAATCAATTCATATTAAAATGAATCAGTTATTGTGAAGTGTTTTAACACATGAACTATTTATTGCCCCATCCATCTATATAGGTTAATTTGAGTTAAGAAGTTTTGGTTTTTTATAAGGCAATAGGAAAGTGAGTATTCAGGTGTGGGGTGTGTGTATGTTGTGCGTTTGTGGCTATTTATGTTTATTTGTGTGTATGTAAGCAAAAGTCAGAAAGACAAAACCTGGGACTTCCCTGGCGGTCCAGTGGTGAAGGCTTCACCTTTCAATGCAGCGGGTGCAGGCTCAATCCCTGGTCGGGGAGCTAAGATCCTACATGCCTGGTGGCCAAAAACCGAAAACATAAAATAGGACCAATATTGTAACAAATTCAATAAGGACTTTAAAAGCGGTCCACATCAAAAAAAAATCTTAAAAAAAAAAAAAGACAAAACCTAACATATTGGGGGAGTGGGATGAATTGGGAGATTGGGACTGACATATATACACTGATATGTATAAAATAGATAATAAGAAACTGCTGTATTAAAAAACCTAACATACTATACAGTGCAGGTATTATAATGAAATATGACATATACTATTATAAGAACTTTTTCATAAGGAAATAATTAAGTTCCCAGTTATTTAAATAAATATTATATTGACTGTGCTACAGACAAGTAACTCATAGTCCACTAGAACATGTTATTGTGAGATATGATCTATATTAAATACAAGTCAGATTTTACCAAAAATTAACAGAATAGTAAAATAATGTGTATCTTAGTATCAAAAGGCCTTCACCTTTTTGCAGCCTATGTTCTTAGGACAAGTCCTTTACCTCTCTGAAGCTCAGTTTCCTCATATGTAAAATGAGGATGTTGGATTTAGAAGGGTCTCTGGTGTCTGATCTAAAATTCTACCTGAGGGCTTCCCTGGTGGCGCAGTGGTTGAGAGTCCACCTGCCGATGCAGGGGACACGGGTTCGTGCCCCGGTCCGGGAAGACCCCACATGCCATGGAACGGCTGGGCCCATGAGCCATGGCCGCTGAGCCTGCGCGTCTGGAGCCTGTGTTCCACAACGGGAGAGGCCACAACAGTGAGAGGCCTGCGAACCACAAAAAAATAAAATAAAATAAAATAAAATTCTACCTGAGATGGAAACTGAGCTGGAAATGTAAGAGTTAGCTTGAAAACTAGAGTCTCAGAGAAGAGGAAACACTTGAGGTAGAGTCAGGTACTGAGGGCCTCAGATATAGCCCTTCACTGTAGACCAGTGCAAGACTGGATGGGATACACAGGACCAGCAGAAATGGTGGCCTAAGGGAAGAAACACTGGGGAGGCATCAACAACAGGGTGTGAGGGAACACTGCCTTCCTATAGTCCTAGGGGAATGTATTTGAGATGATATTGATACCTAAGAAAAAATATAATTCCCCCTGGAATTGAGCACACCTTGGGAAGCCAGCAAGGTAACTGAAAGATTGTCTATTGCCTGTCAATTATGATGCCTCTCACATGTTGTTGACCTCATTGTCTGTCCCCTATTGCTTTTAGAGTTTGATCTCCAACCCAATTACCTGACCCAGGACTGTCACCTGCTTCCAACTAAGCTTGTCAGATTTTCCAGCAACAAGCCTTGATATTAAGCCCCAGAGATTTTACTCAGCCTTAACCATTTTGTTTTAAAGTGCAGGTTTTATTATTATCCAGGTATGGTCAGGCCAGCAGATCAGGAGATGACTGCCATTGAAAAGAGAGTTTGTTATACTCACAGTTCCCAAGAGGAAGTAGCATGCCACACCACACTGGGCCACATGCGAAAGTACCAGTGTCAGGAGGCAAAGGAATGAGGGGAAAATGTGGGCAAGAGCCTTTGTTGTGGTCTTCATTGGAAGAAATGGTGAGACAGAACACGCAGGTTTAGGATTGGCTGGATTGAAACATTTTGGTGGATTCTAGGGCATAGGGGCTGCCCCTAGTTGTCAGGTACCTGGCCCGGGGGAGATTATGACTGGCAGATAGTGGCCTGGAGTGTAAGAGCTAGGTAAAGGAGGTGGTTGGGGAACGTGGGCATTGGACGGGTTGGTTTGCTTATGAAAGGTGCACTTGCAAGTGAGTCATTTACTATGTCTAGGAATTGGAGCCCTGGGAAAGGCAGTCTCTCCAGGGTCAGCAAAGCCCCAGATGTCAAAACATCAGAATAAAAAGACATGTTTAATACACATCTCCAAAGGCCACTTCCCTCTGGCTATGCTCACACTCTTTAGTTGGTCCACAGGTATCACAAGACCAAAAGAAGGGAGCCTCTACCCAGAGCAGCTGAAGTCAAATACCCAAGGAATAGCTTTTACTTGGTATGGTCACATCTGCACCAGAGTGCAAGACTGACTGACATATTTATGAGACCCAGGTTTGAAACCCACTGCCCCTGAGAATGTCATTTAACCACTCAAAACCTCTGTTTTTTTTTTGATCTGCTCAACAGTGATGATAATATTGATCAAATTTTTGTGATAACCTAATGAAATAAGGCAGGGTGGAACTATAAAGCACTATGTAATTTTTAGCATTTATAGTTATTTTAACAGCATAAAAATAGATTGACAGAAGTGAATACTAAAGTGTTTATGGGTGAAATAATACACGCATGATCTGCTTTAAATTATCCCAGCAAACAAACAAAAAAGAGGGAGGAGATTGATAACAGAAGATAGAAAAAAACTGGTAATTACTGAAGCTCAGTGAGGTACATGGGAATTCATTATACAGTTCTCCTTTTGTGTATTCATGAATATTTTCATAATAAAAACATTTAATGTAATTTAAGAGACAGGGAAAAGAAGTATTAGCAATCATTGGAGGACTGCTATTATATTCAAACCCAAACTCTATTGTACAGTATTTTGTTATCATGAATCAAAAGCTCATCCTCTTTCCACAGACGCCTGGATTACTAAGGTTACTTGATCTTTTTTCAATGGTTCCAAATATCTCCAGGCTAAAATTGACTTAGTTTAATCAAATTCTTGTTATAATCCATTTGTGTTAAGCAATGGAATTCCTAATGGTAAAACTATAATCAACATGTTATGACTGTTTCATGATAAGAGGTCCTATCCAATTAGGGAATTTACCTATCAAAGGCCCTTCACTCTCAAGACAGCTTCACTGAATACTGATGGGGATTGCTTAATTAGTGAGGTTAAAACATCCTTCAGAAACAAGGTCAAGATGACATTTTTATTTGTGCCAAATTGATGAAAGAATCCTCCAAATACAGCACTCAGAAATCTTGGTGTGAAAATTCCTGTAAAACTTATCAACAGAAGGAAAAGGAAAATACATTTATCTTAATGGTATCAATGGATTTTTCTTTAGGCACATTCTAGGTATTAGATTTACATGAATATTTCCATACAGTTTCCATAAAATGACCAACTTTTTGCTTGAGAAAGCTCTTCCTCCAAATTCATTGTTCCTGTTTAAAGAAATAAGAATCCATTAAAAAAAACAACTGTGAACCATAACTCCATAATTATAAAACAATCGACAGAGGAAATTTAAAAAGAAGCAATTCTCTGAAAGTCTTCTTTTCATGATATCTGTAAAATCTCTTAAAGAGATTGTAAGAAACACTGAGTTAGTCTATGAGATAGAAGGAGATGAACAATATAACAGACCCTTTAATCAAAATGCTGTATGCAATGTCAGAGCACTTGGTAATCAGTGTGTCTGCTCAAGGAAAGGAGCGAGAATGCATCTACACAAATATACCTGGTGGTATCAGACCATTCAAACTGCAAAGAATTATTTCCTTTTTCTTCCCATAAAAAGAAAATCTCAATGACAAATCCCCAAAAATTCTTTGCTTCATCTGACTAAACAATTCTGCATTTCCCAATGATTTGGTTCTTGGTAGACAGCATCAACTGTCAAACCCCTCATTTAATTTAGTATACTTTAATATAGTTTTGTATACTTTAATACAGTTACAGTGATATACAATGTCAGCTCTCTAAAAACATTTAACTGCCCAAACTAGTATCAGGATATCCAGAACATGTAAAATAAAATAAGTCACATTATTTAAGACTTGCCCACTACCAAGCCTAGTTTGCCTTGGGAAAAAGACCTCTTTACAGCCTTCCTACACTTTCAAACTTCACTTGAGGGCCAAGTGTAAACAACAGTTCAGCTAAGAGGAACAAATGAAAGCCTCCCATTTATTCAATGTCTATTTTATTCCAGGTAAATCGGTATCGTTACTTTCATTGTTAACAGGGAGGAAAATGGGATGCAGGAGCTGTTGTGCAGCTTACTCAAGTTTGAGCATCTGTAAGATGCTAAGTTTCAACACTTCATGCCCTTTCTACCTCTTTTTGCTACTTCCAAGGCCACAACTGAGCTTCACACTACCAGCTAACTGTTCACAATATCTGCCACTTCCACCCAATCTCAAAGAGTCACAAAGCTAAATGAGAGAATACAGACTCCTGCACTGAGGAACACTATGTTAAAAGTGAAAAAATAAAGAATGGAGGGAAGCCATCATCAAGTCTAGAGAACAGCATGAAGACCCACTTGCTTTAAATTAGTTTCAACTTCACCCATTCAGAGTCACTGACAACTGACAAGGGGAACACCTTGCCTCTCACTCCCCAAGCTTATTTTTCAAATCTTAACCCCCCTCAATGTGTTTTTTGTTTCCACTTGACAAACCAATTAGTCTAACAGAAATTATAAACCCAAAATAAAATTCTCTTTTCTCAGCCTTAATTGTGAACAAACCATAAGAGCAAAGCTTTGTTTTTATAAAAATAAAATGCATGGCATTATACGGGATCATGTACTTGACTGAAAGTACCTTGGGAATTGTTCTAAAAGCTTTAAACATTATGGAAGTGTATGACTGCATTATTATAGAACCTAGCCAACTATGACAAGCAAGTATGGTGGTAGGATATAAAAGCTGAAACCAATCATAGCCAGGAATTTTGGTTATAACGTTGAATGCCCTGGCTGCAGGGTTGCAGCCTAGAAGAACACCACCCAAGGCCAAGTGACTGCAGAAACTGCAGCTGCTCAGACCAACATCTTCTAAGAGAAGTCTTAGAAGTCCACTGCTCCCTCTTTGCAAAGGGATTAACTGAAAGCCCAGCTTGCATTTTCACCAGGAATACCCAAAGAACGCACCTCTGGCCATCCATTCTCTCCTCCCTTCTGCTTGGTACTTCTGGAACCTTGACCCAGCTCATCCCTACCCTACCCCATCTAAACCCTTGAACTGAGCTCTATGGAAATCCTGCTCCATACTCCAAATCCTCTATGAATTTATCTGTTTCTTTGCTCAATCCCTCTACCTTGCCTTAAGGGAGACCCCTGCTGCAAATACTTTCCCACACCCCTCACAAGTGGAGACTGTTCATTCTCTCACTGTCATGTAGCTCAAAATCAGGACAGGGAGTTTTTGTCCTCTGTGCTCCCCATCATCACTTGCCAAAAATTATCACCTCTCCTCACATCATGCATGACAGCTTCTCCCCTTCCTCTTAGTTGTCAGTTACCACCCTTGCAGTTACACATCAATCACCAACCTTCATGAAGGACTTTACTACACAATCACAGTCTTCCTCTTCACCCTAAGTCCTGCCAATACTTGGGGGACTTCAGTAGCCAAGTCGATGACCCATCTAACACCTTAACCTTGGGTTCTGACCCCATAACTTAGACCCTTGTCTTCTGCACCCCATCATCCACCCACTCCGTTAGTATGGCCTTGGACCTTTCTTTCCAGCTTATAACTATTTTTCTACCTACTCCCATTGAGACCTTCTTCCACGTCATCAGGACCTCCAAATATCTGTCTTCTTTGCTTTCACTCCTAATATCAGCCTTCTAATTTCTTCATTTTATCCTTTTTTTCCCCAAGCCCAGATGTCCCATGTTTATTTACATGTGAAATGTGTTTAGCACAGTTATGATGAATGTAGTGATAACACCTGACAGCAGCAAGACCTTTTGGGGAATCAATGTTGACTACAGTATATCATGCAAGTATCTACATATATACAAAAGACTCACTTTATTCTCTTATTGCTTAAATCCCATGACCTACCATTTCACCGATAATCTAGCCAGTATCCCAAAGTCCTGTCTCCCTTGTCTGTCATAGTCAGAATCCACATAAATTGCTATCCATGTTCTCTGGCCTTGCACTGGAGCAAGGTACATAATATATTTACATTTTAAACAAATGATCAGCAACCTGTTACATTTGTCTGGCCAAAACACTACATTCTCTGAAATGCTTTTCAAACCTATGTCACTCATCTCTAGACATGTCCTTATAGCTCCAACTTCCCTTTTCCTGATAGCCAATGACCTTGCCGCCTACCTCATGCTCAACACGCCACTACCATATCCTTCCACATATTTTTTCAACTTTCTCCACTCCTCCTACATTAGTTGACCATTTCTCTTCCTTTCAAAAGCTAATTCCTAATCTTTGGATCCCATTAACTCCAGCCTTTTCCAGAAATATATGCTGTCATCTATACTTTTTCCATCTTATATATCCAATCATTCTGTTTGAAATGGATCCTCCTCACCAGAATTCGAACACGTTCAAGTTTCATCAATGAAAAACCAAAAGGTTCCTTTGACCTCACGTTCCTATCCAGTCATCACTTTATCTTTCTTTCCTGCCCTTGTAGATAAAATTGCTATTTTCTATCTCCATTTTCTTATTCCCCATTCATTCATCATTTCATGCCAATGTGGTTTTTCACTCTGTCACTCCCCCAAAATAATTCTCATGAAGGTCACTAATGATTGCTAGTAGCTAAATCCAACAAACATGGATTTTATATACTTTAAGCAGCACAGGACTGTTAACCACTGCCTATTTCTTAAAATGTTTTATTCTTTTCATTTCTAAAGAACAAAACAAAACAAAACAAAACGCATATTCTTCTGGTTTTCCTCATATCTCTTTGGCTATTCCTTCTCACTCGTTTTTGCAGACTCGGCTTCTTCTATCTGATCATTGACTATTGGAGCTTCTCAAGGCTAAAGGCGAGATCCTCTTCTCCCTTACACCATAATATCTCTCTGGATGTCAACCATGGCCATAGCTCCTCCAACGTACATCTCCAGGCAGATCCTGGTCTGAGCTCCAGAGTCCTATATCCTTATACCTACTCAACATCTCCACTGATATATCCCAAAGCACTTCAAACTGAGTATAGCCAAGAACACATTCCAAATTTTCCTCCTCAAATAACATTCACTTCCAAGTTTTCTTTATCTGTTCATAGAAACATTATTTGCAATAAGCCAAATTGGACAACCTAAATGTCCATCAATAATAGACCTGATAAATACAAAAAGTGCGATGTATCAATGCAATGGGATACTATATATTAACTAAAATGAATGCACCATAACCATGTGCTTTAACAACAGTGCATCTCACAAACAATATTAAACAAAAGAAACAAATCACAAAATGATATAAATAGAATGGTTCCAGTTATAAAAAATCTTTAACTGGCAAAATTAAGCTATTTTTAAAGGATGCATATATATGTGGTAAAACTATAAATAAAAACAGTGTGATGGTTCTCACAAAGGTCAGGCCATTGATGGTCTCTATTACAGAGGCAGGGTGACATACACAGAGGGTTTTTATGCAATAGATGATATTCCATTTCTTAAGATAGGTGATAGATATATGAGTGATTTCCAATTAGTCTCCGTACTTTACAATTATCTTTTAAATTGTCTGTATGTTACAAATATCAGTCTATATGCAAGGAGTTTTTCAAATACACACAATTTTTTAAAAGGTAGAACTACAATCTCATTTAAATGAAGTTCAAGAAAAGGTAAAACTAAGCTTTGATGATAGAAGAGAGAAGAGTGGTTACTTCCAGGGGAGGGAGAAGATTATAACTAAAGAGGAACATGAAGGCCCTGTCTGGAGTGATGGAAATACTCTATATCTTGATGTGGGTGGTGGTTACATGGGTATATACATATGCAAAAATTCACTGAGTTGTACACTTAAGACTTGTTCATTTTACTCCACGTAAATTATACTTCAATAAGAAAGAAAAAAGAAAATTAAATAAATAAAATTCATACATTAAATATGATTTATATAAAAGGGAAAACTTGGATGTACTTCAGCACAGTATTTTGAAAGTTCCATCTTACCAAATCATAGCCTAAACCAGAGGTGGGAGAACTACGGCCCCTGAACCATCTTGTTTTTGTAAATAGAGTTGCATTGGAACACAGCCACACTCATTTGTTTACAGAGACTCTATGTTCTTCAAAGATTAAAATATATACTATCTCATGTTTTTCAGAAAAAATTCACCAACTCCTGACTTAGGTCAATAGTTCATGACTTTTTTAGGAATTCATGACTGTCTCAAAGAAACCAGTGAAAGCTACAGATTATCTACTCAAGAAAACACACAGCTTCTTAAATATAAAATGTTATTCAGGAAAAAGAATATATATATCTATAATTGAGTCATTTTGCTGTACAGCAGAAATTAACACAACATTGTAGATCAACTATACTTCAGTAAAAATTTTTTTAATGTTATTCATAATTTCAGGAAGTTCACAGACCCTCTGAAACAGTCACTAACCCCAACTTAAGACTTTCTGTCTGAGGTTTTCATCACAAATTACTAAACCACTCTACTGAGAACAGTCCACAGGTTGGCTCTCCTTTCTTTGAACCACAAATAATTGAACTTCATTTCACATTCTTGTTTGCTCCATGGAACTACTCATAGTTATAGCCAATAACAAAGTTGCCCAGGTCACAATATCCAGTCCTGTATCAATCGATTTATTTTGTTCTCCCTCTAGGTGACAGTCTATATGCTACTTAGCCTTGAGAAGTCTTTCTGAAAATGTGACATAATTTGCTACCAAGGGAGACCAAGAACACCAGAAGTGATGAACTGGCAGCCCCTAGCCTTAATACTAGAAAAAAGCACAAAGCAATGGCTTACAGACAGAGGAGTGAGCAGTGTCACATTCACATATGAAGAACATTGGTACATTTATTCAATAGGCAAAAAATGCAGAGGAAGAATACAGACCAAGAATATAGAGGAAGTAAAAACTTGTGGACCAAATGATGGAGTGTATGTAGATGCTGTGTGTTCTTTTACAGCAGGGCTATTTTTGTGCATCTACTTAGTCCCTGCAGTGCCTTGCACGTTGTAGGAAACTAATAAGCAATTTTAAAATGGATAAATTAAACCAATTTATAAAAACAAAGTCATGCTTTTATAAATGGTTTAGGCTTCCTGGGAGCAATATGATAGTTTTATTTATTTTGCATCGCAGAAAAAAACAATTATGAGTGTGGAACAGTCCTTATGTTTCTGTGATTCTGATTTCTTATTAATGTGCTCACACAACATACATCAAAGGTCTAGTTGGTGGGAGGCTGGCCAACTTATTAGCGCTGTTTATTGTTCTGAAACAAAGCACTCACAGAGGTCATTTGATGAGGACAAAGCATGTTTTGACCAATTCCAGAATAACAAAAAACGTCTTCACACAAAATAGACACGGCAGCCAGCATGATCTCTGATCTAGTGCTTGTTCTTCAATTTTTCATTAATGCCTTCCTCACTGCTGTATGAACAGTGGGTGGCATTCAACAAAAGCTGATTAATGCTGAGATTTCAAATTGCTGAAAATTGAAAGAATGTGCCCCGTGCTGACAATTTGTTAGTCAAAAAATTGTCATTTCTACCTCCATGCAAGCTTTAGCCCATCTAAATTTCTTCCCAGATGCAATGTTATATATTCCCCTTTCAATGAGATTCAATGCATTTTTCCTAACAGTGAAAATATTTTATGGGCTCATCAAGAGGCTAAATCTCTCTAATTCCAAAGAGTTAATTTCCAGAACGGAGGGAACATATTTTGTCTGTATTTGCTACTTCTTGTATCAAGTTGATAAGAATCCACAGATTTATGTGGACACTGAACTCTTACAAGTTTATCAAAAAAGTATTTTGTGGCTTACCAATTATATTTTTAAAGAAAGTTAAATGTTTGTATTCCTTTCTAGTAGTTAGCATTATTAAGGCCTCAGAGCAATTGCCACACATCAGCCTGTGCAAAGTGGCCATCATCTCAATGGGGACAGGTGACAACTATCAGAACAACCATATTTAGGAGGAAGAATGGACTCAAAGAACACAAAGAAGACAGTAGGTCCTGGGGCTCCTAAACCACATGGAACTTGGGTCCAACTCCCCTGGTTGTTCTCATCACCCCTTCCCTCTTGACTTGAGGTCAAGGACACTTCCCTCCCCCATAAGGGTATACCAATGACTCATTCCAAAAAAATCCCTCCCCCCAACTCTTCAACCTCCACTTCTCATACAGGCTGAGGCTAAGTGTTTGCCATCCTGCAAAACCAATATTATACTCTCTTAGCATGTCCTATATGGGTGGTCTACCATCTTGAGTTAGAATGAAGATGGGGGTACTTGTCTCAAACCTTATATTTTAAGGGCACCGCAGAACATGGGATTTTAAAGCCTAGGGTGTGTACAAAGAGAGAAGTCAGAAGAGAAATGTGCCCACAGAGCCAGGATCTTAAATGTCTCCACCTTCAGTGAAAGAATAAACTATGATTGCCCCAAAAAAGGAGACACCGCAGAAATTGCCCATCTCCCCTGAGTATTTATGGTAATCATAAGTTGGCCTTAACACTGATTTGTGGCCTAAATTTATATCACCTGTTTGGTCTGAAAAGCCCTAAGTCCAGAATTTCTTTTAAAGTGATTCTGGGTTAGTAGTGTTCCAGGAACCAGGAAGAAGAAAAAGCAAATCCTTACTGGAGAAATGTGTGTTCACCCAGTCCTCCAGGTGTTTCCAGGGGAACTTGAAACATCAGCTGACATTTAAAAAGTCAAACCACTAGAGGAAACAAGGCACCCTGAGCAAGAATTACCAGAAACAAGTAGCAAAGTCAGATGGGCAAAGCCTGCAGATATTGGAGTTTTTAGGTACAGAATATAAGAATGCTTATTAACACTAAAGAAATAAGACAGCATTGAAAGTATGAGCAAATAACAAGAAACTATCAAAATTGTTTAAGCAGATTTGAAAAAAAAGAAAATTTCTAAGAATGAAATGTAAAAATTTAAATTTAAAACAATTGATGGATTAAATGGCAAATTGCATGTGATGGAAGAATTAATGAACCAGAAAAAGATCTGGAGACAATATGCATAGTGCACATGTTTATAAATGCTAACAATTCTTCCAAAATAGCTTAAAGTGTTTTTTTAATAAATTTATTTATTTATTTTATTTATTTTTGCTGCGTTGGACCTCTTTGCTGTGCGCGGGCTTTCTCTAGTTGTGGTGAGCAGGGGCCACTCTTTGTTGCAGTGCGCAGGCTTCACACTGTGGTGGCTTCTCTTGTTGCGGAGCACGGGCTCTAGGCATGCAGGCTTTGGTAGTTGTGGCGTGTGGCCTCAGTAGTTGTAGCGCACGGGCTTAGTTGCCCATGGCATGTGGGATCTTACCTGACCAGGGCTCGAATCCATGTCCCCTGCATTGGCAGGCGGATTCTTAACCACTGCACCACCAGGGAAGAACCAATAGCTTAAAGTTTTACAAAGAATTTAATCAGAAAATTTCAAAGAGAATTTTTGATGAGAAAATAATTCTATTGATAAATATTTTCTAGAAAAACAAACAGGGAAGGATGAGAATAAAATGTTTACAAATAAAATAAGGAACTGGGGCTTCCCTGGTGGTGCAGTGGTTGCGAGTCCGCCTGCCGATGCAGGGGACACGGGGTTGTGCCCCGGTCCAGGAGGATCCCACATGCCGTGGAGTGGCTGGGCCCATGAGCCATGGCTGCTGAGCCTGCGCGTCCGGAGCCTGTACTCCACTACAGGAGAGACCACGGCAGTGGGAGGCCCACGTACAGCAAAAGAAAAAAAAAAAGGAACTTCCTTCATATATCAGAATATTTAATAAAAATATATAGAAAAATAGGATATTAGTACAGTAATTGACAAATTAATGTAATAGAATGGATAGTCATTAAATATTTTCTGATGAGGAGGAAAACTTACTATATGTTAAAGAAAGCATTCCAAACCAACCAGATACCATTTAGAAACATTTCTAATACTATCTGGCAGGTAGTATTAGAAAATTGGCCCAGCTCACAGAAGTTATGCCAAATCCTCACCTTTCCCTGGTGACAAAAATAAGAGTGAGAAGGGACTTTCTGGGTTGTCTAATATTTAACTATAACATTATATCTCTTTTCCCCAGTAGCCAATAAAATGAACAACAGAAACAAGAAAAAAAATTGAAAATATCTAAAACTCTTCAAGGGCAACCCAACAAAGACAAGGGTCATTGAATGTAATAAATTTCAAAAACTTTTAAAAGGAAAGAAACAGATTCTGGATCAGAGAAGGATTAGTATGACTTGGTTTCTAACACCCCCCAACATCCCCAGAATTTATGCTGTCAATAAAATGCTGAGAATTTCCAGCAATCCTCCGATTACGAAGAAAAGCAAAATAAAATTATGTATAATGACCATATAAATTATAAGTAGATGACTTTTCCTTGAAAATATAAAAGATTGAAAAAATTAAACATTAATAGTAGATAATTAGGGGTGTTAAGAATACATATAATTATGTTTTTTGTACATTTTTAGTTTCCAAAGAACAATATCCAATAACATCCAAGAATAATATATCCCAAAAAATAATAAATATTTAAGTGTGGAAAGAATACAAACATGTATTCCACAGAAGAATAGAGGCAAATAATCAATAAACAAATGTTCTAATAAATGTTCAACTTTGCAGCAAAGCAAAATGATGATGTATAACTCAAATCCAACAAAGAAGGAAATTTTAGTTTTGTAAATTTTATTGTATATATTTTTTTGTACAGCAGGTTATTAGTTATCTGTTTTATACATATTAGTGTATATATGTCAATCCCAATCTCCCAGTTCATAGCACCACCACCACCACCAGCCCACCACCCCCGCTTTCTCCCCTTGGTGTCCATATGTTTGTTTTCTATATCTGTGTCTCTATTTCTGCTCTGCAAACTGGTTCATCTGTACCATTTTTCTAGATTCCACATGTATACGTTAATATACAATATTTGTTTTTCTCTTTCTGGCTTATTTCACTCTGTATGACAGACTCTAGGTCCATCCATGTCTCTACAAATGACCCAATTAAAGAAGCAAATATTTTTATTTAAAGTTATAATAGTGCTCAAAGCTAGCAAAATGAGGTTAGATTACATTTTCACATTCTGTTGGGATGCATATTGTTTGTTACCTCTCTATAGAAAGCTATTTTGCAGTATTTATGTCCCTGCCCTTTGATCCAATAATTCCACCTCGAAGACTCTATCCTAAAATTTTCATCATATTACACATAATAGCAAATATTTAGTAATTATACAAATATCTGTTAGTGAAGTTGCACATTCGTTTTATGGAACCATTAAAAATTATTTTCACTACAATGAGGTAACACCTCACACCAATCAGAATGGCCATCATTAAAAAGTCTACAAATAACAAATGTTCGAGAGTGTGTGGAGAAAAGGGAACCGTCTTTACTGTTAGTGGGAATGTAAACTGATACAGCCACTATGGAAAACAGTATGGAAGTTCCTCAAAAAAACAAAAATAGAGTTGCCATATGATCCAGCAATCCCACTCCTGAGCATATATCCAGGCAAAACTACAACTTGAAAAGATACATGCACCCCTATGTTCATAGCAGCACTAGCTATGAACACAATAGCCAAGACATGGAAACAACCTAAATGTCCATCAACAGATGTATGGATAAAGAAGATGTGATATATATATATATATATATATATATATATATATATACATATATATATATATATATATATATATATATATAGTGGAATATTACTCAGCAATAAAAAAGACTGAAATAATGTCATTTGCAGCAACATGGATGGGCCTAGAGATTATCATACTAAGCAAAGTAAGTCAGAAAGAGAAAGACAAATACCATATGATACCACTTATATGTGGATTCTAAAATACAACACAAATGAACATACCTATGAAAGAGAAACAGACACACAGACATAGAGAACAGATCTGTGGGTGCCAAGGCGGGTGGGGAGAAAAGGATTGGGAGTTTGGGATTAGCAGACACAAGTTAGTATATACATGATGGATAAACAACAAGGTCCTACTGTATAGCACAGGAAACTATATTCAATATCTTGTGATAAACCATAATGGAAAAGAATATGAGAAAGAATGTATATATATGTATATATACATATATATGTATATGTATATATATATGTATAACTGAGTCACTTTGCTATACAGAATTTATACAGAAGTTAACACAACATTGTAAATCAACTCTAATTCAATAAAATTGTTTAAAAAAAGAAAGTATCATCAAGGAAGACTTACCTTAAAAAAAAAAAATGAGGGCTTCCCTGGTGGCGTAGTGGTTGAGAATCTGCCTGCCTGCTGATGGACGGGACACTGGTTCGAGCCCTGGTCTGGGAAGATCCCACATGCCGCGGAGCAACTAAGCCTGTGTGCTACATCTACTGAGCCTGTGCTCTAGAGCCCGTGAGCCACAACTACTGAAGCCCACGTGCCTAGAGCCCATGCTCTGCAACAGGAGAAGCCACTGCAATGAGAAGCCCGCGCACCACACCAAAGAGTAGCCCCCGCTCTCTGCAACTAGAGAAAAGCCCGCACGCAGTAACAAGGACCCAACGCAGCCAAAAATAAATAAATAAATATTTTTAAAATATGGTGTTTTCAAAAGATATTTAATGGATTGAGAATACTCTGTGTACTTAATGAAAATAATTGCCACAAAACTATCCTTGTGATTATGGTTTTGTTTTAAAAAACTTTTTTCCACACATAGAATAAAGACTGAAAGGAAATATATAAGATGTACACAGCGCTTATCACTGGGTAGTAAAATTAAGGGCAATTTTAATTTTCTTTAATTCTATATGTCCTAATTTTTTTTAAATCCTTATTTTTTAAAAAAATAAGCATGGTACTTAAAAATCCTTATGGATTTGAGTCAATTTTCAACAAATAAATAACAAGTAAAATAAAATATGGATATAATAATCTGAGATCTAGACAGAAAAGAACTGTGCTCTCTTAAAGATAATGAATGAAATTTCTTTGTTACAAAAACCACTATGCCTTCAACAGGACTTGAACAGAAAATCTACAATTGAAGAAATGCAAATGGCAAACATATTTAAAGATAAAACTAAATAACCAAAGACAAGAATAATAAAGCAATCTTGCAAAAGAAAAACTTCTTTTCCCTGTCAAATAAGTGAAGTTCACTTTGTCCCTGTGCCTCAACTCCCCACCTCGCCTCAAAGAACAGTGACTGGCAAGGGTATGTTGAAGAGACATTCTCTTCCACTGTTGATGGAGTACACATTAGTCCAATCCTTAAGAACATTTGGAAAAGTAAATCAAGATTTAAAGTGTTTTATTTCATGAAGTTAGACCCAGAAATCCCACTTTCGAAAATCTAGCCTAAATAGTCATTAAAGGGGAGATGGAAATCTCCGTGTAAAAAGATGTATCATTGGGGCAGCATTTGCTTCAAAATATTAGAAACACCCTAACTGTTCCAAGCTTATGATGCTAACGGCAAGTTTTTAATAAAGTAGGAAAATATTTGCTGAAATTTTAAAAAGAAAAATGAGTACAACTATTCAAAAAATTAACCTATGCATTAGAAACAATCAGAAGCAAATATATCCAGATAGTAAAACTTTTAAAAAAGGAACAAGAAAAAATACACTGGAACTTTTCTGAACCACAGCATTGGTATTAATATTCCAAAGTGAATGAAGGTGAGATTTGAAACTGTGGCAGCAGGGACCATTTTGGAATTCCCTGCCAAGACTTCATTTCTCATTTTATCTTTCCATTTAAGGTTGACTTATGTCAAAATCGTTCAAGGGCTAGGATTCAAAAGACTTGAGATAATGCAGAGAAACCACAACCTGTTGCCAACTTATATAAGAACTGTTGGCCTCCTTAATTTACCTGTATACTTTGCCAATCAGAATTGGATTTGATGAGGTTTTTATTGGCCAGCTCCAGGCTTTCTTTATCGTAGGGGCCACACTCCTTGGTGTTTTTTTGTTTTGTTTTGCAGTATGCAGGCCTCTCATTGTTGTGGCCTCTCCCACTGCGGAGCACAGTCTCCGGACGCGCAGGCTCAGTGGCCATGACTCACGGGCCCAGCCGCTCCGTGGCATGTGGGATCTTCCCAGACCGGGGCAGGAACCCACGTCCCCTGCATCGGCAGGCGGACTCTAAACCACTGTGCCACCAGGGAAGCTCCTTGGTGCGTTTTTCTACCAAATAAGTTATTACACAATTCACAGGCTGTTGACGTTGGGAGGATTCATGGTGTTTCCCCAAATTATTTCCTGCATTGTGCCAGATCCTGAAGGTGTAAAAAGTATTCTTTCTTTAAAAGCTGGTTAAGGAGACAAGGTTATCGTTATAGAAATATTAGGGAACAGTAAGTGCCATGGGCATTCAGAGAGGGGGACAATTAATGTAGGCTGGAATAAAATAATTAAATTAGCATTTATTGAGCACATACTAAATACTAGTCACTAAGGGTCTTATATACACTATCTTTTTAAATTTTCACAACAGCTCTCCACGATAATCATTATGACCCACACTTTATGAATAACTTGGGCTCAGAAAATATGTAACTTTCCCAAATTCATGTGACTAATAAACAGGTCTATATGAGTCCCACCTTTTTCCCCCTACTACTCAAAGAAGGCTTCAAAGAGAAGGAAGAATTTGAGGGGGGAAATGAGTACTATATCAATAGGTAAAAGGACAGGTAATCTGTAAACAAATTATAATGTATTCAACACGTCCTCCTCATAACAAGTTGGCCAATTACTTACATCAGTTTAGTAGAATATTTTTTCTGCTTATAAAGTAGAATGTCTAAGGCATCAAAATAACCACAGGATCAAGCAAGTATCTAGAGTCTCTCAGTTACTCTTTCCAAAAACATAATATAAACTGATTTTTATGCTTCATGATTTATAAAATAATAAGGAAGTGAGTTGATCAAAGTGAGGATGTTTCAAACAGATTCTTGAGAATACATCAGACTTCCAGTTCGCGTTGGGGTCATCATACACCATATTTTTAACACATCATCACATCCAATGTACTATTCAATTAGACTTTCCCAGGCTGATGGCGTTGGGAAATTTTATTTTTAAAAAAAACAAACAAAAAGTTGAAGAGAAGGCAGTAGCCTTTCTCCAGAGAGAGTGACCAAGAGAAAAATTCTGTTTGTCCAGGGGTTGTTTATGCACAGAGCCTACACCTTGGTTTTCACACTGGGTAAAACTCACCAGACTCCTTTGGAACAAAGGAGAAGCAGACTCAAGTAAGAAGCAGACTTAAATTAGAGGAATAAAAATCTGCCACCCACCGAATCATTTCACCTCACAAATATGGAAGAAGCCCACAATGCTGTTCATGAAGCTTCTTTCTAGATGGTTTCTATAGGTGTAGGAGCAGCAGCAGCTGACCTGAGAGACCAGACATGGATCTTTGATGCCACCTTATTTGAGGATTCCACATGCTCTCGCTTGATGAGCCTTCAGGTTACAGAAGTCAAACCTCATCAGACCCTTAGAAATCCTGTAAGTCTGGAGTCCCTTCCTGCAGGTGCCATCTGCTACTGGTCATCTTACTGTAGTGGGTGGAATTTCTCCCCCGAATTGTGGGAGAATGACAGTTACTGAAAATATAGCTATTTGACGATCTTTCCAGAACAATGGGGGAAGAGCATGGCATCAACTCTTTCAGCCCAAGATAGTGGAAATCAAATCACGATGGGAAAGTCTCTAGTTTTTTGTGATTAGCTTTGAAGTTCTGAACAAGAGGAGAGAGGGAAAATGTTTTCAAGATGTTTCCTTGAGTTGTGCTATAACACAAAGAACACTCTGCTTGAGACTGGAAGGTCTAGCTTCTATAACATACTTTGTCACTTAGCAGGTCACTTAATGTCTCTGGGCCTCAGTTTACTCAACTGACAAATATGGATAATGCTTACCTCAATGAATGCTTGATGAAAACACCAAATAATTAAATACAAATACAACAACAGAATGTACTCTGTAAGCTAATAGGTGATATATAAATGTTAAGGTACATGTAAATGAGAAATTTATCGTTATTACCTGTTCCCAGGCTTTTCAACTAAAGCTTTAATGGCTTTGTCTGTCATATGGCATACATTAATGGAGAGTCCTTGAAGGCTGAAAGTCTACTAAAAAAAGAAATATCTCAATAACATCTTTATTTTAAAAAAAGGATTTAATACAAAAAGCTCACAGTTTACTAGTTATTCAAATAACCACAAAATTATCTAAAGAGGATTTTGTTTGGGTAAACAATGCACTTTAATTACATCAACTTTGGAGGGCTCAATAAGTCAGGCACAGATATATATATCTTTGTTTCTTGGATTTCTTTTCTGTTGCTTTGATTTTGTCTTTGTAGAAAACATATTTTTATTTCAAATTATTTTATCAAGGCTTTGATTGTGACCAAAGAATATGGCTGTGTAAGGGATATGGAATGCTCCTTAAGTGGCGTGGTCACTTAAAGTATAGTTTCCATCATCTCCACCATGTTACTCGGCCAAGAATAGTTTCCTAGGGAGATAAATTAAGGAAAATATACAGTGACATCATGATCATTATATGGATTCACTTTGCTTACCACCAGGCCAAGCTTCAGTCAGAAATTGACAAAGAAATGAAATACAGTGAGTCTTACATAGCATTTGCTTTTAGATGTATCACCAAATATAATGGGATGTAAAAGTGACAGTTCTTTTATATGATATACTTCTTCCCACTGGATGCACAAAATCAGAAAAGCTGAAAGAGAATCTTACCTGACACACAAATTTACACCACCAGTATGTATTCTTTGTGAACACGAGGCTCAACTCTAAAATGTTGGCACTTTACTAAAACATGGAGTTGATTTAATATAAAGTCTTTATCTTAAAACACCCTACAAGGAAGCTTCTTATATTGAGAAGAATGATCAGAGGACCCTTGATAAAGTTACACGTCATAGAAATGGTTATCCTACATTAAGGCTTGGAGCAAAGGAAGGAAACTGAAGCAATAGCCCTGGAGATGAAGACTTCCCCTCCCCATCAGGCATGCCATCTGCCATTTTGAAGCAGGCCGTGGAGAGTCAGCAGTTTCACCATTTTCATTACACAGGTAGTTGGAGAAAATTATTGCTATCACTCAGTGCAGCCATTTCCTGGTTTTCATCTCTTATTTACATGTCGACACCCTCAACAACGAACTTCTGTTTTGCTTTCACCTTTTAGGAAACTGGTAAAGACACTGATATCTTTAAAATGATACTGTATTTTCCAAACAGTTCTTATGGACCCTGTGTGCACAAAGTATATTTGTGATACTTGACAGCACATCTGATTTTGCTGCTTTGGATGGAAAGCCATAATGACTCATTGCCTTCTCCAGCTGATATATATTGACATCAAAGTTTCTGTTAAAATATCTGAAGGGGGCTTCCCTGGTGGCGCAGTGGTTGAGAGTCCGCCTGCTGATGCAGGGGACATGGGTTCGTGCCCTGATCCGTGAAGATCCCACATGCCATGGAGCGGCTGGGCCCGTGAGCCATGGCTGCTGAGCCTGTGCGTCCGGAGCCTGTGCTCCGCAACGGGAGAGGCCACAACAGTGAGAGGCCCGTGTACTGCAAAAAAAATATAATAATAATAAATAAATAATAAAAAATAAAAAATAAAAATAAAATATCTGAAGGAGGCCTTGCTTCCTTCCAGAATGGTTATCATCAAATTCATCAGAACTACAGATTAGTTGATTAGAGAGGCAGGTGGAAAACTAAAACTACCTTGGCCACAACTCTACTCTAAGAGATTGTGATATCAGGATGGCTGTTCACAAATGTCTGGTTTTCTCTTTCCTTCCAGGAATGTGGTAGGATTCCAATTCCCCATTCCACGGAGCTCGCTGCTCTATGAAATGTAATCAGTTGCTTTAGGATGCAGTGCATGTTTCACCACATCCTCTTTCCTTTCTTCCATGACAGTTGCCAGTACTCCAGCCAGTGCCTGCTCTCCGAGCCCAGGCCCTGGACCAAGCACGACGAAGCTGTGGAGTAGAGCCTCCATCCCATCCAAGACGGGCATGAGCAAAACCTTTATTGTTTTAAGCTACTGAGATCTGAAGGTTGTTTGTCACCAGAACATAATCTAGCTTTTCCTCACTGATACAAGGTCTATGCCGGCCTTCTATCACTAAAGGAAATGCTTCTGCAAGTAGAACCCTGCAGATAATCAAAAAAATTGCAGAACTCTTTTACAAGGTTCTTCAACTCGGGTGACCCTTAAAATTGAAAGGTAGGGCTTCCCTGGTGGCGCAATGGTTGAGAGTATGCCTGCCGATGCAGGGGACACGGGTTCGTGCCCCGGTCCGGGAAGATCCCACATGCCGCGGAGTGGCTGGGTCCGTGAGCCATGGCCGCTGAGCCTGCGCGTCCGGAGCCTGTGCTCCGCAATGGAAGAGGCCACAACAGTGAGAGGCCCGCGTACCGAAAAAAAAAAAAAAATTGAAATGTAGATCTGTAATCCTTTTCTTGCTGACATAAACACCACCAGTGATGCAAATCTGATGAAATATCTAACCTTGGCTACTTCATGAGGATAAATTTCTGCATGGGAGATGATGCGCCCTTATTACAAATTATCCTATTACCTCCAAAAGATAACCAATTTATAGAGCCACTACAAGGAATGTGTACCAATTCTACTACAACACCGCTGATACTGTATAATTTTTTAAACTATTTTAGCTGGCATATTTTAGTTGTCCAGAGTTGTTTATTTCACATATTTATTCTTGCAGTAATAAGCTGTTAGAAGTTGGCTTTTTTTTTTTTTCTTTTTGCGGTATGCGGGCCTCTCACTCTTGTGGCCTCTCCCGTTGCGGAGCACAGGCTCCGGATGCGCAGGCCCAGCGGCCATGGCTCACGGGCCCAGCCGCTCCGCGGCATATAGGATCCTCCCAGACCGGGGCACGAACCCGTATCCCCTGCATCGGCAGGCGGACTCTCAACCACTGCGCCACCAGGGAGGCCCTAGAAGTTGGCTTTTATTTCATTTATTATAATTTATTTATTCAATATTTATTACATACCTATTATGTGTGAAGTACAAGGAAATGTCCCTGTCCTCTCAGAGCTTACAGTCTAGTGAAATGCACTGATATCCTCTTTTTCGTTTATCCTTCCAAGTGTGAATGTCTTCTTTATAAACATGAATTTTTAAAAATATTGCATATATCAGCCCCTTTGGGTTTTTTTAATGGTATAGAAATTTTATATACGTATATTCTTGAAGCTATCAATCATCCATTTACAATTTTTTAATTTCTTCAAAAATGAAGATGTTATCCTCCTTCTATATATTGAAAAAATGATTTAATCTTTGTCAATTTTTATTATAATTTGATTCAATGTTTATATTTTTATTCCATACAGATTGACTTTGAAACATGATAAAGCAGGGATTCACCTTAAATTACTGAAATGCTATCCTGTTTCTGTAATACCCTATCTTAAATAACCCTTCCTTAACCTCTTTAAACATACATACAGAGTTTTGCATACATATAATTGTCTACATTGGTACTCTTTAGTCTGTTCTATTAATTGGTATTCCTTATTGTAGCAAATACTATTTGGGGAATTGTAGGTTTATGGACTAACCCTGATAGTACACATTGAAAAAGAACACAGTCACTAGATGCAAAATGAGTAAGTTAGTAAGTATGTAATTAAAAAATAATAATCATAAAAACTGAGTAAGTTGGAGTAGGGAGCTAAGAGTTGTGAAATATTTGTACGAAAAGTTAATCTTGAAAAATATATTGCTAGGTCTGTCTTATAATGAGATTTTCTACAATAGTGGAACACAATTTAGTAGATAGAAAATAGGACAATTATGAATGTTGAAAAAGAAGGACAAAGAGCTAGAGACAGCAAGATAGTAACAGACGGGTTCATGCTGGGAATAAGAAAAATAGAGTGGTACAAATAAATATTCAAAAGCTTGCTGACTAGGACTTCCCTGGTGGTCCAGTGGTAAAGAATCCGACTCCCAGTGCAAAGGGTTCAATCCCTGGTCAAGGAACTAAGATCTCACGTGCTGTGGGGCAACTAAGCCCACGTGCCACAACTACTGATCTCGCGTGCCTCAACTAGAGAGCCTGCGTGCCACAAACTACAGAGCCCATGTGCTCTGGAACCCGTGCCATAACTAGAGAAGAGAAAACCCATGCTCCACAACTAGAGAGAAGCCCGTGTACCACAATGAAGAGCCCACGCTGCAACTTGCAGTGCAATGAAAGATCCCACATGCCGCAACGAAAACCCAATGCAGCCAAATAAATAAATAAATATTTAAGAAAAAGCAAAAAAAACCTTGCTGACTGAAGTCAGAAGTTGGATCAGCTGGGGCAGGGTCCACTGGACGATGCTTTATCCGAATGATACAGAAGTAAGACAAAAGCAAGACAAAAGATACTTAAAAGATTGTTTTTTTTGGTAGAGGATATACAAAACTTGAACATTATCCTAACGAGCTGACCTATTTTAAGACATAAGTGCAATCTAATTTTTAGTTATGGAGAACAGTATGGAGTTTCCTTAAAAAACTAAATATAGGGGCTTCCCTGGTGGCGCAGTGGTTGAGAGTCTGCCTGCCGATGCAGGGGACACGGGTTCGTGCCCTGGTCCCGGAAGATCCCGCATGCCGCGGAGCGGCTGGGCCCGCGAGCCATGGCCGCTGAGCCTGCGCGTCCGGAGCCTGTGCTCCACAATGGGAGAGGCCACAGCAGTGAGAGGCCCGCGTACAGCAAAAAAAAAAAAAAAAAAAAAACTAAATATAGAACTACCATATGACCCAGCAATCCCACTAGTGGACATATACCCTGAGAAAACCATAATTCAAAAAGACATGGCTTCCCTGGTGGCGCAGTGGTTGAGAGTCCGCCTGCCGATGCAGGGGACACGGGTTCGTGCCCCGATCCGGGAAGATCCCACATGCCGCGGAGCGGCTGGGCCCGTGAGCCATGGCCGCTGAGCCTGCATGTCTGGAGCCCGTGTTCCGAAACGGGAGAGGCCGCAGCAGTGAGAGGCCCGCGTACAGAAAAAAAAAAAAAAAAAAAAAGACACATGCACTCCAATTTCATTGCAGCACTATTTACAATAGCCATGGAAGCAACTTAAATGTCCATCGACAGATGAATGGATAAAGATGTGGTACATATATATAATGGAGTATTACTCAGCCATAAAAAGAAATGAAATTGGGTCATTTGTAACGATATGGATGGACTTAGAATCTGTCATACAGAGTGAAATAAGTCAGAAAGAGAAAAATATCGTATATTAACGCATATATGTGGAATCTAGAAAAATGATACAGATGAACATAATTATAGGGCAGGAATAGAAATGCAGATGTAGAGAATGGACATGTGGACACAGGGAGGAAAGGGGAGGGTGGGATGAATTGGGAGATTAGGTTTAACATGAATACACTACCATGTGTAAAATAGATAGCTAGTGGGAACCTGCTGTATAGCAGAGGGAGCTCAGCTCGGTGCTCTGTGATGATCTAGATGATGATCTAGATGGGGGGGGCGGGAGGTCCAAGAGGGAAGGGATATATGTATACATATAGCTCATTCACTTCATTGTACAGCAGAAAATAACACAACATTGTAAAGCAATTATTCTCCAATAAAAAACAGACAAAACCACTACAATGATTTGTCCAAGGCTATAGAATTGGTGTCAGTGGTACTTGTGTTAATCTGCTTTTTCCAAACATCTAAGGCCTTTAACGCTTCCTGGGCACATTACTTTCCTACCTGTACCCACTGGACAAATAATCCCAGCAGGCTAGTTTCAGATGGTGCTATCCCTGAAAATGACACCATTATCTTTGTTTTATGTGAGGGCTCAAGTTTACTCTTTAGGCATTTCTAGCTAAATGCCTAGTAATTCTGAGCTACAGCATAACCCAAAACTTAAATTGTCGATCATGAAGATTCTCCAAAGAAAATATTAGACTAAGAAAGTAATTATGCTGGAGGAGAGGTGTAGAATATAGTGGATGACAAGCAGTCAAGGGAATAAAAGCAGTCTTATCCTGAAAATTAACTCTGATTTAACACCATGCAAAAGACTACAAAAGACTACAACGGAATCTATTTTGAGGGGTATTCTACAACATATCGTCCAAATCAATAGGGGCATTTATTTAATTATTTATTTATTTTAAATTTATTTATTTTTGGCTGCATTGGGTTTTCATTGCTGCACACGGGCTTTCTCTAGTTGCGGCGGGCAGGGCTACTCTTTGTTGCGGTGCACAGGCTTCTCATTGTGGTGGCTTCTCTTGTTGCGGAGCATGGGCTCTAGGCGTGCAGGCTTCAGTAGTTGTGGCTCACGGGCTCTAGAGCGCAGGCTCAGTAGCTGTGGTACACGGGCTTAGTTGCTCTGTGGCATGTGGGATATTCCCGGACCAGGGCTCGAACCCGTGTCCCCTGCATTGGCAGGTGGATTCTTAACCACCGCACCACCAGGGAAGTCCCGGGGCATTCATTTTTATTCACTGTAAAATCTTCCAAATCAATAAGGGTATTTATTTTTATTGAATGCTAAAACATCAACAATTCAGCTCTTCTAGAGCAGAGCCAACCTTTTTAACCATAGTTTCTTTTCCCATAGCTCCAAATACACCCTTGGCTATTATTGCATTCTTTTCAGAAATCCTTTTTGGAGCTCTATAATCTCCTCCTCCTGTACCCATGGCCTCAGAGGACTGTCTGAATTTTTATGACACCACCTGCTATGCACACAACAAACTCAAACTTTTAGAAGCTTTTTAAATATCAACAAATAAGGGACTTCCCTGGTGGCGCCATGGTTAAGACTCTGCTCCCAATTCAGGGGGCCCAGGGTCGATCCCTGCTCAGAGAACTAGATCCCACATGCATGCTGCAACTAAGAGTTCACATGCCACAACTAAGGAGCCTATGTGCCACAACTAAGGAGCTGGCGAGCCACAACTAAGGAGCCCACAAGCCACAACTAAGACCCAGGGCAACTAAATAAATAAATAAAATAAGCAAATAAATATTATTGGTGTCATGAAAATGATAAGTCATATCTCTAGTTGCCACCTCCTTACTCTAACAGTCTCCTCCCAGATAAAAAGGTCATATCTGAACGTGAAATGGCACATGAATATTGATGGAGTAATTCTTTGGTGACAGTCTCTGCTTTGGAGGCAGGGGTCACAGAGCACTAGGCCCTTGGTGAGTCTGGCAATGGAGATGTTGCAGAATTTTCCCTGTTTGTGCCTTCCTGAATGGTAATTCTAATATGAGTGATTTGGGCTCCAAATCATGGACATCGCATGCCAGCTCTTCTAGCACCGTAGTGCTCTTAAGAGTGGTATCCACATCACCAGGGAGCCTGTGAGAACTGCAGGATCTGCATTTTAACAGCATCCCCAGGGGATTCATACACACATTAAAGTTTTAGAAGCACTGTATATTAAAATTTGATATTCACTGCGCTAGCACACACTCCGCCAAGATATTTCTGTGTATATAAACTAGAGCAGAAAATGTATTTTTCAGGGATTTAAGCTAAAAATCTTAAGGGTCATAGAAAAAAATTCCCTCTGAACATGAAAACATTTCATTAGTTAGCCAATATTTGGATATTTTTAGTATATGGTAGCAGGTTGCTAATTTTCCCCTCCGACTTAATACCAATGTGGTAGGAAAACACAATAGCAGAGGAAACTAAAGATATAAATCAATGATATCAATGGTGTTTTTTAGTCATTGGGAGGAATTAGTTCTAACTGTAATGCGGTTGGGCCAGTGAGCTCATATGAGTGTCTTTGAAAGACAGCAACACAACCACAAACATGAACCATTATATTAGAGACCTAGTTCCTGAGGGGAATCTTCCTCCCTAAGGAAATTCTTCCCTGAGGATTCTTCAGTGTCTCATTCCTAGATTCACTCTGGATTCCTATAATGCCCAGTGACTGAACTTGGCCATGAGCTCAAGGGCCCATCAATATTGTACCCTGTGGTGTCAAGGCATGAGTAGGTGGGGGCAGAAAGAGGAAGCAATCCACTTTGGAGACTGGATTCCCCATGCTCTACTTCCAGCAAAGCAAGAGCTTCATGCTGATTCAAAGTTTTCAGTAACAAATATACTATCTCATAGTTCGAAAACCAGGCAATGGGAACAAAGTCATGCCTCAATAAAGTAATGTTGAACTGAATAAATGTCTTCTAGATATTAAAACTTAAATGCTAGGGATGTGTGCATCTGCTTGGCCTCTAGCTTATTTCCTGAAAGAGAATTCTGATGGTACATTGGTGGATGGTGAGAAACTCCAAATAGAATATGGGTCCTATCAGCTGGCAAATATCAGACCGGAATGTATCTTCTTTGTTCAAAGTTGAGTAATCAGGAAAATTATATAACATGCAGCATTTGAAAATCAAAGAATATTCTTGCTCCAAAAATACAGAGAAAAATTATTCTTATTAATACTATGAAATCAGATAAAAACTTTTAAAGCACATTTGCAAAAACACAGAAGAAAGTAACTTTATAAAATTAATTTTAAAAAAACAGTAAAAATAGAACTGAGATGCCAGAGTGATGTAAAAAGGTAGAGAGCAAGGACAACACAAACTTAAAGAAATCTAACCTTGCAATAGCTAACTAAAGCCCATCTCAAAGGCACTGCAGAGCAGAAGGAACAGAGATAAAGATATGATAAAAAGAGATAGCCATAGATTACAAAGTTCCAATCTATCATTGAGAAAAACAACATAAAAGTGAGCCTCCTGGCTAATGGCTGAGGAGGTCAGCAAATCCTTTTCCCCAAAACAAGTGCAAACAATCATCTGTGAAACATTTGTGCTTAAAAACCACGTGAGGGCCTCCCTGGTGGCGCAGTGGTTGAGAGTCCGCCTGCTGATGCAGGGGATACGGGTTCGTGCCCCGGTCTGGGAGGATCCCATATGCCGCGGAGCGGCTGGGCCTGTGAGCTGTGGCCGCTGGGCCTGCGCGTCCGGAGCCTGTGCTCCGCAACGGGAGAGGCCACAACAGTGAGGCCCGCATACCACAAAAAGAAAAAAAAAAAAAAACAGGTGAACTTTAAGTAGCAACAGTGGGAGTCTGACGCATTCTCGGCTGAAGCAGCTCCAATCACTCCCCAACCCCTTCAGCTCAGTAAGGTTCTGCCAGGGCAGCAGGCAGGCTGTGCTTTGGTGGAAGGGAGTTCACTCCATGTGGAGTGGTTGGCAACACCTATATCCAAAGGCGTTGTTGTTGGAGGTGATGACCTCAGTGATGAGTGATTAAGGAGGGCCAATACCTGCCCAAGGTTGAGGTCATAACTGGGACAAGTATATTTCTGGCTCAAGCTTGGCTAGGGCTGGGGTGAGTGGGAGCAGTGATTAACTGCAAATGAGGACAAAGGGACTTTGGGGGATGATGAAAATGTTCTGAAACCAAAAATCATTGAACTGTTTACCACTTAGCATGTATAAATTTTATATGAAATCGATACACCAATAAAAGTTTTTTAAAACTATATGCACAAAGGAAAACTTGCTAGGGTGAAAAAAAAAGTTCCAAACCTACAGCTCTAATGACCTCACCATGCACCTGGCAAAAATTAATTTAATGTTGTTCAGTCTTCAACTTGGCAACAGTTTTATTTTCTTGGCAACAGTTTTATTTTCGTGATAAAAACTGTAAGAACTATGATCTTATCCATGCAGGAAAAGAAAGCCAAACAAAAAGATTACTTGCAAAGGAAGAATAATCACACTGAACCCAAGCTTCTCCTGTGCAAAAGTAAATGTCATGATAATAAAAGAAAGAAATTTTTACAGAATTTTAATAGGACAAGCTGAGCTCTCAGAATTATATGCCAGGCTAAGATGTAGCTCTTGTCAAGGGAACAGAAATTTAATCAAGTGTGCTCATTTGATGTACAAAAGAATTAGTTTATAGTTACAGTTGATTCCTCTGATTAGCAAACTGCATACATTTCAGATAAAGTTTAATTTGTAAACAATATTTTCCCCAATACTTCATAGAAACACATCTATTGCAAATCTGAGGACTCAAGTTCAATTGCCTTCAGTGACAGGCAAGTAACACAAATGCAGGGAGAAGGTCAGGTGTATTTCCATGGTATGCCAGACTCATCATTTTGGGAGTTTAGTGCTACTCTCGATACTTAGCTTCTGCATCAGGGACACTTTAGGGAATGGTGAGGACTGTGGCAAACTGGAGTGAGTTCCAGAAGACTGACAGTTTTCAAGAATGAAAAAACAAAACCTTATTGCTGGGTCTTTTAATTTTTCAAATCAGATTACCTAGATTTTTATATTAAAAAATCTTCAATTTACTCATCTGAAAATAGTTTGTCCAGAATCAGTGGCTTTCATGCTCTTTTATGCCATAGAAACCTTTCTTCAAATTAAATTCTCCATAAAACACAAAAATATGAACCACAGCTAGATTATCTTTCAAATATCTATGATTCTATGGGATCCTAAATAAGAGTTGGCCGAGTAATCTCTTATCTAGCTGGTCAGCATATTTACCTCATGCCAATTTAACCCATTAGGTTAGCTCAAGTTAACATGTATTAAGTGATTAGTATGGACCGGACACTGTGCCTTTATGGATGCATGATCCTACCATTGGCAGTCATACATACCTATTTCAGGGCAGGGAAAGCAGAACACCACAGAGGACATAGAAAACCCTGCTTCTAGAGGAGGAGGGGGAAAACGTCAGCCAAGGGCACATTTCCGTTGTGCCTTAAAGGATGGGTTAAGTTTTTCCAAGCAGAAATGGGTGTCTAGAAAAGCCTGAAGAAACACATATAGGTGTGAAAGTACATAATACCTCCAGGGAAAGTGAGATAGCTGGGAAACAAAAGGAAACAGCACCCAGAAATTAGGCATTCACCTGTTTACTGGTAATTGAGTTATACTAATCAGTCATTTTCTTACCGTGTTTGCATGGAGGAGGAGAAAGACCTCAGAGTGGTGAGGATGTAAATCCTAGCTTACATGAATAAAACATTTATATAATTATATACTTTAAGTTAGAATCACAAGGATAATCTGTTATTTTAAATTGTTTTCTTTTTGAGTTAACAGATTTTAATCCTAGAAATTAAGACTAGAAATGTTGATGAGAATCAAACCCATGATATTTTGTGTAAAAATCTGTACACTTTTGTGTTATAAATATTTATAAAATTTAAGAGGAATTGGCTTATTAAAATAAGATTATCCTTATTGTTCTCTCACATGGTGCAGGATGCAGCATCTCTGTGGGGTTTATTCCTGTGCCCGTCCTGTGTTTGTTGCCCTCTCTGTGTGGGCTGCAGTGAGGAGGTACAAAAAGGAAGCAGCCATGCTCCCTGTTCGCTAGGACTTAGTGTTTCACAGAAGTGATTTTGTGGAGAAGCCATTCTCCTCCACTGCAGGAAGGCAGTTGCCTTAAATTCTCTCTACAGAATTCTGAATTGCTTTCCTCAGAGACCAGGAGAAGGGCTCCAGAAGGTCAAAACCTTTCGCCATGACAATGTGGTACCTCAGAGGGCAGAGGAAACTCCAAAGTTCCCAGGCAAGCATTGATGTACTCCTAGAATCTACCACCAATTCTGGAAGAGTAAATACTTGAGTTTGTGCCCTGCCATGAGAGTTTTCATTCTGATTTTACCTCTTGAGCCTAGGGGGAGCTGGAAGGTGGGGCTTGTGCTAGGGTTACAGGATGGAATGAGCAAGGCTTCATCCCTCTACAACATCCTGCGTGAATTATAGGCTCTGACCCTGTCTTCTCTCAGCTCTTAACTCTGCTGAGACTTGAGAATCCTGAAGGTCTTGGTTCCAGCTCATCTCTCTACGCCCAGGGGCTGGGCCCCCAACCCTTAGGCACAGAATCACCATTCAGAGGAGGGACACATTCATGCTTCTTCCCATCTGGCTTTTCTGCATCCTGCTAGCAGTGGATACACTGTGCTAAGTGCTGAGTCCTATCAGAGGAAGAGATTCCTGCCCCCACCTCCTGGTTTGATGGTATGTTGAGCCATCTTGGGTTTCCTTAGGAAACACTGAGGCGGGGGCATCCCACAGTCCCCCATACCACACCATGAGGAAGCCACAGCGCTTTCTGCCCTTACTCTCTCCTCTGTGGTAGGTCAGAAAGTGGGACTACAGAGGTGCCAACTTCTGAGAGAAATGAGGTGTCCAGAGTTCCCTCCCAACCACTCGGGGCAGCCTCTTTGTCTTTCTGCTTCCCAGTTCTCTCCTCCAAACACCAAAACTCCCTGGTTCCCGGCTGAACACTAGGATGCCATACCTGTTACCACGTGATCACCAACTTCAACTCTTTGTTCTGCCCACCTGGGCTCACATGCTGCCATCAACTCCTTAGGCCCTAATAAAAAACCTTGCCATGGCAACTTCCAGAAGTCCTTTTTGTCTCCGGCTTTGGCTCTATGGATCAGCCCCTCCCCCCAGCCATGATCCTTCCCAGTTCCTCATTCACCCCCTTAGGTATTTGCCCTGCTCTCTTAATTGTAGAAAAACCACTCTTCTCATGAGACACAGAGTCCCTCCACATTACTGTCACCTTGTCTCTACTTACCATCAATGAAACGTCTGTGCTTTTAGCCAAGGCCAACCCTTCAACCTGTGACTCACTCCTCTTATGTTACTTCTGCACCACAACATTGCTCTAGCATTTCCCCCTCTCTCTCCTCCATCATCAGTTTATTCCTCTAGACTGGATCTTTTCCGTCAACATCCAACATGCTGGATCTCCTACCTTTAAAAAGCCCTCTTGATGCTATCTCATTTTTCTGCCCCTCTGTGGAACAAAGCTCCCTAAAGCAGTTGATTACACTTGCTATCACCAATTGCTCTTCCTCTCTCTCGAATCCACTCCCGTCATGCTTTTACCTCCACTTCTCACCTATTCTTCTCAAGGCCATGAATGATCTCTGTGTTGTTAAATCTAACGATCAACTCTGAGTCATCTTACTTGGCGGATTGGCGACTTTTCACGCAGTTGATCACTTTCTCCTTGAAATACTTTCCTCTCTTGCCTTCCAGTATGCCACACTCTCCTGGTTTTCCTCCTACCTCACTGGCTGCTACTTCTCAGTCTCTGCTTATTCGTTCCTTTGTCCTCCAAATTCTTAATGTTGAGGTATCCCAGAGCCTGTCTTTAGACCTTCCCTTCATTTACAATCATTGCCTTGGTGATCTCATCCAGTCTCATGGTTTTACGTATCTTCCTCCCTTCCTTCTCTCCCTCCCTCTCTTTCTCTTTCTTCCTTCCTTCCTTCTTTTCCTTCCTTTCTTTCATTCTTCTCCTCCTCTTCCTCCTTCATATTCATCTTCATCATCATCATCATCATCATTCAATCTTAATCTATCTTTCTATCTAGTCTTCTACAGCCAGGACCTTCCCTGAGGACCATCAAATTTCTGTGCTGAGAATAGACTGTTGGAAGTATGGTCTCAGGCAGAAGCTGGGAGATTCGTTATGACGCTACTGCAGGAATCACAGCAGCAGAGTGAGTGAGAGAAATCATCGTGTTCTGAATTCATTTCAGAAGGTAGAGACAACAGGATGGACTGGATATGGACAGTTAGGGAAACAATGTCAAGGATGACACCAATGTTTTTGTCCTGAACAACTAGAAAGATGGAGCTGCCATTAAGTGATGTTGGGAATACTGTGATTGGAGACTGTTTCATACGTGTAATTAGATGATGGCTTGGAGCAGGGAATCAGGAGTTCATTGTTCTATAGTTTGAGATGAATATTAGACATTCAAGTATATGTGTTGATTAGACAATTTGGGCATGTGAGAGTATCCCATGCAATCATGAGCTCCATTGTGCAAGTCCTGTGTCTTTGTCATGTTAGCTATGGTCCCTTGCATATAGTAAGTAAATATTTTAACCGAGTGTAAGATATTTCTCAAAATTATTTTTTAAATTCTTTTTTGTCCAGTTTTGAGATATAATTGACATACAGCACTGTATAAGTTTAAGGTGTACAGCATAATCAAGGTTATTTTTATTGTGACCTGAGGTCCTCATGAGCTGAGTACCCAGTAACTGTGTGTCAGCATTCCCTATTCCATAGCACTCATCATACTAATGTAATGATTTGTCTGCCTCCTAAGCCCAGACTTTCAATTCAAGTACTATTAAGGTATTATTATGCTATCCTAAGCCCTGGGGATATGAGACACTATTGTATTATTTAGGCAAGAATGGATGAGTAATCTAACAAGCAGAGGCAGTAAACACAGAAAAAAGGGGGCAAAGTTGAGATATATCAAGATTAGAACACAGTCATTGACTTCATGTTTGAGCTGAGCAAAAACACAGATTTATAGTTATACCAATCCCTGACACTGGAAAACAGTTTTGTGGGGTTGAGGGTGAGTATTCAGAAATTGTAAATTAATATGCATTGCCTTTGAAAACAAGGCTCAACTCACTGCTCTTCATCACACTATGGACAACAGACCAAAACTCAGTTTATTCATCTCCATCCCCTAAAAGCACTTGGGTATTGGGTTGGCTTCCTGGCTCAAGGTTCTTTAGAGTGCACAGCTAACCAGCCTTTTCTCTTATCATGCCCTCTTCAGGAACATGTCAACTTCTACCCCAGATATTCAGACCTCCATCTACATGCTCTCCCTGCCTACCCTTGGGAGTGGGGACCAGCCCCTCTCCATGTTCTACTGTGATCTTCATTCCCAGTGTCATTCAGTCCATGCAGCTGATAGACAGTGGAGGTGGGATAGAGGCAAGAGAGCTACAGCGGCCTCCCAAGTGAGTTCTCCAGAAATATCTAACCAATAATCAACAGGGAGCAGAGAGGGGAGACTCTATCATTTGCTTTTGACGGTTGTCATATTACCTATATGCTGTTGATAAACACAAAGCACCTGCTCAAGGCTGGAACACTGGCACTCTCCTAAAAACCTCCCTTCCAGAGTGTGGGCACATATAGAAGTCATCAGTGAATTTTGCCTGTGAGATTCCTGGCCACTCCTCCTTGACAGTTCTAGCCTCATGTCCACATTGCTCCTCTGGGCCGAAGGACACCATGATAAAATTCAAGCCTGACCTCTACCTTCAATGTACCTTAGACAAGGGCCTTCCCTCTCTGTTCAAGTCCCTTTACCCATAGTCCAGGGTGGGGGTGGGGTGGAATGCTACGCAGCTTAAGTGTGGGTTAAAGCCCCTTCCCCAGATAGGAAGGACATTTACCTCCCTTATGCCTTCCCTGAACGCACCGCAGTGGAGAGAAGGAGCAGATGCACACCTCTCTACTTAGAGACACACAGTGTATTCTGGGTGGCACCTCTGTCCACCTGCACGTCAATGAAAATGACAGTAGCAGTCCTCTTCAAGGAATGCTGACGTTGGATAGACTACGAAGTCTCTTGACTGAGCTGGGTCTTCTTGAGCAGACCAGTGCTTCCCTCCGAGGTGAGAGTTGGGAATTAGGGTGGGTTCCCTGGTTGGGTGACACAAGCCACTCGAGGACAGTGCAGTGCCGAGGGCAGCGGCAGGGGATGCCCAGGACTGAGGCAGAGTGGAGTTGATGGGAGCGGGGGCGGTGCCGGAGCTTACTGTCTGGGGAGTGGGGCACATCCAAGAACGCCAAGCCCACCTGCTTCTCAGTGGGCGGAAACTGGGCCTTAGGGTCCCCTCTTGTCTTCTCCATCTTAGTTTGCCCCTTGGGACTTCTGGCTGAAGCCAGCCTCTTTTCCACATTTTCTTTTCTGGGGTTGGCCACTTTCTCAGATGTGGAGGACATGGACTCCTCATGCCCTTTGCCTTTTGTCTTGGGGTTAATAAAGTGCAGAAAAGATTTCATCTTATTTCTCCAGCCAGATTCTGAAAAGCTGGGCCTCTTTTGAGTACGGCCTTGCATCACCTGCCCCTGAAAAACCTGACCTTGTAAACTTTGGCCCTGCAACGGCTTACCCGGAGTGAGTTGGCCCAGGAAAGGCTGGCCCTGTGATACCTGAGGCACCACAGGCTGGGCATTCTCAGGAACCCTTGCTGGTTTGAGGATGACATTGAGCTTGGCTTGACTGTCTTGCAGGTCATTCTTCTCAGAGTCTTTCCCCCCAGGGACTCCAGGAGGTAGCTCTGGGAGTTTAAGCTGAGGGCGATGCTGGGGGCAGTGTTGACAGGGAGCACCAGGGTGAAAGCGATGTCTCCGTCGCCAGGGGCTGCAGGGTGTCCCATTCAGAAGCATCCCTTCTGGCCTCTCGGTTTCAGCAGAGTGGCTTTTCTTTCTTGTGGAGGAGACTGCAAACGCAGCATCCCCTTCTCTGTGGCCCCCGGCCGATTTGGGTTTGCCTGGTTCCTCTCTCTTTTCTGCCAGTGTGGGTACTTGGGCTAAGTCCTTGCTCTTGTCAGGGCTTTGGGGCTCAGGGCTCCAGGGCTCCTTCAGGCTGTGGTTGTTCACACTGGCCTCCAGCTGACCACAAAGCACCTGGGCCTCTGTCAGGTCCCCACTGGGTTGAGAGATATTGGAAGCCCAGTGGACAGAACCATGGGATACTGCACTGGAACTGGGTTGCTCCTGTTTCTGATACACTGCCTTCAACTCAGTGGCCAGCTGTTCTTTGAGATAGAGGCATTCTGGATCTGGGGCACGTGGCATATCTCGTGGGATGGGGAGTTCCTGGAGCAGTGTGTTTCCTTGGTTGTTTAGACTCCCAAGAGACTCCTGTGTGCATATGTTCTCTGAGGTTGCTACAAGTTGTTTCCTGGACTTCCTCGCCTTTATGGGAATTCCCAGTTGTATCTCTAGCCTCTTATTTCTCAGATGGAAATTTAGTTTGGCCAAGATGTGTTCTCCAAGTGAGGAGGGCCTCGCAGGCTCTGTCTGACTTTCTAGAGGCACCATCTCAATTACTTCTTCCACCTGCACTTCAGCCTGGAATTCATCTGCAATGTCTGCACAAGCCTTGTTGGCATCTTGAAAGCCTGACCCAGGACTTAGACCCTGCTCTTCAGGTGAGGTCATCTGAGTCAGAGGTTCTGTTGGGAATTTGATAGGCCTAGGTACCATCTCTGTGATCATAGCTTGGGAAGTGACTGCTGGGGCCATGACCCTAGAGGGAGCCACATAATAAAGAGCCGGCAGCCCTAACAAGAAGGCCAGACATTTGTGCCGTAAAGTTGTCTCCAGTTTCTCAATGGCTCCCTCGGACAGGGCTCGGAGCAGCTTAGGACGTTCAATGACAGCATCTGGTGAGGTTTGTTGCTGCTGATCAAGGGCCGTTGGCATCCAGGGTGTAATTTTCTGTTGTAGGTCCGAGTCACTTGCTGCCTGTAGTTCCAGGGGCTTGCTTTCTGGGATGCAGGTGAAGGGAGCCACTTCCAGGCCCCCAGGAATTATGCACTCCCAAGAGCTATATACACAGGCAGGGATGTTGCCCTGGTGAATCTGCCCACATTTGGAGTCGATATGGCTCTGCAATATTGCCTTGGTCTGGTCAAACAAGTGTGGCATGGGGACTGTCACTGGGTCCACAATGGGTGAGAATGGGTCATCAGCCCCAGTGGCCTCTAGAGATGTAGGCCGGGGACCATTCACACTCTCTAGGGATGTGCTGCTCCGGGACATAGTCTGCTGGTTAGTGGGGGACAGGAACAACTGAATGGACTGTTGGATCTTCTGTGGCAGGCCCCGGCGGTGGTGAATCAACTGTCTCTGGAGGTGGAATTCCAGCTGCCTCCTGGCATGCTGCTGCGGGAAGAATGGGACCTACTTGAGAATGGACTTGAGGATATGGGGAGGGGGAAGGGTAAGCTGTGACAAAGCGAAAGAGAGGCATGGACATATATACACTACCAAACGTAAGGTAGATAGATAGTGGGAAGCAGCCACAGAGCACAGGGAGATCAGCTCGGTGCTTTGTGACCGCCTGGAGGGGTGGGATGGGGAGGGTGGGAGGGAGGGAGATGCATGAGGGAAGGGATGTGGGAACAGATGTATATATATGACTGATTCACTTTGTTATAAAGCAGAAACTAATTTAAAAAATGCAAAAAAAATGCAAAAAAAAAGGGTCCTTTAAGCGGGGCTTGGACATGTTCTCATTCATGGAGAGGCCTTGAGAACCCAAGAAGGCGTCACCCAGGGACTCACTGTGCAGAGAAGGAAGACCACAGAATAGCTGGCTATATTTCGGCTGCACATGGCCCACTGAGTCATTAGCCTGTTGCCCAGGCATTAGATAAAGGCCACTTAATTCCTTAAGGGCTGAAGAGGGCAAGGCAAGAGCCATATGGTTTGGGATTTGCTGGTAACAGTGTATTTGTTCTGGGTCCATAATGGACCATTCAGAAACCCAGAAGGCCTGGGTAGGCTGGCCAGCCATACATGGACCCCAGTTCTGGTATGAAATGGTCCCAAATCTCTCAACAGAGAACTGAGAAGTATCATTCTGAATGAAAGAAACTGGTTGGTTATATACAGGTTGGTACAATAATGGTGGATTTGGCATAAGCTGCCTCAGAGACTCTTCCACACATCTGGGGAACCCCCACCTCTGGAAATGCATCCATTTTTTTACATGTAGCTCAAGAAGCCTCAGGACTTCAGGACTCAGGGACGGCAGGTGGGCAGGGAGGACAGTGACCGTCTGCAAGGCCACAGGATGTATCAGGGTAGTAATTTCTTGGTTCAGGGTCAGCGGAGAGACCTGGGAATTTAAAGGCTGATGGCCTTGGTTCTCACAGACAAGGTTGAGGTTGCTCTGCATCATCTCCTGCAGCTTCACTGAAACCCTAGGTTCCTCAATCCTTGAAGAAAACATAGTCTCTGGGCCCCTGGGCACCTCTGGCACTTGAAATCCCTGCCTTAGCATGAGGTGTTCAGCCCAGAAATCATGGATGCTGGCTGCACCAGTTGACTGCGCAGCTGACTGGGTTAAGGATTTCTGTGACACTGTGAGGGTAGCAGATGGAAGTGAAAGGTCTTTGGAGTGTGGGCCATGCTCCAGACTCTGTTCAAAAGACACATTAGACATGGACAAAACCTCTAGGCAAGAAGAGCCCTGCGATGACCCCCCTGAAGTGGGGGAGATCAGTGTTCTCACCCACCACTACCTGCTGAATCTCCAGAGCCACAGCGTTGCAGGTTTGGCAGCAGGGATCTGCACACAGGATCTGCCGCACGCTCCCCTCCTGAGGAAGCCAGTCCTGGCTGGGAAGGGAAACATGGCAACCGTTTGTAACTCATGGAATGACATCTGCCTCTTTTCAAGTGTGTGGCCTGGAGATTGACACTGCCCCCCTTAGCCCTGTAAACTCTGAGGCCTGCACCCACTGGGTGTTTACTCATCTACTTGTCTTCCTAGGGAAATGTCATTTGGCAAGTTATGGTGTGCTGGGCTGAGAGCCTGGGGCTTGTTGGGCAAAGTCTCAGACAACTGAAAGGAACGCAGGGCCTTGAGAGCCTGGGAGGTGGGTGAGTTCTCTGCTGACCTGTGCTGAGAAGCTGAACTAGGAGAAGGCAACCAGGCAGATGGGGGAGCCCATGGTTACCTGATGGTGCAGCACCAGGAACATCACCAGATAGAACCTGGAGTCAGCCTCACTTGGGGCTACGAAGGTCCTTGTGGGAACTCTGCATTCTGGGGATTACAGGGCATACACAACATCTCTTGGAAGCCAATCCCTATTCTCTAGAGATCTTAAGAGGGGGATAATATGACAAGCTCCTGCCCGAGGGCTGTCCCAGGAACTGGCCTCCCTGAAGATAAAACCAGAGGAGGTATGTCAGCAGGGTCCAGGGGTCTGCCCTTGAAAGGGTCTAGTTGTAAAGAGAATATGAAAATGATGACTGATTTATGCACTTAATTATCTAGCCTCCTAACTTGTCTTGTGGTTGAGTGAAAACCCATGTAGTTTTAAATCCTGCACTAGTCAAATCCTGAATTCCAGGACCTTCGTGAGCCTAGCCCAGAGCAGAACTGCAGGACTCCTGTCTCCTGAGACGTCTGATCCCACCCTCTCCTCTGGGAACCCTCAACCAGTGTCCAGGCTCCACTGTGTCTGGCTACCTCCCAGCCATTATGCTCCTCCCCAACCCTGCCCCAGGCCAAGTGGAGAAATGATCACAGGCCAGGCTGGGAGGTGGGAGACTGCAAAGAGCAAGAGATCACCTTCTCATGACAGACAGCAGCTCCCATGGCTTCTCAGCTTCTTCCCGGGAAAGTCTCCTAGCTGAGAAACCAGGAGACAGTGTTACATGGAACGGGAGAGGATTCAGGGACATCCTACAGGAAGCTGGAGATCTTTGAATGACAGGAGACTGCAAACCCCAACAGCCAGTGCTCTGACGCACGTCTGACTACAACGTAACCAGGTATGACGTGCTCTCCTGGACCTAATCTCCTGTGACCTTCACAACCACACTGTGAGTGAGACAGCACCACCGTGCCCATTTTATGGATAACAAGATTGAGAGCTGAAGCGACGTTCACTGGGTCATAAAACTAGTACATGACACAGTTAAGGACAGAGCCCTTACTTACTCACTCCCCTACTTCCTCTTCACTCCCAGGGGTAAGGTGGAGAATTCTGGAATATTCCCAGGCTCTGATTTCCCACCCAAAAAAGTCTTCTGGAAGAATTTGTCCACTTGGGGAACTGGGCCTTCAGTGGTTAGAGCACTTTTTGCCTGGCACCAGGGGTCATTGAGGGACAGCGTTCATGGGAGCCTCACCCACAGTGGAGAGAAGTCAGAGCAGAGACTGGGACGTTACCTCTTGATGTTTTATCTTTAGCCCTTTGTTTGACTCTCCGGTGACGCTGAAAGGCAAAAGAGAGTGTGAAGCTGGGGTGCTCTCTTCTCTTCATGTCTAAACTGAGACAAAACCTGCAAATATTTCCCTAGCTTTTTCTGTGTTCCAATTTTACACATTCTCCTACCTTGCTTTTTCCTACTCTACCTTTTTCACACCATCATTTCCTTCCTCTTATTTCTGATTCACTTTTAGGCTCTTCATACTCCAAACCTCCACCCCCATTCCCTGAACAAGTTCTGTGGAGAGATCAGGATAAGACAAGAGAAAGGGAGGAACAGAATAAAGGATGGGTGGCACAGTAGCCAAAGGACTTTAGCCATCCAAGGCCCTAAATGTCCACCAACCAGAAGAATCACCCAAATATGAAGCTGTTCTGGGATCCAATGAGGAAACTTCCTCCATTAAAAAAAAAAAAAAAAAAAAAAAACAGGGGTAAGGGGTTAAGAGTAATAAGAGACAGTGAGGGGATAAAACCTTGTTTAAGACATAATTGGTTCAGTCGTAATCATAGCGTTTCCCTACCCAGCAGCAGCTCCTGTTAGGTCCCAATCTTAAATCCTGGTAATTCTTTCTCACTTGCCAAATAATTAATGCAATAATGATGATGCAGCCATAAGTGTAAAGAGGATATCCAACATCCCACAGAATAAAGGTAGGCCTCAACATAATCTAAACCTCACTGGCCATCTCCCTTTCTAGGCTTCCTAGGCTTTCAGGGTCTTAGAACCTAATGCCTCCAAATTCTAGACCTATCATCTCTGCCTCACAGAGCACAGAACCAGACCAGTAGACTGCATCACAAAGCCCTCCTGTTTCCCGTCATGCATAGCATCACAGACCTTTATTTGTCTAGGAGAAACTCATGTGACACAGTGCAGAGCCTGAGCCTAAAGGTGCCAAGTCACAGGAAGCAAATACTCTTTCATGCTCTATTCTCTATATCCTGTTGGCTCAGCCTTCTTCTTTCAGATAACAGTCTGGCATCTATCCCCAGATAACTGAGTCTGCCCTAAAACAGACAGTGGCTACTGTCTCTCTTCCTCCTACTACAGAGGAACTCCATGAACTATATCACCTGTACTGGGAAGATAACTAGAAAACACACAAGAGGACAGTGCACACATTGTCTTGTTAAGTCTTGGACGGTGAAGGTTTTGATGCCACAGGCAATACAGGTGGTCAGTATCAAGAGGTTCAGGAAAAGAACAGTGATTAATGTGTCAAGGAAAGGACATAGCTTCTGTTCTTTTAAATAACTTACTGAGAGTTAAAGAAGGAGTCCTCCCAGTCTCATCCCTAAGCTGGACAGTGTCAAAGGTACAAAGACATTTGAGTTATGTTACCTGCCTGCTCTCAAGACACTTAAAAACCTAGTTTCAAAGACAAGATTAATTCACAATCAAGAACCCACCTTATTAAGAGTTGAATCAAGAACCAGCCTTACTAGGAGTTGGGAAAGAGAGGTGTAGGGAGTTATTTAATGGGTACGAAGTTTCTGTATGGGATGATGAAAAAGTTCTGGAAACGGATGGTGGTGATGGTTGCACAGCACTGTGAATGTCCTTAATGTCAGTGACAAGTACACTTAAAAGTGGTTAAAATAGTAAAGTTTATATTGAGTATATTTTACCACAATTTAAAAAACAAAAGGCCAAGAAAACCCAATCGTTAGCATGAGGGGATTTTTTGCTACCTATAAGGAAGAATATTCTGAAAATAATTTGACAAAAAAATGGATTCGTGAATGCTTTTCTTAAATGCCCTGTTTTTACAGAACAAAATAAATACAAAATAGATCTTACATTTAAGATAATTTAAGAAGAGTCTCACCCTGAAGACGGGATGAATTTGAGCCATTTCAACATCTTTCCTGAATTGTAAATTCCATAATACAGGAATGAGAAGACTTTTCCAACTAAAGAGCACTGAATGACAGGTAAACAATAATCAGTGAAAAAGCATCTTGCATCACCTTTTTAGCAGTAGATCAAGATACGTACAAAGTGGCTTGAATCTTTTATTACTGTTGTTATTCCTATCAAACCAAGCTCCAGCTTCCTGCAGCTGCTGCCGGCCTCTATGCTGCTGCAAAGGTTCTCAGTCTCCCGTTAACCTGACCCGGTATGGCACTGCGTGGTGCTTGGGGTCCTCCTTCCCTGGACTATGAATGTAGGTAATTAATAAACTTCATTCAGTCTTATAGGTCCAGTGTCAGATGTTGCTCGTTCGGCCATCCCAGAACCCCAGGGTTACCAATGGAATGAAGAGGAGGTGCATAGAACACTATATCTCCTACACAACCAGCTCCTGCTTCCTGCAGCTACTGCTGCAACACTGCTTAGTCTTCCATTAGCCTGACCTCTTTGCCCCAGACAGAATCACCAAATTTGGCAACAATGGCACCAGCTCCAACGAGTATACTATTTACTTAACAGATAAACCACAGCCACTGTCATCCCACCAAACTGTTAAAACCATATGCTGCAAACTGCTCTATAGCAACTTATCCACCCTTGCTCCTCTGTCTCAGAGCTGAGGTAGAGTCAAATGACAATCTTATGCCTTTCTGCAGAGCAGACTTTTAGTACTGGTTTATTTATTGATTTGGTACCCACTGACAGAGGGTGCTTGTGTGGATAGGACAGTGGGATCAGCGTCTTCCTAAACAAGGGCACATTCATGTAATGAACACACCATCGTTTTTCTTTTTTTAATGGATCATTTCTTTTTTCTTAAATTAATTTATTTAATCTATTTATTTTGGGCTGCGTTGGGTCTTTGCTGCGGTGCGCGGGCCCCTCATTGTGGTGGCTTCTCTTGTTGCGGAGCATGGGCTCTAGACGCACGGGCTTCAGTAGTTGTTGCACGCGGGCTCAGTAGTTGTGGCTCGTGGGCTCTAGAGCACAGTCTCAGTAGCTGTTGCACACGGGCTTAGTTGCTCCGTGGCATGTGGGATCTTCCCAGACCAAGGATCGAACCTGTGTCCCCTGCATTGGCAGGCGTATTCTTAACCACTACACCACCAGGGAAGTCCACACACTTTTTTTTTTAACATCTTTATTGGAGTATAATTGCTTTACAATGGTGCATTAGTTTCTGCTGTATGACAAAGTGAATCAGCTGTACGTATACATATATCCCCATATCTCCTCCCTCTTTCATCTCCCCTCCCACCCTCCCTATCCCACCCCTCTAGGTGGTCACAAAGCACCGAGCTGATCTCCCTGTGCTATGCGGCTGCTTCCCACTAGCTATTTTACCTTTGGTAGTGTATATATATGTCCATGCCGCTCTCTCACTTCGTCCCAGCTTACCCTTCCCTATCCCCATGTCCTCAAGTCCATTCTCTACGTCTGCATCTTTATTCCCGTCCTGTTCCTACGTTCTTCAGAACCAGTTTTTTGTTGTTGTTGTTTTTGTTTTAGATTCCATATATATGTGTTAGCATACGGTATTTGTTTTTCTCTTTCTGACTTACTTCACTCTGTATGACAGACTCTAGGTCCATCCACCTCACTACAAATAACTCAATTTCGTTTCTTTTTATGGCTGAGTAATATTCCGTGGTATATATGGGCCACATCTTCTTTATCCATTCATCTGTCGATGGACACTTTAGGTTGCTTCCATGTCCTGGCTATTGTAAACAGAGCTGCAGTGAACATTGTGGTACATGACTCTTTTTGAATTATGGTTTTCTCAGGGTATATGTCCAGTAGTGGGATGGCTGGGTCATATGGTAGTTCTAGTTTTAGTTTTTTAAGGAACCTCCATACTGTTCTCCACAGTGGCTGTATCAATTTACATTCCCACCAACAGTGCAAGAGGGTTCCCTTTTCTCCACACCCTCTCCAGCATCTACTGTTTGCAGATTTTGTGATGATGGCCACTGTTGCTTTTAATGATGTGGGTGTGGACCTTCAGCTTTGCCCTTCCTGCCTCGTGGTGTATCCTGAACGGCAAACAAGGGAGATGAAGTACATCAAAGGCCTCTGTGGACTCTGGAGGGTTACACAACTGTAAAGGATTCAGATTCGTCTGTTTCTAGAAAACTTGGTAAAGCTGGACCCTGCTTGCATGATAATGCTCCAGTGCCACAATTACTGTAATAGTAGAATTTCTTCAGGAAACTGTTCGTGATTACTGATTCATATGCACCATGGGTCATATCACAGCCCGATAAAGAAAAATCCTGACAGGACACTGATGTGATTTTGTCCCTCCACACAAGCCTTACTTAGTTTTGCTGTGTCTCATTCTCAGAAAACACTAGTGAATACCTTAGATGTCTCAGGTGATGGGGACAGAGGCATAGCTTCTTCCATTCAGAAGCAACATTTTTATATGCTAGCATTTTTATTAATGCCCAAGAGTTGGACAGGAAGAGTTGGACACACCCCAGAGTAGTATCTGCAAGACCACCAGCGCTTCACAGCAGGTTACTGCGCTACGCAGAAGTGTAGCAAGCAGCTAGAGGCACTAGAGGGCAGCACGTGCCCACCCAATGAGTCCCGAGGACTCCGTTTCAGGAACTTTAAAAGGCCGTCTGTTCCAATGGCTCTCAATCCTGGCCTTACATCAGAATCACTGGGAAGCTTGTGAAAACATACATTTCCTGGCCTCACCCCAGCCTTAATGAATCAGAATCTCTAGGGGCACAGTCTTTCAATCTATGTATTAAATAAGTGTCAAAAATAATCCTCAAGCAATAGAGCACTGGGCTTTGGGGTGTGTACTGGGGAGCAAATGGCCTCCAAAGAGCAACAATTCTTCCTCCCACCCAAGTTTTATTGAGATATAATTGGCACATAACATTGTATTAGTTTAAGGGGAACAACATAATAATTTGATGTATGTAGGTATTGTGAAATGGTTACCAAAATAAGTTTAGTTAACATCCATCACCTCAGAGTTATAATTTTTTTCTTGTAATAAGGACTTTTAAGATCTACTCTTTCTGCAACTTTCAAATATATTAACTACAGTCACCAGGCTATACATTAGACCCCCAGAACTTATTAATCTTATAACTGGCATTTTGTCCCTTTTGATCACCTTCATCCATTTCTCCCACCCCCACTCCCTGACACTGGCAACCACTAATCTATTCTGTTTGAATGAGTTTGGTGTTTTTTTTAGATTCCATATATAAGTGAGATCACACAATATTTGTCTTTCTCTGTCTGACTTACTTCACTTAGCATAATGCTGTCAAGGTCTATCCGTGTTGTTGCAAATGGCAGGATTTCCTTCTTTTTTATGGCTGAAAAATATTCCATGATATCATCTTCTTTATCCATTCATCTGTCAGTGGACGCTTAGGTTGTTTCCATGTCTTAGCTATTATAAATAATGCTGCAATGAGCATGCGTGTACAGATATCTCTTGGAGATAGTGATATCACTTCCTTCAGATATATAACCAGAAGTGGGATTGCTGGATGAAATTTGAAGCAGCTATCTGCGGATGATGTTATAAAAAAATTCTCCTATAATAGGTGAGTTTGGCCATCTCTGGCAATGACCTAACTTAGACAGTGATCTGTAAATGGAAGTTAAGAATTCAGGAACACAAGGAGGAAAGGAGAATTGACCCTGACTGAGAAAAAGTACTATGTGCCAGGCCCTTTACACACATCGACTCATTCAGCCCTTACCCTCAACCAGACCCAGGTACTGTTTTGCCATGTTATATACGAGGAAACTGAATCACCTGTAAGTAAAGTAACACTAGCCTGAGGTCACGTAGCAACTTAGTGATGGATAAAAAGTTTGTTTCTAAACTCCACTAAGTCTTGCAACCTTCAATTCAATCAAGTTGAGAGGAAATGGACATAACATATGATTAGAAGATGTTTGAAACTGCAGACTACTCACATGTCCAGTTGTTTTTGAAAAGAAGGGCCACAGTAATAAAAGGACTCTAAAACAGGAGTCAAACAGCAAGGCTGGGTCCAAAGTTGTCCAATGTCGTCCAGGTCATACCTACTTCTCATCAGGTATGTCCCCCAGGGGCAACAGCCCAGTGACATTAGCATCTGAGACTGTCCCATTCACACGCCTGGCTTGATTACAGGCTCATCAAGTGCCTTCTGACTAGAATGTAACTTACAGTGTAAATGGACCTATACGAAGAGAATGACCTGACTAGCATGTAGGAGTATTCCAGGTCCCGCGGGATTATATTTCTCAATATAAATTTGTAAATTAGCATGACGATTTTATGCCTCAGACTCCTTTCAGTTTAATTTCAGTTGGTAATTCAGTTTAAATACAGTCGGTTTCTTCAGGAAACCAACTGGCTCAGAGAACCTTGACAAGATGTAGTCTTTCTACTTGTACAGCTGAGGAACACTGACTCCTAGTTCTCCCTCCTTTCCGTTCCTCCTAGTTAGTCTCCACTCTCCTGACCAGTTGCAGAGGCAGCGAGGGCAATTCTAAACATAAGGCTGCTGCAAGGACCACAATCCCCGGCCTCCTCACAGAGGAGAGCAGCACCACTATTTCTCAGTCTGTGCTACTTTCCTCTGTGTGCCTCAGTTTTTTCCCATTAGTACAGAGTAGTATCTATCAAAGGCTATTTATTGAATAAAGCATTTGGGTGGGGGGGAGAGTAATAAATGTTATCCATAAGTGAATCCCGATAACTTAAAAGCAGGAAATAACAGTTAGTTATACAGAAACACTCAAAACATCTCAGAATGTGCCTGGTACAGATAAACAACTACATAAATCTTCTCTAAAGAGGAGAGAGGTTATTTTTGGCTGAAGTGATCTGGGAAAGCTCCATGTTGTAGAAAATGGCATTTAAACTGGTGCTTGAAGCAGACAGAGGATTTTAATACGTGGAATTTGAAGAGAGTGATCCACATGCAGCAGTCAGCATGGAGAAAGCGGCTGGTGCCTCTGTGTAATGATATGTGGGAATAACAGAAGGACTCCTGAAATATTTATTTTACTATGGGTACATTTTATTTTGTATATATTCGATCTCAATGAAGTGAGGTTTAGATTTCTTTTTGTCTTTGTGTGAAAACTGAGGTTGTGGATATCTCCTTGTGGGTGTGTTTTTCTGCATCACATGGACATGAACTGTGTAGATGGGTCTCCTGAATCTGACCATATGTGTTTCTAGGTATAAATGTCTGCGTGGGTGCATTTCTCTACAGACTTTTTGATCTTTGTGAGTGTGTGCACAGGTAGTCCTGAGGGAATGGGAAGGAAAGAGAGAGGAAGGGGTAGAGGTGAGGAGGAGAAGAAAGAGAGGAAAGGGAGTGAGAAGCTGTTGAGCTGAACCTCTGTCCAAAGCCCAAATGTGAAACTCCTACACATCATTAGTATTTTAAGTAGTTGATAATTGATTGTCCTATTGACCTTGGAAAGTTCTTTTTCTAATAATAAAACATTCATTGGTAAAAGGCTAGTGTTTCAAACTGCTATGTTTTATCCGTCACATTCTATGTCTTTTCATTTGTCCTTCCTTTGACCCAATTTAGTCCTCTTTTTGTATTTTTTTTTTCTTTTGTTGTCTTATTTTCTTATCCTCCCAGTCCTATTAATTTCTTTATTGGAGTTTTTTCTTTCTGTAAGTTTTTCCTTTCTCTTCTAACTTATGGAGCTAATACCATACCCCACCCATACCCCAGAAAACAAATGTTTTTACATTGCGAAAGGGGTACTTCTTGTTGTAAAGATAGCTTAGGCTCAATCTTGGTGTTTATCTTCACTGCCACAGTTGAATCAACAGATTTTAATTGGGTGCTTTGGTGTATGTTAAAGGCATTGTTCTAGTTACTGAAGAAACAGAGAAAAATGCCTAGAATAGTCAACCAATTATATTAATGATCATCTTTAACTAAAGTAACCAGCTTTTCTTTTCTCCAGACATAGGAGAAAACTAGAAGACAGAAAAGCAAGAGTGATTTAGGTAGTTTTTCCATGGGCATCTACTACATATCATCTTAAGAAAAACTGAGGTGGCAAATAATCATCCGGTGAATTTGCATATTTTTTCGTATTTGTTAATATACTGTCATTCCAAGAAATGAGGGTAAATCAAAATTATATTTAGTGAGTGGTATTTATGCATCTGTTTCTTAGAAATAGTTCAGGTATCCAAAGATGGTTTATTAACTAACTTAATCATTTGTTTAATGATTAAGCTCTTAAGGTTAAAGATCTGGAAATATAATTTTAGCTTATGAGTTCTAGAATTGTAAGGATTGTAAGGATTTCATAATAATTGTAAGGATTTCATAATAATTACAGAAACAATGACTTGAAAATTGCTCAAACTTAATAAAAGTCATAAACTTACACATTCAAAATGTTCAATGAGCTCCAAACAAGACAAATTAAAAGAAAACCATGCCCAGACACATCATAATCAAGTTTCTTAAAAGTTTCTTAAAACCAAAGATAAAGAAATCTTGAAAACAACAAGAGAAAAATACTACATTACACAGAGGATTCAAATCAATAAAATTAGAAATAAAAAAGGAGAAGTTACAACTGACATCACAGACATACAAAGGATCATGAGAGATTACTACAAGCAACTATATGCCAATAAAAGGGACAACCTGGAAGAAATGGACAAATTCTTAGAAACGTACGACCTTCCAAGACTGAACCAGGAAGAAATAGAAAATATGAACAGACAAATCACAAGTAATGAAACTGTCTTTAAAAATCTTCCAACAAACAAAAATCCAGGACCAAATGTCTTCAGAGGTGAATTCTATCAAAGATTTAGAGAAGAGCTAACACCTATCCTTCTCAAACTCTTCCAAAAAATCGCAGAGGATGGATAATCCCAACCTGATTCTAGGAGGCTACCATCACCCCGATACCAAAACCAGACAAAGATATCACAAAGAAAGAAAATTACAGGTCAATACCACTGATGAACATGGATGCAAAAATCCTCAACGAAATACTAGCAAACCGAATCCAACAATACATTAAAAGGATCATGCACCATGATCAAGTGGGATTTATCCAGGGATGCAAGGATTCTTCAATATATGCAAATCAATCAGTGTGATACACCATATTAAAAAATTGAAGAATAAAAACCATATTATCCGGCTTCCCTGGTGGCGCAGTGGTTGAGAGCCCGCCTGGCGATGCAGGGGACACAAGTTCGTGCCCTGGTCTGGGAAGATCCCACATGCCGCAGAGCGGCTAGGCCCGTGAGCCATGGCCGCTGAGCCTGCATGTCCAGAGCCTGTGCTCCGCAACGGGAGAGGCCACAACAGCGAGAGGCCCGCGTACCGCAAAAAAGTACCCAAGAAAACAAAAGAAACATATGATCATCTCAATAGATGCAGAAAAAGCTTTTGACAAAATTCAACACCCGTTTATGATAAAAACTCTCCAGAAAGTGGGCATAGAGGGAAACCTACCTTAACATAATAAAGGCCATATATGACAAACCCACAGGAAACATTATTCTCAATGGTGAAAAACTGAAAGTATTTCCTCTAAGATGAGGAACAAGACAAGGGTGTCCACTCTCACCACTGTTATTCAACATAGTTTTGGAAGTCCTAGCCACGGCAATCAGAGAAGAAAATGAAATAAAAGGAATATAAATTGGAAAAAAAGAAGTAAAACTGTCCCTGTTTGCAGATGACATGATACCATACAAAGAAAATCCTGAAGGGATTTCCCTGGCGGCACTGTGGTTAAGAGCCCACTGCCAATGCAGGGGACATGGGTTCGATCCCTGGTCAGGGAAGATCCCACATGCCATGGAGCAACTAAGCCCGCAAGCCACAACTACTGAGCCCGTGTGTCACAACTACTGAAGCCTGCATGCCCTTGAGCCTGTGTGCCACAACTACTGAGCCCATGTGCCACAACTACTGAAGCCTGTGTGCTCTAGGGCCTGCATGCTGCAACTACTGAAGCCTGAGTACCTAGAGCCTGTGCTCTGCAACAAGAGAAGCCACCACAATGAGAAGCCTGCACATCGCAATGAAGAGTAGCCCCTGCTCACAGCAACTAGAGAAAGCCTGCACACAGAAATGAAGACCCAACGCAGCCAAAAAATAAATTAAAAAAAAAAGAAAATCCTGAAGATGGCACCAGAATACTACTAGAACCAATCAATGAATTAAGTAAAGTTGCAGGATACAAAATTAATATAGAGAAATCTCTTGCGTTTCTATACACTAACAACGAAAGTTTAGAAAGAAAAATTAAGGAAACAATCCCATTTACCACTGCAACAAAAAAAGACAAAATACCTAGGAATAAACCTACCTAAGGAGGCAAAAGACCTATACACAGAAAACTATAAGATACTGATGAAAGAAATCAAAGATGACACAAACAGATGGAGAGACATACTATGTTCTTGGATTGGAAGCATCAATACTGTGAAAATGACTATACTACCCAAAGCAATCTACAGATTCAATGCAATCCCTATCAAATTACCAATGGCATTTTTCACAGAACTAGATCAGAAATTTTTACAATTTACATGGAAACACAAAAGACCCCAAATAGCCAAAGCGATCTTGAGAAAGAAAAACAGAACTAGAGGAATCAGGCTCCCTGACTACAGACTCTACTACAAAGCTACAGTAATCAAAACAGTATGGTACTGGCACAAAAACAGAAATATAGATCAATGGAAGAGGATAGAAAGCCCAGAGATAAACTCACACACATATGGTCAACTTATCTTTGATAAAGGAGGCAGGAATGTACAGCTGAGAAAGGAAAGCCTCTTCAATAAGTGGTGCTGGGAAAACTGGACAGGTACATGTAAAAGTATGAAATTATATCACTCCCTAAGACCATACACAAAAATAAGCTTAAAATGGATTAAAGACCTAAATATAAGTCCAGAAACTTTCAAACTCTTAGAGGAAAACATAGGCAGAACACTCTAGGACATAAATCACAGCAAGATCCTTTTTGACCAACCTCGTAGAGGAATGGAAATAAAAACAAAAATAAACAAATGGGACCTAATGAAACTTCAAAGCTTTTGCACAGCAAATGAAACCATAAACAAGATGAAAAAACAACCCTCAGAATGGGAGAAAATATTTTCAAATGAAGCAACTGACAAAGGATTAATCTCAAAAATATACAAGCAGCTCATGCAGCTCAATATCAAAAAAAACAAACAACCTAATCCAAAAATGGGTGGAAGACCTAAATAGACATTTCTCCAAAGAAGACATACAGATGGCCAACAAACACATGAAAGGATGCTCAACATCACTAATTAGAGAAATGCAAATCAAAACTACAATGAGATATCACCTCACCCTGGTCAGAATGGCCATCACCAAAAATCTACAAACAATAAATGCTGGATAGCATGTGGAGAAAAGGGAACCCTCTTACACTGTTAGTGGGAATGTAACTTGATACAGCCACTATGGAAAACAGTATGGAGGTCCCTTAAAAAACTAAAAGTAGGGCTTCCCTGGTGGCACAGTGGTTGAGAGTCCACCTGCCGATGCAGGGGACATGGATTCGCGCCCCGGTCCTGGAGGATCCCACATGCCGTGGGGCGGCTGGGCCTGTGAGCCATGGCCACTGAGCCTGCACGTCCAGAGCCTGTACTCCGCAACAGGAGAGGCCACAACAGTGAGAGGCCCGCATACCACAAAAAAAAAAAAAAAAAAAAACTAAAAGTAGAACTACCATATGACCTAACAATCCCACTACTGGGCATATTCCCTGAGAAAACCATAATTCAAAAAGACACATGCACCCCAGTGTTCATTGCAGCACCATTTACAATAGCCAGGTCATGGAAGCAACCTAAATGTCCATCAACAGATGAATGGATAAAGAAGATGTGGTACATATATACAATGGAATATTACTCAGCCATAAAAAGGAATGAAATTGGGTCATTTGTAGAGGCGTGGATGGACCTACAGAGTGTCATACAGAGTGAAGTAAGTCAGAAAGAGAAAAACAAATATCATATAGTAACATGTATACGTGGAATCTAGAAAAATGGTACAGATGACCTTATTTGCAATACAGAATAGAGACACAGACGTAGAGACAAATGTATGGATACCAAGGGGCTTTTGAAAGGGGTGAGATGGGAGGAATTGGGAGATTGGGATTGACACATATACACTATTGATACTATGCATAAAATAGACAACTGAAGGGAACATACTGTATAGCACAGGGAAGTCTACTTAATGCACTGTGGTGTCTTAAATGGGAGGAAAATCCAAAAGGGAGGGGATATATGTACATGTATGGCTGATTCATTTTGCTGTGCAATAGAAGCTAACACAACATTGCAAAACAGCTATACTCCAATAAAAATGAACACAAAAAAGAAAAATACTATGTTACAGTTTGAATGACTGAATTTCTCATCAAAAACCATAGAGGCCAGAAGACAGTGTAACAACATCTTTAAAGTGTTAAAATTCCACATTCCAGCTAAAATGTCCTTCAAAAATGAAGATGAACTAACATGCACCCCAGTGTTCAAACTGTCAAGATATGGAAGCAACGTGTCAATCAACAGATGACTAGATAAAGATGTGGTATATATATACAATGGAATACTACTCAGCCATAAAAAAGAATGAAATTGCCATTTGCAACATGGATGGACTTAGAGGGTACTTATGCTAAGTGAAATAAGTCAGACAGAGAAAGGCAAATACTGTATGGTATCACTTATATGTGGAATCTAAAAAATAAAACAAACCAGCGAATATAACAAAAAGGAAACAGACTCACAATATAAAGAGCAAACTAGTGGTTACCAGTGGGGAGAGGGAAGTGGGGAGGGGCAAGATAGGGATAGCAGATAAAGAAGTACAAACTATTATGTATAAAATCAGGGACTTCCCTGGTGGTGCAGTGGTTAAGAATCTGCCTGCCAATGCAGGCAACATGGGTTTGAGCCCTGGTCCGAGAAGATCCTGCATGTCATGGAGCAACTAAGCCCATGCGCCACAACTACTGAGCCTGCACTCTAGAGCCCACGTGCCGCAACTACTGAAGTCACACACCTAGAGCCCGTGCTCCACAACAAAGAGAAGCCACCGCAATGAGAAGCCTGCGCACTGTAACGAAGAGTAGCCCCCTCTCACCACAACTAGAGAAAGCCCGTGCACAGCAACAAAGACCCAACGCAGCCAAAAATAAATAAAGTTTAAAAAAATTAAAATAAAATAAAATAAATAAGTTACAAGGATATATTATGCAAACACAGAGGGAATATAGCTAATATTTTATAATAACTATAAATGGAGTATAACCTTAAAAAATTGTAAATCACTAAAAAAAATATAAATCACTATGTTGTACACCTGTAACTTATATATATTGTACCTCAACTATATCTTAATTTTTTTAAGTTTTTTTAAATGAAGATGAACTAGAAACATTCTCATAAGAAAGAAAACTAACAGAATCTGTCACCAGTAGACCTGCTCTAAAAGATATTCTAAAGGAAGTTCTTCAGGCCTAAGAGACATGATCCCAGAAGGAAAGCTGAAACGTCAAGAATTAAGGAAGAACAACAGAAAGGGTAAATATCAGGATAAATAGACTATTTTTCTACTCTTAAGTACTTTAATATATGTATGAATGTTGAAACCAACAATTACAACATTGTATTTATAGATGTAATACATAAGACACTGATAAAGGGACATGATAAAGGGAGCTTTGTGGTTGCAAGGCTCCTGTGTTTCACTCGAAGTGATATTAAATCTAAATAGACTGTGAGAGCTGGGTATGTATGATATATTATAATCACTGGAGCGACCACTAAAAATGATGCAAAGCTACATGGCCAAAAGCCAGTAAATAAGTTAAAACAGAATATTAGTAAATATGCACAAATTCCAATAGAAGCCAGGAAAGAGGAGCAAGAAACAAAGACAAACAGGAAAATAATAAAATGTACAACTAAATCTAACCATTTCAATTATCACAGTAAATATAAATGGTCTATACATACCAATTAAAACAAAGAAATTCTCACATTCAATTTTTAAAAGACCAAACTATATAACAGTATGCTGCTTTCAAGAAACCTACTAGGTAGATAGATAGGTAGATACATAGATAGATAGACAGATAGATAGATAGATAGATAGATAGATGATAGATAGATAGGTAATGCAAACACTAATCAGAAAAAAAGCTGGATTGGCTCTTTCAATGTCAGAAAAAGCAGACCTCAGAACAAGGAAAATTACCAGCAGTAAAGAGGAAAATTTTATAGTGAAGAATGGGGCAACTACCCAAGAAGAGAACAATTTTAAATGTATATGCTCCTAAGAACCCAGAGCTCCAGAATACATGAAGCAAAAACCGATAGAAAAGAGATAGAGACAAATCCACAAGTACACCTGGACATTTAAATACCGCTCTCTCTGTAACAGGTAGACCAAAAATTAGCAAGGATATGGAAGGCCAGGACAATACTATTAACCAACTTGGCCATATTGACATTTATAGAGCACGCCACCCAACAGGAGCAGAATACACATTCATTTCAAGTGCACATGGCGTATTCATCAAGATAAGCCATATTCTGGGCCGTAAAACAAACCTTAATAATTTTTTAAAAATTAAAATTGTACACAGTATATTGTCTGATCATAAAATAATTAAACTGCAAGTCATTATTTAATGACTAGAAAGATTTCTGGAAAATTCCCAAATATTTGGAAATTACAAAATGCTGATGGAAAAAAATTGCTGATGAAAAAAATCAGAGAAGATCCAAATAAACAAAGAGACATATTAAGTTTAAAGACTGGAAAATTTAATTTAGTTAATGTTTCAATTTTCCCCAAATTGATCTGTACATTCCCAGCAGGATTTCTTACAGATTTATATGGAAAAGCAAAGAAAGTAGAATACCCAAAACAATTGAAGAAAAGGAAAGTAAAGTGGAGGACTCCCATTACCTGATTTCAAGGCTTAACTACAGTAACCAACACAGTGTGGTACTGGAGAAAAGAGAGACACAAAAGTCAATGGAACAGAATAGAGCAGGGATTGGCAAACTGTGGCCTGTGGGCCAAATGTGACCGACAGCCTATTTTGAAAATAAAGTTTTATGGAACATAGTCATGCTCATTCATTTACATGTTGTCTATAGTTGCTTTCATGATACAGTAACTGAGTTGAGTAGTTGCAACAGAGACCATCTGACTTGCAAAGCCTAAACTATTTAATATCTGGCCCTTTAAGGAAAAAAATATAGTCAATTCCTAAAACAGGGTGTCCAGAAATAGATCCAACACATAAATGGACAAATGATTTTTGATCAAAATGAAAAGGCAAATCAATGGAGAAATGATAAGACTTTTCAACAAATGGTGCCAGAATAATTGTGCATCCATTTGCACCCCCCTCACAATAAAGACCACCTGATTCTTGACTTATACCTCACACACTCCAAATTAACTCAAGACTGATCACAGACCTAAAGGCAAAGTATAATGCTAAAACTCTTAGAAGAAAACACAAGAGAACCTTTGTGATTTTGAGCTAGGAACAGAGTTTTTAAATATACTATCCAAGCAAGATTCGTAAAAGATCACATTGATAAATTGTACTTCATCAAAATTCTGAACTTCTGCTCTTTGAAAGATACTGTTAAGAGAATGAAAAGACAAGCCACAAATTGGGAGAAAATATTTGCAAATCAGATATTTGACAAAGGACTTTATCCAAAATATATTAAAAAAAACTCTCAAAACTCCACAGTAATAAAACAAACAACCCAATTTTAAAATGGGCAAAAAAAGATATACAGATGGCAAATAAGCACATGAAAGATGCCCCACATCATGTCATCAAGGAAATACAAATTAAAATAATGAGGATGGACCTAGAGTCTGTCATACATGGTGAAGTAAGTCAGAAAGAGAAAAACAAATACTATATGCTAACACATATATATGGAATCTAAAAAAAATGGTTCTGATGAACCTAGGGGCAGGACAGGAATGAAAATGAAGATGTAGAGAATGGACTTGAGGACACGGGGAGGGGGAAGGGTAAACTGAGACGAAGTGAGAGAATAGCGTTGACATATATACACTACCAGATGTAAAATAGCTAGTGGGAAGCAGCCACAGAGCACAGGGAGATCAGCTCAGTGCTTTGTGTCCACCTAGAGGGGAGGGATAAGGAGGGTGGGAGGGAGACGCAAGAGGGAGGGGATATGGGGATATATGTATACGTATAGCTGATTCACTTTGTTATACAGCAGAAACTAACACAACACTGTAAAGCAATTATACTCCAATAAAGATGTTAAATTAAAAAAAAACAACAACAATGAGATACCACTAAACACCTATTAAAATGGCCAAAATCCAGAACACTGACAACACCAAATGCTGGCAAGGATGTAGAGGAACAGGAAATAATCTGTAATGTTTTGTAATGGACAAAAGCCTTGAACAGACAGTTAACCAAAGAAAGATACACAGATGACAAATCAGCACGTAAAAAGATGTTCAATGTTATTAGTCATTAGGGAAATGCAAATTAAAGCCACAATGAGATAGCAATATAAACCTAATAGAATGCCTAAAAACCAAACCAAAACAACAACAACAACAACAAAACTGATGTTACCAAGTGACAGTCAGGATGTAGAAAAATTGGAACTCTCATTCTCATACATTGCTGGTGGAAATGCAAAATGGTACAGCTACTATGGAAAACATTTTAGCAGTTTCTTATAAATTTAACAGACTTACCGTACAGCCCAGTTATCCCAGTCCTAGGTATTTACCTAGTGAAATGAAAGCCTCTAATGACACAAAAACCTGTACGTGCATTTTTCTCATTTTTCTCTCATTTTCAGCCTTGATCCTGCCACCAGATGTCTCAACTGCTTTTGGCTTCTCAGCTTGACTCTCAGTTTTTCTTACAAACTTTCTTTATAACTCTTCCTAATCATCCTGTTCTTTGCTGCTTCAGTAAGTTACGCATCTTAGCATCAGCCCCTGGAACATAACCCCTAGCACCAGCAAATACTCCACGTAGGACTACTAGTTTCAATTATAAGCATGATGTCATGCAAGCCCATTGCTCTGTTTTATCCATAAACATTTTTTTAAAATAAATACACAATAGCATGTACTCTCTAATGGGCCCTCTACTAATTTTTAACACACTGGAAACCACCAAACTATGAAGTTTTACAAAAATTGGAATAAAACTTCTCTAATGGCTCTGTTTAACTGAAGAAAATCCTGAGACTGAAAGACAGTACATAAAAATAAATTGTTAAATTTTACAACCACTTATCTATATATATAAGGACTTTCCTAATGCTCTTCAAAACAAGTCAGAAATACAAACAAGGGGGCTGGGGCTCAAATGTAAGATTAGATCAGCTTTTTTTTTTTGGCAGCACCGCAGCCTGTGGAATCTTAGTTCCCCGACTAGGGATGGAACCCGGGCCCTCAGCAGTGAAAGTGCAGATTCCTAACCACTGGACCGCCAGGGAATTCCCTAGGTCAGCTTTTAAAAAAAAAAAAAAAAAAAGCTACTTTTTTTGGTGTATGTGTTCGAGTTTAAAATTTTTGACCCAACCTCCCACCAGCACTATATTATCACACAAAATAAATATAAAATTACAAAAAGTGCTACTTAGGAATAAGAAGGCTATCCTGATGTGTATAGGACATGCAGCCTAACGTTGGGGATATGACTATCAGGGAAAGCTTTGCAGAGGAAGTGACATTTAGGCTGAGATTGAAAGAGTGAGTTTATTTGAAGAAGAACGTTTTAGACAGGGAAGTACACAAGGGGGTTGAAGTGGGAAAGCACTTGCACTATGAGGAACTGAAACAGACAGTACAGTGTGGTGGTGAAGTGTCCAGGTTCCAAAGTCAAATGGCCTGGGTTTGAATCCCAGCTATGCCCCCAACCTGCTGTGTGACCTTGGAAAAGTTACATAACCTCTCTGGACCTTGGTTTCCTCATTTATACCTACCTCATATGGTGTTTGTAATTGTTCAGTAAATATTAGCTTATTATTATTCTGACTGGTGAGATTAAAATGAAGCGGTAGTACAAGATGTTGGAGGGCCACAATATCACAGAAGTTTTTAGGCCCTATTAAAGATTTAGGATTCATTCTAAATGTAATGGAAAACTATTGAAGGATTTTAAGTAGGGGCGTGGCATCATGAAACTTGTGTTTTAAAACATTAATCAATTGACAAATATTATGCTTCTGCTTTGTGGCCAAAAAAAAAGACTCTCATGAGCTAAACTTTTCCTATCAGTCCAGGCTTCTTTTCATTCTCTCCTTTGTCTCTTGATCTTCTCATATGTGATAGTCACATTCTGGTAAGTATTAAGTCAATTCGAAGTTCAGCCCTCATAGGAGTGTTCTTCCCTTTCCCCTCTCGCTTCTCAAACACAGTGTCCCAGTGTCAGGGAAAGTCTACTACTCTTCCCTGGAAACACGGGAGTACAGCTGGTCTCCGTACTCTTTTTCTGCTGGTCTTCAATTGAGCTCTTTCAACCTGTTTATCTCTAATCCATCCCTGACTGTTAGTTTCTGTCCTTCTGGAATCCACTTGGGATCAACAAGCACCACCAGCAACCTCCATTACAGTCATCATCTCAGTGGCTCCGGTGTCCCTTGGTCTTGCTGTCCTCACAGTACTCTAGGGCTACACAGGGACTGTTGAACCTCTGCATTTTAAACACAGACCACTGGGAATGAGCAGCATTTGGGGAGGAGTTTTACCCAGACACTTGCCTTCACAGATGCTCCTTCGTTGCCTACTCTCCCCTTCCCCACCTCCACATCAAACTTAGAGCTTCTGCAAGGTTTGTACCTGCCATCAGGCTCAAAGGGTCTCAGATCACCTTCGCACTATCTGAATATTTCTGTTACATCCTCCCACCTCCACACCCCTACTCTCAATGAAAGTGCTTTCTTTTACTTCATCATTTTCTCTGGAGGGAGTTTCCCCTCTATCTTATGGTTCTTTATGGTGGAGAACATACTGGTGGAATGGCTACAAGGGAATATGACTGGATTTGGGAAACATGATTGGGGTTAGGATGTCTGTGAAACAAATCCACATTAGTTTATTATTAAAATACCACCTCCATTTAAATTATTTATTTATTGTCTGTCTCCACAAGATACAAGCTCCAAGAGGGGTGGGTCTCCCTTGTCTGTCTTCTTTACTGCTACATCGCCAGCACCTAGCACAGACTGCTACTCAACAAATATTTGTGGAAAGAATGAAAAAAATAATATGAGCAAACCAATAAATAATGAGTGACTTGTGCTATTGGCACTAGGATCCATTGGAGCACTCTGAGCAGAGGATTGAAGCAATCAGATTTGCAGGTTATCACATGTCTTTGTATGGACTAAATGTCCCTTACAAATTCACATTTTGAAACCCTAACCCCAATGTGATGGTATTAGGAAGTGGGGCCTTTGGGAGGTAATTAGGATTAGATGAGGTCATGGAGGTGGTGCCCTCATGAATGGGATTGTACCCTTATAAGGGTCAGGATAGAGCTTGCTTCCCCCTCTGTTTTCCACCATCTGAGATTGCAACAAAAGGATGGCCATCTATGAACCAGGAACTGGGTCCTCACCAAACACTGAATCTACTGACTGGCACCTTGATTTGGGCTTCCCAGCCTCCAGAGCCAAAAGAAATAACTCCTGCTATTTATAAGCCACCCAGTCTATGGTATTGTTAGAGAAGCCCAAACGTACTAAGTCTTCAAGTTGTCACGTCATCATACGCAGCAGTCTGTATTATCCTCCCAAGTAACAGTTATTAATTCTCAAGTAGACGTATTTTAGTGGGAGAACTCATTACTGTAGATATTCAAATCTATGAACAACCTCCCCAGAAGAGCTGAGGAGATGTCACAAACCTAAGACTGCCTCCTCCTCTCTCTACATCACCTATTTTTACCCACTCCATCTCCTCACATCATAGCCCTTTAGTCAGCTGCACTAGTTAGCCATTGTAACCCTTTCCGAGAATTTCAGCTGAGATCTGGATACACAGCCCACTCTGATGTGGTATTTGCATTTCGTGCTTAATTTGTCTATAACATTACAAATTCCACACTCCTACATTTCTACTGTTATAATCATAATACTATTTTGGTACTTCTCTTCTGCAAGTGAGATTAGCATTTCTATGTAAAATAGAAAAACTGTTGGTCGTCTCCCTAATGTGTCTAGGGGCTTCATCCAAGCCTGAAGTTTAAATTCTCAGCACCTGGGACAAGGCATCTGCTTATGCAGGTTTCTCAGTGCACTGAAGTGCTGCTGTGGACTCCTGCCTGGGTCTCTTCATGTCAGCGGATGACCTGGCTGACTTTTCCTTTGGTAACATAGAAGGAACCTGAGATCAGAGACACCATTGGGAGTTTTCTCCTAAAACAACATCTCTTGTTCCTAAACCTTATAGGATTTTCCAACAGAATGACAAAGCATGGAGGCTGCACCATTAAAGGAGGTGCCAGGAAGCCAGTGGGCCTAGTGTCCAGAATAAAGAAAGCTTAAGGGCTTTGCAGCTAGTGCTCACACCCAGAGCAGAATCAAGGGAGTGTCTCAGGAAGAGGCCTAGAAGAAGGCAGAAGAGCCCCAACACATTTCCATCAAGATTGGGGACATTTACTCCTGATACTCATGAAGATTTCTGGTATGACTGTTGGTGACTGTGTGACTGTTGGTCTCATTTTATGAAATCTTGCTGTCAGAGAACTAAAGTTTTAAGCAGGACAAAGAAACAAACAAACTTTTCAGACAGGGTCAGGAACATGGAGAGAAACTTCCCAGATGACCTTTTTGGGCATATTTTTCAATTCCATAACTCTAATTCTGACCTTAAAAATCTACAAGCTGGGGCTTCCCTGGTGGCGCAGTGGTTGAGAGTCCACCTGCCGATGCAGGGGACACGGGTTCGTGCCCCGGTCCGGGAAGATCCCACATGCCGTGGAGTGGCTGGGCCCGTGAGCCATGGCAGCTGAGCCTGCACGTCCAGAGCCTGTGCTCTGCAATGGGAGAGGCCACAGCAGTGAGAGGCCCGCGTACTGAAAAAAAAAAAAAAAAATCTACAAGTTGTTCATCAACTCATTTCAGTGTCCGAAGAGTGAGGAATAAATTGGGAAACTGCATCAAAATTTAGATGTATCCAGGCAAGAACCCAGACTGAGAAGACATTGGTGGAAGCTGGAAAAGAGGGCAAGAGGCCAAAATCACAGATTGTGGAACTCCAAATTAACTCATTTCAGGGTCATCTAAGCAAGGACTCTGGCTTGCATGTCAATCCACAGCCCTAATACCCTAACAGAAAGAAAAGTGTGAAGTCTTTACCTTGCGGGGGTAGGGGCAGCTGTTTCCCCAGAAATCACCTGAGGTTGAGAAGGCAACAGTGAGAACCTGGGGCTCCTCTCGACCTCCAGAACCTTCTCTCTGGTCTTCTGGCACCTGGCATGTCCCAGGGACTTAATTCTGATCCAGTCTACTCATCTTTACCTGCTCTTTTTCAGCATGGCCAATATTCCTCTCCCTTTACCTCATCCCTTCAAAGCAGGCTCTGGGCTAAGGGAGTTCAGGATGCCTATAGGTGGTATCCTTTCCCACGGCTGCCATCCCGCTGAGCTGTCTGCCGCTCCAAGGCATGCCCAAATGTCAGGAAACTGAGCCCATTTTTCCTATGTTGAAGCAGGTGACTTAAAAGGAATAATATTGTAATGAAATTATAGATACTTTTTCTATCTTAAAAAATTTCAGTATGGTGGTATTATTATTTATATTATAATAAATAAAATAATATTTTCTTTAAATATTTTATAAATTCCTAAGTATATTTTTCCTAAAATAAACAAGTATATATTTAAATACTTTTATATAAATAGCTTAAACATAAACACTTAACCTATTCCTATAACAAAATACTATTTGGATATAAATGTTTCAGGAACAAGTTTTTCCACACATATTCTAAATATACCCTAATCATGCTTCTATTCTCTATCCCAGCCTAACTCCCATTAGAATGTAAGTCCCTCCTCCACAATGACGTGAGTCCTCCCCATCCTGCCAGAATATAAGCTTCATGCGAGCAGGCACTCCTTTTTTGTTCACCGCTCTATACCTAGCTCCAAGACAATGCTTGATAAACAGTAGTCACTCAATAAATATTGCTGAATAAGTGAAGGTACATCTGCATGCATCTTTACCCAAAGACAGGAACACGAAAGAAAGAAATCAAGTGGAGGCAATAAGAATGCATATGTTACTTGGGTCTTGTTACAGTATTAATAATGGATAACATGTATTAAGCACTCATTAGGTAAATACGTTAGGCACTATGCTAAACACTTGATATGTAAAAATATGATATAGACACTATTATTAATTTTATTTTTTAAAAATCTGAAGAAAACAATTTTTGAGAAGTTAGTGTTGTTATTATGTACCTATATATAATATCTTTTTTAATTTAGCAAAGTACTAAACCATCTTCAGGAGTTACTCTTCATAATAAAATTAGAGAATAAAACAGTGTTCAAGTTCTTATTCGGATTCTCAAAGTCACAAAGGAAGTAAAAGAGGTGCAATAAGGATTTTGAATCCTTAATTCTAGTATATGGCCAAAGCAGCTCAAAATCCTTCCCAGAAGACAAATACAAACATCTGTGGTACTGTTGCCCATGTCACAAGGTTCTGGTGCAGGAAAGTTAATAGGCGATTACAAAATTCTTTGTAAATACAAAGTGCTATAGAAATGCAAAACATCTACAACAACAATCATTAGTTCTAATCACCATCTCTCTTCTGTGTGCAGCTGTCTCTCAGAATTCACTTTGGGAGTTGAATCACCCCATCTCAACAAATAAAGCAACCTCCCTCTTTCTCAGACCTTACTAAGAAGCCGTCCCTCATTCCTGCCCCCAGCCATGCCCAAGCCACCCTCCACCCCTTACACACATCCTTCTCCCACATGATGAGCAAAGGCTGAATGCTGACATTAATGCTCTCCTGACAGCAGAAAGCAGTGATCAGACAGGTTGAATGATTCAATGGAAATTTAATCGGATCTCATTTTAGCTACGTGTAAGAAGCAACCTGCTGTGAACTAGAATTGTAATGCTGGAAGTTATCTGATTCCTACAGGCCTCCCTTCCTTCTCTGCCCTGGTGAATGACTGCTAAAGGAATTTAAAGCATGTAAAACATGATAAACATTGATTTCTTGCCTTGGCCATTGAACTGGACATGTTGCCTTCTTGCAGGTAAAACTGAAGAGGAGTATGATAGATTCTAAATTTTATTTATAAGGGTGAAGCTTTTAAATGTACTCACTTAAGTTGCTTCTTGAGGCAGTAATGTCCTATTTCCTTTAAATTAGACTTCCAGCTTTGAACCCAGTTTATAAAGCAAAGCAAAATGAAACAAAAACCTAGACAAAGAAACCTCTGTCAGTAGAACACTTTAGCAAAGACTGATGACCTGAAGAAAAGGGTTGACAAGATGCGATTGGTCAGTTCACTGCTCTGAAGGAGAGGCATCCTTTATTTGTGGCTGCCTAGGGAAGGCCAGTTACAGTGCAGAAAAGCTAAGAAATGGTAGGAGAAAGTGGAGAAACAAACAGGAAAAGAGTGAAAAACTGGACATAAGAAAAATGGAAGGTATAGAAGAAACAGCAACTTTTACAGTTGATTGTGCCACAGTTCAAGAAGAGTATAGCGACCACTGTTACATTGTTGGCCCCCCCCGTGATCTCCCAGTATTTGCCTCTGTGTAGTCCTCTTTCTTAGAACCTGAGTTGGGCGTATGACTTATTTTAATTAACTGGAAGTGGCAGAGTGATGCTCTATCAGTTCTTGTTCCAAGCCTTAAGAAGTTCTGCTTTTGTTCTCTTCAGAGCCATGATCTGCTTTATAAGAATTCTGTTAGCCTGCTGGAGCTATGTGGAGAGGCTGTCAGAAAAGCCACGTAAGAGGGAGAGGCCCTGAGAGACAAGCCTGGCCATCCCAGTGTCTCAGTCAAGCCCAGGCCCCTGCTGACCTGCCAGCTGGATGAATCCACGTGAGTAGCCATCAGTAAGATCAACAGAAGGGTCACCCAGCCAAGCCCAACCCAGATTGCAGAATTATGAGCAAATAAAATGTTCATTGTTTTTAAGCCACTAATTTTTGGGGTGGTTTTTTATACAGCAAAATACAGCTCCTGGCATGTTAAAATGAAGTCAGTGATCAACCCCCAGTGACTACTCTCTGAGACAGTATTGTGTGGACTGAAGACGCACGTCTGGGACCAAAGCAAGCTTGGTTCAAATCCTTACTTTTTCACTTTTTAGCGCTTATGGCCTTGGGCAAGTTATTTAATCTTTCTGGGGCTCAGTCTTGTTATCTGTGAGTGAGAGAACTATTTCTTCTCTCACAAGATAGTTAAGAAATGAAATGAGTGAAAGTTTGGGGCACAAATTAAGTACCCACCAAATCTTATATTATTTGTTATATTCCATTTCCTTCCTGTCGTTCCCTCACCCCCTGAGGGGATAAAAGTGATCCAAACTACATTAACTCTTTAGGGTAGCCCCGTGACCTGCTAAAGGCAGTTCTGTCATAGGTAAGTTTTGCACTGCATATGTATATTTGACAAACAATGTTGTGTTTATATGAAAAAGAGGTAAACTCCTAAAATACAGGAGATGGACTTTTAAAATGATAGCAGGTTTGTGGGGCACTGCTGGAGACAATGCACATTTGTGTCCATGTCCAAGACCGCCTACACCTGCTCCTCTGCAGTATCACAGCTGTTTATTAGACTAAGCTGGGGTCACCAAAGAATACTCAAGTTACATTCAGCTTATTTTATTGCAGAAGGCATGAAGGCACATGCTGTATTTCCATTTGGTTTTCACAAAAATGCATTACTATCTCAATGGTTTGTGAAGTTTACTTAGGCAAAAATTTCAGATTTCGAGGTAGTACTGCATAAACTTTGGTGTTTGTTGAGTCCTTGTCTTCATACTGGAAAGAAGAAAGTCCTATATTGAGTGACTAAATTATGTGCAGACACCAAGAGAAAACACACACATGCACACACACGAAAGAAAGGATTAAGGAAAAAAGAAAGAAACCTGCTCTGGCCTCAGTTTCCAATTTGTAAAATGAGAAAGCCAGACTAGAAGGTTCTCCAACGTCACTTCCAGCTCTGAGTTTTAGCAGGCATCTCAAATTCTGTGCATTTATTAGCCCTTTGTGAGATTAAAAACACAGGTTGTTCTCCAGCAAAACTTTAATTGCAGAGCTTTAATTAGAAAAAAATCAAAATACTCTTTCAGATTATGCTTTTATAATTTTAGTTTTAATTGTGTTTTTATTGTTTCTATATTATTTTAAAAGAGAGATGAAAGCTGCAGTTTGACAAATTGCTACATCCGTCTGCTTGCCGTACAACTGCCCTAGCAAGTTAACTTAAAACAACTTTCTAAAATGTACTTTTAATGAGAAACTTAGACCCCTGAAATTTGTATAAAACATTTTTTTCCTTCAGACTTCTTATAGGGCTGTAGAGTTTCCATACCTCAGTGCCAAGAGCATGGCAGAGGAATTTCGCTCAGCTTAGTAATTACCTTGTGTTAGTCTAGCTCAAAGTTGTTTTTCTTTTAATGGCTTAAGAGAGCCATTCAAATGCTTTGATTCTAGTAATAAAAGTTTTAATGGGCAAGGTAGGTGAATGCCCATGTAATGTTTAACCTATTAAACTGGCCATATCCAAAGCTTATGCAGAGTAAATTCTTACTAGGGACTCTGAATAAGGGCAGACCAACGTGGACAAAAGCTTGAGAAAATAAGAGAGCTAAAGTAAGTCTGGGAATGTCCTTCCTCTCTCCAACTAAGATCCCGATTATAGTGGACATTTATTTTTGCCTTCTTTCATGGCGAGGGGGAAAGAGCTCCCCAAAGTCTCCCTGTGTGCTTCCAGAATGTTGATTCACCCGCAGGCTTCACAGTGGACCATGTATATGAGACCACGGTTTCTCAGACTATCTGTGGTGAAGGACCAGTTTGCTTCATCTCCCACACCCCCATCCACTGTGGACTGGTACTTGTATAAAATATAGTAAAAATGAATCACTGGAAAAATGACACACAAACTATGACATACAAAATATAAGCCTCAGTTTTTATTATTAAATTTAATGACTCTCTCAAATTGCAGTACAAGTTTCTAACCATCCTCAGTTTCTATACTTTTTTTTAACATCTTTATTGGAGTATAATTGCTTTACAATGGTGTGTTAGTTTCTGCTGTATAACAAAGTGAATCAGCTATACATATACATATATCCCCATATCTCCTGCCTCTGGCATGTCCCTCCCACCCTCCCTATCCCAACCCTCTAGGTGGCCGCAAAGCACAGAGCTGATCTCCCTGTGCTATGCGGCTGTTTCCCACTAGCTATCTGTTTTACATTTGGTGGTGTATATATGTCCATGCCACTCTCTCACTTCATTCCAACTTACCCTTCCCCCTCCCCATGTCCTCAAGTCCATTCTCTGTGTCTTTATTCCTGTACTGCCCCTAGGTTCTTCAGAACCATTTTTGTTTGTTTAGATTCCATATCTGTGTGTTAGCATATGGTATTAATTTTTCTCTTTCTGACTTACTTCACTCCGTATGACAGACACTAGGTCCATCCACCTCACGACAAAGAACTCAATTTCGTTTATTTTTATGGCTGAGTAATATTCCATTGTCTAAACTTATCTTGTTGTAGATGGTAACAAAAATGTGGAAACAGGCATTGGTCCACGGACCACACTTTGAGTAGCACTGACCTAGACTAGGCCAGTAGTATTCTCTGGTTCCCAGTAATTATTTCATGGGTGTTCTTATGACCTGAGCTGGTCCCAGTCACTTGAATGTTGGGACTTTGGTTGAGAAACTGGGACAACAATTCTGTTTTTCCTGGCTGGATGCCACCTTGGGACTATAAGAGAAGTGGCTTGAGAATGAGTCAACACCAAGAAAGCAGAACCAAGAGGTAGCAAGTCAGAAACTGAATCTGCTCCTGTGTTATAGAGAAATAGAAGCCAGTAAATTAAAAATTTTGCTCTAGACTTCCGGGTAAGATGGCGGAAGAGTAAGACGCGGAGATCACCTTCCTCCCCACGGATACACCAGAAATACAGCTACACGTGGAACAACTCCTACAGAACACCTACTGAACGCTGGCAGAAGGCCACAGACCTCCCAAAAGGCAAGAAACTCCCCACATACCTGGGTAGGGCAAAGCGGAGAGATCCCCACACAGAGGATCGGTGCCGAGCGGCACTCACCAGCCCGAGAGGCTTGTCTGCTCGCCCGCCGGGGCACGCAGCGCTGGAAGCTGAGGCTCGGGCTTCGGTCAGAGCGCAGGGAGAGGACTGGGGCTGGCAGAGAGAACTCAGCCTGAAGGGGGCTAAAGTGCCACAGCTAGCCGGGAGGGAGTCCGGGAAAACTCTGGAGCTGCCGAAGAGGCAAGAGACTTTTTCTTCCCTTTTGGTTTCTGGTGCGCGAGGAGAGGGGATTAAGAGCACTGCTTAAAGGGGCTCCACAGACGGGGGCGAGTCGCGACTGAAAGTGCAGAGCCCAGTGACAGGCGTGGGACGCTGGGGATGCTGCTGCCACCGCCAAGAAGCCTGTGTGCGAGCGCAGGTCACTGCCCACACCGCCCTTCTGGGAGCCTGTGCAGCCCACCACTGCCGGGGTCCCGGGATCCAGGGGCGGCTTCCCTGGGAGAACGCACAGCATGCCTCGGGCTGGTGCAACGTCACGCTGACCTCTGCCGCTGCAGGCTCGCCCCGCACTCCGTGCCCCTCCCTCCCGCCCGGCCTGAGTGAGCCAGAGTCCCCGAAGAGGCTGCTCCTTTAACCCTGTCCTGTCTGAGCGAAGAACAGACGCCCTCTGGCGACCTACACGCAGAGGCGGGGCCAAATCCAAAGCTGAGACCCAGGAGCTGTGAGAACAAAGAAGAGAAAATGAAACCTCTCCCAGCAGCCTCAGAAGCAGTGGATTAAATCTCCACAATCAACTTGATGTACCCTGCATCTGTGGAATACATGAATAGACAACACATCATCCCAAATTGAGGAGCCCGGAGTCAGTGCTGTGCCTCTGAGGTGGGAGAGCCAACTTCAGGACACTGGTCCACAAGAGACCACCCAGCTCCACATAATATCAAACGGCAAAAATCTTCCAGAGATCTCCATCTCAACACCAGCACCCAGCTTCAATCAACGACCAGCAAGCTACAGTGCTGAACACCCTATGCCAAACAACTAGCAAGACAGGAACACAACGCCACCCATTAGCAGAGAGGTGGCCTAAAATCATAAAAAGTCCTCAGACACCCCAAAACACACCACCAGACGTGGACCTGCCCACCAGAAAGACAAGATCCAGCCTCATCCACCAGAACAGAGGCACTAGTCCCCTCCACCAGGAAGCCTACACAACCCACTAAACCAACCTTAGCCACTGGGGAGAGACACCAAAAACAACGGGAACTACGAATCTGCAGCCTGCAAAAAGGAGACCCCAAACACAGTAACATAAGCAAAATGAGAAGGCAGAAAAACACACAGCATAAGGAGCAAGATAAAAACCCACCAGACCTAACAAATGAAGAGGTAATAGGCAGTCTACCTGAAAAAGAATTCAGAATAATGATGGTAAAGATGATCCAAGATGCTATTACACAGATCCAAAATCTTGGAAATAGAATAGACAAAATGCAAGAAACAGTTAACAAGGACCTAGAAGAACTAAAGATGAATGAAGCATCGATTAAAAACACAATACATGAAATAAAAAATACTCTAGATGGGATCAGTAGCAGAATAACTGAGGCAGAAGAACGGATAAGTGAGGTGGAAGATAAAATAGTGGAAATAACTGCTGCAGAGCAAAATAAAGAAAAAAGAATGAAAAGAACAGAGGACAGTCTCAGAGACCTCTGGGACAACATTAAATACACCAACATTCGAATTATAGGGGTTCCAGAAGAAGAAGAGAAAAAGAAAGGGACTGAGAAAATATTTGAAGAGATTATAGTTGAAAACTTCCCTAATATGGGAAAGGAAATAGTTAATCAAGTCCAGGAGGCACAGAGATTCCTATACAGAATAAATCCAAGGAGAAATACGCCAAGACACATATTAATCAAACTGTCAAAAATTAAACACAAAGAAAGCATAATAAAAGCCACAAGGGAAAAACAACAGGTAACCCACAAGTGAATCCCCATCAGGTTAACAGCTGATCTCTCAGCAGAAACTCTACAAGCCAGAAGGGAGTGGCAGGACATAATTAATGTGATGAAGGAGAAAAACCTGCAACCAAGATTACTCTACCCAGCAAGGATCTCATACAGATTTGATGGAGAAATTAAAACGTTTACAGACAAGCAAAAGCTGAGAGAGTTCAGCACCACCAAACCAGCTTTACAACAAATGCTAAAGGAACTTCTCTAGGCAAGAAACACAACAGAAGTAAAAGACCTACAATAACGAACCCAAAACAATTAAGAAAATGGGAACAGGAACATACATATCGATAATTACCTTAAAAGTAAATGGACTAAATGCTCCCACCAAAAGATACAGATTGGCTGAATGGATACAAAAACAAGACCCATATATATGCTGTCTACAAGAGACCCACTTCAGACCTAGAGACACATACAGACTGAAAGTAAAGGGATGGAAAAAGATATTCCATGCAAATGGAAACCAAAAGAAAGCTGGAGTAGCAATTCTCATATCAGACAAAATAGACTTTAAAATAAAGACTACTAGAAGAGACAAAGAAGGACACTACATTATGATCAAGGGATCGATCCAAGAAAAAGATATAACAATTGTAAATATTTATGCACCAAACATAGGAGCACCTCAGTACATAAGGCAAATACTAACAGCCATAAAAGGAGAAATCGACAGTAACACACTCATAGTAGCGGACTTTAACACCCCACTTTCACCAATGGACAGATCATCCAAAATGAAAATAAATAAGGAAACACAAGCTTTAAATGATACATTAAACAAGATGGACTTAATTGATATTTATAGGACATTCCATCCAAAAACAACAGAATACACATTATTCTCAAATGCTCATGGAACATTCTCCAGGATAGATCATATCTTGGGTTACAAATCAAGCCTTGGTAAATTTAAGAAAATTGAAATTGTATCAAGTATCTTTTCTGACCACAATGCTATGAGACTAGATATCAATTACAGGAAAAGAGCTGTAAAAAATACAAACACATGGAGGCTAAACAATACACTACTTAATAACAAAGTGATCACTGAAGAAATCAAAGAGGAAATTTAAAAATACCTAGAAACAAATGACAATGGAGACACGACGACCCAAAACCTATGGGATGCAGCAAAAGCAGTTCTAAGAGGGAAGTTTATAGCAATACAATCCCACCTTAAGAAACAGGAAACATCTCGAATAAACAACCTAACCTTGCACCTAAGGCAATTAGAGAAAGAAGAACAAAAACATCCCAAAGTGAGCAGAAGGAAAGATATCATAAAAATCAGATCAGAAATAAATGAAAAAGAAATGAAGGAAACGATAGCAAAGATCAATAAAACTAAAAGCTGGTTCTTTGAGAAGATAAACAAAATTGATACACCATTAGCCAGACTCATCAAGAAAAAAAGCGAGAAGACTCAAATCAATAGAATTAGAAATGAAAAAGGAGAAGTAACAACTGACACTGCAGAAATACAAAAGATCATGAGAGATTACTATAAGCAACTCTATGCCAATAAAATGGACAACCTGAAAGAAATGGACAAATTCTTAGAAATGCACAACCTGCCAAGACTGAATCAGGAAGAAATAGAAAATATGAACAGACCAATCACAAGCACTGAAATTGAAACTGTGATAAAAAATCTTCCAACAAACAAAAGCCCAGGACCAGATGGCTTCACAGGCGAATTCTATCAAGCATTTAGAGAAGAGCTAACACCTATCCTTCTCAAACTCTTCCAAAATAGAGCAGAGGGAGGAACACTCCCAAACTCATTCTACGAGGCCACCATCACCTTGATACCAAAACCAGACAAGGATGTCACAAAGAAAGAAAACTACAGGCCAATATCACTGATGAACATAGACGCAAAAATCCTCAACAAAATACTAGCAAACAGAATCCAACAGCACATTAAAAGGATCATACACCATGATCAAGTGGGGTTTATTCCAGGAATGCAAGGATTCTTCAATATACGCAAATCAATCAACGTGATACACCATATTAACAAATTGAAGGAGAAAAACCATATGATCATCTCAATAGATGCAGAGAAAGCTTTCGACAAAATTCAACACCCATTTATGATAAAAACCCTGCAGAAAGTAGGCATAGAGGGAACTTTCCTCAACATAATAAAGGCCATATATGACAAACCCTCAGCCAGCATCGTACTCAATGGTGAAAAACTGAAACCATTTCCACTAAGATCAGGAACAAGACAAGGTTGCCCACTCTCACCACTCTTATTCAACCTAGTTTTGGAAGTTTTAGCCACAGCAATCAGAGAAGAAAAGGAAATAAAAGGAATCCAAATCGGGAAAGAAGAAGTAAAGCTGTCACTGTTTGCAGATGACATGATACTATACATAGAGAATCCTAAAGATGCTACCAGAAAACTACTAGAGTTAATCAATGAATTTGGAAAAGTAGCAGGATACAAAATTAATGCACAGAAATCTCTGGCATCCCTATATACTAATGATGAAAAATCTGAGAGTGAAATCAAGGAAACACTCCCATTTACAATTGCAACAAAAAGAATAAAGTATCTAGGAATAAACCTACCTAAGGAGACAAAAGACCTGTATGCAGAAAATTATAAGACACTGATGAAAGAAATTAAAGATGATACAAATAGATGGAGAGATGTACCATGTTCTTGGATTGGAAGAATCAACATTGTGAAAATGACTCTACTACCCAAAGCAATCTACAGATTCAATGCAATCCCTATCAAACTACCACTGTCATTTTTCACAGAACTAGAACGAAAAATTTCACAATTTGTATGGAAACACAAAAGACCCCGAATAGCCTAAGCAATCTTGAGAACGAACAATGGAGCTGGAGGAATCAGGCTCCCTGACTTCAGACTATACTACAGAGCTACAGTAATCAAGACAGTATGGTACTGGCACAAAAACAGAAAGATAGATCAATGGAACAGGATAGAAAGCCCAGAGTTAAACCCACGGACATATGGTCACCTTATCTTTGATAAAGGAGGCAGGAATGTACAGTGGAGAAAGGACAGTCTCTTCAATAAGTGGTGCTGGGAAAACTGGATAGGGACAGGTAAAAGTATGAGATTAGATCACTCCCTAACACCATACAGAAAAATAAGCTCAAAATGGATTAAAGACCTAAATATAAGGCCAGACACTATCAAACTCTTAGAGGAAAACATAGGCAGAACACTCTATGACATAAATCACAGCAAGATCCTTTTTGACCCACCTCCTAGAGAAATGGAAATAAAGACAAAAATAAACACATGGGACCTAATGAAACTTAAAAGCTTTTGCACAGCAAAGGAAACCATAAACAAGACCAAAAGACAACCCTCAGAATGGGAGAAAATATTTGCAAATGAAGCAACTGACAAAGGATTAATCTCCAAAATTTATAAGCAGCTCATGCAGCTCAATAACAAAAAAACAAACAACCCAATCCAAAAATGGGCAGAAGACCTAAATACACATTTCTCCACAGAAGATATACAGACTGCCAACAAACACATGAAAGGATGCTCAACATCTTTACTCATTAGAGAAATGCAAATCAAAACTACAATGAGATATCATCTCACACCAGTCAGAATGGCCTTCATCAAAAAATCTGTAAACAATAAATGCTGGAGAGGGTGTGGAAAAAAGGGAACACTCTTGCACTGCTGGTGGGAATGTGAATTGGTACAGCCGCTATGGAGAACGGTATGGAGGTTCCTTAAAAAACTACAAATAGATCTACCATATGACCCAGCAATCCCACTACTGGGCATATACCCTGAGAAAACCATAATTCAAAAAGAGAACTGTACCAAAATGTTCATAGCAGCCCTATTTACAATAGCCCGGAGATGGAAACAACCTAAGTGTCCATCATCGGATGAATGGATAAAGAAGATGTGGCACATATATACAATGGAATATTACTCAGCCATAAAAAGAAATGAAATTGAGCTATTTGTAATGAGGTGGATAGACCTAGAGTCTGTCATACAGAGTGAAGTAAGTCAGAAAGAGAAAGACAAATACTGTATTCTAACACATATATATGGAATTTAAGAAAAAAAATGTCATGAAGAACATAGGGGTAAGACAGGAATAAAGACACAGTCCTACTAGAAAATGGACTTGAGGATATGGGGAGGGGGAAGGGTAAGCTGTGAAAAAGTGAAAGAGCGTCATGGACATATATACACTACCAAATGTAAGGTAGATAGCTAGTGGGAAGCAGCCGCAGAGCACAGGGAGATCAGCTCGGTGCTTTGTGACCGCCTGGAGGGGTGGGATAGGGATGGTGGGAGGGAGACGCAAAAGGGAGGGGATATGGAAACATATGTATATGTATAACTGATTAAATTTGTTATAAAGCAAAAACAAACAAACAAACAAAACTGTTTACTTGTTCGCACTAGAAATGGCAAAATAAATCAACTCATATTTTAAAAGGGAAAAAAATTTTTGCTCAAGCTAGAATTCATTAGGTTTTCTATCATCTGCAAGAGAAAGAGTCTTATGTGATATAATTTGCATGTTTCCCCCTAACTCTCAGTCACCTTGCCAGTCATCTTTCCAAAACAGAGATCTGGGAATGCCATTCTTTTGGTTATGAAAACCTTAGCTTCCCACTCCCTTGGTCCAGAGTTCAGGCTTCTTAAACTGTCATTCAAAGTCATTCACAGTTGAGTCCCCTTCTTTCTCAGCCCAATTTTTTTTGCTACACTCATCCTCAGACACATGCCCAATGCTTTAGTGTGACCACACATGCACTTTTATATATGTTATAGGTTTGCTCATGTTCACTTTGGCTGGATTGCACTTTCTCTTCCCACACCCTCCTCTGATTTTCTAAGAATAGGAACTTGAGAACATAAGGTGTTCATTACTTTTAAATGTTAAGCATTATGCATCACCATCATTCCTGCTGACTCAAGGGCTAATTTTGAGAGTGTTGGCAGGAGGGCAAATTGATGCACCCAGACATTTGACAAACACTGCATTTAGACTCCAAAGCTTTCATTTCATAGGGAGTCTGATATGGTTATATTACCAAAATCTCAGAAAACAACAAACTTAGACAAAGTGTGACTTTAAGTTATTGCAAAAATGAATAAGCAAGAAATGAAAACATATGTCTGCACCAAAATGTGTACACGGATGTTCATAGCAGCTTTATTCATAATAGCTGAAAGTGGAAACAAACCAAATGTTCATCAGCTGATCAGTGTATAAACAAAATGTGGTATATCCCATAAAATGAAATATTACTTGCCATGAAAAGAAGTGAAGTGCTGATACATGTAACAACATGGACTAACCTTGAAAACATTATGCTAAGTGAAAGAAGCCAGATATAAAAGGCCACATATTGTATAATTCCATTTATATGAATGTCTGGAATTGACAAATCTATGGAGAAAGTCAATTCGTGGTAACCTAGGGCTGGGGAGAGTGATGAGATTGAAGGGTGAAGGCTAGGGGGAACAGTTTCTTTTCTAGAGTGATGAAAATGTTCCCAAATTGATTGTAGTGATGGATGGACAACATTGTGAATATACTAAAAGTCATTGAACTGTACACTGTTAGTGGGTGAATTATATGGTATGTGAATTATGCCTCAACAACGTGCTTTTTTAAGAAAAAGAGTTTATAGGAGCTTTATTCATAGGTGCCAAAACTGGGAAGCAACAAGATGTCTAAGGTGAATGGATAACTCAACTGTGGTACATCCAGACAACTGAATAGTATTTATTCAGCACTGAAAAAATGAGCTATTAAGCCATGAAAATACATGCAGGAACCTTAAATGCATATCACTAAGTGAAAGAAGCCAATCTGAAAAGGCTACCTACACACTGTATCATTTCAACTATATGACATTCTGGAAAAGGCAAAACACTGGAGACAGTAAAAAGATTGGTGGTTGCCAGGGGTTAGGGTGGAGGATGCAGTGAAGAGGCAGAGCACAGAGGATTTCCAGGGCAGTGAAACTACTCTGTGTGATACTACAATGGTGGATACATGTCACTATACACTTGTCTAACTCATGTAAACTATGGGCTCTGGGTGATAATGATGTGTCCATGTAGGTATGATTGTAACAAATGTCCCACTCTGGTGCTGCATTTTTTTTTTAATTTCCTTCCTCCCTCCCTCCCTCCTTCCCTTTCCTTTCCTTTCCTTTCCTTTCCTTTCCTTTCCTTTCCTTTCCTTTCCTTTCCTTTCCTTTCCTTCCTTTCTGCTGTGTTGGGTCTTCTTTGCTGCGCGCAGGCTTTCTCTAGTTGCAGTGAGCGGGGGCTACCCTTCGTTGCGGTGCATGGGCTTCTCATTGCAGTGGCTTCTCTTGTTGCAGAGCACGGGCTCTAGGTGTGTGGGCTCCAGTAGTTATGGCTTGCAGGCTCAGTAGTTGTGGCTCACAGGTTCTAGAGCACTGCCTCAGTAGTTGTGGTGCACAGGCTTAGCTGCTCCGTGGAATGTAGGGTCTTCTTGGTCCAGGGATCGAACCCATGTCCCCTGCATTGGCAGGCGTAACCACTGCACCACCAGGGAAGTCCTGGTGCTGGATGTTGATAGTGGGAGAGGTTGTGTGTGTGGAGGGGTGTTGGGGGGGTCAGATGGCATATGGGAGCTCTGTGTTTTCTGCTCAGTTTTGCTGTGAACCTTAAACTGCTCTAAAAATTAAAGTCTAAAGAAAGAAGCAAAGGAGGGTGAGGAGGAAGGGGGTGAGGAACAGGAAGAGGGCCAGGGCAAGGATGGAGAGGAGGAGGAGGTGACCTCAGAAGGCCCATCTCAGTTGGCCCCATCTCTGAAATTTTCCCTGCCTCTCTCTCATCTCCCTCCTGGAGGAAGAATTAATTGCTCTTTCATCTGTATTTTCATTGTGTTCTTATTCCTACTTCTTTTATAGTTCATATCACTTTATTATAGTTGTTTGCAGGCCTTACTTACTGAACTATGACCTGCCTGAGGGCAGAGGCAATGCCTTATTTTCTTGATAGTTCTACTAGAAATACTACATGGTAGAGTTCAATGAAAGTGTGGTGTGTGTATGAACGAAGAACATCTTAAAGCGGCAGTGTTAAGTTCAGTTTTAAAGGATTCTACTCTAGACTAATCTGTTGTTCTTCAGGCTTTTTGGTAACCTAAAAAAAGCTCCCTCTACGTGGCTCATCCCTAGGACCGTGGCCAGTGTGTGAGCGAGAGCACTGAGGACATGTGACAATCCTAGACGAACGACTTATCCCTACTGAGTCTCCTCCAATAGGCAGCGTACTATTCTAGTAGAGCTTTTGGAAAATACTCTTTCTTGGGGATAGTCTAACCATATGCAGCCTGAAATCTGGGACCAGACTTCTGTGTAGTGACGAAGGTCAACTGGGAAGATGTCATTGGGTGGAGAGGAGAAGATCTCACTACTGAAAGCCACCACTGCCACCTCAGGATGGCTGCCTGAAATGCTCTGGTGAGAGCTTTATTACAAGGCTTTGGGGTTAGATATATGTAAAATGTGTGACATGTGTTCCTGGGAGGGATGACATTTTAAGCTTTTATTATTCATTTATACCTTACTGAGAATCATATGTAATAGAGTTCTTGAAAGTAGGTTTTAAGAGGGCAATAGAGAAAACTTATCAAGACACTGGTGCTAAGAATGAAAAGGAAAAGGTACCTAAGAGGTGATAGGATGCCAAAAATAGCTTTTCTTTACTTCCCAAATTTGGCCTCATTTAATGGATAAAGTGAATATTCTCAATCACATAACCACTTTAATTTTAGTACCAGGGCATATTTTTTAAGAAGTCACTTATTTATATTGTTTAAAATAGTAGCATGGAGAATGTGGGGAATTTAGTAGGCAGGGCTCTACTACTTACTTGCTGAACCATCTAAGGAAGTTTCTTCCCGTCTCTGAACTTCAGTTTTATTTACTGATAAAATGGGCACAATAATACCTGTACTGTTTACATCACAGGATGTTTGTGAAAATCCACTGAGATCGCTGAAAGCAAAATGATTTATAAATTAGACAAATAAATTTATAATTTATAATTGATGTTAGTCTAGGAAGGATAAGTGCTGTGATCTTCTACTAAATACCAATGGAGTTTATTTGTGGTTGGTACAAAAAGAAAAAAAAAGCAAAGAAAAGTGTTGTACATTTAGTCCTTTGTTTCTTTCAATTTTGAAGGAGATCTACCAGGTTCTGAAAAGGAATCTTATTAACATTTTGGGAAAAGCCTTTTTATTGGAACTTCTTGTAAGTTTTACACGCAAGGCACACACATGTATGTAAGGATATCTATCCAACATGTGCCCTTTTAAAAGAGAAAAGCTCTTCTTTAACCATCTTCTCCAAGAATCGTTAATTTGTATCAGAAAATTGGAGAGGCATGCAGGGATACCTTCCTAAGGAGCATAAAATGTCTGAGCAGTTATCACCCATAGCATCTGTCCCTTCTCTGATCTATTCCAGAGATCACTTGCCAATTCACAAATGCCATGGGGGACCTCTCCTGTGCGGTTATGTAACTCTTGACCTGTGTAGGGCTTGCCCCTAAAACTGCACCATGAGGTCCTTAAGGACAGAGCCTGCGACTTACAGGTACTTGTGTCTCCTAGTTTCCAGCAGGAAATATTTATTAAATGAAAACTTGGCTGAGGCTGCATATCAAGGTCAGGAGGAAGTGGTGCCTCTTGGCAGATTTTATCCTCAGGGTAGGTTACCTGTTCCTGCATAATTGAAAGAAGACTCTGTGGGTTTGAAGGCTGTCTAACCCTTTCACAGGAGATCAAGTAACTGTGCTAGGCCATGGGTGTCAAATAAAGGGCATCACAGTTTAAGAAAGACATGAGAAATTAGGAGACAGTTCAGAGAACAGCTATCATGAAGATAAAGAGTTTAGAAAGGAAGATGTAGGAAGAGGGGAGGGAAATACTGGGATTATTTAAACCTGACAAGAGGAGCCTGAAAAAAAGCATGGCAGGTAGTTGATTTTCAAACATTTATGGGGATGATTATATAGAGCAGAGCTTCTCAACCTTTGTGGCAAGGCACACTTAAGAAAAGATTATATTTACAGGGCCCACAAGGATAAACAGGTAAGGCTGCTCAAGACTCGATTCTTCTCTAAGGCTTTGACATTCCTGGGTCCCACCGTGCCACCAGAGGACTTAGCACAGCCTTTGGGTAGTGTTATGGACAGAATATTTGTGTCCTACCAAACTCATATGTTGAAACCCTAAGGCCAATATGATATCACAGTATTAGGAGATGGGGCCTTTGGGAGGTGATTAGGTCACAACAGTGGAGCCTTCATGAATGGAATTAATGCTCTTATAGAAGAGACCTCACAGAGCTCTCTCACCCACTTTTTCTGCAGGGTTGCTGGGAGAAGACAGCTGTTTACGAACCAGGAAGTAGGTCTCACCAGACACAGAATCTGCTGTTGCCTTTATTTCGGACTTCCCAGCCTCCAGAACTATGAGAAATAAGTGTTTGTTGTTTATGCACCCAGTCTATGGTGTTTTGTTATGGCAGCCCAAACTGACTAGGACAGGGATTTGTGCACATGTTAGAAAATTGATGTGCCCTAGTCAGGGACTGTCTGTATTTTAGGTAGAGTAGGAAGAAGTAGGGTCAAAACAAAAGATGGAAGATTGGAATAAAATGAGAAAACACTTTATTCTTAGATTTGAAAATACCAGATTGGTTTGTCAAAGTGTGTGTGTGTGTGTGTGTGTGTGTGTGTGTAGCATGTCCTAAAAGTCTTTATGCAGTTTAAGCTTCACTAACTTCAGAAAAATAAGTGCTACAGACTTATCCTCAAGATCTCGTGAAAGTTTAATTATTTACGTTTATTTTATAGTAACTTTAGTTTGGTGAATGTTGAATAATGAATTATTCATTTTAATTATTTGAGCCAGCCCCTCTGACTGAAGATGGTAACGGCTGACTGCAACAAAAAGCAAAATTCCCTATTCAACATTCACAAAACTGGATAAAAGAACTTTTAAGTTCTTTATAACTGGGTTTGCATAGTGAAAAGATTCTATAGGAAAGATAGATTTAAGGACATATATGATCCTGAGTATAAATGTGTGGGTACAAGCAAAAATTCCAGACAGTAGTTCAGACACTTAAGGCAGTGGAATTGGTGAGACCCAAGCCAAGTTTCTATCAAACAGTAGAGGGGACCCAGGTAGTATCTGGGTTACAGATGGGACAAGCAGAAAATTTCATTACCGTAAATATATGAAACCATGAAAGGATGGAGTTGGAAAATAGGATGGCAGGGTAGGGCAGAGGGACCTGGAAGGCCCAGAAGGGGCGGAAGGGGTTGCTGGACTGGTGGGTGGGGGAGGGTCTGTGAACACACCCTCTCCATGTTGTCCCCTCCCCCACACTCAGAAACCCTTTGTGACTCTTCAGTGCTCTGTGATGCAGGCCTGGGACTGCTCAATAACTTCAGTAACTTCAAGCAGCCTTGTGATTCAGAAAACGGAATTCAGAAAATGGAACGCTCTCTCATTTTTGAACAGCTTACTGACCCATGTCCGAGCTGTGACTCAACATCCTTGTATATTGACCAAAACCTCGTCGTCCTGTTCGGGTTGGGGTTGCTTCTTCTGTTCCTGTGGTACCTCGTGCGCTTGCCATTTTCATCTATCTTTAGTAAAACCAAAGACATCCGAAAGGTAAGCAGCCCTGGGTGAGCCCCCAATGGAGATTCTTTACTGTTGTTTCCATTTCTATTCCCACATTTTAAAATGAGTTTGGTTGGCTCAGAGAGACACCTAAGATGGGAAGTTCAAGGAGAGGAGAGAACATCACCCTCCTAGGGAAAGAAGCCACACAGGGCTAGGGGTTCAGGGGGGACCAAGGCTTGCAGTTGAAACCCATGGCCCATCTGAGTGTTTGGAGGACTCCAGGATAAAATCCCAAACAGTAATTCTGTGGCCCTGGGTTGGGTTATTTAGAGAGTTTGGGATCTCTGCAGGAGAACAGAGTTCCCCATTGCTTGATCATGACTCACATTCTCACGTGAGGCATCACTCGACAAAGCCTTCCTTTGTGCTGGGCTGATCAGAGCAGCAATGCTGAGCCTCTGACCATAGGCTGGAGCCTGAGCTCCAGGATACAGGGTCCTATCTGAGGGACGTTGGCCTCAGATGCTAGGCCCTCCTTGGGCAGATGACTTCTGACTGAGAATATCAAGTGTGGACCTCATAGTCAAAAGTCCTTCTTTGAGTTTGTCAAAGAAGAAAAAAATTGAAAGCATTTTAAAACTTTAAAATTGATAAAAAGAAGGAACATAAAGTTCTGTTAATTAAAATAGAGTCATATTATTCATGGATAATGAATATCTGAGTTTCCTAGAGAAGAGTGAGAGAAATGAGCCCCAGCCCTTCATTCTTTTCTTTTGTTCTCAGCATCAGGGCAGAGCCAAGAGGAGAAGGAAAGGTGGAACACCAAAAGGTAAGGTTCTGCCTATCCCACCTGAACTCTCCAAGGGTGACCCTTCCTGCCTTTTCCAGGAGATCCAAGGTCCCTGATCTCTGAGGATGTCAACTGCTAGGTACAGTTTCTCTCAGAGGCCAGAGTTCTCAGAGGAGAGGCTTGTGGGAAGGCAGTCAGAGCCTGAGACACTTCTCAGATTCCCTGCTCTGCTCATCGCTGGGCATGAAGCAGTGATGGACCTGGGCAATGGGTGTTTCCCAACAGGTGGCCAGGTGAGATGTCAAGAGTCAGAACTTCTGTGTCCTGACTTTGTAAAAGTCCTTTGACTTCCTGGATGATCAGATCCCTCTCTAAGGCAACACTGATCTCTGGGCTTCACATCGTGGTTTTGAGCATCACATGAGATAAAATGCATGTGAAAGTACTTTACAAGAAGCAACATACACATGTTAATATCACTGACCATTTGACCTCATCTACTAATTCTTGGGTCTTTCAGAGTCTAATATCCCAAGGGTTTCCCATAAGGGGACTCCTTTATTATACCTATGCTTCTACCTTCATTACATATAACCCACTCTCCTGGTTTCTCAGGTTGGAGATGTCACCAGACAGAAACAGAGGAGAAAACGCAGCTGATTTCTATTCTGAAAAGGTGACTCTTCCCCCTTCTTTCCTGATCCCCCCTTAGCATGTTCTATACAATTCCAGGGATTCAGTGCAACCTGCTGTAGTCATGGCAGGGGGTAGCATAGGAATGAGTATGTGATGGAGGCCTTGAGGTGAGGGCTACTGAGCATGTTGTGAACTCATGGATGTGGAGCAATGTGAAGGGGCAGCAGGCTTCCAGTGACCCCACCCCTGCCAGGCCAGCAGGTCCCCATTTCCTTGTTCTGGTCCTGGTTGCATCTTTGTACTTCCTGTCTTCTGCAGCACCCTGGGCCGGCACGATGACACCACCCGCTTGCGTCAACTCTTATGTCCAGACCCCTTCTGTGAGGTGTGTAATAATGCAACTGCTGAGGTCAGTCGGCTGCTACTCCCAGAGGCCCTGGAAGATTCTACTTCCTCTGTGTCCCCGTTGGCTTCCACAGCTTCTGTGACTGAGTCATCGTTTATTCTGTCCCCTGCCTTCTCAACAGTCCCTCCAAGGGACCTAACACCAGCCTCTCTGCTTGAGCCTTCCCCACTGCCCCTCTCCGTTCTCTCCCCTAACCCAATGACCCCCTTAGTTGACTCTTTTTCACCCTCCCCATTGGGTCATTCTCTGGCACCAGAGCCTTTTCCTTCCTTGGATTCCAAATTCCCTGTGGACTATTCCCCACCCCAACCCCTTGCCTTTCCCCGTCTCCGACCACATGACACTCAGACAGGAGGTCCTGTTCTCCCACGAGAGGCCACTGTGTCTCCGGATACCGTTTTCTCTCTTGACCCCACCCTTTCCCAAGATATCAACCCCTTATCAGATTTGTCCCAGGCAATGAATCACCCCGATTCTTTTGCTTGTCATCATGCACCACCAGCTCTGTCTGTTTCACCACAGCCAGACTGCACTTTATCTGTCACTCAATCTAAATCAATTGCCATCTTACTGAAACCTGTTCCTGAGAACTCACTTCCAGAAAGCCCTGGTGTAATGTTCCAGCTAGAGGAAGATGTGGGGAAAGATCTGGGACACAGCCTACAGAATGGCCCAAAAGATCACCTGTTGAATGACCCAAAGAGCTCTTCAGATAAGGATCTGGGGTATGACTCTGAGAAAGACCGAAACAGTCAGATGGTGAGTCTCTCAGAGAAAAATTCAAGGGTGTAAGCAAACAGTCTAAGTCGGAGACAACTTGAAAATATCCTAAAAGTACATTTGAGCAAGAAGTTGGAGGACATACATGAGGGTTGGCTCCCTGAGACTGTGCATAATTCATGGCATGCTATCAAGCAAACATTGCTTCTTTCTGTGAAATCCCACACCCAAACAAAACAGAGAAGTTTGCCATCATCAGTGGGTGAGGCCTACCCCCTGAATACCTTCCAGGACCTGACTTTTGTTGATTCCAGTCCACAACAGATGCCAGAAGCCCATATTAAAAGGTTTCATATGAGGATGTTGTGGGCCCTTCCCCGCAAGGTCCTTGAATCCATACAGATCTTTAAATTGTAAGATGCCTCATGCCAGTCCTTGTCTCATGCCAACTTGCCCTCCTCAACCAATGTGATTTCTGAGGCAGACTCCAAATCTGGGAGCTTCAAGTCCTTGAGAGGAAGCTCTACATCTCTCCATGGAGACAAAGTGGGAACAACAAATTCAACCCCTGACCTGGATCGTTCTCTCCCTGCCACCTCGCCTGTGGGCAAAGGAGGACAGAGGGTCCTGAGACAACCACGCTCTGATGTCAACCGTGGGCTGGCAGAGGGTGTTCAGAGAATTAAGGATGCCAGACAGACTCGTCTGCCTGTCTCCCTCTGCATCACAGGGAAAGCAGGTCATAGACAGACTCAACTAGCCAACAGATATCCCCAAAAGCTGCTTGCAAAGCAAGCTGGGGCCAGATATGAGCCGAAGCATAAGAGTGTGAGTTCCAGTGATAAAGGAGAAATGCAACAGGGCAAAAAGGTGGAGAAGTCAGAACCTGTTTCAATGCCCAGATGGTCTAGGGAGGTATTCACGGCTGAGGAGCTTGATACTCTTCAATTAAAAACTAGTGACATGTTGGCAACTAGCAAGCCAGGGAGCTCCCAAATGATAAATGTGAATGAGAATAAAGTAGAAACTACCGTGACCACTGGAAGCCCCCCACCCAAATTACCAGTTCCCCAAGATCCTAAATCATTAGACCTTAAAGAACAACTGTTCAGTGAGTTGAACTTTAAACTGGAGAACAGGGAGCGTAGCCAGGCTCAAGGCCAACCCACTGACACATCCCTTACTTCAGATAACTTGACTTACGAGGCCTCACTGACTCATGCCCAGGGCGTCTCAGGTGGGGACATGGGAGCTTCCCAGGTGCTGCATGTCCATTTAGAGGACAGAGGAATCAGGATGGAGCAGCAGCAGGAACCTTGGGTCCCTAAGCATGCCTTAAGGAGGTGCCAGGATAAGAATTTCCCACCAACTGCAAAGAGAGTGAGCCCTCTGGAGCCCAAGGCAGAAGAGCTTGATCGAGGGGATAAAGGGTTCTGGACATCCCAACTTAGGAGGAAGAGTTTCCCTACTCAGGAGATGGTACTAGAGAAGACACTTGCGAGCAAGTCTTCCCAGATCCTATCACAGAAGGGACAGCCTCTTTCTGAAGGCCATATCAGAAAAAGAATGAAGCACTTCTTGCAATGGCTTTTTTCCTGGGATAAAATACAAAAGGCAAGAAGATGCCCAGGAAAAGGGCAGCCCCATATCAACTGTGCAGAACAGAGGCCTAGTTAAAAGTAGAGCTGCCTTTACTGGGACAACTGAAGCTCAGAAAATCGCGACAGGCATCAGGAAGTTCCTAGATGAGAAACCGGGGTGTCAGTATGCAATGGATGTCACCTACTCTCAAGAGCCCCTTCCTTCCCCAGTGCAGTTTAGGAAAACTCAGCAAAAGGTGCAAGTGCAGGTCTGGACAGAGCCTGTCCAGGGGCATCCTTTCAACCACAGGGCTCCCTCCTGTAAACTGACAAATATCAAGTCCTGCCATCAAGAAGCTATCTTTGCTGTCCAGAGTTATCCTCCAAGTAGTACAAGATAGATCAGAGATAAGAAGAGACACACCCAGAAAGTTGTGGCGTTCAAGGACCAGCGACTGTGTCACAAACATCCCCCACCAGTGTCCCACAGGGAGCCTGTGCCCCATCCAAGCCCCACCCGCAGGCGTCAAGCTGGCCAGGCACCCACCACTGCACTCAGCACTGCTGAAGGCCCTGTGTTCAGACATCTGTCTCTACTGTCTAGACAGAAAACACTTCCCCAGAATTTCCAGGGATGAAGACTTCCCATCCAGAAGTAACTCCTTCCTTGTAGAGATTATTGATTCTCCCCAATAAATATTTATCTAATAATAGTGTATCTTTTCTGTGTACTGTGTACTGTGTTGGGGGCATGGGTTTTGGGTTACTCAGGGGCATGGGTTTTTGGGTAAATCAGGGCTTATGTGTAAGGGAAAGGAAGGAGATAGTTCAGCTCTTACTGATTGCTTCCTTTGGCTTTGGCTAAAAGGTGACCAGTCCGCTGGAGTTCTTGCTGAGAAATAGATATTGTGCCCCTTCCACCCCCGCCACCCCCCAACCCCGCCCCAAAGCCCATTTCCTCCCTGATGAAATTTGAGGAGATGGGATTTGTCTTCTGCCGCTTAGCTTAGCCTTAATGAAAATGTATAGCAGCCCACATCTTCCCCCTCACTGAATGTTTTATATCTTTTAGAGAAGTAGGGGAGATAGGTCTTTTATACCTGAGGAGCGTTAAGCACAGGTATACTTTCTGAAAATAATGCTGAAGAAGAAACAACAGCTTAATCATTATTTAGAACTCAGTGACCAGAGGCTCCTACAGGGGGCTGAACCCTGAATGGCACTATTTGGGTGGAGGTGTTGCTCTACTGTACCCTGGGCTACTTGCCGTCGGGTCCAGGAACAGCACAGCAGCTGTTTAAGAATCTGTTATGTGGGTCATGTTAATGTATCGGGAGAGCATACTTTAAACTTGACATGGAGGTTTCCTTACTAGAAAGGCACCCTGGGGAAGTGGTTCCCCTCGCGGGGTATTTTTTCAGGCTGCTCAGTTGATGACTGTTTTTTTTTTTTTTTTTTTTTTTTTTTTGCAGAGGAAAAGCACCACTCAGCTGTCAGTGGTAGGAATGTTGACCAGGCAGCCACCTACCTCCCAGGGTAAAATACAGCTGAGAGTAAGCAAAAGATGTCTTAAAGTGATTGGGAAAGAAAGAAAAAGTGAAGCGAAAGAATGTCCTTACTGGTGGAACAAAGTTCATGCCTCATCATTCCCATATTCTGACCCTGTCCTGCTCCCCCATTCCTCAATCTGATCCAAGCACCATGTCCTTGAGGCTGACCAGAGAACTGCACGGCACACTGATGCCTTATATCAAAAAGGCATGGGGGTGTCTTTGAGTACTAAAACAGTATCTCCAAGGATGTCATCAAGATGGCATCCCCCTCTTTGGGGAAGGTGATCATGGTGCTTTCCTTCCATCTATGCTTGATGGGAATATACAAGATATTGCCCTTAGTGTGTACAGTTAACCAATCAAGATGAAGGTGCCACCACTGATATTAATAGCCTTGGTGGAGCCGTGGTACACCTCCCCAGGATACCTGCAGCTCATGAACCAGAGGTGAGTCCTAGACTATGCACTGGGGTATCAGACATTTGGGGGCTTACCATGGACCTCCTTTCTTTGGCCAAGTCTGCACACATACCCACCCTTACAGTGAGGTCTAGAGGGAAGGCAACTCTACTTGTACAGACTGGGACTCAAAAATAGGGTGAGTATCCTAGAGAGCACCTGAGGTAGTTTTTCCAGAAAGACTTATGGATACTGGGTGTTAAAACAAAAAAACAAAAATAGATGTCCACTACAGCCTTCTCTCACTACTTTTATTTTCTTATCCAGAGTTATGACATTGATCCTACAATATCTGAAGCTTATGGTCACACAGAGAAGGCAGATTCCGTGGAGCCCCCGGGAGAGGGACAAAAGGTGGGAGGGGGCCCAGGGTGGGGAACATGAAGAGGTGAGGAGTGGTGGAGGGCTCTAACCTCCATGTGGATAGACCTATCAGTAACCCAGCTTCCCTGTTCCTACATCATCTCATTTTTACTTCCATTCCAGTGCAGTCACTGCCACACTGTAGAGCTTATTACCAGGAACACTTCTGCCATCTGGAATAATACAGTCTGACATTCCACCCTTTGGCCTCATCCTCCATCCTCCCAGCTTATATACTACTTGTTAATTTTTCAACTTTAGGTCGTTTTTCCACTTACTCTTCCTCTATCCACCAAGCTCTTGTTTTCTTTTTCTCTCTCTCCAAGGTAGGCTTGGTGGTCTATCAGGTAAGCAACATTTAAAAAGCTCCACTACAAATAGGTCCCATCCAATCACCTTTAATCCTTCCCGTCTGGCAAAATCCCCTATCTCTGCCTTTTCCAGAAATACCTTCCCATAAGTAGCTGATGACTATTGGATTAAATCTCACAATCAAGTCTACTGATGCCATGATAAATTCAGCCCTCATGCTACCTGGAAATAATGCAGCCATTCCACAAATTCTTATTCCATGCTTATTAACATGTGAACAAAACAAATGGAACTTAGGTCACTGTTTCCTTAGTCCATTTCCTCTCCAGTGCTACTCAAATCTATTTCAAATCTCCTTCACTTTTCTCAAATTTAGGCCATCTCCACTTGCTCAGCAGATGTGCCAAACCACCATTCACAGAGGAACTAGGAGTCATGAGATGGGAAATTTTCATCAAAATCCTTAAAAAAAAATTTCCCATTCCTCCTTTCCTTCTTCCTTCTTGTTATATGGAAAGAAGTTTCTTTCCCAACGTCAAAGGAATTACACTTCCTGAAATTTCCTTATTGAGAGATAGCTAAACTCTAGTCTTGATGGACTGATCCCCCTGGCCAGGTATCCTTTTGCTCCCTCCCTCTCCTTATGAGTCACTCTACATCTTTTATTATTTTTAAAGCTTTTTGGTAAAAAATGTTTAAACATGCACGAAAGCAGACAGAACAATGTAACCTCCCATACACCCCTCACCCAGCTTTCACAGTTATCATTTGGCATGTGTGATACATCCCATCTTTTACACTATGATTAAAGTGTAAAAGCCCATTTAATCATCTTGTCATCTATCTCTTAAGACATATGCTATGTGCCCATGTCAGAGCTCTCACATTTCTTTGATACTTATCACCTGTGGTACACAGTTATTCACAACAGATGTACATAGCATTGGTGACAAAAAAGTATTGTGCTTTAGAGGCTCTGGCAATCAGTTCTGCTCTGCCTTTTAGTCAACCTAAGGAGTCATTTGAATGAATTCCTCCCTCAACCCCATATAAGAAGTAATCTTACAGGTCAAATTCAGTGCACAATATTGCTTTCCCTAAATCACACAGTAACTATAACATGCAGAAAGAATAGAAGTAGTAAACTGTGCATGTTGATAAAGACTTGACATTACTATATGTGTTTTCAAATATTTACAAGAAAATATTTTTCCTGTCACATAGTTAAAATGAGCTATTGTGTTTCGAGTTAAACACAGTAGATAAAACACACTTGTTTATCTTCTCTCTTTCCCCAAATGCCATTAAAAGCAAGAGTAGATGAAAAAAAAAGTAAGAGTAGGTGAAAAGAGGTTCAACATCTCTAGCCATCAGGGAAATGAAAACCAAAGCCACTATGATCTAACACTTCACACACACAAGAATGACTAGAAACAAAAAGTCAGATTAAAAGAAGTGTTGGTGAGAATGCGGAGAAACTGGAACCCTGATACACTGCTTGTGGGAATGAAAAATGGTGCAGCTGTTTTGGAAAACAGTCTGGCAGTGCTTCAAAATGTTCAACATAGAATTACTATGTGACCCAGCAACTCCACTTCTAGGTATATACTCAAGAGAAATGAAAACATATATCCACACAAAAACTTGTAAACAAATGTTCATAGCAGTATTATTCATAAGAGTTAAAAGGCAGAAACAACCCAAATGTCCATCAACTGATGAATGGGTAAATAAAATATGGTATATCCATGCAGCGTAATATTTTTGGCATTAAAAAGCACTGATACATGCTACAACATGGCTGAACCTTGAAAACATACTAAGTGAAAGAAGCCAGTCACAAATAACCACGTATGATTCCATTCATGTGAAATATTCAGAATAGGGAAGCCAAGAGAGGACAGAAAGTAGATTAATGGTTGCTTAGAGCTGGGAGATGAAGGGTGGCGGGTAATAGCTAAAGGTTACGGGGTTCTTTCTGAAGTCATGAAAATGTTTTTAAAATTGTGATGCACATATCTGTGAGTATACTAAAAATCATGGAATTACACACTTTAAATGAGTAAATTGTATGGTATGTGAACTATATTTCAATAAAACTATTCAAACAAAGGATTTAAAAAGAATAAGTGCTTAAGGATGACTAGAAGGAGAGAGGATACAACAAAAGATGTCAACACATTTTTGGAAGATGGAAATCTGGTGGAGGAATGGTAACTGGCGAGCAGAGCAGACGAGGTGCTGGCAAACCAATTCACACCACAAAACGCCAGAAGACGGATGACCTGGTGGCACCAGATCAGAAAAATTAGGGGTTCCATGCTGTAAACACGTTGATTTTTTTCCTTCTTTTTTTTTGTATTGTGTTTAATTTAAAAAAAATTGTTGGTGGGGAGGGTGTGGTGCTCTTCTTCAGCATTTTGTAAAATCCTGTTGAAATGTGCAGAGGGTCCCAGGTTTCTTGCCTGGGACAGAATGTGAGATAACTTTTGAAGCTGGCATTACACATTTCTGGGGTTTGGGTATGGTGATGGTGGTAGCTGCAAGAATCAAAGGCAGAAATCCCAAAGTTTAGGTAAAATCCAGGACAGCAGGCAATGGTCCATTTTTTAAATGTATTTATTTGAAAATAACTAAACTTGTGGAAAAGATGCATGGATGGTAAAAACTATGTGCCCTTTATCCAGACTTACCTACTAACATTTTGACCCATTTGAGATCTCTCTCCTCTCTCTGTCTCTGTTTCTGTCTCCTTCCCTTCCTGCCTCCACTCTCTCTATATATGAATACGCACACACACACACATATATGAAAAATATGCATACATTTCTGAATATTTGAAAATACATTTCATGCACCATGCACCTTCTCCTTGAATATTTCATTGTGTATTTAAGAAAAAGAAGATTCTCTTACATACAGTACAGTTAGTTTTCCCCTTCAGTAAATTTAACAATGACATAAAACTTTTAACTAATCTCCCATTCATATTCCATTTTTGTCAATTTATTGAGTAATGTCCTTTGTGGCTTTTTTTCAAAACCTCCATTACAGGATTCAGAATCACAGACTGCATTTAGTTGCCATGTGTTTTTAGTCTCCTTTAATCTGGATCAGTGTTTCTCAGTCTTTCTTTTTTTATGACAAGGCCACTTTTTGAAGAATATATTTGATGTGTCATTTTTATGACCCCTTCTATCCTGGAAATTCTTTTGGTGGAGCTTATATTGCTCAGACTTTAGAGGATGTTTTTACAGTTGTGAATCCTAGGGACCTCAGGGACAGTCAGGACCAAACTTTCTATAAAAAAAAATACCAGAGATACAAAGATATGTGGAAGGGTTTTTCTGAACAGATACACCTCCTGCAGTCAAGGGAGGAAGGTATGTGAGATGGAGTGGGCTTGAAATGGACCCTCCTTTTGGGTACAGACAACAGTGGAGCTGTGGATGCAGGAGAAGACAGGTAAAGAAAGGAGCTGTCATTATTAGTATCCTCCTCATAGGGGAGGGAGAGAATTAGGTATCTGGGGTCAAGACTGATTCATCAGACTCAACGAGGGAATACAGGCAAGCAAAGTAAGGAAATGACACAGCTTAATTTCAGCAGTTTATAATCTAAATAATGAAGGCATAAGGGCTACAACTATTAAATGACTAGCACGGGGAGATAAAATAAATACATATACACATCAACAAAAATGACATCATTGTTTAAAAAGGTATGGAGATGCCAACAGGAATTTTGGTGGCAAGTAAGAAAGTAGATGGGGAAAAAAATCATAAAACTTTTCATAGAAGAAGTAACCATGAGTGTGATTCAAAAAAGCTAAAACGTATTGCTAAATATTGTGCTCATTAGAAGTTATGTTAAAGAGAAGCCCACTCCTTAAATCAGGGTGTGTTTGGTCCTTCGGGTTGTGTTCTGTAAAATAAAGAAAAAATTTTTAAATGTTTTGAGAGGGATTTTTCAGAAGAGGGAGCAAGCAGCAGGATGAGATACTGTATGGCTGGAGGAGGCTAGATTTGAAAACCTTAGGGGGCTAAATAGCCGAAGAGGGATTTTAGGAAAAAAAGAACTACTAAAGCTTTTTAAATTGTTTGCCATAGGTTCATGGGTGTGCCATGCCCTTGTTTCCCTTTTTGTCATGCTTCCTGTTCACTGGTACAGGCTACTCTGCACTCTTACACTTTTTGGTGAATGTGAATTCTTTTGAGGAGATATGGGGGCGTATATTTCTTCTGACTATGTTTCTGGCTTCATACAGGTGAAAACACATTATGTATGAGGGGAAGCTGTAGTTGAAGGCTTGGAGGTAAAAATCCCTCGGCATAGAAGAGTTTTAAATATTATGTGGGGTCCAAAGGTAGATCACCAAGCAGTAAAAGGGTCTCAGGTAATATCTGGGTAATGTGTGGTATAAATAGAAATTTTCACTTAGGTAAATATATGGTATGTAAATGTGTGGGTTGGAAGGTGGGGTAGAGGTATCTAAAGGGCCCTGGAGGGATGGATAGATCTGCTGGGTTGGATGGTGGGGGAAGGATTGTGGGTTTATCTCTCTTGTGTTGTCCCCTCCCCCACCCTCAAGAACCTTTGGTGTTTCTGCTTAACCTCTGTAATGTGGGCCTAGAACTCTAGTCTAGAATGTGCACTTTCAATGCCCAGATGCTTGAGGCAGCAATGCACTTCTGATTTTCTGGACCATCTTCTTTGTCTGAGGAGCCTTATTGCACCATGGCTGAGCTCCAGCTCAACTTCCTAGGTTTTCCCATCCTTTCCTTTGTGTATTGGGTGGGGCTCCTTCTTCTGTCACTGTGCTACCTAAGGAGGAATTCATGTTTCCCAATATTTTGGAAACAGGGAGAAATCGATCAGGCCAGCAAACCAGAGTCCCTCAAAGATATTAAATCTTTTCAAATAGATGCATTCAATGGTATCAGTTTCCCTCTAAGTACTGCTTTTTCTGCAGCTCACAAATTTTGACAAGTTGTATTTTAATTTTCATTTAGTTTAAAATATTTTTCTCTTGATATTTCTTCCTTGACCCATGTTTTAGTAGCATGTTGTTTACTCTCCAAACATTTTGGCATTTCCAGCTATTTTTCTGTAATTGATTTCTAGTTTAAGTCCATTATGGTCTGAAAATATACTTTGTATGATTTCTATTTTATATTTGTTAAGGTGTGTTTTGTGGCCCAAAATGTGGTTTATTTTGGTCAGTGCTCCATGTGTGCTTGAGAAGAATGCATATTCTGTTGTTGGATGAAGTATTCTACAAATGTCAATTAGATCAAGTTGATTGATGGTGCTGTTTAGGTCAACTATATCCTTACTGATTTTCCGCCTGCTGAATCTGTCCATTTCTCATAGAGGGGTGTTGAACTCTCCAAAAATAACAGTGGATTCACCTAATTCTCCTTGCAGTTGGACCAGTTTTTGCCTCATATTTTGACAGTCTGTTGTTAGATTGTACACGTTAAGGATTCTTGTGTCTTCTTGGAGAGTTGACCCCTTTGTTGTTATGTACTGCCCCGCTTTATCCCTCATAACTTTCCTTGCTCTGAAGCCATCTTTGTCTGAAATTAATATAGTTCCTCCTGCTTTTTTTCATCAGTGTTACCATGGTACAGTTTTCTCTTTCCCTTTACTTTTAATCATTTGTGTCTTTATATTTAAAGTGGGTGTTTTGTAGACAACAAATAATTGGATCTTGTTTTATCCACTGACAGTCTGTCTTTTAATTGGTGAATTTAGAACACTTACATTTAGTGATTTTTTATATAGTTGGATTAATATCTGCCATATCTGTAACTGTTTAGTATTTATTATGTGTATTCTTTTTTTCTTCTTCTCTTTTTCTGCCTTTTCTGATTTTAAACAAGCACTTTATATGATTCCATTTCTCTCTTCTCTTAGCATGTCAAGTATTCTTCTTTAAAAAATATTTTCATGGTTGCCCATGAATTTGTAATATACATTTACAACTAATCTAAGGCCACTTTTATATAGAACATTATACCACTTCATAGGTAGTGCAGGTTCCATTATAACAGAGTTCCCAATTCCTCCCTCCTGTCCCTTTTAACACTGATGTCATTTATTTCACTTATCCATGTACTATAATCACCCAATACACTATCATTAGTATTATTAGGTCAACTGAGAATAAGAAAAATAAAAGTTTTGTTTTACCTTCATTTATTCCTTCTTTTCCCTTCCTTTATGTAGAGCTGAGTTGTCCTTTTCCTTCTCCTTGAAGAACTTTTTAAACATTTATTCCAGGGCAAATCTGCTGCTGATGAGTATCTCAGTTTTTGTTTGAGAAAGTTTTTATTTCTCCTTCACTTTTGAAGGATAATTTCACTAGGCACAAAGTTCTAGGGTGATTTTTTTTTCTTGCAACACTTTAAATATTTCACTCAATTCTCTTCTTGCTTGCATGGTTTGTGATAAGCCCATAATTCTTATCCTTGTTCCTTTAGAGGTAGGATATTACTTTCTTCTGTAGTCTTTCAGTATTTTATCTTTCAGCTTCCTACAGTTTTAATAAAATATGTCCAGGTATAGACTTTCTTCGTATTTACATGCTTGGTGTTCTCTGAGCTCCCACAATCTATGGTTAATCTGTCATTAATTTTGGAAAATCCTGGGCTGTTATTTCTTCAAATATTTCTTATTCTCTCTTCTCTCTTTCTTCTCCTTTTGGTATTTCAATTACATGTATATTACACATTTTGAAACTGTCTCACAGTTCTTGGATATTCTGAGTTAAAGGTTTTTTTTAAAATTCTTTTTCTCTTTGCATTTCAGTTTGCAAAGTTTCTACTGACATATTTTCAAACTCACTTACTCTTTCCCTGGCCATAGGCAATATACAGATGAGCCAATTAAAAGCATTCTTTATTTCTGTTATAGTGTTTTGGTTTCCAACATTTCCTTTTGATTCTTTCTTAGAGTTTCCCTCTCTCTGCTTATTGCTCATCTGTTCTTACATGTTTCTGCTTTTTCCATTAGAGCCCTTAACATGAAACGATGGTTATTTTGGATTCCATGTATGACAATTCAAAAATCTCTGTCATATCTGAATGTGGATCTGATGCTTGCTTTATCTATTCAGACTGTTTTTTCTTGCCTTTTTATCATACCTTGTAATTTTTTGTTGAAAAGCCAGACATAATGTATTGGGTAATAGGAACTGAAGTAAACAGACCTTAGTGTGAAGTTTTATGTTAATCCAGGTAGGTGTTGGTTGTGTTTAATATTTACTGTAGCTGTATATGTCAGAGACTTCAATTTCCTATAGTGTCCTTGTTTTAATCTCCCTTGGTGTCTTCAGATTCCCCTAAGTCTCCTCCTTATATAGAGCCTATGCCTTGCAGCTCTTTCGGCTATGATCCTCTGTTACCATACTGGAGCCCTGTTGATGTGGTAGTAAGGTGCTGGGGGGGAGGGGATATGATTAAATCTGTCTTTTAGTGGTCCTGTGCCCCTGGGTTATTCACAGATGTTTCTAACACTTTTCTCTCTTTCTTTCTTTTCACTTTTTAGAAGAGATAAGAAAGCTAGAGGGAACTGGAGTTGGATAACTTCCCTTCTCCCATGTGGGATAAGTCTCTGGTAGTTTTTTCCTCTGCGGAGTAAGCTTCTGTTATGGAGAACATTCAGGGGATATTTCAGAATGTTTTCAAAATTGTTACTTTTCTTCCCATTCCCACACTCCTCCACCAGAAACATCAGAATTTTTCATGGCTCTTCACTGTGAGAACCTGGTGGGGTTCCCATAGGCGAAACTCATGAATAGGTGGAGGCCCCCCTAACATAATGACCCTAGGAGTTTCTCACTCTCATGTTAGCCCATGTGCATCCTCTAGCAATTTGTCAAAGGGTCCTTTTAAGTGTTCCTATCAATTTATGGCTCCAGTGGCCTCTGCTTGAGGTAAGCTGACCTCAACTGTGATTCTCTGCATTCACCCTCTATGAAGATTTTGGAGTGATTTGCCCTGTGACCTTAATTCTCTAATGCTACAAGAAAAGTCACTGACTTTCAATTGGTTCAGATTTTGCTTCTTCTAAAGACTGGAGTAATGACTCTCGAGCTCTTTAAGTGTTGGAGCTGGAACAAAAAGTTGCCTCTCAAAGAATGATTCTTTATTTTCTTGTTCCCCTGCTCACATTTCTCAGTGAGATTGGTTGGGTCAGAGAGACACCTAAGATAGGAAGTTCAAGGAGAGGATAGAACATCATAGGCCAGGCAGGGCCAGTAGTTCTGGGGGGACTAAGGCTTCCAGTTGAAGCCCATGGCCCATCTGAGTGTTTGGAGATTCCAGGATAAAATCCAAAGCATAACTTTGCGGCCCTGGGTTGGGTTATTTAGAGAGTTTGGGATTTCTGCAGGAGAACAGAGTTCCCCATTGCTTGATCATGCCTCACGTTCTCACGTCAGGCCTCACTCGACAGAGCCTTCCTTTATGCTGGGCTGATCAGAGCAGCAATGCTGAGCCTCTGACCATAGGCTGGAGCCTGAGCTCCAGGATACAGGGTCCTATCTGAGGGACATGGACGTGACTGTTGGCCTCAGATGCTAGGCCCTCCTTGGGCAGATGACTTCTGACTGAGAATATCAGGTGTGGACCTCATAGATAAAAGTCCTTCTTTGAGTTTGTCAAAGAAGAAAAAAATCGAAAGCATTTTAAACCTTTAAAATTGATAAAAGGAAGGAACATAAAGTTCTTTTGGTTCCGGAAGATCCCACATACTGCGGAGCAACTAAGCCCGTGTGCCGAAACTACTGAGCCTGCGCTCTAGAGCCCGTGCACCACAACTACTGAAGCCCGCGCACCTAGAGCCCATGCTCCGCAATGAGAAGCCACCGCGATGAGAAGCCCGCACACTGCAACAAAGAGTAGCCCCCACTCTCCGCAACTAGAGAAAGCTTGCGTGCAGCAACGAAGACCCAACACAAAGCCAAAAATAATAAATAAATAATTTCTTTTAAAAGTAAGCAGTTATGAGCTGCTATAAACCTACTGTTTCTTTACTTGATTTAAATGAATTTAATTCTTTAAATAACTGAGCAGGTAGAGAATTTAGACTCAGCCATTATTAGAGGTACTTTATACAACCAATGTGGTATAAAAACCCTGTAACATGAAAGTGTTGTGGAGGTCCTTCTGGTCTTCTGAGACCGGGACACCTGTACCTTTATGTCCCATTTATAAATGTTCCTGTATAATGTTTGGGATGTTGAAATATTTGATGAGATAGATACACCATGCCTATTACATGCCTTCCCTATATCTCTCTCAACTACATCCCTCTAATGAGTTGGTGCAGCTCCAAGGCTCTATCCAGTAACAAGGTAGTGTCAGGCAGTGCTTGTTGTACTCACTGGCTTTTAATCCTCCAACTGCCTTGTAATCTCCTCCTTCACACCTTGATGCTTAGAAATGGCATATTTCCTGAGGAAGAGGTTTCTAGGGAGTCCTGGATACTTGCTTGAAATGGGGACAGGAGGATGGAGGAACAGAAGGGAAGATATAGGGAAGATGAATGGATTTTTTATATAAATTTTTCTGCCATAAAAACTATAGGTACCAAGCAAAGCAATCAGGGAAATTTATATTCATGCATTAATTTACCACTTACAACGATGAGTAGATAGAGAACATTAGGTAGATTAAGGAAGTATCTAGGAGGTAAAATGGATACAGATTGATAAATGGATAGGATATAGTGGCTGATGCGAGAGGTTGAACTCAAGGATTATTGTTAGGTGCCTGGTTTATACAACTGGGTGAATGGTGTCACTACACACTAAGACAAATGAAAATGAAGGAGGAGAGATTCGGCAGTTTAGGGAGACCATGAGTATTTAGCTTTATGTATATTTTAAATGAACAGATTTAGATGTTAAATAGGCAACTGGATTTACAGAATTCAGATTAGAGGTCTCAGGTACACAAATGTCCAAACTTTATGGAGTTGGTAACTGAAGCTGTGTGTTTCTGTGAAATCATATTATGAGTTCTAGAGTGAGAGGACATAATGGCCTAGAACTGAATTTTGAAGGATTTCAACATTTCATGTCTGAGGAGAAGGATACGCACCTGCAAAGAAGATAGAGAATGAACTGCCACAGAGATTAGAGGAAAACCAGAGGAGTTTTTGGGTCAAGGAAAATCAAGTCTCAAAGACAGAAGCAAATCCTACTTACAGGTCAAGTAAGTAGGAGATAAAATTTTCACATCGCATCCATGGATTTGGAAATAACTTATGAAGTACCTTTTTATTGGAGTAATAAAAGATGGATTCTATTGGGAGTGGATTGAAGCATAAGAAGGAAGTAATAAAGGGAAGATATCAAATATAGATAAACATTTTTAAACACCTTTATAGAGGTACAACTGATGCACAAAAAATGGCACATGTTTAATGTATACTATTTGATGAGTTTGGACATATGCATAAACCCATGAGACAATTAACACAATCAAGGTAATAGACATATCTGTCCCCTCCAAAAGCTTGTGTCCCATTTTTTCTGTGTGTGGTAAGAACACTTAACATGAAATTGACCCTCTTAACTAATTTTAAGTGCTTAACACTATTGTTAACTACAGACACTATTTGTACAGCAGATTTCTCGAATTTATTCATCTTGTATAACTGAAAATTCATACCTGCTGAACAACAGCTCCCCATTTCTCCCTTTCCCCAGCCCCTGGCAACCAACATTCTATTCTCTGCTTCCATGAAGTCTGATTATTTTAGATACCTCATATAAATGGAATTATGCAGTATTTGTCCTTCTGTGACTGGCTTGTTTACTTAGCTTATTGTCCTCCAGGTTCATCCCTGCTGCCACAATGGCAGAACCTCCTTCTTCTTTTAAAGTTGAAAATATTCCATTGTAAATATATACTACATGTTTTGAACCATTCATCTGTCGATGGACATTTTGGGAAAAGCTTCTTGACATTGATCTTGGCAATGATTTATTGGCTATGACACCAAAAGCACAGACCACAGAAGCAAAAATAGACAAGTAGAACTACATCAAAATAAAAAGCTCCTGCACAGCAAAGGAAACAACCAACAGAATGGAAAGGTAACCAATGGAATGGGAGAAAATATTTGAAAATCATATATCTGGTAAGGGGTAAATATCCAAAATTTATAAGGAATTCCCACAACTAAGTAGCAAATAAACCAAATAACTCGATTAAGAAATGGGCAAATAACTTGAATATATTTCCAAAGAACACATATGAACGGCCAAAATGTATATGAAAATGTACTCAGCATTGCTAATCATCAGGGCAATGCAAATCAAAATCACAAAGAGATATCACCTCACACCTGTTAGGATGCTTAGTTTCAAAAATACAGAGGTAACAAGTACTGGGGAGAATATGGAGAAATTGGATCTCTTGTACACTGTTGGTGGGAATACAAAATGGTATATAGTCACTATGGAAAACAGTATGGAGGTTTCTCGAAAAATTAAAAATAGAACTATCATATGATTTAGCAATCCCACTTCTGAATGCATATATGTGTATATATATATATATATATATATATATATATATATATGTATATTTATGTGTGTGTGTGTGTGTATATATATATGTATAAGAGAACTGAAATCAGGATCTCAAAAAGATTGCACTCTCATGTTCATTGAAGCATTATTCACAATTGCCAAGATACAGAAAAACATTTTCAAGAATTATTTTAAAAACTGTGCCTTTGAAGAAGAGATAGTGTGGTAATTAGTAATAGAAGTCAGGTGGAGAAAGGTGAGTTTGGTTTTGCTTTTCTTTTTTGCTTTACTCTTCTTTATTATTTTTCCCAATTTGGAAGATTTTAGAATGTTTCAAAAAGATAGTGGAAAAGATCCAGATTAGAGAAGGTATTGAACAAAATAAGGATCCTTAGAGAGTGCAAGGTGATGCAATCCAAATCAGGAGTAAGGGAATTGGGTTTAGTAGGAATAGAGCTTCTGTTCTGTTAAATTACCAAAGGAGATAAAGATGGCAGCAGATGTAGTAACTCTATTATGTTAATTAACAGGAAAGTTCTCCTAATGTTTTTTCTTTTCTTTTCTGTGAATTAAAAGAGATTATCTCCTGATATTATAGCAAATGGTGGGGACATGCCATTTAAGAATAGTGCACTAGCTGAATCACTTTATTATACAGCAGAAACTAACACAACATTGTAAAGCAATTATACTCCAATAAAGATTTTTTTTAAAAAAACAAAGAATAGTGCAGAAAGAGAGAACAAACTGTAAAGAGTGGGAAATGATGGGTCCAGATTAATATAGCAGAATTAAAGGGCAATATTAAAGGACCTTTTAGGTTAGTGATCATGAATTTATAAAGGAAACCATCTAAACTATTATACACTTTACTTGGGAAGACTTTGAAAGCTGGAGATCAAGAAAAGAGAAAGCAATGGTTTGGGTTGATACAACATAATTAAAAGACACTGGAACAGGTCTAGGGACAAGCACACTATTAGATAATGGACATTGGAATGTAAGAGAGTAAGGAGAGATACAAAGGCAGTATCAGGAGAAAGCAAGGGAGTAAACAGAGTTGCGTCAAAGTACTATCATAGTGGTGGGGTATTTGAACAATTGAACTGGAATGTGAGAAGTTATTGTAAAGGGATGGCATATATGTGTTAATAATTTTTAAAGACTATTTCTCTTTTTCCAGCTCTGATTTTTATTTTAGAGGACTGACTCCTGAAAACTCGGTTTCCCAGGATTCACTGGCAACTAGCTTCCAATTAATTTTGAGTAAAGGAAGGACTGGTGAGAGTTTGGAAGAAGGGGATAGGGGAGAACCCAGAATGCCCTCTTTCTTTGAGTTGTACATACAACTGAGGCTTCGTCTCCCTCATGCGTCCAATTCCTGCTCAAGGGCTTCTCCCTCCATGTCCCCAGCACCCACCAGTAGTCTCTACATTCATTACAGTTCTGCTTAGGGGACTCAGTCTTTCCAAACTCTAGGTTGCCTTCCTATTTCATTTCACTCCAGATTTTATAACTTTTGAAACAAGCTCCTTTTATTAAAATCTACTTTCTAAACTTCCTGAAGCAGATTTCCTGTCCTGCATGAGTAATCCCAGGAAAAAGATGCTCAAGATGGGACTCTGGAATAAGGTTTTGAGCTTGAATGTAGTAGTGACTCCATTGCCAATGCAAAGGCAAGTGCTTCTTCCGAGTAGTGGAAGCAATAAATAAATTACCAGCAATATTTGCTTTGAACATATTGCCAGTTGAAGACAATACTTCTACATGTCAAGCGGCAGCTGATTTTGTCTATTACAGCAGTAATAACTACAAGCACCACGGGGACCATTAGCTGCTTCTTATAGCACCAGAGAGCTTACAAAATGAAAATGTTTACACTTAATGTTAAAAGATGTTAGGTGTTTAAACTCTCAGATCGAGGCATGGGAAGACACAGAGAGCCACACTGAGGGCCTTAAAATTTTCTCATGTCTTATAGCCACACAGCAGACATGGCTGAGGATCAAGTTTCAAATCTAAAAGTGTGAATTGCAGAATTAAAATGCAAGTTCAAGGTCCATCTGTGCTAAGTCTCACAGATGAATATCAGGACATTGATCAGGAAGAGCTGGGTATTAAGATAAGGATATATTGAGTATTTAGGATAAGTGCAGGTAGGCAGACTCAGATTAATTTGAAAAATTTTAACCCAAATCTTCCTGTGGTTTCCTCGCCAAAGGAAGCCACCCTTCTTCCTCCCCATTTGAGGAAACTAACCTTCCCTTACTTAACATATCTCTAAAGACCTCATCTAAATAGGTTAGTTTTCAAGGAAATTTCTACTTATCTCAAGATGCACCCACATCAGCACTTACTGCATCCTAATAACTACAGTCAGATTCCACCAGGCCCCAGGAGGCAAGTATAATGTCCACCCTGGTAGGAGTTAGCATATATATCAAAAGAAATGCTATATCCTGCTAATGTGTATCAGCAGAAACCTGTAGAATGTGTGTGTGGCATATGGATTTCTGGGTGTTTTTGTTTGTTGTTTTGCAATATGCGGGGCTCTCACCATTGTGGCCTCTCCCGTTGCGGAGCACAGGCTCCGGACGTGCAGGCTCAGTGGCCATGGCTCACGGGCCCAGCCACTCCGTGGCATGTGGGATCCTCCTGGACCGGGGCATGAACCCATGTCCCCTGCATTGGCAGGTGGACTCTCAACCACTGTGCCACCAGGGAAGCCCTGGCATATGCTTTATAAGTGCTAGACTGAGAAAGATGGAATATAAAGTTGGAAGGGGTTGAATTTATTATAAAGAACATACCTGAGATTCAAAGTATTAGCTCTAGCTGATGGAATTGGCTCTAATCTTTGGCTTGTTTGGCTGACTGATACATAGATTCAATAGTCAGCAACATTCAAAGAGGGCAAGATGCCATAATTTATCTGACAGAATGTAGACAAAGGAATCCATGTACTTAAAATGAGAATGTTGGAGTGGATTAATTATGTAAAACCCACTCAACTCTCCCACAGTTATGCCCCCACAGAGGTCATCAATAACATTCTTCTTCAAGACATTAAGACATTCTGTGATGAGAGAAATACAAGCATCCTTGAAAACCTCTGTGGAATCTGTCTTCTGGGGGCTAATGATGACAATGCGGGATAGCACCAATGAAATGGCCCCCATGCTTTTAACAGGAATATGGGGTTACAGAGTAGCAGAGGTTAAGTGGTAGCATTTAATATGAGAAACAAGGTGAGTGCAATTATCACAAAGGTCAGCAGGGCAGAGTGGCACTATTTTCACCCAAAATGACTTCCAGCAGTAACAGATTAATCACATTTACACTGGGAATTACATTGATGAGCAGGCTTGACTGTATAAATGAAAATAAAATTCAAGCACAATGAGCAGAAACCTGCATTGATTTTCCAGGAATGAAAATTACAGCCTCGCCCAGACCTAAACCAGAGATCAGGTGGCTACAACAGCTTCAGAAACTTTGCTGCAACACTGTCAAAAGTATAGAGTGTGGGTTTTTTTTCTCCAGGTCTACCTCAAAGGTGTTTACAATTTTCCAGCGGGAATGTTTAGAAAGAAAAGTGGAAAACTCCGAATTTTTCAGAGATTATTAAGATAAATTTACACACCTGAGGTTCCAAAACATCACTGTGGTCTTCAGGTCATAATAGGGCTTATGGAAGCCATGTGATAATTGAAATTTTGACACAAGTTCACCTCACTAGAAATCCTGTGCAGTGACCTACACTATATATCCCCATATCTGAATGTATTTTTGGAGTACACATACTTGGAAAATGACAGAACTCTCAAACAAGGTAAGTGCTATTAAGAACGGCTACTGCCTGACACCCATTAGGATAGCTATTATTAAAAACAATAATAAATAACAAGTATTGGCATGGATGTGTAGAAATCTGAACCCTTCTCCATTGCAGTTCCTCAAAAAATTAAACAGAATTAGCATACGATCGAGCTATTCTACTTCAGAGTATATATCCAAAGGAATTAAAAGCAGGGACTTGAACAGATGTTTGTAATTTCATGCTCTTAGCAGCATTATTCACAATAGCCAAAAGATGGAAACAACCTAAATGTCCATCAACAGAGGAATGGATAAACAAAATGTAGTATATACATACAATGGAATATTAATGACCCTTAAAAGGTAAAAAATTCTGACACACACTACGATACGGATGAACTTTGAAGACATTATGTTAAATGAAATAAGCCAGAACCGGAAACACAAATACTGTGATTCCAGTCATATGAGGTACTAGAGTAATCAAATTTATATAGACAGATAATAGAATGGTGATTGCCAGGGTCTGGGTGCAGTGATGAATGGAGAGGTGTTGTTTAATGGGTAGAGAGTTTCAGTTTGGGAAGATGAAAAAAGCCCGGGAGATGAATGGTAATGATGGTTGCACAACAACGTGAATGTACTTAATGCCACTAAATGGTACACCTAAACATGGTTAAGATGGTAACTTTTATGTCATGCATATTTTGCCACAACTGGAAAAAAATACATAGGAAGGGCCAAGCGGAAGCTCCTGGAACTGTCCTTACATGAAAACAATACCAAAAAATAGCAATAGCACATATCTGGGGAATTTGCAGAGACTAAAATAACCATGCAGATGGCAATCTCCATCACCTGCCCCATTTAAATAATCTGTTTGGCCTGTAAAAAAGGCAAATAAGTCATGGACAATGATTGTTGATTATCATAAGATAATGAGGTACTAATTCTAATCAAAGCTGCTGGATTTTATGGGCCTTTTTTTCCTGGAACAAATCAAAACATCTCTAACTCCTGATATACAGCTATTGATCTGGCGAATAGTTGTCTCCACATCAAACAGCAAAGATAATGGAGCAGTTTACTTCTATCTGACAGAGACAGAAGTACACTCAAACTCTGTCTTACTTGAGTGCTATGCCAAGTCTCCCAATTTCTATAATATTATAGTCCATAGGGAGATTAGTCATCTGGATATCAAAAAAGCATTATGATAGTCCCTTGTATTGATGAGTTTATGGTGATTGGACATGAGAAAAAGTAGGAAGTACTCAAGTTGTGTCAGTAAGATACATAGATGTCAGAGTGGGAAATAAACTCCATGAAAATTTAGGATGTCAAATATAACACAGCCTAGGTATGATAATGCACACAAACAGAAACCAACCTGCAGAAAGCACTGAAAATCATGTTGATTTGTTTTAAAGATGGAGGCAGCACACAGCTAGGATTCCGAACAATTTTTTACACACTCCCTTTCCTAAATCCCATTCCTGATAGTGACTGCTCTTTCCTTTTACCTCTTCTCTCCTGTCCTCACCCTTCCTTTATTGTTCCCTATCCTTCTTACCCCTCTGCCCTCTTTCATTCTTCCTCATAGAGAATAGCCTGGGCTATTATTTATATTCTCTACATTCTTTGTATCTCTCTCCCGTCCACCCCCCACCTCAACAAAGGCCTTGTACCAATTAAGAAAGTAAACATTTCAAGTCTTCAGAGTATTGAGAGGAGAAAGGTTATGGGGAAATAGCAAATCCTGACAATTTAAATATTCTCTATGTATCACGTAAGTATATTTATCGTAAATAAATTCATACATTCAATAATAGTACAAACAGAAAATATTCACAAGCTACCAGACTGCCAAATTCTGCGTGAGATACAAAATCACATACCTATACTATCTGCTTTTCAATTTATAATTAAAACCACGTTACCTCAGAATTTTAAAAATAGCATTTCGATAATTATAAAAAAAATTATACCTACATTAAAATTTTAAATTTCTGCACTTTTAAAGACACCATTAGAAAATGAAAGGGCAAGCCACAGATTAGAGAAAATATTCATGAGATATAGATATAGATAGATATAGATATATAGATATATACATAACATAGACTGGCATCCAGGATATGTAAGATGATCTTACAACTCAATAGTGAAGTAGTATTCGGGGGAAATACTACTTCAGAATTATAAGAAACAAATATTTGTGTTTAAGCCACCAAGCCTATAGTATTTTTTATTGAGATATAGTTGAAATATAACATTATGTAAGTGCAAGGTGTACACTTGTTGGTTTGATACATTTGTATATTGCAGTATGATTACCACCAGTAGCATTAGCTAACACCTCTATCATGTCACGCAATTATCATTTCTTTTTTTGTGGTGAGAATAATTATGATCTAGTCTCTTAGCAACTTTGAAGTTTATAGTACAGTATTGCTGACTGTAATCACCATGTTGTGCATTTAATCTCCAGGGCTTATTTATCTATCAATACCAGTTGCAAGTTTATATCATTGGACCAACATTTTTCCAATTTCCCCACTCCCAGCCCCTGGACCACCATTCTATTCTTTGCTTTTATGACTTTGGCTTTTTTAGATTCCATATATAAGTGATATAAGACAGAAAAAGACAGTCTATGGTATTTTTGTCATAGCAGACCAAACAAAGGAGTATTTGGGAGATGCCATATCATGTAAGCTTTTTAGTCAATGGTGAGAAATATTGATTTTATTCAATTACAATAGGATAGTGCAATGCAGAGTTGGGTTTGGAGGCTTAAACATGGGAGAAAAATTATCTAATTTTTTTTTTAAGATTATCTATTGGGGGGGGGGGGCTTCCCTGGTGGCGCAGTGGTTGAGAGACCGCCTGCCGATGCAGGGGACACGGATTCGTCCCCCTGTCCGGGAAGATCCCACATGCCGCGGAGCGGCTGGGCCCGCGAGCCATGGCCACTGAGCCTGTGCATCCAGAGCCTGTGCTCTGCAACAGGAGAGGCCACAGCAGTGAGAGGCCGGCGTACCACAAAAAAAAAAAAAAAAAAAGATTATCTATGGGGGGTTTCCTATAGACAAGTAAACAAGGATTCAAGAATAAACTTTGGAAGGCCCTTTTTAAGAGTCCAGGTAAAGGATAGCAGATTAAGGTGGTAAAAATAGAAAAATATTAACTAGCAATTAACTGAGAAATAGATTTTCAGGAACTAACCCCCACACATTTAGATAATTCATCTGAAATACACTATTTGAAAATATAGTTTCTTAGGATGCATCATATCTCTGAAGGAAATGCTAAAATAACAATGGATTGATAGTCCAAGCAATGAAGATTTACTGAGTGCTGTGTGTGTGTGTGTGTGTGTCGTCCTCAACTGTCCTAGGTTCAAGGAAAGGCAAATAGAAATAAAACCTTCATGTTGGAATACTGTCCCACAGTGAGTAAAGGTATCATGTACTTTTAAAATTATATTTATTTAAACAAAGCCTAATATAATGGGAAAAATAAACTAGACCTGGAATCAAAAGACCTGAGTTTGAATCGCAGCTTGATTAATTACCAGAATATTAAGTTCGGGCAAGTTGTCCACATTTGATCAATTTCAGGTTCCTTATTTACAAAATGGTAGGCTGGATGGAGTGATCTCTAGGCTCCCTTCTTGCATGAGATTTTGTTATTCTACAACACCATATTGGTATTCTCATTAAAGTGAATATCAAGTGATTGGTCAAGAAGAGGCTCATTTATTTACTTCTTCTATTTCAAATTTAATAATAATATAAGCCCTCATCCCATCAGGCAAAGAAGAAACTCTACCAGTTTGTCATCATTCAAGAATCCATTTCTTTCATTAGGTCACATGAACATTCTAGAGGCTTAAAATAACCCTGGAAAGTGTGGTAGAGGCTCTGTATTTGGGCCTTAAACAAAAGATACATCTTGTGGAAATTTCATGGTGGCTTTAAATCTGCTGACTCTACTGCTTCACTGATAAACTGGAATAACAGGAAAGTTGGTGCCTGAACCCGTATTACTTGCATGAAGTGCATAACCACTGTTTCTGAAATCTTTCTCTATCTCTGGAGACATGCCCTATTTTCACATTGCCATAGTGAATGTTTAAGTTTTCTGCTACATGAAGATATGTCCCTCTCTCCAGCCTCAGGGACATCTATCCCTCTTCCTTTGGAGTCTCAATGGCTCTCCTCTGTTTCCTCTCTCTCTCTCTCTCACCTAACATTATTCTTTCAAAGTATTTGTGCTTTTCAAAGAACAAAGGAAAATCTGTCAATTCCAGGAAACACCAGCTTTTCACCCTAACACAAATCTCCCCTGAAGTAATTAACAGCAAATGTTAACTACCATCTTGAAGTGGTGGTAATAGAGTTATTGGCGAAAAAAAACACAAATTAAAGCTTCAGTAAATTATACTGCCATAACTACAAATAATTAGCTCTTCAAGAAAACAGATTTATATATCGACAAAATCCTTATTTTGGAGCCGTCTCACCAAATAGCCTTAGTCTTTAAGGGAACAATCAATGATCTGAAATCTATCCCTCACCAAGCATACTTTGAAAAGTTCATTCTACTATACAGCTCATTAGATCGAACTTGCAATAAATCTTAACAGACTCAGAGAAGTGGTAAATTTTTCAAAACTTCACGTGGAGCCTGACCGTGTTTCCAAAGATCTGATTCCTGCATTTCGCTTCAGATCATCCCCAATCATTAGAGAGATCTCTAACCAAAAGCTATGTAAATCTTCTATGTTCATGTTGCCATATCTGACTACATATATATTCTTATTTAACACACACAAAAACTCATGCACACACTGTCTCTCGCTCTCTCACATACATACACAAACACACACACACCCATCCCTTCAGTTCATATATTTGTAAACCTACATACTCTTTTTGTAACTGCAATTTATTTTTTAAATCCACATTATGTTATTATGATCCACTCATGTTAATACACACAAAAACATTTCATTCAATTTACCTATTGTATAATATTACTTTTGAAAACAAACCATAATTTATTTATCAATTACCTTTAAGAAGGGAATTTAGGTAACATCCACCTTATTATAAACAGCACTACATTAAAATTCCAATGCACCTAGCTTCTAATGTAGATAAATAAAAACTTCCTTAATGATAAAGAGGCTGACCTTGCTATTATAATTTTCGTGGCCACCCAGATTTATTCTTTTGTGTTTTTATTTGTCCATTTGTCTATACTGCTGTGGAAATGTTTCAATATTAATGTCATATAATCTGTTCAGCTTTTCTTCATACTTTGTGATTGTTTAAATGTTGTCTTTAAGAAACCTTTCCCTAACCTGATTTCATAGAGCTATATCCATATTTTGCTTTTAAAGTATTAATGTTTTTTTCTTTCATATTTAATTTTTGATTTGAACTGGAATTTATTTTCTCATTTCTTTAAGATAGGGGTCTAACCCTTTGTCCATATGAATTTCCAATAATCTCAACACCATTTATTAAAAGGTTCATCCTTTCTCCACAAATCTGTAATGTTACCACATTAGTCTTTTTTTTAATCTATCTATGTTCCTGGGCCCTATATTCTGTTCAATTTTGTTTGTCTATACTTTTGCTGTGCCAGTACCACACTGTTTTAATTAATATGACTTTAAGTGTTTATATCAGGTAGCATAGGTTGCCCTTTCTTCATGTTTCTTAATGTTTTCATATCTTCTTCAAAAATTTTTGGCTACTTTCAACTCCCTACTTATACTTAGTGGTCACCTTGGCTAAGACATGGTAACCAGACATTTGGTCAAACATTATTCATGATATTTGTGTGAAGAATTTTTTTAGATGAGATTAACATTTAACCCAATCAGTTGAAAGTCTTAATAGAAAAAAGACTGACGGCCCCTCAAAAAGAGGGAATTCTGCCAGCAGACTGCCTTTGGACTCACACTGCAATATCAGCTCTTCCCTGGGTCTCCAGCCTGTTGCCCTGCCCTGCAGATTTTTTGCACATACACATCTCCTATTGGCTCTGCTTCTGTTTCTCTGGAGAACTCTGCCTAATACACTTCTCTCCCATATAAACTTTAGATTTAGCTTATCATGGCTTATGAAAATATCTATTGCAATTTTCATTGTAATAGCAATGCATACACAAGTTATTGTCATGGTCAATTATAAGATATTGATTCATGTTTTCAAAGAATATTACAAAGTGTTTCATTTAATTTTTTACATCCTTTAAGAAAGCTTCATTTTCTCTATGAATATTTGACTCACATTATATTTATTCTCAAATACCTGATATTTATTGTTTTATTGTGAATGATATTTTTACTTAATAGTAAAAGTATTAATGGAATAGTATTTACTAATAGTAGTACATTTTCTTACTGGTGGTTGCTAATATTTTAAATTCTTATTGGTTTTTGTACGTCAGTCATCCAGCAAGTTCAGAGATTAGATTTTCTTGTATTTTGTATGCAGACATTTTCCACCTCTTTTTTTGTTTTCACATATATTTTCCACTGGCTTTTGCTTCGGTACATATAAATTAATCTTGTGTTAATATTTTATTTGGAATAGTTTTATTGATTTCTATAAATGGATGTGTTGTATATTTTATTTATTTATTTGTTTTGGTTTGGCTATTGTATATTGAAAAACTGAGTATAACCTCTTGTTTCACTCTCTGAAAAATTTTATATAAGATAAAGGTTAATTTGAGCCCTGAAGGATTTGCAAAGTCACTTTTAAAATGTCTGGTCCTGGTGTTTTTGTTTGCTGATTTGTAGACATTTGACCAGACTATCCTATTCATGTAAAAGTTGTTAGTATACTATGTTTCTCTATTTCCCCTTAAGACAATTGTGCTAATTTTATTTTTTAATTCAATTTTTTATAAATTTTCATATTAATGGCATAATACTCTTTACTTTATTCCTATAATTAGTAAAACTCCAAATATATGTAAATAAAACCCCTTTTCTTTCATAGTTTTATTTGTGCCTTCCTCTTCTATGAACATAAAAAAATACCATTCTTTATATTTTCAAAGAAACAAAATTGAAGTTTACTGATCCTCTCTATTGTCTATTTAGATCCCATTTTTTACTGACATATAATTCACATACCATCGAATTCACCTATTTATATATTTCAGTGATTTTGAGTATATTCTCATATAAGTGCAACTATCATTACAGTCAATTTTGAACATTTTTATCACTTCAAAAAACAAATCTAGGGCTTCCCTGGTGGCGCAATGGTTGAGAGTCTGTCTGCCAATGCAGGGCACACGGGTTCGTGCCCCGGTCCGGGAAGATCCCACATGCCACGGAGTGGCTGGGCCCGTGAGCCATGGCCGCTGAGCCTGTGCATCTGGAGCCTGTGCTCCACAATAAGAGAGGCCACAACAGTGAGAGGCCCATGTACCGCAAAATAAATAAATAAATAAATGAATGAATAAAACAAAAAACAAATCTAATATTCTTTAGGCATCACCTCCCTATATTCCCACCCTACTTGCCACAAGCTCTAAGCAACCACTAATCTATCTTCTGTCTCTGTAGATTTCACTATTCTGGACATTTCATAGAAAGAGAATCATACAATATAAGGTGTTTTGTGACTGACTTTTTTACTTAGCATAATATTTTGAAGGTTCATCTAGGTGATAGCATGCATCAGTATTTCATTCCTTTTTATAACCAAGTAATATTTCATTGTATGGACATACCAATTCTGTTCATCCATTTATCAGCTGATGGACATTTTGGCTGTTTCCACTTGTTTGCTACTATGAAAAATGTTGCTATAAACATTCTTGTTCAATTGGTGTGAACATATGTTTTCATTTCTCTTGGGTATACATCTAGGAGTAGAATTGCTGGGTCATATGGTAATTTCATGTTTAATTGTTGGAGGAACTGCTTAGATGGTTTTCAATTGAGTGACGCCATTTTACTGTCCTACCACTATTTTTTTAAATAGTGTGAAGTGTGAGTCCTCCTACAAGTTGGAGATTATTGATACCCTCTAAAGTTTGTTTTCTGTTTGTCCTACTTGTTTTATTAATTATCTCTTCTTCTATGGCACAATCTATTTAATTCTTATGTTGCAAACTTAGCTAATTAATTTCTAATAAGTTTCCTTTCAAATATGTGTGTGTGTGTGTGTGTGACACAGATTACAAGTATTGATTTACAGGTTCCCAGCAAGGGTTTTTTTTTTTTGGTCTAAATATTTAGTAAATTCTGACAGAAATTGTCATTAAATAATAAAATAGAGCTTACAGTTTCAAACTTAATAGAGTAAAGGTAGACTGCTATAAATATTTCATGATTCCAGAAGAAAAGGAAAAATATGAAAGGATTTAGACAAGTAGGAAAAAAAGGAAGATTTAAACCAAATTAGTAACTACATTTAATGCAAATGGATTGGCTGCTCCAAATGAAAAGAAAATAAGTGTCAGATTGTATAAAATTACATGTAACTATGTGCTATCTTCAAGAGACATACCCAAAGAAAGTGGAAGAAGTAAATAATAAATGCAAGAGCAGAAATTAATGACATAGAAAATAAACAACACAAATTCAAAAGCTAACACTTGGCTCTTTGAAAATACTAATAAAAATGGCTATCTACTTGAGAGTCTTCTCAAGACCAAAAAGGAATAAAAAAAGATAGAAAGCACAAGAAACCAATATCATAAAGGTAAAAGGGTCATATATCACATACATATTACAGACTTTACAAAGGAAAAAATGAACAAAGTGTTTTCAAATAAATTTTAAATTTTATAAAAGTCACAGTCCCCTAGAAAAATATAACATCAAAATAGATTCAAACACAAATAGAAATTTATACATACATTTATACATTACAGACATTGAATCAGCACTCACTACTCTCACCATGAAGAAAGCTGAAATCCAAGATTTTTCACTAGTGTGTTCTAAAGAAAGGAAGAATTCCAGTAGTACACAAACTCTTTGAGAATAGAAAGAGGGAACACTATTCAACTACTTTTTAATATTTTCTTCATTTCAAGACAGGAAAGGGTAGTATAAGAAAGCATAATTAGAGGTGACCTTACCAAGGAAAACAGATGATAAATATAATATAAACAAACTGAGTCCAATATAAAAAGCTAATTTCATGACAGACAACCAAAATTATTTTACACAACAAAATTAATAAAATTAAACATACAAAAAAATTAAATCAAAAGTTTCTTATAATTTCAGCAGTCATGTATGATTTTACACAAACCTGCAGCTAATCTTATCAAAGTAGAAACAAACTTTCTTAAATGAAAATTAGCAATCTACCATAGAGTAACATTATAGATACAGGTGAGATGATTAAAGATTTAAAGATCAGGAAGAAGACAAGGATGCCCCCTGTCACCACTCTATTCAGTATTGTACTTGAGAGTTTAGCCAGTGGCGAAAGTCAAGAAAAAGAACTAAAATGTCTAAGGATTAGAAAAGAAAACACACAACTTGTTCTATTTATATATGATATGGTTGTGCACAGAGAAAATACAAAATAATGTACAGGAAATTGCTAGGATTTGTAAGAGAGCTTCTTAAGATTTCTAGATAAAAATCAATAAAAATAAATTGTGTTTTTATATAATAGCATCAAACAGAAAGTGATAGTAAAAAGAAAGAAATTCTTTTAGATAGCACCAAAAAGCTGAAGTAGCAATAAATCCAATAAGATATACAAAGCCTTTACAGACAACATTATAATAGTTTTTCAAATACCTTGAAGATTTCAGAAATGAATAGAGATATATTTTGTGTTTATAAGTTGGATATCTTAATAGTGAAAAGATGTTAAGTCTCTAAAGATTAAGTTATAGAGTAAGAAAAATCTAAGTGAAAATGTCAAAGATTTTGTTTTGGACCTGAAAAACTTCTTTAAAAATTTATACAGATTACAAAAGCCCACCACACACTTGAAGAATAATATAAATGTGGGAAAACTTGTTCTACTGAATATTTAGTGTTCTTATAAAGCTATAGTAACAAAGAGGGTGCAGTTTTGATATAGAGACAAACAAATGAACCAAAAGAAGACTTAATAGAGACACAGAAAAACAAACCAAAACATATATTATTAAAACAAAGTCATATGTATATATATGTACACACACACACACACATATGTATGGCACATCTGTATAACAGAGGTATCACAGCACCTCAACAAAGACATAACAAACTTTTCAATTAAAAAATGCTGAGCACTAGGGTATCCATAAAGAAAAAATAATTAAAATTGTATCATATTGTAAACAAAATTATTTCCAGATGGATTAATGACCTATATGTGAAATGGTACCAAATATATTTTAAAAGACAATATAGGAGGCTATCTTTAAGCCACAAAGTAGAAAGATGGAAAAAAGTATAAGCTTTAAAGGAAAAGATTGATGTATTTACCCACATTAAATTAAGAAATATTTTCCAGCAAAAGAAAACACAAAGATAGTTAAAAGAGAGGTCATGCCACAGAGTTTGAAAAGATCATTGCAACATACAGAGAGACTACTATGCAAAATATGAAAAGAACTTAAAAAGAATAAAGCTGGAGGTATCTCACGCCCTGACTTTAGACTATAGTACAGACCTACAGTAAACAATACAGTATGGTACTGACACCAAAACAGACATATGGAACAGAATAGAGAGACCAGAAATAAACTTATATACACTTATGGTCAATTAATGTAAGACAAAGGAGGCAAGAATGTTCAATAGGAAAAAGGTCTCTTCAATAAGTGGTGCTGGGAAAACTGGACAGCTACTTGTGAAACAATTAAATTAGAACACTTTCTCACATCATATACAAAAATAAATTCAAAATGGATTAAAGACCTAAATACAAGATCAGAAACCATAAAACTCCTTGAAGAAAACATAGGCAAAACACTCTGACAAAAATAATAGCAATATTATTTTGGATCTGTCTCCTAAGACAAAGGAAACCAAAGCAAAAATAAACAAATGGGACCTAAATAAACTTAAAAGCTTTTGCACTGAAAAGGAAACCACTGACAAAAAAAAAAGACAACCTACTAAATGGCAGAAAATATTTGCAAATGATATGACCTATAAGGGGTTAATATCTAAAATATATGAACATCTCATAAAACTCAATATTAAAAAAACAATTAAAAATGGGCAGAAGACCTGAATAGACATGTTTCCAAAGAATACATACAGGTGGCCAATAGGCACATGAAAAGATGCACATCACTAATCAACAAAGAAATACAAATCAAAACCACCATGAGATATCACTTCATACCTGTCAGAATGGCTATCATCAAAATGACTACAAATAACAAATGTTGACAAGGATGTGGAGAAAAGGGAACCCTAGTAAACTGTTGGTAGGAATATGAATTGGTGCAGCCACTATGGAAAACAGTATGAAGGTTTCTCAAAAACTAAAATTAGAACTACCATAAGATCCAGCAATTCCACTCCTGGGTATATATACAAAGAAAACGAAAATACTAATCCAAAAAGATGAATGCACCCAATGTTCACGGCAGCATTATGTACATTATTTACAATAGCCAAGATATGGAAGAAACCTAAGTGCCTGTTAACAGCCAAATGAATAAATAACATGTGGTATGATACACACACACACACACACACACACACTCACACACACAGAGAAATATTACTCAGCCATGAAAAAGAAAGAAATCCTGCCATTTGCAACAACATGGATGGACATGGAGGGTATTATTATTAGTGAAATAAGTCAGACAGAGAAAGACAAATACTGTATGTTATCATTTCTATGTGGAATCTAAAAACTAAAATGAATGAATATAACAAAACTGAAATACACTCACAGTTATAGAGAACAGACTAGTGGTTACCAGTGGGGAAAGAGAAGGAGGAAGGAGCAAGATAGGGCTAGGGGATAAAGAGGTATAAAATGTGTAAAATAAATCAGCTACAAAGATATATTTACAGTTCAGGAAATATGGCCAATATTTTATAATAACTTTAAATGGAGTATAATCTGTAAAAATATTGAATCACTATGTTCTACATCTGAAAGTAATATAATATTGTAAATCAACTATACTTCAATTAAAAAATGAAATAAACTCTTAAAAGCAAGAATAAAAAGGCAAATAACCCAATAGAAAAATAGGCCAAAAATTCAATAGACCCTTCAATAAACAGCAAATCCCAAAAGCCAATAACTATATTTAAAATTGTAAAATATTTATATTTTCACTAGTAATCATGAAAACTAAAATTCACACCATAATGAGGTACCACTACACACAGATTAGATAGGAAATATTAAAATAAATGATAACAACTAATGTCAAGGAATTTAAATATCAGTCACCACCACTGTTGGAAGTGTAAGTTGATTTGACCACTTGTCATTATCTTGTGGTTTAAGGACATATATTCTCTGTGACTCAGCATCTCATTCCTGAAACTTCCCTGTAACCCAGTAGTTCACTCCCTAGAGAAATGTGTTCTCCTGTGTACTAGGATACATATATAAACATGTATCTTGTTCAGCATTGTTCATTACAGCCATAAATAGAAAACAACACAAATATCTATCAACAGTATTATAGGAATGTGCACATAAGTAATAAATCTACAAAGAAAAACAATGAATGGGTTAACATATTAACATAAAAGTTAGGTAAGTGGTTATTGTTTGTGCTATGGGAGGGTTTTGTGATGATGCAAGGCATGGAGGGGATTCTTGGTTGTTGCCAATGTTCCATTTCTTGACCCGTGTGATTGTAACAATTGTTACTGCTTCATAATTTTCATTAAATGTACATAGAGTCTATAGATTTTCCATCTAAACTCACAAAGAAAAACAGCTATTGTGCTTACTACCTAGGGAGTTAAGTACACGGAAATGATGCTACAGATGAATACTTATGTCTCCACAGCGATGCTTGCTGGCCACAAAAGCTAAAGCACCAGGATAACTGCCTTTCCTTATTTTCAAATTCCAAGTCTCACATAAATGCACTGAGTTTGTGGAATTTCTTTTATATAAAGATCCCAAGCTGAAAGAGGGTTTGGGATTTTTTTTTTCTTAACTTCTATCCTCTGCCTTAGGAAGGTATACTAGAAAATGCAGTAGCCCCCTTATCCTCAGGGTATACATTCCAAGACCCCAGTGGTTGCATGAAACAGCAGATAGCACCGAATCCTATATATACTGTGTTTTTTTCCTATACTTACATACCTATGATAAAATTTATAAGATAGGCACAGTAAGAGGTTAACAATAACTAATAATAAAATGTAAAAATTATAGCAATATGCTATAATAAAAGTTATGTGAATGTGGTCCCTTCCTCTCTCAAAATATCTTATTGTACAAATTTAATGCCTTTTCCATCTTAACTAAGCACTTATCATGCACTGTGGCCATAACTTTTGCAATTTGAGGTGTGACCGCAAAACTAGCATGAATTTATTTTTCCTTCTTCACAATTTCACATACAGAAGATTCATTCTTACCATAGATCTTAGCAACCTCAGCAAATGATTTTTTCTTTCCTTATTAAACCAAGAACTTTCACCTTTTCACCTAAAGAAAGTACTTTACAGCTTCTCTTTGGCATATCCAAATTGCCAGCATCACTCCTCTTTTGCTTTGGGGCCATTATTAAGTAAGATAAGGGTGACTTGGACACAAGCACTGTGATACTGAGACAGTCAGTTCTATAAGGAAGAGGGCTACTAAGTGACTAAGGGGTGAGATACGCCAGACAAAGGGATGGTCCATACCCCGGTGGCTGGATGGATGATACAAGATTTCATCACACTACTCAGAAATTTATGAATTGTTTATTTCTGGGAGTTTCTATTTAATACTTTTGGACTTCGATTGACCGTGGGTAACTGAAACAGCAGAAAATGAAACCTCGAATAAAGGGAAATGACTATAGATCAAATAGATGCTGAATGCCAATCCACTTATTTCACTCTAGGAGTAATCTTGGATGAATCAATTATAATACCATCTGAACTCTCCAAATATCTTTAGTTCTTTCAGATTGGTAAGAAGTGGTCTTGTTAATGACATAAGTAATTCTTTTTCCCCTTGTCAATAAACAACATGGTGCACATATTCACTGAAGTGTGTCAAAACTCACACCTGTTAAATGACATTTTTCAAATTAACTTCCTTGATCTTGCCCTTAGAGAAGTAACATTTCTTGCTTTTTCAGAGTCCTTAACTCCAAGAATCAAGTTTATTATTTAACTATACCTACACTTCCAAATACACTCACCAATAGCCACTGTCCCCACAGAGTTTAGACTCTAGTCTTACCCTGAAGCATTTTTTCAAAGGAAAAAAAATCTCCCTAGAAAAAAAGTATTTATATTCTCTTTAGGTTTAGTCTTCCTATGGGTATCAAATAATATTCACTCCTTCCTTAAATCTAACACAGACAAAAAAATTCCTGAATCTATACCATGCCAACTTCTGAATTCTGAATTTGGGATATAGTAAATTAATGATTAATAGTTTCTTCTTCAACTTCCTTTAGTACAAACACACACACATCCTAATTTTCTTAGTCTTTTAAAATACCATCACAATTGAATAAGATTGCTAACTTCGGTATTATGATATCATAATATAGGATTTCCTACTATGGTACCATAAAACATTGATCTCTGATGGCTCAATCACACTGAAAAGCTCTACAAACTCTAGGGTTCTACAGCTGTAGTTCTCTTTTTGCACTGCTTATTGAGAGGAAAAATTTGTATTCATACCTTATAACTTCTCTTTAAACTTGCCTTCCATTCTTAGGTTACTTAAGATTTTGTATATTCAAATCTGTCCATAAATTGGAGTCAAATATTACTCTGATATTTGATTAGGTGCTAAAATCAGTGGAAAATATTGTTTAAGGGAGTAAAGTCAAAATTACCCTTGAAAATCTCTTAAATCAATCATAATATACACTGTCCACTAAATAATTTATATCAGTTCCTCTAAAGCTTATTTAATCAATTTCCCTTACCCATCCTCTCAATTAATTATTCAATGAATTATTTGAGAATGGCAGAGAATCATGAACTCCTAAATAATGCATTCTTCTTCTCATGTTCTTACTGGCTGTCTTCTCACTAGTTTCAAGCCCTGTTTCAAGTGTAGCTGGAGCGAAATACTGTATCAACTGCATTGCCCCCATCAATATTGCCATATCATTCAGGGCCTTTTCCTCTGTCTTCATAAACAATCTAATTTCCCTTCTATCATCCATTTTGGATGATGCAGATACACAAATGACCTTCCCCAGACTTCTTCCCTCTCTTCATAGCCTGATAACAGCTTGTGAATTTTTCCTATGGGAAACTAATAAACTCACTAGAAAGTATTAACCTAGGCATTCATGTTAAACCATGCATTCTCAAACTTGACACTCGGCCAGTGCTTCCAGGCCAAGATTACTACTTTTCTCAAGTTACTCCCCTGCTGAAAGAGTATTCATTACATCAGTTTACAAAAGCTGTGAGCACTCCCCTTCCTCAGCAACAATCTGGTAGTTTAGATAAACGGTGGAGTATTTCTTGGCTAATTTCTATGGTAGTCTTAGATGGCGGCACAGCCATATGTTATGTCACAGTACAGTAATCTCAGACAAGACCACAAGTATATAAATCCTCATTTATGTAGACTTGAATATCTGGAAGAGCATGAAAGAGGGTCTGTTACTAGAAGAAAAGCCTACTTTACAATACAAAACACATAGAGAACAGTGGAGAGCATGGATAGTGTTTTCCTCTTTTCCATTTAAAGTCTATACAGGTTTCAGCTTAAAGCTGCATCTCTGTAGGTTCTCCTTAACTTTTCTCCTCTTCACCATGACCTTGGTTTTTTTTTAGCTTTCTTCTTACTCTGCAAGGCTTGATTAGCAGTCAATAGGCTCCTTTCATCTTCTCAGCAAGATAGGCTGTGGGAGAGGTCAGGTACCTTGAAGGTCCTACGGAAATATGTTTTAATCTTTCAGTTAAACATCTACAATCAAAATTTCTCTTTCAAATGTTGATAGCCTTTATTTGGTGTTATGAAAATAGAAACGTTCTTTTCTCATCTAAGCTAAGGTTCTCTTCTAGGAGGGGGAAATGACCAAAAAAAGGGAGGGGGGACTTGGAGAAAACAAATCTTGTCTTACTGCGTAACACTGAAGACAGAACAGAATTATATGGCAATTTTTCTTGAGGAGATGATGACATTACACTGTGGTATTCTTTTTTCTTCTTTAATTAATTAATTTTTATTTATTTTTGGCTGCGTTGAGTCTTCATTGCTGCACGTGGGCTTTCTCTAGTTGCGGCGAGTGGGGGTTACTCTTCATTGTGGTGTGTGGGATTCTCACAGTGGTGTCTTCGCTTGCTGAGGAGCACGGGCTCTAGGCACGTTTGCTTCAGTAGTTGTGCCATGCAGGCTCAGTAATTATGGCACACGGGCTTAGTTGCTCTGGGCATGTGGGATCTTCCTGGACCAGGGCTCGAACCCATGTCCCCTGCCTTGGCATGCGGATTCTTAACTACTGCACCACCACGGAAGTTCTGCACTGTGGTATTCTAATGAGAGAAGTGGAATTTTTTAAAATTGTTTTGCATAGAGGGAATTTACCACCATAGTGGTGATATCTGACTTCTCTTGTGTCTTAACTTCTGTGACCTAAAGCCATTCAGCAGTGTTTTCTTGGTAGCTCTTGAAATACCACACTGTAGTAGAAGAAATTACAGACCTTTGTCCAATGTCTAAAGCCAGTTTATTAACCAGAAGCACAATTTAAGGACTCTGTACTTCAAATAAATCAAATCCTTATAGTCTCTAATTTATACATAATCTTTCAGTTCCATTATTTTTCATTTCCAAAGATCATTCTTTTTAAATCCACTAGGCTATATTTTCTACCTAAACTATATGTTCCATTAAAATAAAAGTATGGGGGTTGCTAAATGGGCCAAGATCCTCTCATGTTCTATCATGTATGTCATTAAAAATAATTTAGAAAACAATGTCATGTTTATTATCAGATTATGTGTCTGTTATAAAAGATACATTGGAAAACCAGGTTAATCATATGTGGTTTGATTGAGAAATTCAATCTTGATGAAGTAAAAAAATTTAAATGTTTAATTTTTTTCAGTAACTGCTACAAGGGAAATTTAATGCTTTTGCAGTCTAGACCAAAAATTACATCTAATTTTAAAGAATTCATTTAAGTAAATATATGGACATTTCATGTACCACTATTATTATGTTATTATTTTTATTGGGGGGATATTTGTTCAAAGCAACAACTCCAAATAGCCAAAAAGCTTCCCACATGCTCTTCTCTAAATTCCTGTTTTGTTTAATTATAACCCTGAGTTTAGAATTAAAAAGAAAAAGGGGGAAAGAGGGAGACCCTCCTCTGACTACAAGCACAATTAGCTGCCCATTAGCAGTTATGATCCTGGTCTTCTGCCTCTGATATCAGTGGCCTCTAATAACATGGGATGGGTTCACTCTGTGGCTTCAGCATGGGAAGAGTTTATGGTTCATCCTCATTCTTGCCTCTTTTACAACGGAAGAACCCCACCAAAGTGGAAGCCATGTCATACTTTTGTCACTTCCAGCAATAACCCCCTCCAACTTATTCTCTGGGCTACTGTTCGACCACACTGAGTTCTCTTTTAAGCTCTCTGAGAGTGACAGTGAACTAACCGGAGGACTGGTATTTTCATCATCTCTTACCCAGAAACACTGTTTCTTCTAACAGGTCTGACTGGTAGAACAAATGAAACAAATTTTCAAACAACAAAGTTTCAAGCACACAAAACCTATCAAATGATTTGTTTGTTGCTTTGTTTTAATCTCAATAACTGTAACTTTCATCTCTAGAAGTTAAATTTGATTCTTTTATGTATCTTCTATATTTCTACATAACTTTTTTTAACATGTGTGGTACAATTATAAGAGCTATTTTGACTTCCTTATCTTCTCATTCTAACATCTGTGCCAGTTTTGAGTCACTCTCAAGTGATTATTCTTATTCTAGTTCATCTTTTCCTGTCTCTTTGTATGCCTGGTAATCTTTGGTTGGATGACATAACTTATTAATTTTGCCTTGTAGTAGTGATGAATATTTTTGTATTTCTATAAATATTATTGAGTTTTGCTCTGGAACACAGTCAAGTTACTTGGAAAGGTTTTCACCTTTTTGTGTCTTGCCTTTAAGATTTGTTCTGCTCTCAAAAACTTCATTAGTTCAATGTTTTATATCTATTGTTTAGATGATGAAAATGAAATTCCTAGAGAAAATGTAAAAGCCATGTACCTGGCTGTGGTAGGATCTCAAAAATTATCATTGAATAATTTGAATTCATATCCCTCTGATTCTAAAAACACCATGGTGCCACTCTTCACAACGTTTCTCTGTTTTAAATTAACTCACTTATTAGCTAGATGAAAAGTCCCTCAAAAGTTTCTTAAATATCAAATTTAAATACTGTGCTAAAAAAACAATATAATAATTTTCTTACCACTGGCTCTAACAATTTACTCATCTAATTCAGGCTTTTCATTTAACAGTAATTATATATGGTTATAATATGTGAGAATATGCAACGAGAACTTACGTTGGAAAAACATCTGTTCTTACATTTCATATTATAAAAATGTTTTCACTGTACAGGAAAAGCCAGACATATTCTAAAATATTTATTTGCAAGAATGTCTTGGATATATATTTTCCTTTAATAATTAATAAAACTAAGAACTGACAATAGCATTGATTGAGAAGGTGTATAATTTTGAGGTTCCTGCCTCAGAGATGATGTTAATCTTCATGTTCACATTTCATGTAGTTTAGTTCAGAAAAAAGTTTTCATTTTCCTCTTTGTAACTAAGAGAATCCCCATTCTGCATTCAGAACAGTAACAGTAAAAAACCAAGGCCTACTTTATATAAAGTCAGAATTCACAAACACACACACACCCATATATACATATATATATATATATATATATATATATATGTATATATATATATATATATATATATATATATAACTTCCTTATTCTTGTTTCCAAAATATTATTGTAAAGAAAATTATGACTTATGTGGTATTTATTCATGAATAAACTCTAATGGAGAGTTCTGCTGCTCGTTTTTGTCCAGTGTATGAACACATATATAAGTTATGGAAATCCCCATCTTATGAGGAAGAATCTGTCTCTCATTATAGAGATTGAAAATGCCAGCTACTTAATCTCTGAGTGTCCTTTAAAGCCATAGGCTATCATATGACCTTAGCTCTGACAATCAGTTATATCCATTCTGGAGACTGGACTAGAAGCTACTGACAAGAAGAAAAGACTGCTTAGAATATATTCTGGCAGTGGAAAGCACAAACTGTTTTCAGTATCCAGAACAAATGTATCAGTGATTCATATTACTGTATTTAGCATCCCCTATCATTGATATTTGTAGTTCTAGCTGAAGTGTCTCTGCCCAGTGACTCTTTCACTAGGTTGCTCCCTGGACCAATTCTACAGCATGATTCCTAGGCATAAGTTTAAACTTCCAAACACCAATCCTGTTTGTTGAATCTTTTATTTAGAGATTCCATAAACTGTCCAATATCTTTTTAATAGTTTATTTTCTACTTAATTAACCCAGAGTAAGTCACCGATTGCTCTAACATAAAAATTGATACCAGGAGAGATCACAGACAACAGATCATTGAGGATATAGGGGAAATTGCCATCACTTATCTAGCCTGGTTGGCACTGAAGACAGTAAATCTCTAGTTGGCAATAAGAAACAACTTGAGATAAAAGTATCCTTAGAGTGTCCTGGAACTTAAAGCCTACTAGTGACCTGACTAGGGAAAATCAAGTAGTAACTCACATGTAAAAGTATGAAGGTCCTGGGACTTCCCTGGTGGCGCAGTGGTTAGGAATCCACCTGACAGTGCAAGGGACACGGGTTCGAGCCCTGGTCCAGGAAGCAACTAAGCCCACGAGCCACAACCACTGAGCCCGTGTGCCACAACTACTGAAGCCTATGAGCCTAGAGCCTGTGCTCCGCAACAAGAGAAGCCACGGCAATGAGAAGCCCACACACTGCAATGAAGAGTAGCCCTCACTTGCCACAACTAGAGAAAGCCTGTGCACAGCAATGAAGACCCAATGGAGCCAAAAATAAATAAATAAATTTATCTTTTCAAAAAGTATGAAGGCCCTGAGTATTCCAAATCTGTAGGGTGTCATGGTTACTTCTAAGGGCACTGGGAGAGCATCCTTTCCCAATTGTATATTCTTAGCTCCCTTGTTAAAGATCAGTTGGCTGTATATGCATATGTTTATTTCTAGTCTCTTTATTCTGTTCCATTAGTCTGTCTTTTTGCCAGTACCATGGTCTTTTGAGTACTGTAGGTTTGTAATATATTTTTTGAAATCAGAAACTCTTATGCCTCCAACTTTGCTCTTTCTCCGAACTGACAAATGGTGTTGGTGAAATTGGATATCCACATGCAAAAGAATGAAACTGGACTCTTGTATCATACACAAAAATCAACTCTAAATGGATTAAAGACTTAAACATAAGATCTGAAACTGTAAAACTCCTAGAAGAAAACATAGGGGGAAAGATCCTTGACACTAATTTTGGCAATGATGTCCTATCTATATGACACCAAAAGCACAGGCAACAAAGCAAAAATGGGCAAGTAAAACTACATCAAACTAAAAACCTTCTGAACAGCAAAGGAAACAATCAACAAAATGAAAAGGCAGCCTATGGAATAGAAGAAAATACTTGCAAACCCTGTATCAGATAAGTGGTTAATATTCAAAATTTATAAGAAACTCCTATGACTTAATAGCAAAAAAAAACCCCAAACAACCCAATTTAAAAATGGGCAATCGACTTGTACAGACATTTTTCCAAAGAAGATACATGAATGGTCAACAGATATATGAAAAGGTACTCGACATCACTAATCATCAGGAAAATGTAAATCAAAACCACAATGAGGGAATTCCCTGGTGGTCCAGTGGTTAAGACTCTGTGCTTTCACTGCTGAGGGTGCAGGTTCAATCCCTGGTCAGGGAACTAAGATCCCACATGCCACACAGTGCAGACCAAAAAATCCCCCCCCCAAAAAAACCATACAATGAGATATCATCCCGATCCTGTTAGGATGGCTATTATAAAAATAAAAAAAATAAAGTATCGGTAAGGATGTGGAGAAATTGGAACTACCGGGTACTGTTGGTAAGAACGTAAAATGGTAGAGTTGCTATGAAAAATAGTATGGAGGGTCTTGAAAACCTTAAAAATAGAATTATCACGTGACCCAGCAATGTCACTTCTGTGTATGTAGTCTAAAGATTTGAAATCAAGATCTAAAAGATATTTCTGCACTACCATGCTCACTGCAGCATTATTCATGATAGCCAAGATATGGACAAAATATCCATTGATGGATGAATACATCTTTAAAATGTGATATATACATACAATAGAATATTGTCCAGCCTTAAAAAAGAAGGAAAATCTGCCATGTGCAGTAATATAGATATACCTGAAGACGTTATGCTAAGTGAAATATGCCAGTCACAGAAGAACAAATACTGCATGATTCCACTTATATGAGGTATCTAAAATAGTCAAACTCGTAGAAACAAAGAATAGAATGATAGTTGTCAGGGGCTGTATTATACACTTAAAAATGTGAGAGTAGATCGCATATTGTTTTCTTACCACAATAAAATTTCTTTTCATAAATTAATAAAATAAATTAAAAATAAAGACAACAGGATACACCAATGTAATAAGAATGTAATATTCCAGTCTTAAATTCCCAGCTCAAGATAAGGCCAAAATATCATTAACTTTCTGTGAATGTGATAAAAGTCTTACTTCTTGCATCCACAGGTTGAGATAGAATAACACTAAACATTTAATTCTGATGACTGCTTTATTATGAGAGTTTAATTGGCATCTTGGAATGGGGCATTGACTGAAAAGGAACTGGACTTCTTTGTAGTGGGATGAGGATATAATGGTAGATTCCAATAAAGAACGGACTCTCCAACCATCACTTGCCATCTTTCTAAGGAGAAGTCAAGTTTACAATATATAGTAACATTTTTTTCACCATGATTGGAGACATGTAATGACTTAGCCAAGAAGAGCTACCTAGAAAATGGAAGTCAATTTTTCCCATCCCAACCTCTTTAGCCTTCCCTGTATTGATTCTTGGTACCTTCGATACCACTATTCTCCACTAGTCAGGGTGGAGACATGAAGATGAAATGATAAATGGCAGTTTGACTTAAGTCTGCCTCCCAGTAGGACTAGTAGGATGCCCCAAAATTCCATAAATATTTCATTAGTTTCTTAGTATATCATTAAAGTAGTACACTCAGCCACAAGCAGAATCACCATCTTGGCTGCATGTCTCAGGGAATAATATTTTTATTAGGAAGAGCCCACTAAAAGCCCCAAGAGCTTCCTCTATTTATTATATTAATATGTCAAAAGCATGATTACATCCCTAAGAGAATCACAGTGATTAGTTTCACTACTGAAGATTTTACAAATTCAGGATTGGTGATTTCTATCATATTCCCTTTTAAAATTTCAATATGTCTAGTGTAGAAGTCAGAGTATTCAGGAGTAAAACAGAAGATTGTTATAAATTTGATCAGCTAGAGACAGCAAATTGAGACCGTTGTTCTATATGTGGTCTCTTCACTAGAACAAATCAATAAGGTTCTAAGGAACCTGCTTTGCTTTCTAAGTAATCGATAGCTATTGATTAGGCACATGCTTTTATTCCTTTACTCTAAAAAGCTGAGAACATCAGAACAATTTGCTTGCAAATCACAAGGCAGCAGTATGAATTTCACTGTACTGTCTCAACTTTTTCATTCTATATCACAGCTTAGCTCATAGGGACCTTGACCTTCTGACATCACACTTATCCTCTATTTTAATGACCTCGTGCTCAGAGAACCTACAGATCAGTAAATAGACTATCCAAAGTGTCTTGGCAAGACCCATGTCTGCCTGAAAGTCATAGATAAATTGCATGAACCTTGACCATTCCCTATGTTTTAGGAATCTCCCACTTTATGAGGCAAATCCACCTTTCACCATAGAAGCTAAACATCTCAAGTACTTGTTTTCTCAGTCTCCTTTGAAACTAGGGCATTAGCACAAATTCGGAATTCTATCAGTTGGATGCATATGCCCCAGATTTGCAATTAAAAGCTGCCAGTGAGTGAGTGGAAAACAGCAATTGTAGAGTCTATACTGGTCACATAAAAGAACCCTAGTGGAAGCAATATCCTCTTTCCAGCAGCATCTAACGTTCTGTGTTTGTGAGCTCAGCATTACAATCTGCAGAGTAATCAAGTAATCCAGCAGTAGTGGCAATCTCATCTTCACCACATCAGACCATGAAATAAGTTTAGACATTTCTCCTGGCTGATAGTTTGGACCAACGTTTCTCTGACTCTCCAAACCATTCTGTGAGCTACTCTATATCATTGTAATAAATTCATTTTCTTAAAGTTATCTAAGTCATATCATGTTGCTTAAAACCAAGAGTTCTGCCAATACACCCAATTGGCATTTAGTAAGCATCTTCACCTGGCCTTATCAGACCCTAAAGGAAACTAGATAAATAGGATACAAACTCTGTTAGTGCATATGCTTGTGGGGGAAACTGTGATGGTGTTAGAGTACACACATATGTAATAAACCATGGGAGTATAGCTAAAATTTTGCTTTTCTTATGCTAATTGTGATTTCTTCTTTGTGAATTATTAAAGTAAAATGCTTAATTCCTGAACATTTGGATCTATTTTAAAATAATTTTCGTTACTGATTTCTAACTCAACATCTCAATGGTCAGAAAGCATATTTTATTGTATTTCAGTCTTTGAAATATGTTGAGACTTGCTTTATCTACAACCATATAATTAATTTTGTAATATAGTCTATATATACTTGTTAAAAGTGTGATTTCCATCATTGTTGCATAGAGCGTTTTATATATTTCAAATTGATCAAGTTTGATATTTGTGTTAAAAATCTTCCATGGACTTCTGGCTGGTTGTTCTACCTACTACTGAGAGAGTTGTGTTACAACCTCCCATGATGATTGTGGATTTACATATTTATTCTTCTTTTCCTGTCAATTTTTGCTGTATGAATTTTTAAAAACATTATTGTTTGTATGAAATCTTAGATTTATTACATTGTTTTAGAGAATTGATCTTTTAATCATTATGGTATTTGAAACAAATTCTACAGGTAAGCCATTTGAATAAGATAATTTAACAAGATTGCTGAATCCAAGGTGAGTATTTTAAAAAATCAATTGTATTTGTACAGACCAACAGCAAATAGGATATTCAGAAAACGATGCTCTTGATGGTAATATCTAAAAAGTAAAACACATAAAAATAAATCTAATGAGGGATACGAAGACTTCTATATGCAAAATTATGAAGCAGTACTGAGAAAAATTAAAGAATACCTAAATAAAGGGATATACCATGATCATGGACTGAGGGACTCAACTTATTAGAGAAATCAATACTCCACATATTAATCTCAGTTTCAACATAGTCAAGTCCCATTAATTTGGGGTTTTTTATTTTTGTTTTTGTGTTTGGCTGTTATATTTGTTGCATATGTGTTTGTTTGTTTGGTTTTTATTTCTTTGGAGAGATTAACAATGGTTTTAAAATCACTGGGATGTGTGTCCTCCTACAATTTAAAACTGCTACTCTCTTCCTCATTGATGCTTAAAATTTCATATTTAGATATACATTCTATAACTTTACCTTTCTTTGCCCCTCTTAAGTCTCACTCCTCACACATCCCTGGGAGAGGCAGCACCTTAAGGCTTGTAAGCCATTTACATTTCAGTACAGGTTTGATATAAGTTTCCTAGAAGAAGTTTTGGTAGGAGAAGGAGAGAACAGACATAAGAGGCACCTAAAAGGGCAAGGAAAAAAGAAAATGAGTTCAATAAAGACAACCACAGATTGGAGAATCTTTCTTTTAATAACATCAGTTAATTTTTTCTCAAAAATTTCCAGTTAAGCAGTAGAGATAAATATCTTTTAGATATGGGGATATCAATAAAGGCTGAAGTTTTACTAAGCTTACAGAGTTGAAAGTAAAAGGATAAGTATTGTTAATATCAATATTATCATTTAGAAAATGCTTTTTACATCTTTTAGGTTTAGTTCAGAAACAAATAATGTTTTAAGTCATCTCCAAATGCTCAAAGGGCAAATAATTTATTCTATATATGACAATTATAATAACACAACACTTTGACTCCTTAAGTATGATTTGTAATTCAAACTTACCCCTCATTTATTACAAAAAAAGTTTATTCCTTTGATCTAAATTTACTAAAATAGATATAAATTGTCTGTGTTAGATAATATTTTCAAATGTAACTTCCTTGTCTTACAATACCCTCACTTGAGACAGGCAATATAATAGATGTATTATTAAAATGCCTGCTCTTTCTACAATCTAATGGTTTTCAACATGACTTAGTCAATCAGTAAATACTTACATCAAAAGTTACTGAGACCAGGGACTTCTCTGGTGGTCCAGTGGGTAAGACCCTGTGCTCCCAATGCAGGGGGCCCGGGTTTGATCCCTGGTCAGGGAACTAGATCCCGCATGCATGCTGCAACTAAGAGTCCACATGCTGCAACTAAGATTCCGCATGCCACAACTAAGAAGTCTGCATGCCACAACTAAGACCCAGTGCAGCCAAATAAATAAATATTAAAAAAAAAGAATAAAAGTTACTGAGACCAGTCGTTTTTAAATTGTATTCTTGGAGTTTGGGGATTTTGTCAAGGACATTTATGAGTTTATGAAAGAGCGGAGGGTACAAATAATCAAAGCCACACTTATTTTGTATTTCATAAAGTTATTGGGATTACATGTCAAATTTTGTTTGAAAGATGGGATATGTTCTATTAAACATCTGGATGTCACTGACTGTACAGACGCTTTTCAAATGTAGAGGTTAATAATAATAATAACAATAATAATGCATATTGAGCATTCATTAAATACCAGGCACTGTTTGAGTGCTTAAGAGGCACTAACTTATTTCATTCTAACATCAATCCAGTGATCATTATCTCAATTTTAAAGACGTAGAAATGAAGGCACAGAAAAATTAAATATCTGTCCCAGTTAGTAAATGAAAGAACAATAATCAAACTCAGGCTATTTAACTCCAGTACGTTCACTCTTACCCACAACACTAATTCACTTTCTTAGGACCTCCTTAGAATAGAAAAATGGACAATCTTAAAAGTCAGAAAAAAAGAGACAAAATAGACTAAATGAAGTTTCTGATCAGAAAAGCAGCAATACAAAAGTGGTATTAAAAAATATTCATCTGGTAATTAATGTAAAATAAATAATAGGAGAACCTAACTTTGGGTATTTGGGCTCATTCATTTATTAATGAATATTAATTGATCTAGTTATCATCCTTTGTGATTAGGCTACATTAATGAACAAAGCATAAAGAAAATTCTGCCCCCTTGGACTTTCTAATGGATCCAGAGACTAGTTACCTTGGCCCAAAGACCTGGCCTAGGAGGATAGCAAGGAGCCTACAGAGTGTTAGTTGAAAAAACATTCAAATTTTTTTCTATCTAAAGGCTATGGCAGAGATAGAAGAATGAGAAAATCAGAAAGCGGGACTAGGTTTGGAGAGAAAACCGATTTTGAATATCTATCTTTCAAGGAATAGCAAGACATCCATTTATGAATATTTAGAAGGCAATTAGCAATACAAAGTTGGGGCTTTAGTGAGAGTACATTACATGGATACCATAGCCATTTCCCACTGAGGTAATAGCCAATCCAATGGCAGGTTTTAGCTGGAAACATAAAATTGAATCAATAGTCTGATAGAGGAGAACCAGCACACAAAATACAGAAGTATGGTGAATTCCCAAAATAATGGAATGGGAAAAATCAAAAAGAAACACTCAAAGTAACAAACTGATTTGCTAAATATGTAAAAAGAGTAACAGGTAGTACATAGTCAACACAATTACAGCAAGAGATAAGAGTCATCTGTGAGGAGCAAAAGATCAAAAGCAATTGAGATTTTAAAGTAAATGAGACAGAAGAAAAACCTTTGAATTTGGAAATTATAAAGCCATTACTGCTGTGGAAAATAAAATCTTGGTGCAATGTGGAATGAAAGCAGGGTGAAAAGAGAACATAAAGAGTTTGTATATGTCATTTGTTTTGCACATATAGTACAAGGAAGGGGAGGAATAGACCATTAGGAAGAAGGGCATGCTTCATGTTGGTGGTAACTGCATCAAGAACACTACAGGATTTTGAAACCACAAATTAGCTGAGGATTAGAGAAAACTTTACTTAGCTTTGGAAAAGCTGTGCTTCAAATAGCTTACGGATAGCCTAACTAATTCCTTAGTCTTTCCACTACTATATGCTACTTCCAATAGAGTAATACAAACCTGTCACTTGTTTTTATTTTTCTTATTTTATTTTTTTATTTTTTAAAAATATTTATTTATTTATTTATTTATGGCTGTGTTGGGTCTTCGTTTCTGTGCGAGGGCTTTCTGTAGTTGCGGCGAGTGGGGGCCACTCTTCATCACGGTGCGCGGGCCCCTCACTATCGCGGCCTTTCCTGCTGTGGAGCACAGGCTCCAGACGCGCAGGCTCAGCAATTGTGGCGCGCGGGCCCAGTTGCTCCGCGGCATGTGGGATCCTCCCAGACCAGGGCCCGATCCCGTGTCCCCTGCACCAGCAGGCAGACTCAACCACTGTGCCACCAGGGAAGCCCTCACTTGTTTTTAATAATGCTTGCTCATTTCCCCAGCAGTTTTCTCTTAATCTACTATCTTTGACTTCCTTGCCTTAGCTTACAGTAATACTTTAATACAGGGACTATAACAATAATGCTGGACTCATTTATAATTCCATCTCTTCAAACACATTTTCCCACATAAAATGTTGTTAGGATTAAGTAAAAAGAAAGTAAAGTGACAAATAAGAAAACCCTCTTTTAAAAAGATTTTTTTAAAAACCTTTGCTCTGAAAGGCGGATATGAATCACTGACAACACATATTTGGGTATTAGCTAGGTGTAATAAAGTTCTCACACTCTTTCACTCAAGCTTTGTTTCAGTCCAACTGTGCCCTCTACAGTCTTATCAAGTGAATGAAGGTGACTTTAGCTTGAAAGGAATCTGATAAGTCTCTGATACTCAGTCCACACTTTTCAGACACGAAAGCAATATTTGATTCTTTATAAAAATTTCCGACCTATTTAATTTGGGGGAACTCTCTAAGATAAAAAGTAATTAAATTTAACAAGTGGATACATTTGCTTGGCTGTGTGATGACCACTGGAAAAGAAAATAAAGTTTTATATAGTCTAATTGTGTCCTTCAATACTGAAAACTATTATTAGTGACAATGTTGAATTTTACCTGAGCCCTCGAATCCTGGAAAACAGCAAAAGTTAAGATATCTCTCTGCCCTTTGTGTTGTGGAAAACATCTTAATCCTAAGAACCACCACAGATGCCTCCTCTTGTTTACCAATGGCAATGCCAGACAAAGATATTCCAAATTGCCATTTTTTTTGGTCTCATAAATTATCATCTGAAGTGTTTATTCCTACTAATCAATTGGAACAAACTGCTTATTAATCAAACTGTAAAGCTTCACTCCTTCCTCCAGGCTCCAGAACTCTGACTCACTGTCAGACTGAGTCAACATATAATCTCTCCTAAGAACAGGCTGAGCTCAGGGTAAAATATTCCCTGATCTACCATCCACTCAAGCTACTCTTTTATCCCATTTTCCCACAGCCTACACTTAATACCCTTGTTACTTACTCTCAAGAGAAGAAAAACCCCTTTTGATTAACCACTGAGAGGCTTGCAGATCTTAGGGTCACAGCATTCTCCCTAATGCAATAGTTCTCCTCCCCCAATTGCAATTGACCCCTCCTCGCACTTAAACTTTTCAGTAAAGTTTCTCCTTACTATGCTGGTATTGTTTGGTTTTTTTTTAGTTGACATTGGCAACTGATAGAAGAAGTAAATATTGCTGCATCTGGATATATGTGATAATGGGGGATTGAAAACTCTAAAATTTTTAATTAATTTTTATTGGAGTATAGTTCTTTTACAATGTTGTGTTAGTTTCTTGCTGTACAGCAAAGTGAATCAGTCATACATATACATATATCTGCTCTTTTTTAGATTTCCTTCCCATTTAGGTCACCACAGAGCACTGAGTAGAGTTCCCTGTGATATACAGTAGGTTCTCATTAGTTACCTATTTTATACATAGTAGTTATATATGTCAGTCCCAATCTCCCAATTCATCCCACCCACCCCTTCCCCCCTTGGTAACCATAAGGTTGTTCTCTACATCTGTGACTCTATTTCTGCTTTGCAAATAAGTTCATCTCTACCATATTTCTAGATTCCACACATAAATGGTACTATACAATATTTGTTTTTCTCTGTCTGACTTACTTCACTCTGTATGACAATCTCTAGCTCCAACCATATCTCTGCAAATGCACTATTTCCTTCCTTTTTATGGCTGAGTAATATTCCATTGTATATATGTACCGCATCTTCTTTATCCATTCTTCTGTTGATGGATATTTAGGTTCCTTCCACGTGCTGGCTATTATAAATAGTGCTGCAGTGAACACTGGGGTGCATTCATCCTTTCGAATTATGGTTTTCTCTGGATATATGTTCAGGAGTGGGATTGCTAGGTCATATGGTAGCTCTATCTTTTGTTTTTTAAGAAACCTCCATATTGTCCTCCATAGTGGCTGTACCAATTTACAGTTCCACCAACAGTGTTGGAGGGTACCCTTTTCTCCACACCCTCTCCAGCATTTATTGTCTCTAGATTTTTTGATGATGGCCATTCTGACTGGTATGAGGTGATACCTCACTGTCATTTTGATTTGCATTTCTCTAATGCTTAGTGATGTTGAGCATCTTTTCATGTGTTTGTTGGCCACCTGTATGTCTTCTTTGGAGAAATGTCTATTTAGGTCTCCCACCCATTTTTTGATTGGGTTGTTTGTCTTTTTGATATTGAGCTGAATGAACTATTTGTATCTTTTGGAGATGAATCCCTTGTCAGTTGTTTTGTTTGCAACTATTTTCTCCCATTCTGAGGGTGTCTTTTCATTTTGTTTATGGTTTCCTTTGCTGTGCAAAAGGTTTTAAGTTTCATTAGGTCCCATTTATTTATTTTTGTTTTTATTTTCATTACTCTAGGTGGTGGGTCGAAAAAGATCTTGCTGTGGAAAACTGTAAATATTAAATGATTTGGTTCATTCAGTGAATTATGAGTGTTAATGAATACATTAAACAGTCCACAAAGAGAGAGTCCTTTAAGCATCTGCTGTGTGCTAGGGTATCCTCTACTAGGCCACAATTAGAAAAATCTGTTTGCTCAAAAAGCACATAGGTCAGTACAGAAGACTAACATAAAACCATCATGAGATGCATTGATAGAAATGTACACACAGTGCTATGTTTACATTTGATAAAGTCATTTACTATGAGTGCCTAAGGTCTATGGCAGGAAAATAATGTGACAAGAAAAGTTTTATAGTACAGGTGATATCTGAGAAGACCATCAAAGAATAAACACGACTCTGTCAGATGAACAAACTGTGAAGAATCTGTATTTGGCATTGGGAACAAAGTGATCACAAAAAGCCCAACTAATACCATGGTTCCTCTGGAGAGCAAAAGTAGTTGGAACTGACTCAACTGTAGCTCACATATGTAAGACAACTGAAGGAGAGCTGGAAAGATGAGCAGATACAAAGCAGCACAGCCTTTTACAACTATGAAATTTGGGGACTGCACAACTCCAGGGGGTACCATTCATAACAATGTGAATGTGAATGACACATGCTGGAGTTGTGTACAGCACTGAGCAAGACCTCTGAGCAGGTACCAAATTAGTAGAGTATTTTTATGCCAAGTGTATAAGTTAGGATGCTTTTGGTAGCAAAAAATGGAAACCAAATCTGTCTGTCCTCAACTTTAAGAGGATTTTGGAAAGAACATCAGGGATCATGTAACAGAGGAGGACTCTATGGGGCCTTCCTAGGATAGACCCCTCCCCCATATCCTCTACTTTAGCTCCTCTCTGAAGTGCATAGATAACAGTATTTGATGCACATTTCCTGCTTTACAGATGCTAAAACACCCACCATATGGAAGGTTAACTACTTAATGACCATGAGCACATAGCCCCCAGGCCTACTGGAGCCAAAGAATTGATGACCTTAACCGCTGGGACACTGTCCTGTAACCTCACTATCAACCAAACAGAGAACTGTGCACAAGCTGATCACATACCCTGGGATTCCCCTCCCTCACCTTGCCTTTAAAAACACTTTGCTGAAACCCATCAGGAAAATGAGGCTTTTTGAGTACTAGCTGTCCCGGACTCTTTGTATGGCGCCTTACAATAAAAATGGCACTTTCTTTCACCACAACCCAGTGTCAGTAAATTGGGTTTACTGCATGTGGATAAGTGGACTCAAGTTTGCTTCAGTGACACTCACAGTACTGCTATGGGGCTTTTGCACAGCAATGGGAACCATAAACAAGACGAAAAGACAACCCTCAGAATGGGAGAAAATATTTGCAAGTGAAGCAACTGCCAAAGGATTCATCTCCAAAATTTGCAAGTAGCTCACGCAGCTCAATATCAAAAAAACAAACAACCCAATCCAAAAATGGGCAGAAGACCTAAATAGACATTTGTCCAAAGAAGACATACAGATTGCCAACAAACACATGAAAGGATGCTCAGCATCACTAATCATTAGAGAAATGCAAGTCAAAACCACAGTGAGGTATCACCTCACACTGGTCAGAATGGCCATCATCAAAAAATCTACAGACAGTAAATGCTGGAGAGGGTGTGGAGAAAAGGGAACCCTCCTACACTGTTGGTGGGACTGTAAATTGGTATAGCCACTATGGAGAACAGTATGGAGGTTCCTTAAAAAACTAAAAAAGAGAACTACCATACGACCCAGCAATCTCACTACTGGGCATATACACTGAGAAAGCCATAATTCAAAAAGAGTCATGGACCACAATGTTCATTGCAGCTGTATTTACAATAGCCAGGACATGGAAGCAACCTAAATGTCCATCAGCAGATGAATGGATAAAGAAGGTGTGGCATATATATACAATGAAATATTACTCAGCCATAAAAAGAAACGAAATTGAGTTATTTGTAGTGAGGTGGATGGACCTAGAGTCTGTCATACAGAGTGAAGTAAGTCAGAAAGAGAAAAACAACTACTGTATGCTAACACATATACATGGAATCTAAAGAAACCCAAAAGGTTCTGATGAACCTAGGAGCAGGACAGGAATAAACACAAAGACATAGAGAATGGACTTGAGGACACAAGGAAGGGGGAAGGTTAGGCTGGGACGATGTGAGAGAGTAGCATGGACATATATACACTACCAAATATAAAAAAATAGAGAGCTAGTGGGAAGCAGCCGCATAGCACAGGGAGATCAGCTGGGTGCTTTGTGACCACTTAGAGGGGTGGAATAGGGAGGGTGGGAGGGAGATGCAAGAGGGAGGGGATATGGGGATATATGTATACATATAGCTGATTCACTTTGTTATACAGCAGAAACTAACACACCATTGTAAAGCAATTATACTCCAATAAAGATGTTTAAAAAAAAGAAAAAGAAAAAGAAAAGAATGGAGGTTTTGTAAAGAGTAGGGAAAAGCCAAAAAGTGCTGGATATAATTGAGGATTTCTGTATTAGAGATTCTGCAGCACTGAAGTACAAGAAAATTGAGTAGGGGGATGAAGATTTAAGAATGTTCAACTTTTTATGAATTTAATTCCTTTCACCTTTTTTTTAATGAGTAATGGTTACAATTTGAATTCCTTTATAAATTACTTTTGGGTGATGGTGTTTTTTAAAATGCATCTCTGTACAAAGACTCTCGCTGAAATTTATTACGGTGGCCTAAATAAATTAATACATCTTGAAGGTCTTAGTGGTAAATCACCACGTTTAATTCCAAGAGAATTTAAAAGGTAAAGAAAAATTAGTTTCAAAAATATTCTCAACAAGTTGACATTTATGAAAAATTTTGAAAGATGAGCAGCTATGGGCATACCACCTTATTTTAGCTGATGAACTAATGAATATAGACTTCACACATTTTCAAAATACTGAACTGCCTTTTCTTCTATAGCAATCCTCAACATATACCAGGTTAAAAAAACTAATAATCTTAAATCATGATTTCTTCCCTAAAATCCCCTTTCTACTCATTTATAAATCCTCCTTAACATTATTTTTTTCCTATCATATTTCTTAGCCTTGATTATTTCATGTATTTGATGTACAAATGTATTGACCACTTACAATATGTACAAGATACTTTTTTTTAAAGCTACATGTTAGTTAACTCTTTTGTGCTTGGCACTGGAAGATACACTGTTGGAAGATTTAGCCCCTGCACTCAATTTTCTCACAGGTTAAAGAAGATTCAGACAAGTAAATCCACAATTCAACACTCTGTTATAAAAGATATGAGAAAGGGTAGCCCAGGGGGTTTTGATTGTAAAGAGCAGGAGAAACTATCTTTTCCTGGGTATGGGAGGATTCCTAGAGGAGATGTTACCTGAGAAAAGGAAGATGAAAAGAAATTGCCAGGTGAATAAGGGGTAGTTTTTAGCTTTTATTTCTATTCAATACTCAGACAAAAAGAAAAACTCAAAAAAATAAATGAAGGTATATGACTCTCAGAGCTCCTTGGGCTCTTTGGTATCTATATTTGTAGCTGGAGATACATGTGCCACAATTATGTTCTAAGTTAAGGGAGTCTGCGTGTGTCATGCATCAAGCATGTAGCGCAAGCTCATGTTAATAAAAATAGCCATTCAGGCATAATCAAGGTAGAAAAGCAACAACTCACTACATATTCACTGATACCTTTCCTCTAGTCTCCTCTCCTGTGTTCCTTTCACCCACCCAAATGTTTTGGTGTGTAAGCTTTCCTCTCAAGACAATGGAGTCCACAGCATGGCCATCACAAGTTTGAGTGTTGAACAATAGGTGAGATCCATAGTGAATAATTATACCCAGTTGGAGAAGATTGAACAGTGCTTGGAGCCAGGTGTCAGAAATAGCATTTGGCTTATCTGCTCTGAAATAATATGTGAAAGACTCAATCCATAAAGTTTCCATATGGTTGAAAGCAAGTTGAAGAGTGAACCCTGGGTCTTAACGTGATGTGTGTGTGTGTTTGTGTGTGTATGTTCTGATTCATCAAATGTTAGGGAGAAACATTTTATGATAGAAAGAGCATTGGCCCCAGAGGGATGGGTATAAAGTTCTATGTCTGTCACTCCCTTGCCAGGAGGCTTTTTTAAAAGCTCATTTAATGACTCAGTTAATGCTTTTTTACATTTGAAAAAGAATGAGGCTTTTTCCAACTTTAAAGTTTGATGATTTTATGGTCACTTTTAGTTGCAGCTTTTAAAGACTCCCCATCTAAATAAACTCTTAGGCTCCATGACGTGTGCCCAACTTAGACATGCCGAAGGGGCTTTGAAATCCTGGCCTGCTTTCAGCCAACTTTATGCATTTATATCAGCTGATTTGTTACTTGATAAAAATGTTCAGGATAATGCAGTCACTTTTTTCAATGCTGTAGAAAAGACCACTTCAGAAACAGATTAGAACAGCCATGATAATGGACCGGAGTCCTGAGGCATTGAGCTGAGAATTCCATCTCCCCCTGCATGAGAGAGGCAGATCGTTACCCTCTACAGCATCTGAAGTTGGGGATTTGCTCCCTACCCCCCTAACTCTGGCTAACAGCTTCCCATCAGCCTACCATCTGTGAATGAATCTGGACCTGCAGATTTATAGTCTCAGTTGGTACCGTGTCTTAGGATGTGGAGGACAGCTTGCTTTATTTTTCCCTAATGCTGCTTCTTCTCAATCTTAAGAGCTAACTCAAGATTTAGTGAATAATCTATACACACGTTACATGAGCTACTCAGATTCCCTCCCACATCGTGTCTTCCAGACTGAGGAGTTCTTCTAACCGCCTATTCTCAAACGGAAGTTCCTCCTCTCCCTCGATGGTTTTTGTTTCCCTCTGTATTTTAAGGTGTACTTATCAAAACTTCCTAAGAACTTCTAGGTTCAAACAAATTTCTATTTTGTCCAAGGGTAAGACAATACCTTTCACTTTGTTTCCAATAACCTTTGTGATAATGTCCAACAAATTTGGTCAGTGTTGGTTTCCTGGTCGTAATCTTAGACTGAACCTTCAGGCAACGGAGTCCTTAGGCTTTCTTCCGCAGTGATAATCAGTTCTCAGAGGCTTCCATCTCATAGAAGAGTTTCAATGATTTTACCTGAACTGTTTCTCCCTGCTCTAATTAGAGCTCCTCTGCTCATTTCAACTCCTGTTCATCCTACTTTGATGATTTTTTTATTACCTGGAAGAACTTAGTTCTGTGCACAAATTTGGAAATTCTCCCATGGTACTTCTTATCTTGATCCCTTGAAAAAAATGTTAAATAAGGCCAGTTCAATATGCCTTCTTAGGGGTTCCTATTATAAACCCTTTTCCTTCCAAAGAAAATGATCATTTATCCCAACTCTTCATTTACTCTCTAAGATAATTCTCTCTCCATCTCAAAACATTGCCTCTAATCCCAAGGAAACTCAATTATTTAGCTTTAGTGAGGTGTAATTGATATATAATAAACTGTACACATTTAAAGTAAAATAAATAAATAAACTCTCAACTATTTCTAAACTTCCAAGTATATATAGATAGCTGATTACTTGTGACCTCTCACCGATGGGCCTGTTCCATTCAACTAAAGACAACTATGCCGCAGAAATGCACTCAGTCTGTGTAGAATACAGATCTAAATGTCTACCCACTCACGGTGTAATAATATATACTTAATAAAATGCTCTGTAATATTGATGACTGTGGTCTTTAGTGTCCCATGAACCTAAACATGTTGATTAACGGAGTAAAATGTAGATTTCACGTGTGTTATTTACAGGAGCTTTATTTTTATTAAGGTCATTGTTAGAAAAATATGTTTCTGCTAATAGTATTTATACTATACATCAAAAGTTAAAGTTATGATTTTGGCAAGATCAGACTCCTGATACTCACTTATTTAGTACTGCCCAGTAAATTTTCAATATTGGAATTCTTTATCGATGAAGAATAAAGAATTCATGATACTTTTATTATTCACCTTTTACATTTGTATCCACTAAGAAGCATTTTCACAATACATGCATATGAATATTTGTGGATTATTTTAATGAATCTTTCACAATGTTAAAATCTCTTTCAAGACCCATTTGCTGTTAAGAGGTCTTACCTCTTTAATAATAGATGATAGATGATTTATTGTCATATTTGCCAATGAAAAGGAAAACCATGGCCAGAATTTGTGATGTCACTCTATGTAGACACATATGCATGGAAATAACCTGTAGGTGTTACACACACACATATATAGTCCTATATATATAAGTATATATTTTTATATGTATATATTGTGCATACATATGTATGTATATGTATATGTGTGTGTATGTACTCACTTATCTTTCCACCCACCCATACATGCATTCATTGATCTATCTAGCTATCTTCCAACACACAGTACCCCTACAATGATAAAATAGGATCAGAGTTTCATAGAAATATAGAGCCTAAAAGATCCTTAGACATAGTTTAAAAACAAAGAATGTTATTCTTAGAGGTGTAACTCTCCGAGATAGCACCAGTAGAAAGAACTCAGCTGGAACCTAATCCCCATATTCTAATTACAAGTTCAGTTTTCATTCCACCATACCACACTGTCTTTCGGACAGATATTTGTTACACAGATGGATAGATACTGATCCTTAGAAGACAGTGTCAGTGCTGAAACTATTTTCTGTACTGAACACCCTGCTGTCAACTAAATTCTCGTTTGAGTTTTGAAGTTTACTGATGGTTTCTGTCAGTCCCAAGCCCTCCTAGGTATTTTTAACATAATCAATATGAGGGGAACTTCCTGTCTGGCATCAATCAGTTCTTTAAACAACAATTATCTATTAAAATATTGTTCTTAAGTCAGGAAAAATGGATGCTAGTGTCAAACACAGCTTTGCTCACTCACACACACACACACTCACGCAAATTACAAATAGTATTCGACTGCTCTATATTTCAGGCTATTCAATAACTAGATAAATGAAATATACTTTCTGTCTACATAATTTTTTTTTTACTATGCCAAGGCATACACACTAGTTGTTCCCTGCAGTACCTGCCGAATGCAACTAAATTTGCAACAGAGTTAATCACTGGCGCAGCTGAATATTTTAAGAGATTTCTCCTCTAGTAGGAAATTCATCTTTTTTCCAAGAAAAGGGCATTTACCCACTCTTTCATCTCCAACTGAAGTAGTTCCGTGATTTCCTTCCTTTCTCTGATTTCCACGCTCCAATTCCCAAAGACAAGCTCATCTCTGATGACCTTTCAGTCTATGAGTATTTGGGGTAGGAGTGGGGGTAGTCCACAGTTAAAATAAAGTTTGTATACAATCACTTTCTATGTTGTTATGAAATTATTCTAAGCTTCCCTAATAATAAACTTAAAAGAAACCATGCAACTGGTTCAGATGTGCATATGGAGATAGCTATTATCTAGAAAGCATCCAGATTTCTTAAAAAGCCAAAAAAAAAAAGAGACTGACTCACTCAGGATATATGGAAATATAAGTGAGGTAGGTGGGCTAGAGTGTATGTCATTATCAATAAAGCCCTAGGAGAAAATCATAATTTGAAAAGATACATGCACCCCAAAGTTCACTGTAGCACTATTTACAATAGCCAAGACATGGAAGCAACCTAAATGCCCACCAACAGATGATTGGATAAAGAAGATGTGTTTCATATATATATATATATATATATATATATATATATATATATATATATATATACACATAAACACACACACATACACACAATGGAATATTACTCAGCCATAAAAAAGAATGAAATAATGCCATTTGCAGCAACATGTATGGACCTATCATACTAAGTGAACTAAGCCAGACACAGAAAGACAAATATAATACGATATCACTTTTTAGATTCCACACATATGTGGAATCTAAAAAAAATTATACAAATGAACTTATATATGAAACAGAAAAAGACCCACAGACATAGAAAACAAACTTATGGTTAGCAAAGGGGAAGGGGGTGAGGGATAAATTAGGAGTTTGGGATTAACATATAAACACGACTACATATAAAATCGATAACCAACAAGGACTTCCTGTATAGCATAGGGAACTATATTCAATATTTTGTAATAACCTATAAGGGCAAAGAATCTGAAAAAGAATATATATGTATATATATGTGTATATATATATACATACATAAGTGAATCACTTTGCTGTACACCAGAAACTTATACATTATTGTAAATCAACTATACTTCAAGAAAAAAATTAAATTAAATTAAAACTAAAAAATAAAATAAACCCCTAGATATATTTTTGCATAACTGAATTAAATTCTTAAAACCCCAAAAATGAATGTTTTAACTGAATTTGAGAAATGAAGACTAAATTAAATCTTGGGTTTAGAATTAATTTGATTCATAATGGAAGGAAGTTAGAAAATAACATTTATTAAGAACAACACTGTTTAGCAATCCTATATGAAGATATAACACACAAAATATCTCCTATTACTTCCCTGTTAGAAGAGCTCTTTGCTTTAATACTTACACTACAGAGAATTTAATTAGTTCTCAATCAAATATTCTTCAGCCAGTGATTATACAGCAATAAAACATATCTGCATCTGCAAACTCAAGGTAACTTTTATAAGAACACAGTGGTTGGAGAAAATCTTGAGTTACATTCCAAATACATTGGGTAAAACTTCAGATTCCTGTGTAGACATTTTGAAAAGCCTGCAAAGTGTCACAGAAGAGGATGTGCAACTCTGATGTTACTGGGATTAAGAGAGGCCATGTTACTGCAAAGCAATGTTTGTTAAAACCATATTAATTATTAGGTGATTAGGATATGATGATTTTAAATATCTATATTATAACAAATTTTTGTTTCTTTTGTTTCATTGCGTTTCAGGAAATTTGTTGGAGTTGTTGGGCTAACATATAAAACATATTAAAGGTTTCCATTAAAATAATAGGAAATCGTTTCCTGGTTACATTCGAACAAAAACGGCTTGATTTTTACAAATGGATTCCTGACCTTAAGCAGGAGACACCTTTACATATAGTATCACATTTACTTTATTTTACATAGAATATCACTAAAGTTTACCACAACCCATTTAGGTATCATTGCCTTTTACAAATAATGAAACTAAAACTGAGAGATTAAATAACTTACCCAATGTCACACAGCTCATGAGCAGGGGAGATCAGAATCCAATTCAATAGCCTTTGAATTTTTCACTATATAGTAGGACCATAGTTCAACTAATCAGGTATTTATTGAGTTTCTAACTGTGCATAACATTTGGTGTTAGGCATTAGAGGGGCACATAATGATGCCTACTTCTTGCATCACTACAGTTTACAATCTAGTAGAAGGCAAGTGCACACATTGTTCTATTTAAGAGTCTAAGAGGAAACAGGAAGGTGAAAAATGGCAAATATTTATGCAAACAGGAGTTTTACAGGCCATCTTGAAGGGCAGTGTATTTAATACAGGACTAGAAGGGTACAGATATTGCAGAGAGGTTTGATATGAACTAGGGCATAAAGGGTAGGGCATTGCAAGCACAGATTACAATGTGAACAAAGGCATGGAACAAGTGACAGCACATGCAGAGAGATGTAGGTAAGGAAAGCCTGGAAGGTACTGAAGAAAACAAGTATACATGATACTTGTTAAAGGTAGCAAGGATAAGTCAGGGAGACTACTACAGAGGGGCTGTGTAGTAGGAGAGGGAGATGGGGCTCAACTCCTAATATAGTAAGAACAAGTAGGGATATAAAGGCAAGGAGCAGGGTGGGGGTCAGTGGATAGAAAATTACTAAGAGGAAACATCAGGGGTAAGGAGAATTCTGGCTAAACCAATTTGACAGAAGTTTTTTCTGTAGTCAGGCTAGGGTGATAAGACATGAAGGGTGAGGGATAAGGAGTTTGATCATATATCAAGGGTAGAGGATTTTTGCTAACCTGACCCACCAGAATTCATGTAATACTAGTCTAAATGGGCCAAGGACAGAGCCTAAGGTCAGGGACTAGTTAGAAAGAGGACTCAGAGAAGCCTGACTCAAGTTTGGTCAAAGAAGAGTGTTATGGTAGAATATTTATGTTCCCTCAAAATGTATATGTTGAAATCCTAACCCACCAAATTGGTGGTATTAGGAGGTGGAGCCCTTGGAAGGTGATTAGGTCATGAGGGGGGCACCCTCATGAATGGGATTAATGCCTTTTATTTGAGATTTTTTGTGACTATTATTATTTTCATTGAAATATAGTTGGTATACAATATAAGCTACAGCTGTACAATATAGTCATTTGCGATTTTTAAAGGCTATACTCCATTTATAGTTATCATAAAATATTAGCTATAGTCCCTGTGCTGTACAGTATATCCTTGTAGCTTATTTTATACATAATAGTTTGTACCTCTTAATCCCCTACCCTCTCCCCTTCCCTCTCCCCACAGGTAACCACCAGTTTGTTCACCACATCTGTAAGTCTGTTTCTTTCTCGTTATATTCACTTGTTGGTTGTATTTTTTAGATTCCACAAATTCCTTCATGAATGGGATCAATGTCTTTTAAAAGAGGCTCCAGAGAGCTCACTAGCCCCCTTCCACCATGTGAGGACACAGCAAGAAGGTTCTGGCTATGAATCAGGAAGAGGGCTTTCACCAGAATGAGACCATGCTGCTATCTTGATCTTGGACTTCAGGCCTCCATAACATTACAAAATAAAGTTCTGTTGTTTATAAGCTACCCAGTCTGTGGCATTTTGTTACAGCAGCCAGAATGAAAAAAGACAGAGAGAGAATCTTTGTCCTTCCTTCCTCCCTTCCTCCCTCTGGCCTTTCTTCCTTACTTTACTTATTTCACTCTCCAACGCATATTCATTTAGTATCTACTTTAAGGAACTGAATAGATGGAAAACACAGGTTGAGCTATAAAGATCACTATTCTTATAGTATACAGTTTATTGGAGGAAGAGATAAGCATCTGTGACAGAGCATGACATGCACAATTTTATTTTAGATAAACTGGTCAGGAAGACCTTTCCATGGAAGTGACATTTAAACTGAAGTTTGAAAGATGAAAATGTAGTAATGTTGGCAAATCTAGAGTGATTTTTGTAAGGACTTACTACACATTTTACTTTATTCTATATGCAATAAGTTGTCAAATGTGTTTGAAGATAGAGGATGCATTCTAATAGTGTGGATAAGAGCTTGCATTTAGCCTGAATATTAAAGAGGCCACAGGAAACCCGACCATAAGGAAACCCAAACTCTGCTCCCAATACAAATGCTACTTTTTAAAAAACTTTCACCCTTTGGTCAACCTGCTGTCCATTGAATTTGTTGAGGTTTGTGGATATTAAGACTTAAGCAAGAGAGGCAACTTGATTATAGTACAGTAGTTTGAATTTAAGCAAAATGGTATGCCTGAAATGTAGGGGCCTTTTTGTAATGTAATTTGAAAATGTGGTGAGTTTCTTTGAATAGGCAACCCAGACTGACCATTCAGTGACTCTCCATAAGAGCGATTACAACACCCAATTAGCACCATAAAAGGGAGAGTCGACATGACAGGGATGTGAGGTGACCATTTTAACCCACACCACACGCTGCCATTGTGGTTACACCTACTGGTGTAAATACTTGGTGAAAGAGGCAGTGCACCTCCCTGTGACTGCAGGCTACTGAACAAAATCACCAACCTCCCTTCAATAGGAGCATATAAAATTCTAGGCCTGGAGAAGAACAAGTAATAAAGTAACTATGTACTCTCCCCTGAGTTCATTATCCTCTTCTCTTCTCCCTACTGGGTCGAAGGAAGGCAGAAGATAGCATTAAAGCTCATTTTCAGGGTCTGCATGTTCAGTTGTACAGGTGGTGCACTGCATATTTATAGGAGTGTCGTTCACTTTCTTCTTTACATGAATGGTGCCCCCTGGGAATTTTAGAGTGCACAACCTGTGAATCTGTATACGGCAGGCCTGCTTAATTTGGTTTTGCTCATATATTGTGAGCTTTTGTGTTGCTTATTCATTTTGTGTTCTCTGTGTTCATTTGTTTTGAGAAACAAACCTGATATCCGTTTCATCCTTGGAACCGTAAAATTCATCTTTAAATATACCTATATAGGTAACAAACAGAATATTATTTATGTATATGTAAGTTTATTTATTTATTACAATAATCTAGGATGTAAGACTTTACAAATAAACAAATGTGCAGAAATATGAACTAACTTGCTTGTGAATAACAGACCTGGAGCATGCCTCAGAGAAAGTATGTAAAATGGCTCAAAACTAGAGAAAGCATAGAAGCAAACTATCCACTGACACGGCACTAATAGAAAAGCTATCAAAAGTCTAAATCTGAGCAGAACCGGGAAGAAAGGAAATCATAAGAGGGATGAGACCTTGCTAAATAAATACATTTTAATTTCCATAATTAGAGGTAAGCATAAGGAAGAGATGAAACTAATTCCTTGTGTCAAGCCTATGTAAGTGGAAAGGGTGTGATTTCAATTAACAAGAATTTCGTGTTTAGATTCAAAACAAGTATTTGTGTCAAAGAACCAATTCCAGTAGATTCCATGAGACATGCATATTTATATTCATTTTTCTGCATCAATGCTTTCAAGCTTTTAACCCATCCTTCTGGTAGGAAAGAAAAAGACATAAATATATGAAATATCTTGTCAAGCTTTAATTATGTTTACTTCTTGATCTAAAATTACTCTTTATTAAGTTAAAACGAAGATATTCTAGACTAACTCCAAAGCAGAATTGAAATGGCACACGAAAATGATCAAACATGATTCAAGCATCTCATTTAACTGAGATTTTACTACGTTTGTGTAATGATGTCTAAAATTGTATTTTCATTAAACATAGCAGAGTAGAGCGAAACAGGGAGAGTCATCCTTTAGACCTTGATTGAATCTAAACATATTATCTATTACTGTAACTTTGAGAAAATCACTTAATTTGCATCAGCCTCAATGCCTTTAGCTCTGAGAATAGTAATACCTATCTTGCATGGGGCTTGAGATCAAATAAGTTAAAACACAAGCAGAGTGTCAAGCAATTACAGTTTCTCAGTAAATAGCTCTTAATATTACCAGTGGTCTCTGATGTGGGAAAACTATTACATAATAAAAAGATCCTTATCGGGTATCTTTAAAATCAGGCTGAATGCAAAGAACTTCAGATTTTATGTCCTCCCTTTTTTAATTTTTACCCAGAGAATAATGCAATTCAGAAAACAGAGGGAGAGATTAATTTCTACTTAAACTGAAAAGTCATCATTATAAGATTTTTTTCATCATGTGCTATAGTACATTAAATATAACCATAAAATCTTTGTTACCTCTCTATTGAAAGGTAGAATGTGGTGTCCCACTTCTTGAATATGGGCTGATACAGTGGCTTATTCAATCAACAGAATGCAAGAGAAAAGGTGTTCTTGCACTTGTGAGGTTAAGTCATAGGAAGCCTTACAGATTCCAGCCAAGTCTCATGAGGTGTTTATTTTGGGTGAAGCCACTCACTATGTAAGAGTTCAACTACTTTGAGATATCCAGGTTGCTAAGACTCCAAAACTACACCGAGAAATTTCATAGAGAAAGACAGAGACAGAGAGAAAACCAGCCCCAGATTTTTCAGCCTGTGCAGCCCAACTCAAGCCCCAGATTTGTGAATGAAGATGCCATCTTGGTTGGACATTTCAGCACCAAAAGATGTGACTCAAAGAAAACTTAGCCAGAACCAAGGCCCCAGACATATGACACCAGTCAAGTTGTCTAATCTATCTCCAATCATTCAAACCACCACAGCTGAGGCCCAGTCATGATGGAGCAGAGATGAGCCATCCCCAGTATTCTTTATCTTTATTCTTAGCTCACAAAATCCTGACTATAACAACATGGTTTCTATTGTATCTACCACTGCGTTTTGGACTGGTTTGTTATACTGAAGTAGGTATCTGGAATATATGTCTTGATCATTTCTTACAGTTCTAAAGCCACGGAACTCCTTTTACCCATATTCAGGGAGAATGCTATCTCTTGCTTAGTTTCAGTCTCCCTTTGAGTCATAGAATCTGTTCAGAAGCTTCCTTGGACAGAGTCAGTAAAAGAAAACTCTTGATTACAAAACTCCATTATTACAACCAGGATAAAAGAACAGCCAAATCTGTGCACACACACCCCATTTTTTCACCACATCATAAACAATGGATTGGCCAAATTTTTAAGTGCTTGACTCTGTTTGAAAGTAAGCAGCTTTCCATCTTCAACCTCTTCCCCTCCAACTCAACTTAGAGTGATGCTCTAGTCAACCTCCGGACTTCCTGATGCACCTCCCATCTCTGAAATGAGAAGTGAAGAAAAAACATCTTCAGAAGACTTCTGATATCAAGACAAGGGATAGAACAAAGGCCAAAGCAGCAATATTGCCATCCAGAGGAAAAACTACTGAACCTACACTGCAATACTCAGAAGGAAAGTCAAGACATGAGAGAACTAAGTGTAAAGCACAGCTATATTGGTGGCTTCTATTTAAATAATCAAGGTCAATAAGTAGGTCTCTGGGATGATGATCCCTATACCCTGTTACTTGCACCAGAATTGGGACATAACCAGGAACAAATAGTTCAGGAAGCTAGAGTCATTGACACTGAGAGCCAACTACAGGGAACACCAAACATCCGGGGCTATTAGTTCATGTGCTTCTGTACCTAAATTTGGAAAGACTGTAAGACTTTCTGAATCTTCAGGTAACTTGCATACTATTCTAATCATAAGCAATCATGCTCCCTCTTAAGCTAAACCATACAACTTCAGAATCAGGTGTTACTTCTTATTGGTACCACTGTCCACTAAGCAAAGACAGAATTACAGAAGTAATCCTGACTCCTGCCTTTCCCTCATATATTCCCCCTCCCCACTTTTCCATCTTTCCCATATATTACTAGGTTTAAACAGTTCTGCTGCCTAGAGATCTGTTAAAGTCCTTCATTTTAATCATATTCCTTTGCCCTGATTCAGATCCTTGTGATCACTAGCCTAGGCTGCCCTCTATCTATTTCTGACCCTCCCATCTGAACTGTTGCCCTTCATATTCATCCTCAACACTACTATCAATATTATTTCTAAATTGCAAATTTGACCATCAACTGTCTAAAGACTTCAACATCTTTCCATTGCACTAATGATAAAGTCCAACTTCTAAACATGTCATAAAGGTCTCCATTTTTTGGCTTTGCTCTGCCAATTTAACTAATGTCTTTTTTTAGTAATTAAAATCTACTATCCTTGTTGTTTTACGAGTGTTAGCAGTGGCTGTTCTCACTTTTGAAAATATTTCCCCCTTTCATTCACTTAGAAAACTCCTATTCATCCTTTCAAACCCAAAGGCAGTGAAACCGATTTTCTCTCTCACTCAAATCACTTTCTCCTCAAAACTGTAATTTTACCTCTGTGTAGCTCAATTGTTTGTTATACTCTAATGACAACAGATTCTTCAATATACTCATCTTTGTATCTTAATATCCGATAATATGACTGACATTTAACAAACGCTAAACATACTTGACACTTGAATTGATTGAATTGAATTAAACTGAATCAATCACTCTCAAGAACACTAACGATTGTTAGGGTTTCCTGCATCAAGAGTACAAATCACGCTGAATTTTCATAATACTTCTAGTTTTGATTGAGGCACAGCAAACAAGTTTACAACAGATTTCCCCTGTGAAAAGAATAACTTCAGTAAAAGATAACAAATACACTCAGAAGTCCATAAAGGAGGCAGGGTAGTCTAGGGGATTCTGTTCTCATCCAAAGACGTGCTGAGATTTGATTCAGAGGGGAAAGATTGATTTTTCTAGCTTAAGTTAAACGAGGCATCGAACAAATGTCAAAAGCAGGACATAGACTTAGATTCTTCACTATCACACCAGTAAAGTTACCATCCTTCCATCTCCTTGAGAACAAACAAGAAAGCCTGCTGTGGACCGTGAACAAAACAACAACTGTGAATTTACACAGCTCCTTAAACTTCTAAGCTGTGTACTGAGAGTGAATTAGAGGTCTCCTCCAGATAGCATTGCAAATGAGCGTTATTTTATTTTCACCAAGCCTTTCAGGTGATACATGCGACAAAAGCAGCAAAGTCAGTACTCACTGTGGCAGACTATTATGTATCTGTCCTAAAAGTTCCTGTGATGTTCTGGCTAGTTTTGCTTAAGTACTATTTATAATATTTATGAGAAAGGAGGACAAAAATGAACCTGATGCTTTTGTGGAGAAGGAATTCCCTGGCTGAGCAGAAAAGCCTGCCAAAGTTTTGGTGTTTCTTGTTTGTTTGAAACAAGACTGAAGGACCATATAATGCAAGATGAAGCCATTAACAGTTAAAAGGGAGAGGACACACTAAAGAGACTCAGCCAGGGCCCTGGTAAATTATCAAAAATTGTGGGCTTCCTTAGTGAGAGTCTAGGATTTGAGAAATTCATGAGGAGAAAAGGCGGAGGTCCCTGGGCACCTGAAAATGAGAATTGCTGCATTGAGCTAGGCTGACTTTGGCATGGCATTTTGAAGAAGGCAGTCATATGGAATGTAACGAATAAATAGAGCATATCAGAGCCTGAAAACCTGAGAATAGGCTCATGTGGGTGAAACGAGGTGAAGCACGGTGCTTGGTACACTATAAACCCTCAGTAACATTGGCTGGTTTTGAATGAAATGAAACCTAACCTGAATCCAGTCCCTACTCGGTAACAGCGGGGAAGATAATGGGTGCCTAGGCAACGTCTAGCAAGTTCTGGGCTAGAGGCGGCCCCCAACTGTTGCGTCACCAGGGGCCACAGAACTGAGTCGGGAAGGGAGAAGGGAGGAATCTGTGCGGAGGGTCATCCGACTGAGTCGGAACCGGACACTCTGGCAGGAAGTAGAAAGCGAAGAAAACGAAACGACCATTGGTGAATTTCAACACCACGTCGTGAATTTCAGATAATTTTCCACTTGTTTATTAAGGTGGAAAACTCGGATTCCAACGATGAAGGAGATGGAGTTTCGGCCCAACACATAAGTCAAACGGACCGATTGGTTCGGGAAGAAGATTTCTCCAGGTTCGTAAATAATCTGAGTGAAGAAGATTATGAACTTATGAGAGACAACAATCTTCTAGGCATTCCAGGTGAAAGTACGGAAGAAGAGTTGCTGAGAAGACTTCAGCTAATTAAAGAAAACGCACCACAAGACTCAGATGAAAATACAGGTATATTTTGCTTTTGGAGGGAATAGGATGGGATGAATAAGGAACTTCATAATAGGAAATAGTAACTTCATAATAGTAAATAGTAAATTATACAGAAGTGACTTACATTCATTTGGTAAGTAACTTCTCATAAAAAGAACTGGCATTTACTTGATTTTTGGTGAGCATGTCAAGGTCTGTTTGTTTGTTTTCCTGATTCACATTTGGGTTGTTTTAATTGGGAAACAGTGCAAAGTAGCCTATTTGTATTTTTCTTGGTTTTCTACCTCAACTGAAAGTCCCTCCTACTTCCTGAATTATTTTTTCTACATAGACATGTAAAAAAAGCAAACAGAAATATTCTCCACTGGGGACAATTGTGCTCTCTTCAACACCTGGGGACATTTGACAATGGCTAGAGATATTTTTGGTTGTCACAGGGGAGGCATGGGTGTTACTAGCATCTAGTGGGCAGAGGCCAGGGATGCTGCCAAAGATCCCACAATGTACAGGATAGCTCCCCAAAACAAAGAATTGTCCAGCACCAAAATGTCAGTAGTGCTAAGGCTGAGAAACCCTGCTCGGACCTCAGGTCTGGTGCCTTCCCTTCCAGTGTGAAGTAGAGGATTTTGCTGTCTAATGAAGAGGATACTATAATACTTTGGCTCTTGAATATGGTCTTATATGTACCATGCTAGGTTCAGTCTATTCATTTGATCTGACCTTCAATTTAATGTCAATTAAATATCTTGCTAACATTAAGAAGTATTCAAAATGCAAACACTTTTAAACCTATAAAACTTGTTTATGTTTGGGCAATAACCTTATATTTTAAAACAGCTTATCTATTATCAAAAGCACATAAGTGAAGAGCCTAGAAGTAGTCATGTTGGAGACTAATGAAAATTAGACAATAATGTAAATTGAACTAAACTACTAGCATTGTACCTAAACTGGTGTTTACCTTGTTTAATTGCATTAGTGTTTTGACAGTGGACTGAAAAAAAAGTCTCTTGACATTCCTCCGACAGTGGTACACAGGGCTGTGTATATGATGAAATACTGAAACATAGACTTCCTCCGGATTCCCTTTTTAAAAAATTCTCTAAGTTTATCTAGGATTAGCTCACTCTTTTTGGATGGAATCGAAACTTTTCTACCTTTACTTATAAATCTACACAGTGCAGTTTATAAAATATTAACTCTATAAATGTGAAATCAGTTGAAAACATCTGAGTATTTAAGTTCTCATTTTTTGTTTGTTTTTGAAACAAAGATTCAGAGTGCTATTTTATGATGGTTCTAATTTTGGTGGTTCTTTTATGCACCCGCCCCATTTTTTTTGTTAACAGACAGAGGAGACGCTTCAGATGACATGTCTAGTGGTGACTCTCTAATAGACTGGCTTAACTGTTCTGGACAAACTGAAAATATGACAAGTGGACAAAGAGAAAACCAATCTTGGAGAGAAGAGAGCCAAATTAATCCTAAAAGTGATCAGTTCATATTCAGTTTAGAAATAAATGCTAACCTTGATAATGGGAGTCCAAATCCAGAGAATGAATATGTAGCATCTGCAAGACTTCCCAGAAGAGAAAATATGGAAGACAGCCAAAGGCAAGTGGAAAGTCCACAATCTGAATCAATATTTACAAGACCATCTATGTCTGAACAAGATACAACTGAAACATTAATGGAATTCCCACCTACCACAAGTCAGAGAAGAGCAAGAAGTAGGAGCCCAGAGTATCGGAGAACCAGAGCAAGAATTGAAAGGTGGTCGCCTCCACGTTCACTTAGGGAAATTGTACAAAGACTTAATCATAGTATACCCTCTCAGAATTTTCAGCAGCCTCTGCTAAGTGAGAATGCGAGATTTTCTAGAACTGAGCACCAAGAAATATTGACACAGCAAATGAGTGGATTTGAGTTGCAAAATAGCGGTCTTATTGAAACTTCTAGAACAAGGAATGATGTTCATGGAGAAAATTCTCCAGATACAACCAGCAGTGGTGAATCTTGGGGAATGAGGGAAATATATCCAACCATACCCTTCAATCTTGAAGTAGGACAAGTTTATTCTGGAGCATATTCTCAGAGAGACAGCAGAGCTAGTAGAACTCAGTTAACATCTGAGACACCAAACAACACTGTCACTTCTGAAAGTGAACGAGGACTGAGGCATATGTATTCACATTCTGAGCAGGCAGGTGTGAGAGCTTATGTCAATACCATTAGAAATCCCGTTTGCAGAATGTTAAATACTAGCTTAAATGATACAACATCTGTTCCAATTCAGAGCACGTTAAGGCAGACAATGACAGAATTTAGTAACTCAAATAACCTTATGGACAGTGAAAGTAATTTAGAGCATAGTGTCTCACCTCCAAGTCCAAACATGGAATGGCTAGAGTCACCTAATGGTAGTAGTAGTGGTACATTTGGTTCTGATTCAAATGCTAGCTATGATACCCATTCAAGTTCCACACTGAGTTGTCATTCAAGCCCCAATTGGACGTCTAGTTCCAGTTCTAGTCCTATTTCCGGTTCCAGCTCAAGTGATGAAAATTCAGGAATTAGCTCACTGATGTTTGAAGGCAGTGAAGAAACAAACTTATCATCAGACTTATCATCAGAGACCAGCCAAGGGGGTAGACAAATTAGCCTAATAATATCTGATGAAAGTGACTCTGGGTCCTCCCATAATCTGCAAACTACAGGACTCACCAAAGCACAGATTGACAGCTTGGCTGTAAGATCTTTTGGTGAAAATGATGCACTAAAAGCCTGCATCATTTGCCTTACAGAGTACACAGAAAACAGCAAGCTTCGCATACTACCTTGCTCCCATGAATATCACATTCACTGCATTGATCGCTGGCTGTCTGAGAACTCTACGTGTCCGATTTGTCGTAGGCAAGTAGTGGATTCCAATGAGAGTGAAAATCCTGATTGAGATCTGAATTCTCAGCTATATAAAGTGTTATAGGGCTTCCCTGGTGGTGCAGGGCTTGAGAGTCAACCTGCCGACGCAGGGGACTGACAATAAAAATTAATTTCACACCACAGCAGTTCACTGAATTTCAATAGAAACTTAGCATGTGCACTGGGTTGGGACGTTCCTGATTCCATGGGAGAAATGTCTTAATATGATATAATGAATCTAGATAGATCCTAGTAGTATTATCTCGTCATGTAAATCCCAGACATCTCTTAGCCCTGTTCAATCCTGGTTGTGCATGCAAAGAAACAGAAACCCAACCAAATATCAATAATTAAGAAGCCATTTAAGACTACATTAGAGTCATTCACATAAAGAAGTCATGTTACATTCATAGAATGCCATAAAAAGCTTTGAAACCCTTCTCTTCCTATCTCTCTCCACAGCAGTTTATCCCACCTCCCTAACACTACCTTAACGTTTCTCCTATTCCCCACTACCAATGTATCAGTCAGTTCTAGCTAAAAACTGATGGCACACTTTAAAAGAGTGATGGAATAGCATTTAATGAAGAGACTAAAGTGTGTAAAGAATGAAGGGAAACCAAGAGATGATGAAGTACCCTGAGGCTAGCAGCTGTGAGAAGCCAGTATTATAACCACTAGGTTTGAAGGGGCATAGAGAGATAGCAGTTCCTGCAACCCAGAATGTCTTCGAGTTATAGGAGAAGCCCACCCAACAAGAGATGTAACCTTAGAAAATGGCATCCACTGCCAACCTAAAGTTTGGAAGGGGGCAGATCATGGAAATAAATACCCTTGCCTTCTTTCCTCCTGACTTCTAATCACTTATCAGTAGTTCATATTAACCAAACCCAACCTGAAGACACAGAGAGACTGGTCCATGAAGCTGATAAAGATCAGCCTCCTGGAATCACGAGGCAGGGTTAAGAAGGATGGTGAGTAGATCCGGTAAGCAAATCAGAGACCATCTACCACAACCAGCATTCCCAACTCTCTTCAAACCCAGCCTGTGTATGCTTTCTTGCCTCTTCTGCTTCCGCTTGTTCTCTATTCCACTCTATGACTCAGCTCTTTAACAACCCTCTCTATTTTCCTTTCATTTACTCAGATCTTGTATTTTTAAAAGTGATAAGATGACAAAGCCTTAGAACTTAATTACCTTTCTCTTAAACATGTCACACTTTGATTTGCTGTGATTGTAAACAACTAAGGATAAAGGGCAGTTATAGGTATGTGTTTAATTTTTGCTTCTTCAATATATTCGAGCTTCAATTTCTTTCTATATATGTTTAGTTCATATAATTAATTTTTAAAACAGATTCTGATTTCTTATAAAGGGTTTTATGGTTTATATATGACTCTGAATCCTTGTGTGAATGACCCAAAGTAGCCAATTGCTGCTTGGAGCCTCACAAGCTGCAATATGAAAGCCTTAAAGGTAAAACTTGGCTTCAAGAAACATGTCTACATAGTTCAATTCTAATTGTCCCCAGTAAAACCATCACCCAAAACCCCGAGTATTTGAAATCAAAATTTAGGTCATGCTTCCTTCCAACCTAAACATAGTGAAGGATTTTTCTCCTAATTCAGCCTGAAGACTATTTTGGGGGGGTTGTATTGGCCAGTCCAGAAAATTTTGCTTAAATTTTTCAATCCTGGTATAGGTGAGAGTACATTGTATTATAACCTAAAGCAATAATCCGAAATTTTGTGCAATGTGCAACCTATACAAATGTAGGCAGTGTTAAGTATACACCTTCTCTAAAAAGTTAAAGTCAGAAACATCACTGACCTTTCTTTTCTCTGTGAATTGCTGGCAGCCACAGTATTTGCACATAACTACAACGTATAAATGGGGAGTGGTGGTGAAGTTTTTGAAAACATCTTTGAGGTAGCATATTTTTCACACAGAAGATATCTGCATGGCCAGAAATGAAGGCTTGGATCAAACCTCTGAAATTTACATTAACTTCTGAAAGTTGTTTAAATAGTCTGATTTTTAGGAAGTATTTTTGATATCAGATATACTTCATTTAAAGTGAGTAGAATAATTATAACAGTACTTGGCTTTCATACTATCCTAACAGATTAAAACCTTCCAAAGGATGATAATTGCTTAATTAATGCTTCAGTACATTCACATGCACCTTCTGTGGTCGAAAGAATTCTAAGATGATGCCCAATGATCTGTGTAGGAGCCCCTCCCCTTGAGTATGAGACCTGTGAATGTGATGGAATATCATTCCCATTATTAGATTATGATATATAGCACAGTTGATTGGGAGCTTATCCAGAGTGAGCCTGACCTAATCAGGGGAGCACTTAAAAGGCACAGAGAGGACTTCTAATCCAGATAAGATGGTTTATACTTCCCTCTCACTGCTCCCCCTTTATACGCACAACTATATATCCTGGAAATAATATGAGACAACCAAAGGAGATCTCTGAAAGGTCTAGAGAAGGTGAATTGCCTAGGGACCCTCAGAATGGATGAACAGCCTCATGGCAGGGCACCTTATGACCCTCTACCAACAAAAAAATGTGATCCAGACCCAGCATTTCCTAACTCCCAACTTAGTAACAGGAAGTGGCTCAAAGAGGCTCTTCCTCCATCACATCAAATGGGAATCCCCCAAACACCAGGCGAGCCTTGCAGAACCTGCAAGGACGAACAATTGGAAGCCCTGATGACAATAAGTGACCAGGGAAAGTGCTTTCCTTCCCCACTGGGCCTGAGATCCCCCTTCACCACCCAGACACATCAGTGGCTAAGGGTCCCAGCAAAAGTGCTCCTACCACAAAAAGCTCCCACCTGGACAATGCTCTCCTCAGATGGGCCTGAGACTCCTCTCCCCTCCCCAGAAACATCAGGCAACTTGCTGGTACCAGCAACGGAGATCCCTCCACAGAAAGCTCTCAACCTGGTAAGCACCCTCCACTCCTTACAGTCCAGGGAGACCCTGTCACAAGTGCCTGGCCCAGGAAGGACTCTTCATCACGTGTTCCAGAGATTCCCTTCCCTCACCAGAAGCACCAAGTGCCATATCCTGGGGAAGCTACTTCAGACCCCATAAGCAGCATGAGAAGGGACCAGAGGTAACCCCACCTGCACAAGAGAAACAGACCATAAGAGTACCACAAAGGGTCAGAAAATTAGGTTATCATGGAACCACCGTCCATAAAAGTACAGGAAATGTGTGCCAAACCTATAAAGAGTGAATGCCTGCTAAAAATTAAAAAAAACAAAACACTTTAAATAGGGACCAAAGTATCCTAACATAATAGCCAAAATGTCCAAAAGACAATAAAATATCACTACTTATACCAAGAACCAGATACATGACAGCTTGAATAAGATGGGACAGATGATGCCAACAGAGATGAATTAGATGTTAGAATTATCTGACAAGGGTTTAAAAATGCTGATTTCAGACCTTTAAGACCTTGAACACAGAACCTAGTCACTCCATGCCAGTATCCCAACCTATAGAACTGTGAGCTAATAAAGGGATGCTGTTTTAAGCCATTACATTTGTAGTAATTTCTTATGCAGCAACAGACAACTAATACAACTTCTCATCTAGGATCCATCCTGTACCTAGAAAATGATTATAATGAGTCCTATACAAGTAAATGGCTTAATGTCTTGGTTCTAGGCCCACTATAACATTATATTCTACCATTTTTCCCAAAAATGGAATCCCTAATTCCTGCTACTGAAGCTGCTAGAAGACAGTATCCTTCCTGTTTGAACAACCACCAATATCGTATCGCTCTAACTTTACTTCACATCACCCTATCTCATTCTACCAGTGTATGCTGCTTACATCATAAACCCCATTTAACACTCTGACTTTGAAACTATAGAGCCACTTATTTTTCTCTCAAAGCGATTGCTGAGTATTATATTGCTCTTCCAAATCATATTCCTCTCTGTCTGCCCTGACAAATAAGAAATGGAGAAGATTTGTACCTGAATCTTCTGAGCTCAACCTGATACGTTTTTTACATTACAGTATATCAGTTTAAATACACAGCATCACTGTGGTTGTGAGCATAAATATTTCCATCTTAAGAATTTTCTCTGTATTTTCTTGGTAGTTTTTAAAACATTTGTTTATTTTGGCCTAATTCCAAAAAAAAACCCTTGTCTGAATAACAAATTCTTTTTGAAAGTAGTTATAGCCTGTGGATAAGTTTTTGATAGCAGTATAAAGTCTATCTTTTTTGGCTAACCATGAAAATAAGTTGTGCTCTCAATATTCCATGAAGAATTAAGTATAAAGATTCTTTTGTTAATGCAAACAAGCCTGAGCATTGAACAACATGAACATCAAAACACTGCATGTACTGGAAAGTTCACAAAGAAATGTGACGTTTCTGTTAAGTAATATTACTTGTTATCCATATACAATACTATGAGATCTTCAGTATCTTCTTTACTACAATTAACCAAACATTTCATGTCTTTACATTATTTGAGAGGTGAATGTATGCTCCCTTCAATGAGAAGTTTCCTGGTATGAGAATTTCGAATGGAAATCTGAACTGCATTTCTTTTCTGTGACTTCATTTAAGATTTGAAAATTCTTTACCATCTTAACTCAGGCTTTTTCACTATGAAATAAGAGGCTCTCCTTTGTGTGATATTCAAAACTCTCCATTTTTAAGCATCAAGCCAGCATCTTTAACATCACTGCAAAAATGTGGAGATTTGGAAAAGCATGTTGGGGAAAATCCTTTTTCTCTCATCCACCATTCGTAGAGGACAGACACTAATTATAAGCCAACTCTGGGCTCTGGGTTCTCCATTCTCACATCACTAGTCACAACACAGTTATCTACCACCCCTGGCCTTGTCATCTTCTATTCTGGAAGTGTATTTTTTTTTCTTTAGTAGCACTTGTGACTATCTAAAACATTTTTTATTTATCTTGTGCTTGTTTTCTTCCCCATTCCTATCCCAAAATAGAAGCTCCAAAAGATCTTTCTTTTTTTTTAAATTACTACTACATTTCTAAAAACTAGAACAGTTACTGGCATACACACCCACACCCACACCCACACCCACACACACACACACACACACACTGCTTCAGAATTTTTGGCCACTGTGAGCATCCCAGACTTATTTTTCACCCTTTATTCTCCAAAGAAAACCTATTTTAATACTGTTACCTACCATCCTGGATTTGATGTATTTCAACCTAGATCTCTCTCACTTACTTAACATATTTGTATAGGGTCTCTTGCCTATTAAGTTATAATATCTGCCAACCCTTTTCTAAATCACTATTTCAGGCATTCAACGCTGACGAAGAATGTGCCATGCCCGATGCTGGGTGCTAGGGTTATAGTTACGAAGTACAGCACTTATCATTAAGGACTGTACTACATTTTAAAGAAGGCAGTTGAATAAACATACAGTAACACTCTATGTCAGGGATGCCCTGACACAGATTCAGATACAGGATAAAATGGAATGATCTAGGAGGAGAAATCTACACTAATAATTCAAACCTCCTTAAAGTTGGGTTATATCTGAGTTGTATCTTACAGGACTAGTAGCAATTAGCCAATGAAATGAAGTCATTAATTTTATCCTAAGCAAAATAAACACTGCATGCAACAGTAAAGATGCATTGAAAATTTAGGGCTCAGTAAACAGTAAGTATGAATCATCATGCTCTGGGGTAGAAGAGGAAGAGATGTAAGTACATTAGCAAGAAATGAAGAGATGAGGCCAAAGAGGCAACAAGTGGTATTGTGTATCAGGCTGAAGAGTTGAACTAGATCTTCTAAGCAATGCACAGTCAACACGATTTTTCTAATAGGAATAAAATTTTTCAATTTTTAGAATGGTCATACTAGCAGGGATATGAACAGATTGTCAAAATTTAGATTGTCCCACTTACTGAGTTATGGCATTAACTGGAAGAAAAAAGTATAAAGTCCTGATATAATGGTGAGACAGTTGAGATACGGATGCATATAGATTCAAGCAGTATTAAAGAAGCACAATAAAATTTGGTGGCTGCTTGGATAATTTAAAGATGACCTTAAGTTTCTGGTTTAGGTGACTGAGTAGATGGTGAGAAGTTCCACTGATATAAGAAATGCAATATAACTTGTTTGTCATAGTAGAGGAATAGATGACAATTCAGCTGGAATCTCTGAGATTTGAGATGTCAGAGTGATATTTTAGTGGCAATGTTCATCTCGCTATCACGGAATATCAAGTATGCTTCTAAAATCAGGATAAAGATGCCAGACTGAAGTCAAAGAAGTATGAGTATTGCCTGTGAAAGTATGTTCCATGGTAGTAGTGGAGGGAGATGGATGGAATCCTTTGGAACAGGAGCAATTATAAAGTAGACAGACATAAAGAAGATAGCAAAGATAATCAAGACAGAAAAATGAGAGGTGTAAAGATAATCATAAACACAGAGCTCACGGTCTTCATTCGTAAATATGAAGAGAAAACAAAATATCTCTAGATGTTAAGAAGAATGTAAACTACTAGGAAAGCAAGGGTTTTGTAATTTTCACTACAATAGTCATAGCACCCAAAACACTGCCTTGCCCAAAGTAGATATTCCATAAATATTTGTTGAGATATTTGAGATAGGCATGACATAAGAGAGAATAAGATAAATATTAAAAATAGAAAAAATAAATCCTAGGAGAAATAGGAATAATTCATGGACTAGGACAGAACCTGAAAGGCTTAGTTTTACCATGCACAGATGGAGACCTGCCACTGTTCTAAAAACCTACAAATGTTGAAAGAATAAGTCTTTGGCAGGAACTGTAACAAACATACTGGCCATTATAGATCACTTGGAAACAGTCTTTACATATCTTTTTTAAAGGCTCCTTTTTAAGAGAAAGAATTGGTAAGAGGGTGTTTAAATGCTTTTCTGTCAGGCTTTTTGCTTGGGAGAAAAAGGTGTACGTGAAGTATCTCTGCCCCACATAGACTTTCAGTCTACTTCTCCCTCTTGCCATCCTGATTTACTCAGGAGTTCTACTGGGCACATATATACCTCAGAAGCTGAAGCCCTCTCCTTGCATATTATAGTAGAGGGCTTCCCTTTCTTTCAGATTTCACATGATGATAGTTTCTTGAGAGGCAAAGGTAATGGCTACGTATGCTTACATTCACAAACATCTTGAACCAGAGCCTATTTTCTTTTGTATTTTGAAATCCAATATAAAGGAATTTTAAAATTCAGCAACAGGGAAAGAGTTTCAGAGTATTTGAACTTGAAAGAGTATATACCCATAACTTCATTTTTGCAAGAAAATTAGCTTCTTGAAATCTTATGCAATTGCTGCCATGGTCATTGTATTAATTATAAATTGTAATTTTAGAGAACCCTTACAAATTAGTTTAAAGGCTAAAAAGGAATTTACTGACTCACAATACACCAAAGTTTGAACGTGCTGATACTTTCAGACACAGGTAAGTGTGGGGGCCCAAAGGATATAAATAGAAAATGTTTCTCTGACTTGGATATTCTTCCTTCTGCAGTTTGTTTTGTTTTGTTTTGTTTTGTATTATTTTGGGGAAAGCTTTCTCCAAGGGGTGACAAGAAAAATGAACAAAAGCAACTCTATTTTTATATATTACCAATTTACTGAACCCAGGCATCGAGAAAGCCTTTATACAAAAGACTGACTCAGCTTGGGATTTCTGTTAAAACCTGAAGGGAATTCTAACTGGCCAGGTCTTGGTCACATGCCCAGCACGAGAATATGGAGGTGGGATCTCCAAGCCAAACCAGATGGAAATGTGGACAAATTCACCAAAAGTAGCAATGAAGGTCTTCTAAGGGTTCTCTTTTGTTTTTCACACACTTCTTGAATCAATTCTGGTGATATGTATTTTACTAGGAAATAATCAATTGCATCCAGTTTTTAGATTTTTACAGCATATTTATGTTCAGTGCATCATCCTAAATTTAATATATTTCCCTTTGTATTTTTTTTTCTTTCTGTTCCTATACTTTATACCTTGGCTTTCTCCATTTTTCCTTGATCACAATATCAAATGACATTCGATAAACTCTATATTAAGGTTTGATTGGAGAAGTAGAACCACTAGAAGGACTTTATTATAGAGATTAAACCTTACATGATAGTGGGGCTTGGTTAAGCAGTCTATGTAAATCCACTGCCCTGCCTCTTGGTGCAAGTCCCGAAGTCAGTAGGGCTGGCAGTCAGGAATGAGAGATGATTTGAAGTTAGGAGATCAAGGATAAGCTGGAACCTTCAAAGATAAGCTATAATCCAACTAGAAAAATGAACTGAACACCATATTAAAAGGATTATACATCATGGCCAAGTGGGATTTATTTGTAAAATGCAAGGATGGTTCAACATACGAATATCACTCATTGTGATACACCACATTAACAGAATGGAGGACAGAAAAACCAGATGATCATCTCAACTGATGCAGAAAAAGGCAGAAAAAGTATGTTCATTGGAGTTCAAAACTCCATAGAAAGTTTAAATAACATATTTGATAAAAGTGAATTCGAATTTTATGAGTTGAAAATAAGCCAGAAAAAATGATGAGATTAAATGAAAATGTGAATGATAAAGGAATAAAGGATAAAATGGAAGACCCACATTCATCTAATAATATTTTTAGAAGGTGAGATTAGAGTGAATTTAACAAGTATTTGAAGAAATAGTACTTCTCAGAGATTAAGTTAGAAATAAATCCTCAGATAAAAGAAGTGCATGGAGTCACCAGTAAAAGAAATGAAAACAAATATATGACTATATCCTGTATCGTATACCTCACCTCAGCCTGATCCTTCCTTTGTTCTACATTAGAAGAATGTGCAACACTGGCAGGCTACTTATATATACAATCTGACAGTGTCTCACTGTGTTCATGATTCCAACAAATCTATCCTCCACCTCTCTCCTTACTCCAGCAGGTGAGAATATTCCTAAAGCAACCCTTTCAGTTCCCCCACAGGCTAAACCCATGGATGAATTCTTTCTCCTTTCTTCACATTCCCTCCCCATAATTTTGAGATCCAGTTTACAGAACTTCCAGAGGTCAAATCCCAGCTTGATCATGCATTCTCATATTGAATCGCCAGCCTTCCCTGCTTCACTGCTTTTGCCCTGCAATCCGGTTCACTTGCATTGTACTCTCTAATTAAATAATAGCACATAAACTCTTGGCCTGAGGCTCTGCTTTCTGGGGAACCAAGGCTAAAAAACAGCTGGTAAACCACATCACATAATGGCAAAGAGGAAAGTCTAAAAAACAATTTGGAAGAAAGAAAGAATATCAAATACAAAGAGCAATTAGACTAGTAGCAATCTTCTCATCAGTAACAATAGATGCCAGAAGATAACTGAAAGCACTATCCTTAAAGTACTAACGGAAAAATCACTCTTAACCTAGAATATAACGTTTAACTAACTATATTAAAAAATGAAAGAGATGACATTTTCAAAGACAGAAATTTCTACCTGTAGACCGTCGATAGTAAAACTTCCAAGGAATAGGCTTCTTACTGAAGGGAATTAAACTCACCATGAAGAAGTGGGATTAAAGAACAATACTGAGCAAAGAAAGTGATATACATGTAGATAAATCCAAGAAGGATTAACTGTTAAACACTGTGTAATTGTGTGACTAATTTGGGGGCCAAGTCAAAAATAAAGTGCAATTCAATGGAATATTACTCAGCCATAAAAAGAAACGACATTGAGTTATTTGTAGTGAGGTGGATGGACTTAGAGTCTGTCATACAGAGTGAAGTAAGTCAGAAAGAGAAAAACAAATACTGTATGCTAACACATATATATGGAATCTAAGGAAAAAAAGTCATGAAGAACCTAAGGGTAAGACAGGAATAAAGACACCTACTAGAGAATGGGCTTGAGGACACGGGGAGGGAGAAGGGTAAGCTGTGACAAAATGACAGATTGGCATGGACACATATACACTACCAAACGTAAAATAGATAGCTAGTGGGAAGTAGCTGCATAGCACAGGGAGATCAGCTCAGTGCTTTGTGACCACCTAGAGGGGTGGGCTAGGGAGGGTGGGAGTGAGGGAGATGCAAGAGAGAAGAGATATGGGAACATATGTATATGTATAACTGATTCACTTTGTTATAAAGCAGAAACTAACACAACATTGTAAAGCAATTATACTCCAATAAAGATGTTAAAAAAAAGAAAACTTTTTCTCTTAAGCTAGCAGCAATTGGGTAAGATACACCTTTGTAAACAAAGATGAAATATTTACTTTTTCTCCCTACCTGACCCTCCAGATTTTGGAAACTCTTGAGTATTCATCTCATGGCAATACAGTTAGTTATCTGCATAAGTGCAATAGATATCTGCTTTTCTTGTAACAGGACACAATTGGAAACTGATTATATTAACCAAGGTTTTGACTGGAATGTCATATTTAAGAATAATGTACATAGAATCAAATATGACCAGACAACTTTAAGAAATTAAGGGTGACTTTATGGAGCCAATAAAAACCCTTGAAAAGGCAGCCTGGAACCTTGCTTACAGGGTTCCCAACAGCCTAATCAGGTGAGTAATGAACTTCTTGACAGGTGCAGTAATCTCAGGATAATTGGGGAACCTCGAGAAGAGAAGAATTCACCTATATCTATAGGTATTGCAAGTGAAGTCAGATAGCAAGTCTTCGGTTTGGCTTCCTACCCTCGAGAGGCTTTTACAAGTTCAATCTGGGGAATTCCCTGGCGGTCCAGTAGTTAAGACTCCGTGCTTTCACTGCTGAGGGTGCAGGTTCGATCCCCAGTTGGCATACTAAGATCCCACAAGCTGCAGGGCACAGCCAGAAAAAGAAAGTTCAAAAGTTCAATCTGAGATTCCTTATGAAAAATTCCGGCAAAGCATGTTTAAAAGAGCTTATGTGGTCAATCACTATTCTTGCTGCACTTCTGTACAAAATCAGGACAAGTTTTATTGAAATTAGACTTACTTTGCAAACAAATTAGTCTTATTTTGGTTTCTTTGTAAAAATGAGGGTGTAGAAATTTTTTAGAGAGAAAAAGTATGTTTCAGCAACACACCCTTGTGGATATTAGATTCTAGGGCTGTTTCTTGTCTTTGAGGATTTAGTATTTGCCTGTAAAGTGGACTGCATCTTTAATACCTTCAGTTCCCTCAAATACCTGGCTACAACTCTCCAAGCTAATATTTCTGATTTTCTCCCATCCTTAGATGGGAGAATGAAAGCTTTCTCCTGCACCCCTGCAAACAGAATGTGAATGACTTGATATAAACTTCAGAGAAATCACCACAATAGCTGGTTTAGACAATCTCCTTTGTGCCTGTTACTGCATGGGCCACTCAGACTGGTACACCCAGTGCCCTCATCAGAGACATTCAAACTGCAAACCAGGAAAATCCATCAGATTCCCACTGTCTGCCCTCTCTCCATCTGAACATGTTTCAAGCCTGATATCCAGAGGTCTTCTTGACTGGCAGCTCTCAGGACTCAGACACTGGGTTCATAATTTGCTCCAACCATTAAACTTCGTTTTTCTTTTTCTTCCATAGAAACTCTCTATTCCATGGAAATCCTCTGATTAAATATCTGTTTCCTTGTTTATGCAATACAAGTCTAACTTTGGGAGCCCACCTGCATCGTCCACCTCCTGAAATGAAACACAACTGTTAACTCAACTGACCTATTCTCAAGACTGAGACTGGGTCAACGAGATAGGCAGCAATCTTTCAACTTAGCGTCTGGGTTGTGAAACTTATTTGAAGTTTCAAAGGTGGAACTTAAGGGGAGCAACATTTGCCACCCCAAAATATGCTACTTTGGCAGGAGGATTATTTTGAGCTATAAACAATCAAAACCCAACAGATTCAGGAAAAGCTCTTTACCTCAACCTCAAGTTCCTAAATTTACATTGGAAAGGGAGCCTATACAGGAAGAGAGCTATTACCAGAGATAACTTTTTTACCTAAGAAACTTACCTGCATAATAGGATAACCATTGTTTTCTAAACATCTCCTCTGCATTCCTGTGAATGCCTTCCTTCCTTTTGTATCCCCAGACCCCTACCCCTTTCCTCAGCTCCGGATGTTATATAAGCTTCAATTACCTGGCTGCCTTGTGGGTCTCATATTTTATGGGACTCTCTTACATACAAAATTAGATTTGTCTTTCTCCTGTTAATCTGTTTTATGTCTATTTGATTATTAGACCAGCCAAAGAACTTAGAAGGATAGAAGGAAAGTTTTGCTACCCTTATAGCATCTTAGCCAAGAATCTAGAAGGGTAAAGGGAAAATTAGTTTTCCTCCCATACAACACTAAAACTTTTCTTATTTTCCCCAAAATGTACTTTTTACTGCTGGCTTTCCCCATGATTCAATCTAATTCAACCATCAACCATCTTATTTTGCTATGATCTGGAAATCTTCCATGATCTGGAAGAGTTGATCTACTGTCCTGTACTTCTAATTACATTGAATCATTTGCAGAGTCAAGGCCAGTTGTTCTTCAGTATGTTATACTTTCAGGATTCATCAGAGTGTGTTCCCATGTTTAAATTCAGATAAAATATTTCTGGCAAGGACACCACGTAGGTAATATTGTGTAACTTTCTCTGCATTTCATTAATGCCAGGTCATAACATTAGTGTTTTATGAGAGGGCCACTGATTTCTCTGTTGTAAAGACATATTTTCCATTTGTAATTAATTCGTAATTTAAGGGATTGTAAAGACCCTGTTCTCCACATTTCTTTACCATATGGTTTCAGCCATTGACCCTTAACTGAAAATATTATGACATCAGGAGTTACAAAACAGTGAGTTTCTAATTCTGAAATTCTTTTTACATTTACTTGCTGAGATCATTTGGTATGATCTTAAATCCTATATTTAAGAGATAATTTCCTATCTTTTCTATCCATCTCCTCTCTTTCCAAAATAATTATGAAATTTTCTTTACTCTTATTCATAGATATTTATTATTGTTTAATGTACTACCATCATTATTGTCTGTAATGCTCACACAATACCAAATGTATTCATTGGGCCCAACTTCAAGTCAACTACTGAAACTTTTGCATATGGTCTCATCTGTGTTTGAGCACTTCCTGGCTTTCTGGTTTACCTTGTACTTTCTCTGACCTTTCCTGCAACAGGCCATATCTCCAAGGAATCCTTGTTCCTTTCAGCAAGGAATGATTTTTAGAAACCAAGATCTCAGTATTATTTATGCTCTTTGCTACTGGCAGGTCAAAATGTCAAAACCCTGTAATCATGTATAACTCTCTCTTTTTCTTCCTAATTATTTTCTAGAGTTAGAATAGAATTGCTATAGTGAAGTACAGTTTCTTTAATGAATGACACAATGAAAAGAGGGTTATATATTCTGATTATGCATTATTTTGTTTCTGTAGGACCTCTAATCTGCTCCATATACTTTTTTCTTTCTCTTCGTTTTCAAAAGTCCAGGGGATGCTTATCCCTTCCAAGTTGCTCCCTTTCTCCCAGAAGCAGTGCCTTTCTATGACTGTTACCTCTGGTCCCACACTTTTATGTTCCTTCCTTTGGATTCTTAGTACCCAGTGTTTTCTGATTCTTCTTGTCTCTTACTTGTTTTTGGTATTTTTCAGCTCAGGGTAAGACCTCATTTTTCTAGGAGAAATTTACCTGCGTTCTGGCACCGGTTTTATCCTGCTGCATGCTCGTGATTTTCAGCAGTCTCATCTGAATCTCCCCTTCAGCCTGGGCTGCAAAACGAGTTTTGCTGGTTTCAGATGTCTTCCTATTAGACATAAATCCAAGTTGTAGTATTCTCTGACTTCTATGCTTTTGGCATAAGTTTCTCATGGTTTTATTTTCTTTCCTTGTTGATCTCTATGGGTTCTAGAGCATGTGTGGAAAGATTAGGATTTAAGAAGCTGCTATCATCCTATAGAAACTCAGAGGTCAGAAACAATCATTGTATGCTTGGAATTATTTTTATGCTTTATTTAAATAAGCCTTGCCTTGCCTTGCCTTCTGAGTTATTCCGTATTCATAAAGGGGAAGCACTTTAAACACACATATAATACAATTTTATTTTAAGATTAACAGTAACTTTAGGCTTAATTCCAGCAGGGCTTATGCCTCTGAACCAAGTTACCTGTCACTTTTGAGGTTTACTCGCACTGCTCTGAAAGTTTTAAAAACAGAAACACACAAAAGTTAAAGGGCTTTTTCTTAACTTCTTTGGTCTAGCACTCCTGAATTAACTAAGAAAATAATCACTTGCTTATGTGCCTACTGACTAATGATGTGTTGGACATCAAAAATTAATTTTAATCTGTTTCTCATTTCTTTTCCTGTTTGGTCTGGTGTTTAGCTGGTTAGGCTGTCTGTAATCAGATGTTTGCATTCTTTTTAACTAAGAAACAGTAAATCAAGTGAGAGTACAAAAAAGAAACAAATGACACTGGACCATTTAAAATTCCCAATAATACATTGCCAGTGTCCTCTTAAAATTTAATGAGTATGTTTTCCATTATGTCAGCCAGGTCATTAATAATCAATTGCCTTTACCTCCAACTAGTATACAAGCTATAGTGACACTTCAGTGCTTGTTCATAGAATCAAGATTACCTTAATCCTGCTGTGGACCACAGACATATGGTTCCTTGGCCGGGAGGTGCTCAAAACAGATCATTGTAAAAGGAACAATGGGAACGTAAAGTTATAATATACTTTGTACCTACCTTTCCAAAGCTTACAGTCTTATGGGAAAGCAACATTTAAACAATACCAAAAACATGCAATTATAAATATCAACAGTTGTTTGACATAAAAAAATGGGCTATTATGAGACACATAAATATAACACTGGTCATGATTCAGATGTGGGGTTAGCAATCTCTTTGAAGAAGGGAGAATTTCACCAGGTCCTACCAACAGGAAGTAGGCAGAGGAAGGTACCAGGGGAAAACAGGTAAGCAGGAATGTAGATGACATGGCATGCATCCAAACTCAATCCTCCTTACTTTCTGTCTCCTATTTGAGTGGCAAGAAGAGTCAGAAGAAGAAAAAAAAGGACTATCTAACAGAGTAGGTCATTGGTTTGCTTAATGTTCCAGCCATCTGAGTAAAAGAGAAAGAACCACTATGATAAACTAAAATTTAACACATCCAATTCCAAAAGTAAACAAGACATTCATTCTAACCAATTCATAAACTATCCTTCTCCCTCCAGACGTGTTATGTGAGGGATTAGGAAAGGGTCAGAAAGTGGACTTGAATCACTTCTCATGGAAGCAACATACCTGATTTCAAGTGTTTCAGCAAGAAACACTGCCTTTTCAGCAAAGCATAGCTCACCTCCCTGATCCCTCTGTAATGTATCTACAGTCATATCCACTTCTCTTACCTGTCCCACTAAAGGAAGTATTCTTCCTCATGACTGTGACAATCCTTCCATCTGTGTTCTGGACTCCATATGCTTTCATTTCTTCAATCATCGTAATTCATCTGATTTATATATCATATCTTCTTCCTTTCTACTCGTTCTTTCCTCTTCAGAATTTAAGAAAATATTCATTTAAGCCACTCAAATCTTCAAAAGCAACTCTCCATCTATTCTGCATCTCCCTCACCCTGCCAGAAATCTTACTATTCCTTTCATGTCCCTCATACTTCAGTTCTTTTGAAATGTCATCTAAATTCTCTACCTCTATGTTTTTTGTTTCTTTTTAAAAATAAATTTATTTATTTATTTATTTATTTATTTATTTTAGCTGTGTTGGGTCTTTGTTTCTGTGCGAGGGCTTTCTCTAGTTGTGGCAAGCAGGGGCCATTCTTCATTGCGGTGTGCGGGGCTCTCACTATCGCGGCCTCTCTTGCTGTGGAGCACAGGCTCCAGACGTGCAGGCTCAGTAGTTGTGGCTCACGGGCCCAGGTGCTCCGCAGCACGTGGGATCTTCCCAGACCAGGGCTCGAACCTGTGTCCCCTGCATTGGCAGGCAGATTCTCAACCACTGCGCCACCAGGGAAGCCCCTCTACCTCTACTTTTTAATCCCCATGCACTTCCCAACCCACTGGAATTTAGCTTCTCTAGTCACTCCACTAGAAGCAATTACTAAAATCACCAAAAATTTCCAATTTGTCAAAGCCAATTGAAAATTTTTGGAAACCATCCTACATTACTTCTGAAACCTACTCTACTGATTGCCACCCTCCATTTCTCTGGAATTTCTTCTTCCTTTGGTTTCTATGACTCCTCTCCAGATGTCCCTTGCTTGTTTTTCCTGCTGCAATGTCTACTTCTGATGTTTTCCAGAGCTTCCTTCTCAAAGCTTTTTAAATGTACATATAAAAGAAATATTGTTGGGCTTCCCTGGTGGTGCAGTGGTTCAGCGTCCACCTGCCGATGCAGGGGACACGGGTTCGTGCCCCCGTCCGGGAAGATACCACATGCCACGGAGCGGCTGGGCCCGTGAGCCATGGTCGCTGAGCCTGCACGTCCAGAGCCTGTGCTCCGCAACGGGAGAGGCCACTAGAGGGAGAGGCCCATGTACCGCAAAAAAAAAAAAAGAAGAAGAACTGTAGAGAGGGTTGGGGTTCTACTGAAGAGTTTGGAATAGATAGCTGAGAACTTTCTTGGGTGAAAGGAAGTATAAGAGAAAGAAAATGGCATTTTAATAAGGGTTTCTCTAAACTCCGTATATCGTTGCTAATGTTTTATAAACACAATAACTCCAATTATTTTGAAGTTCATTTAGTTTATGGTCTGTTTCTTATACTAAAATGCCACTCTCAGACTAGAATATATGTTTCATGTGCTCAAGTGAGTTATCTTCAGATTAAAATATAGTGATGATATGGGTGTTTTAGTTTGTGAAAATTCATTGAGCTATGTACTTCTGATTCATAATTTTTCTAACTATACTTCAAAAATTTACCAATTTTTCTCATGATGACTCTTTTACAAATCTAAATGTAAGCTCCAGACATACATTTTCAACCACTTACCAGATACCTCCGTTACTATGCATGATAGGCAACTAAAGACAAAGTGTTCAAATGAAAAACCTCTTCCTACTTTTTTTTCCTATTTCTGTAAGCAGAACCACAGTAGAGCCAGTTTTTTAGAACAGATTTTCCTTCTCCATATAATAAAGGTCCTGAGTCAGGGCCAAACTACAGCCAAGCCCTCTGCTCCATAGGCACAGGTACCATCTTAGTTGGTTCATGTAACATTTCTAGCCTACATACTGGTCTCAGTGAGGGCAGTTATGCATCCCACTATCCATTCATCTCAGTTATTCTGCAGGGATTCTGTTAAAAAAAATCTAAATATATACCTGTCCCTTCAGTCTCTTTAGCAGAGCATAATAGCAGCCAACATTCATATAGCATTTGTTACATGATAGAGGCTACTGTAAAATCTTTGCAGCTATTAACTGATTTAACCCCTAAATAACTTTATAAGGAAAATATTATTATTATCTCAATTATACAGATATAAACCTGAGGCACAAAAAGGTAACAGTGGGCAGAACTTGGATTTGAACTAAGGCTACACAACTTCTGAAACACATTACCTAACTTTATTGTGGTAACCACTTCACAATATATGTGTATATCAGATAATCACATTGTACACTTTAAATTTACACAATGTTTTTGGTCAATTATACCTCAATAAAACTGGGGGGTTTAAAAAGGAACTCTGCTTTAGTCAGCTCTCAAGATCTGGTACTTTCTGTTCTTTCTGATTTTCCTTTCATTGACCTTCTTTAAATTACCTGAAAATATCATAGGTTTTATGTCTCTGAGATCTTTCACATTCTTTTCCATTCACCTGGGATACTCCCTCCATGGTCATGTCCACACCAACCTTGTGTATCTGATTAATTCCTCTTTCAAGAAGAAAAGTATATTACCTTCTCTAAAACATTCCCCTGACATCCCTATCTTTATCTTATGAGAAGACAAGGATATCTGCACCACTGCATTTGTTACCTGCTATTATAGTTTTTTTCTTTGCTATTTTGCTATCCTCATTAAGAAAAAGATTATGAGGCTAATCACTGTTTAACAACAGTAACTTATACATTACACGGTACAAAATGAACACACGAACTATTTATTTACTAAACTGATGAATACAGATCCAGAGAAACTATATTTATGAGAGTGATTGATTACAAAATGAGAATGCTGCTTTGATGATAATTTTTTTCTTATGGAGATTATATGAACTAATATATTTAGAATATTTTTAAAGTGTCTGGCAGATAGCATGAGCTCAAAAAACTATAGTAAAAATAATAGTAATATAATAATTATAATAAATTTGAAATAGACCTCTAGGATTCCAAAATCTACTTTGCTTTCTGACAAAACCTTTGCAAAACAGATTTATAGAAAGAAAATGAGAAAGAAGAAAATTAGGAGTAGGTAGGTTAGAGGTGGGAAAGAAAAGTCTAGGAAATTTGCAATAGAGATAACTCTAAGTATAAGCAACAAAATGAGGATAAAGTTTTGAATAATGAATGCAAGATATAAGAAGAAGAAAGCTTAAATATGGAAATTTAACATTCAACCCAGAAGTTGTATCTAAAACCCCTTGCATTTAGTGAGCAAAATATACATTTAACTAACTGAATGGTTGATTGTGATTAAATACTGAACTCTTCAGCAGATAACCTGAAGCCAGGTTCTTTGGACAGTGAGGGTTGAGAAAAACATGGTCTTCTTACAGTCTTCTAAATAAGGCTAAATAAGCAATAACACAAATGCTTCTCTCTCTCGCTCTCACCCCCCCACCCTTTGTGTGTGTGTTTGTGTGTGTGTGCGTGTGCACGTGTGTGTACACAGAGATTTTTGTCAAAGCCATTTGTTGCTAAGCAAAAGATCAAGAAAGGGATTGTTGAAACTCATTTTTAAATGCTTAATACCTATATTCTCACCCCTGAACGTGCATATTTACCTCTTCTCTTAATAAGCAGGCACTTGAGTGCAGGTCATTTTGCTCTAGATACACTATTCAGCACTGAGGAAGGGGGGAAGCTTTCTGTGGAAGATAAGGAAAGATGCTGGTTATTTGGAAACTTTTCTTCTGGCACCTCTTTAGCTAGTTGGATATTCCATGATCACTCTGACACAATCTAGCCGATTTTAGACTTCATCACACTCTCTCTTTCCAGCAACCAAAGCATCCACAGCAGTTTCCCAGGTCTGTCCAAGGTGAGGGACATCAGCCACTCTGAAAGGCAGTTCCAGGGACACAAAAAGTATCACAAAAAGAAAAGTTTCTTGTTGATAGAGACTACTGAGGTCCAGATTTTTCTTTCTTTCTTTCAATACTTAAAAAAATTTTTATTGAGATATAATTGATATAACATTATATTAATTTCAAGTACATAACATAATGATTTGATATTTGTATATATTGTGAAATGATCATCCCCAAAAGTCTAGTTAACATCCCTGACCATACATAGTTACAAAAGTTTTTTTCTTGTGATGAGGACTTTTAATTGGGTAATTTTATTTAATTGAATTAAAGACTATTTGAACAAGTACAAAGTTTATCCTGTTAAAGGTCTCACCTTCAAGAAGAACACAAATGGGGCAGTGAAAAGGAAAAAGAACAGGAAGTTCGGTCAAATAAATCTAAGAAATTAGGAGGTAACAGAGGCACTGAGCAGAATTTCCCTCATATTAGATGCTAGGGGTTCAAAGAGGAACAACTCCACCAATGTTGTATCACTTCCAGTTCTTTGTAAAAAATAAGTAAATACATACATACATACAAATACAAACAACAGAATTTATTAGTATTGTGTCATTTATGCTAAAGGTATTTAGAAATTCTTTTAGAAAATAAACTATTAATTGTTTAAATTGAAATCTGAGCTTTACCTGAGCCCACACATCTTGTTGTTGCCTTGTATCTATGGATTACACACATAGCATGTGTTGTGAGAAATTTCAAATAATTTATTTATAAAGTCATAGTTTTAATCATTTTTAAAACTTAATTAAATGCCACTAATAAAATTAACCAATTTTAGACAGGCAATCTGGGAATGTAAGTGCAAAATTCTTGTCATAAGACATTAAAGTAGAAAAAAATATATGATCCCATCTTAAAGAAGTATTCTATCTTATTTGATGAATTTGTTCAAGCACAGATTTAGGTTAAAATAAGAAAAATGACATTAGAATAATATTAGAAAGATCCTAAGAATTTCCTTATTTTATTATCTCTTATTTGTATTTTTCTCTGTATGTGTGTATATATTCAATATATATGTACTTATATGCCCTGTTGTAATTCTCTGTCCTATATATATATATAATTTTCTGGCTTATATATATCCTAGTAGATGGAAAAAAACAACCAATATGAAACAAGAATTTTTAAAAAGCCATCACAAAATATAACATAAATTTGAAATGAATCATGCCTTATCACAGAAACAAAATGTACAGATCGGAAAACAAGTCTATAAGATTGCACAAGTATGATACTCAAATTGTCCATTATATTTTGTATTGAAGAAGAAAATTGATTCTATGCCGTCTCATGGCAAATCTAAGGGCTGTTTACCATCAAGTCCAAACCTCATCTGTTTTCAATTTCACAGTTCCAAAAAGCTCTAGAAAAAACTATCTAAATGACTATGAATGCTCATAACTCTTCTCAAACCACTTTTCATACTCCTAAATTATCAAATCAATGCAAATCAGTGCTTATTAATGCTACCCACTCCTTGGAAATTTTACTTTTTCATAAGTATTTATTTTAACCAAAATAAAGTAAATATGATCTGTTAAAGCTCCTAGGAGGAAAAGATTTTATTTTCCCCATAAGTCAGTGACGCCATTGCAAATAGAAGCAATACTGTGACCTAATATGACCAATGAGCAGAGTATACACAGTGTTGACTAGTCCACAAGTCTCCATTTACTTAGCAGTAAATCAGTGTAATCTACACTGTAATCCATGGTGTTGCTGCAGTCACAGTAAAGACTGAAAGGCCAGCTTTGTTCCTTTTGCTAGATCCCTTAATTAGAAGATGAAATATAACGCTTTAATGGTCCAGTAAAAGAATTAAGAGATCAAATTTAAATTGCTCCATGATCAATTTTGAATTTTTTTTTTTTTGAGGTACGCGGGCCTCTCACTGCTGTAGCCTCTCCCGTTGCTGAGCACAGGCTCCGGATGCGCAGGCTCAGCGGCCATGGCTCACGAGCCTAACCGCTCCACGGCATGTGGGATCTTCCCAGACCAGGGCTCGAACCTGCATCCCCTGCATTTGCAGGCAGATTCTTAACCACTGTGCCACCAGGGAAGCCCCTTGAATGTTTTATATTTAGAATTCTTTAAGGGAATAAAAGCTGCATAGTACTTTGACACAGAACACATTCACTTGGATTCAGCAAAAATTTGAGATCGTATTATATGAAAGGAATTGGGCTAAGTATTGTGGAAGTGAAATAATAAAAAGGTAAGAAATCGTGCCTACAAAGAGCTCATGGAATAGTATACTAGAAAAGTATACATAAAATGACTCTAGAGCAAAGTTTAATGGGATAAGGGCTATGGAAGAATTTCAAATTGCTAATATAGGCAGATGATGGAAATACTTCTTTTGCCTCCTGAGAATGCAAAAGGATTCATGAAGGAGACGGTGGTACTTGAGGGATCCTTCAAAGACTGAAAACTCTTTGACAGAGGTAGAGGAAAGAGCCATGTAAAAAGGTTCATTGTAAAGGTATAATTATTAAAAGGTAAAGGGGTTTTCTGGACAAAGTGAGTCATTCTCTATGCCCAGATCATCATGGAGAAAAAATGAAAAACAATGCTTGTAAGGCAGATGGCACATCACCATATTTAGAAAATGATCATTAATTGTTTATAGGGTAATAAGAAAGCAATATAATTCAAAGAAGAAATGGATGCAGTCAGAATAAACCTCAAGATTATTCTCACGCTAGCACTTATGGAATGATGATATGAAAAGCAGACCCATTCCCCAGCAAAACAATCATAGCTGGTGAAAATGATTTTTTTAAAACCACTTAAAGCCTCTACTCATAGGGCACAGGCCTATAACAAAAGAATATACTCTGAAAGTAGCATTACCTTGCTGAAAGAAATTAAAAACCTAAAGAAATGGAATGACATCTTAGATCAGAAGACTTCATATTGTTAAGGTAGCAATATTCCCCAAATTTATCTACACCTTAAACACAATCCTTATCAAAATTCCAGTTAGCTTTTTGCACAATTTGACACATTGACCCTAAATTCATATGGACATTCAAGGGACCCAGACTAGCAAAAACAATCTTGAAAAGATTAGGGACTCACACTTCCATACGTCAAAACTTAAAACAAAGCTACAATCATCAAGATAGTTTGGTACTGGCATAAGGCTAGACATATAGATCAGTGGAATATAATGGAGAGCCCAGAAATAAATCTTCACATTTACATTTAATTGATTTTCAACAGCACTGCTAAGATAATTCAATGGGGGAAAGAATAGTCTTTACAACAAATGCAGCTGAGATGACTGAATATTCATATTCAAAAGAATGAAGTTGGACCCATCTCTCATATCATATCATAGAAAAAAATTAACTCAAAATGGAAATGTAAGAGCTAAAGCTATTAAACTCTTAGGGGTAAACCTTTGTGACCTTGGATTAGGCAGTAGCTTCTTAAATATGATATCAAAATCATAGCACAAGCAACAAAAGAAAAGAAATAGATAAATCAGACTTCATAAAAAAATTTTTAAAAAGACTTTTGTGCTTCAAAGGACACCATCAGGAAAATGAAAAGACAATCCACAGAATAGAAGAAGATATTTGCAAAGCATATGTACAATAAAGGGCCTGTAATCTAGAATATATAAAGCACTCTTACAGATCAATAATAGACAAATAATCCAATTATAAATGGGCAAAATATCTGAATAAACATTTCTCCGAAGAAGATATACAATGGTCTATAAATTCATGAAAAAATGCTTAATGTCATTAACCATCAGAGAAATGCAAATTGAAACAACAACGAGATACCACTTCACACACCCTGACATGGCTATCATCAAAAAGACATAACAAGTGTTGGTGAGGATGTGAAGAAATTAGAACCTTCATATATTGCTATTGGGAATGTAAAATGGTATAGCTGCTTTGAAATACTCTCACAGTTCCTCTAAAAGTTAAACATAGAGTTACCACCATATGACCCAGAAATTCCATTCCTGGATATATACCCAAGAGAACTGAAAATGTATGTCACGTAAAAAAAAATATGCAAATGTTTATAGCAGCCTTATTCACAGTAGAAAAAATAAAATATTGCATATCTATGCAATGGAATACTATTTAGCAACAAAAAGAAATGAAGTATTGATATATGCTACAACATGGATGAGCCTTGAAAACATCATGCTAAGTAAAATAAACCAGCCACAAAAGACCACATAATCTATGTAATCATTTATATGAGATGTCCAGAATGGCAAATCTATGGACAAAAAGTAGATTTGTGGTTGCCAAGGCCTGAGGGAGATGGGGGTAAAAGGTAGTGGCTACTAATAGATATAGTGTTTCTTCTGGGGATGATGACAATATTCTAAAATTGATTGTTGTGATAGCTGCACAACTGAGTGAACATACTAAAAGCCATTGAATTGTTCACTTTAAATGGGTTAATTGTATGGTACGTGAATCATAATCAAAATAAAGCTGTTATTTAAAAAAAAGAAGAGTAATATTCTACCATCAGTGTAGAAAGTGGAGGGTACAAGCCTGATGTAAAGAGACCATGAGAATAATTTTTTTTTTTGTGGTGAGACACACTGAAAATCTGATCCAGGAAAATGAAGGAAAACTAACATGTATCAGACTTATATTTCTGAAAAGATAAAAGGTGTTTCCTCTTTAAGAAATCAGAAATGACTCTGTACTTTGGTATTTTTCCCTATATAAAGTACATTATTACAGGAAAGAATCTGAGACTCTCATGATAGTTGAATGCTGAACTTCATCTTTTAACACTTTAATTTCTAAAATTCACAAAGTTTTGGTTTGTGATTATTCACATTATGCTTTCAATGCTATAATGGCTGATACTTTCCTCCTATATAGTTGAACTTTACACAACACAGCTTCTTGGTTGTGTTTCCTTTTGCTAGGTCAGAAATGAATCTACAATTTTACAGTCATGTTCTTTTCATTTGATTATTCAAGTAATAAAATATGAAGTTTCTTGATATTTCAGGAAGAACAAACTTTGCATGCTTCCATAACTGAAAATTAAGGGCAAAATTAGATGAAATTGAAGTTCAGCGAAGATGAACATAATGATGCCTGGAATGATTTATAAAGAAATATTAAACAAGGGAGACTAACTTTGGAAAACTGGGAAAAGCAGATGACTAAGTGGAAACATTATATACAAATATTTGATCATATCAAAAGAGAGAGAAGTGACACATAGAAGCCAAGCATATAGAGAATTAAAAATGTAATGTTGATTAAAAAAGGAAAATCAAAATGAAAACTAAAAGAGGAAGCTGGTAGAATAATCTGATATTGAAAAGGTTTCCTAGACAACAAGGTGTCAAAAATGTTTTTATTGGGCGTTGGTATAAAAAACCAAAATTATGGTAACAATTACCTTTAAGATACAACATTAACATGCTCCCTAATATTTCAAGAAGCAAAACATGGGGCAATTGAGCAAACAGATGGGATCCTACATCGATAATCACTTTTCAGAAATATGGCTTTGAGAGATGTTAAACAACCTCAGCAGGCTCCTTTTCAACAGCCTTATCTCCTGATATTGACTTCCATGGCCAGAGTAGGACGGATAATTGGAAGATTTTGATTTTCATACAGTAATGTAATCTCTTTCATTGGAGTGAAGTGATCTCTGAAAGCATTACTTGGAACACATGATGCTGATTCATTACATTTCACTTGATAATTGTAGCAATGGGTGTGTGTAATTTTAATTGTACATCTGTCATCATATGGAAAAAGTATATGCCATATCACAAAGTGGGGAGATAGTGAACTTTCAAAGGTATCTGAATATCAGATGTTTTCCTAACTGGCCTTAACTGTAGGAAATTTGCTAATCATCTTTTCTTCTTTAAATGAAAATGTCACACTGTCCTTGACCTTAAGTGGAGATGTTCTGCCTGTGATTCATACTGCAGGGAATAATAATAATAATAACAGTTACACACAATGGTCACTAGACTAAACCAAGCTCCCACTGAATCACGGTCACCTAAATTTTTATTCCTTTGCTTCATACTTTAGCTTCTGACACACCAATCTTAGGTCATCCTGGTTGTACTGACACATTTAATTCTGTTTCACTGATTTGCAATCTTAACCTGCCCCACTCAAAACTTACTCGGAAAGAATGTACTTCAAGGATGAAGTTTGAACAAAATCTTTGAAATAATTCATATGACAAAATTGATTTCATCTGGCAAAGAATTGGTAGAAATTTTATTATAGGAAAACATAATGTTTGTATCTTTAATTGCAATAGTTTGAGGATACAGCACACTGTGACACAAAATGGGAACTTAACAAACATGTGCTGAGCAAACAAATGAATAAAAAATGGATTTTAAGAAAAGATACGAGTTGCAGCCATGGTTGAAGAATTATATCTAATATGTAATTTGTGTATTGGAGTATTATTGGCTATGGCAAAAGAAGAGCTATGCTGCATCAAACTTGTAAAACACCTAATGTTGTATGCTAAGGAGTTTGGTATTTATTTCATGGATTTTAAAGTAGATAAATTTCATGAGTATTGGGGGAAAAGAAAAATAGAATGGGATGGATGTTAAGCGAGAACTTGGTTTCAATGATGTGAGTGTGAGCTACAATTTCTAAGGATGGAGATCAGTAAGAATGTAATAAGGTACAGATCTTCCTCAACTTATGATTGGGTAATATCCTGAGAAATCCATTGTAACTTGAAAATACCATATATTGAAAATGCATTTCATAGACCTAACCTACCAAACCGCATAGCTTGTTAGCCTACCTTAAACAGGCTTGGAACACCTACACTAGCCTACATTTGGGCAAAATAATCTAACAAAAAGCCTATTTTTAATAAAGAGTTAAATATCTCATGTAATTTATTGAATACTGCACTGAAAGTGAAAAACAGAATGGTTAATGGGTACAGAATGGCTTTAAGTGTACCAGTTGTTCCCATTCATGATAGCGTGGCTGACTCGGAGCTGCAGGTCACTCCTGCTGCCCAGCATCACGAAAGAGTATCATACCACATATCGCTAGCCTGGGAAAAGATAAAATTCAAAATCTGAAGTATGGTTTCTACTGAATGTGTATTACTTCCACACCATCACAAAGTCGAACCACGGTAAGTCAGGGACTGAAGATATTTGATGATTTGGAAGTCATTGGTGACTTTTGCGAAGGTAGATTGACAAATTGGTGGAGACAAAGCAAGAAAAAGTCAATTACATTTTCTGTTCTGGCCAAAATAGAGTAACAGGGATCAGAGTTACCCTCTGGAACACCTAAAAAAAACGGTAGGGAAATAAGACAACAGTTTGCAAGACACTGGACATCAAGGAGCAGAGACTCATTCCTGAGAGACAGGAAATAAATGATGTGAGCCTTATGATTGCTTCACGTTACCTGAGTTTCCAGGCCACAGCTCAGGGAGGGGGATCCCAGGCAGAGACCAGCAGTCTCACTAAATAAAGGAGAAAGGGCTGAGAGACTAGAGAACAAGGTGGGTAGGGTTCTCAAGACAGTACCAGAGAGAAGAACGATTCACAGAGAGGGAACTCCAGAATCTTGCACCTCCACACTAACTGTTCAGCTGATTACTGATCAGCTTATGTGTGTGACTACATTACTACAGGGCAGGAAAAGAACCACTTAAATGGACTATAGAAAACAGTGCCTAATATTCATATAGGGCCTGAGATACTGACTTTTCCTGTCAGCCAGACTGTAAAACCTCAAGATTAACAGGGCAATGGACAATATACATGGAAAGGTCTTGCCTCAGTGGTGGGGAATATTTAACCATATATTATAAAAGAACAAAACAGCAACATTATTTAGCCATATAATATAACAGGAGACTGCTATATTTCTTGGGTTTTTTGTTGTTGTTGTTGTTTTTTTGCGGTACGTGGGCCTCTCACTGTTGTGGCCTCTCCCGTTGCGGAGCACAGGCTCCGGACGCGCAGGCTCAGTGGCCATGGCTCACGGGCCTGGCTGCTCTGCGGCATGTGGGATCCTCCCAGACCGGGGCACGAACCCATGTCCCCTGCATTGGCAGGCAGACTCTCAACCACTGTGCCACCAGGGAAGCCCAAGACTGATATATTTCTTTCTACCAAATCTTTAAAAGGACCTAAAAGGATCAAACCGCTTCCAAGCAACTTAACAGTATCCCAGGAAAAAAGGTAAAAAATATTTGTAAAAATACAAAATTATCCAGCACCCAAAAAGGTAAAATTTACAATGGCTGACATCCAATAATCAATTATCAAGGAAGCAAAGAGGCAGTAATCGCCCTTGTAATGAAGAAATGAAGCAACCAAAGCCAACTCATAATCGACACAGATGTTAGAATTAGCAGAAATGACCATAGAACAATTCTTATTACTATACTCAAAAGGTTCAAAAAGTTAAGTTAGAGACATGGAATATACTTTTTAATGTCCTAAATCAAACTTCTAGAAATGAAAAATTCAAAGTGTAAGATAATAAAAAAAACACAATTTGAATGGCATCCATGACATATTAAACACTGCAGATTAGTGAACTTGAAGACTAAGCGAGAAATATTATCCAAAATAAAACACAAACAAAAAGAAAAAAATTTTTCAAAATGAGCAGAGCATCAGTAAACTGTTTGAAGAAAACTTCAAACAATCTAATATACATATATATATATAAAATTTGAGTCTCCAAAGACGAGGAGAGAGAAGGCAAGAGAGAAAACATGTTTGAAGAAATAATGGCAACTTTTCCGCAAATTTAATGGAAACTATAAGTCCCCAAATCCAAGAACTTCAACAAACTTCAAGCACAAGAAACATAAAAAAAAGGACAAGTCATATCGGAAACAAATTGTTCAAAAACCGTGATAAACAGAAAAATTTTAAAGGAGCCAGAGGGAAAAAAGACACATTACATACAAAGAAACAAAAAACAGGATGAAATCAGACCTCTTATCTGAATAATGCAACTGAGAAAAAGTAGACAGCCTCCTTAAAGAAAGAAAAAAAATTGGTAAACTTAGAATTCTATGTACAGTGAAAACATCTCTTTAAACCAAGGCAAAATAAGGATTTTTTCAGTCATACAAAAGATGAACAAATTCATTACCAGGAGACATAAAGTACCCCCAAAAGAGCTGAATAATTTCATTTAGGCAGAAGGAAAATTATACCAGATGGAAATAAGTGTCTAAAGGAATAGGGAGTAGTGAAATTGATAACTACATGGGTAAATCAATAAGATTTCCTATATATTAAAATCATTGGTGATTCAGTATTTAAGGAAAGGTAATTTTTTAGGTATTATGGAATTTATAAGATATATAAGATCAAAATGGATGTCAACAGTAGAACAAAATTGGGAAGAGAACTCAATCAAATAGAAGAGAGAAAAAATAGAGATAAATCAATGAAGGTAAAAGCTGATTCTTTAAGAAGACCAATAAAGTATATTAACCTCAAGCCTGTCTAATTAGTAAAAAAAAAAGATTGCTAAAATCAGCAATGAAAGAGGTGACATCACTCTACAGATTCCACAGCTATCTAAAGGATAACAAGAAGTAACATGAATACTTTGACTATAATTTTGACAAGATATATGACATAGATATATTCCTTGAAATACACAAACTAATCAAGTTCATTGAAGAATAAATAGACAATGTGAATATACCTATATCTATTAAAGAAGTTGAATTTTGCTTCAGGTTCATCAATATTTTATCAACTATGAGACCAACATTCATATATACTCCTCTCATATTTTTGTAGTGCTATGAACATAACACTGTTGCTATCAATTACTGGCAAAAATGAAGCCATAAATAAAAGCAGAATTACTCTTAAAAAAAATGATCTAGCTGGGCTTCCCTGGTGGCGCAGTGGTTGAGAGTCTGCCTGCCAATGCAGGGACGCGGGTTCGTGCCCTGGTCTGGGAAGATCCCACATGCCGCGGAGCGGCTGGGCCCGTGAGCCATGGCCGCTGAGCCTGCGCGTCCGGAGCCTGTGCTCCGCAACGGGAGAGGCCATGACAGTGAGAGGCCCGCGTACAGAAAAAAAAAAAAAAAAAAGATCTAGTTAAGTCACTACAGCACAGGAGGAATCTCAAAATAATAGTGCTGAGTAAAAAGAGAATTGTATAGCTCCACTTATATTTAGACTGCAATGAAATAACTATGACAATTATTTTGTTAACCAAAAATTGAAATCTATAGTCAGAACAATGTTAACTCTCCTTAATAAGGAAATTATTAACTCCCCTTTTACAATTCCATCAAGCCCCCAAAACCAGATTGAATACTACTTACTTAAATTGTAGGTAAAACTTGAGTTATGTCATTTTATCATATCTCCCAACTAAATATAATTTTTAAATTTTACAATATTCATAAAAATTCACCACAAAGGAATATTTCCATATCCTATATAACAGATACAGAACAGAAGGGTGCTTCAAGTCCCTGGCAAATGTAGTTTGCAAAATAGACATCTCTGATCAAAACTACACAGCAACATCAAATATCCTCACAAATCTATTCATATGCTTTGCATTTCATGAATAGCAATTTAAAATTCACTCATTAGTTTAAGAAATCAAGCAACTCCTTTACATTTCCAAAATAACAGCTAAAACTGGCTTGGACAGGAAAATTTGTAGCTAGAAAAATTCATAGTGCAGACCTAAAGTGTACTTCTGTTTCCATTAATGAAGGAATTCATCTATAAATGGAAGTATATGTATATATTTCATCCTTATAGGAGAGGATATCTGTTTATGTGCAAATATTCTATTTCAAATGAAGTTTGCCTGTGAGCATCGTGTGCCTGAAGAACCAGGTCTTTTCTATGTAGTTTTGGAAGCCAAAGCCTAGAATTGCTCTCTAATCTAAAATTTCTCACCACAACCTTAAGTCCATATCACTGCTGTATCTTATTTACCCAATGATATCCAAATTAGTCTCTCTTCTTAAGTATATTTTTATAAAATGCAAATCTGGTCAAATTCACATGCTTGTTAATTCTCCAGGCTCATCTAAACTTACCTATACGCATAAACACATCTCTCTCACACACACGCAGCCACACAAACACACTTACATTCCAGATTCCAGTCAACATGTCCTTTTCATATCTCTGTGTCTTTGTACATGATCTTCCCTATTGTTAGGACTTCACTCAGGCCACTGTGATCTTGTTTCAATGCTCTCTCCTTCAAGGCCAATTTTATGATTGGTTTTATTAAGATCTTATGTTTTTAGACAAGGACTCTCATTTGCCAGTTGCCTTCTAGTAAAGAATTCATTCTAATACTCCAGACAGATGAGTAACTAATGCTTTCAAAATCTAGGAAATTGGGGCTTCCCTGGTGGCGCAGTGGTTGAGAGTCCGCCTGCCGATGCAGGGGACACGTGTTCGTGCCCCGGTCCGGGAAGATCCCACATGCTGCAGAGTGGCTGGGCCCGTAAGCCATGGCCTCTGAGCCTGCGCATCCAGAGCCTGTGCTCCACAATGGGAGAGGCCTGCGTACCACACACAAAAAAAAAATCTAGGAAATTGCCAAACTTATTTATTCACACATCAAAGAGGTCAATATTATGCCCTCTGGCTCAGCATTATCTGGTTTCTGTGGCTCTCCATTCAAGCCTTTGACTTTGTGAAGCAGCTTTCCCCCTTACACTATTCTATTTTTTTTTTTTTTAAAGTGAATTCTCAGATCCTACCCCAGCTCCACTGACTTAGGAATTCTGGGGCGGGACATGGCACTATGTGTTTTAAATTTATTTATTTATTTATTTATTTAGGGCTGTGTTGGGTCTTCGTTTCTGTGCGAGGGCCTTCTCTAGTTGCGGCAAGCGGGGGCCACTCCTCATCATGGTGCGCGTCCCCCTTACACTATTCTATCCAATAAAATCTGCTTTTCCACATTTTGGTTACGTGACCTTGCATTTCACAGAACACATTTACTCAACTATAAAGTGGAAACCATATCATCAAACTCAAACTTTGGTGAGAATTAAATGATCACTTTACATAAGTCCCTAATATTACAAGCATCACAGAATGATATTCAGCAAATATTTGTAGAAGAGTAGGAGGGAGAGAGGAAGGAAGGAGAGTTCCAAAAAGGTACAAAGAACCCAAGAAAAAAAAAGCTTTAATGGTGTTTATCTTGTGTGATAGCCTTCAATTAAAGCTCAGTCAATCTTATCTATTAAGATGAAAAAAATGTATTTGCAAAATGAGAGTCACTAGAAAAGCTTCGTATTGCTTATTGGTGATGGCTACTTCCAGTGAAATAGACTTTCCTTGGAGAAATTATGTGGTTTTTTTCATTGCTGTAATTACCTGTATTGGTATAAGTTGTCATATAGAAATAAACAGGAGCAATGTTTGATCTCTTTGGATTTTTTTTTAGCATCAATGAGACTTTAAGGAAGTCTCAAATCTGTAGTTTTTAGGAGAGAGAAATCAGGAGAGCCTTATATATCTTTGTTAGTGTAGCCTCCTAAAGTTTTCAAAGCCCATTCACAATCTTTGGTTTTTTTCAGGTTAACGATATAGAGAAACCAGAAAGTATTATTGTCTTCATTTTAATAACTGAGAAAACTCCAGATAACTTGAGTTACCTAAAGTGTGAGATCTGAGTCAGTGTCTTCTAATTGTGTGCATTATTTCCACACTGACATTCAGCAATATCATGACAAATGAAATATACATCTTGAAACCTTGGACCCCAACTATTGAAACTAGGGCAATAACATATGTACCGGAGCCTCTAATAAAGAAAACATAAAGATATACTTTCATTTTCTGGAAGGAGTTGTACCCTGCTTTTCATCTTGCCTGTTGTTAGTCAGTTATGTGGCAGGAGGTGGGATAAATTCCTTTCTGGATGTAAAAGCCACAGACAAGGGGGAAGTGGACTGCATGGCCACTCATACTCGTATCATGCTCTCCTGATCTTTCACCATTTAAAAAAAAAGTTAAGGATATTGTTCTCTTCTCAATCTATCATTAGAGTAAATAAGGAACTTTTATTGTTCATAATAAAGACAATGCCTTTAAGTAAGCAAATATTTATGGCGTATTCAACAGATATTTGCATCATGAGGAAGAAACTGATAGTACATGGAAGAATTGAAAGTTAATGAATAGCCACTCCTGTTATTTAATATCTTACAAAATGGAAACCTGTGATTTCTTAATTATCACCCTTTCACTGCTTCTTTTTTGCCCAAGTGCATAGCACTTAACTTTTTACATCAAATTGTATCCTACTAAAAAAGGGAAAATATTATACCTCATCCTATTTTTTGAAACATATATTTCCTATTTGCTACAACCCTAGTGAAAACAAACACTGTGTAATTATTAAACATTGCTAACCAGGTTAATTATGCTCATATTAAAATTCTTTAAAATAAAGATTTGCTTAGGTTAGGAAAATAGGTTGCAGTAGGCTGTAGCAAACTTTCTCTCTGTTAAAATTCCCTTTGGTGATATGTGTGTCCATGTTACCCTCCACTTTAAGCCAGTCACGTGCCTAAAGCTGATGGTATATTATACAAATATTATAATCATCAATTGTATTACAGTGTCACATAAGAGGTAACAAAACCCTTGGAGAATTTCGTTCTAAGAATATGTAGTTTAATAAAGAAAAAGGAAATTGTTTTTCATTTCTGACACTCTGCATGAAACAGCATTAAAAGCCCAGCCTTTTGAGCCAGGCAGAAATGAGTTCATAGTCCAGCATTGCCATGTTGTGATCCTGTGGCTTTAGGCAAGTTGCTTTGCAGAATATGTTATCTCATATACATACATATATACATACATATATATATATTATATATATATATATACACATACATATATACCTAAATATAAAAGAATATTATTCAACCATAAAAAAGAAGGATCTCCTACCATCTGTGACAGGGCTGGACCTTGAGGACATTATGCCAAGTGAAATAAGTCCAACAGAGAAACACAAACACTCTATGATCTCACTTACATTTCGAATCTAAAACAAAAAACTCACAGAAACAGCAGAATGGTGGTTGTTAGGTACTGGAGGGTGAGGGAAATGGGTAGATGTTGGTCAAAGCGTACAAACTTCCAGTTATAAGGTGAGTAAGTTCTGGGGACCTAATATACAACATGGTGACTATGGTTAACAGTGCCATATTATATAGTTGAAAGTTGCTAAGACAGATTTTAAATGTTCTCACCACATACACACAAACATTTAATTATGTGAGGCAATGGATAAACTAACCTTACTGTAGTAATCATTTCATAATACATACCTATATCAAATCATCACATTATATACCTGAAACTTATACAATGTTATTTCTCAATTATATCTCAATAAAGTTGGAAATGTTTTTTAATTAAAAAAATTAAAATTGGGCTTTCCTGGTGGCACAGTGGTTAAGAATCTGCATGCCAAACTTGCACAAGCCTCTTAGATAGCCTCATCCACCAGAGGGCAGACAGCAGAAGCAAGAAGAACTACAATCCTGCAGCCTGTGGAAAAAAAAAAACACATTCACAGAAAGATAGACAAGATGAAAAGGCAGAGGGCTATGTACCAGATGAAGGAACAAGAGAAAACCCCAGAAAAACAACAAAATGAAGTAGAGATAGGCAACCTTCCAGAAAAAGAATTCAGAATAATGATAGTGAAGATTATGATGCGGGACCTCAGAAAAAAAATGGAGGCGAAGACTGAGAAGATGCAAGAAATGTTTAACAAAGACCTGGAAGAATTAAAGAACAAACAAACAGAGATGAACAATACAATAACTGAAATGAAAACTACACTAGAGGAATCAATAGCAGAATAACTGAGGCAGAAGAACAGATAAGTGACCTGAAAGACAGAATGGTGGAGTTCACTGCTGCGGAGCAGAATAAAGAAAAAAGAATGGAAAGAAATGAAGACAGCCTAAGAGACCTCTCGGACAACATGAAATGCAACAACACTCGCATTATAGGGGTCCCAGAAGGAGAAGAGAGAGAGAAAGGACCCGAGAAAATATTTGAAGAGATTATAGTCAAAAACTTCCCTAACATGGGAAAGGAAATAACCACCCAAGTCCAGGAAGGGCAGTGAGTCCCATGCAGGATAAACCCAAGGAGAAAAACGCCAAGACACATACTAATCAAATTGGCAAAAATTAAAGACAAAGAAAAATTACTGAAAGCAGCAAGGGAAAAACGACAAATAACATACAAGGGAACTCCCATAAGGTTAACAGCCGATTTCTCAGCAGAAACTCTACAAGCCAGAAGGGTGTGGCATGATACCCTTAAAGTGATGAAAGGGAAGAACCTACAGCCAAGATTACTCTACCCGGCAAGGATCTCATTCAGTTTCGATGGAGAAATCAAAAGCTTTACAGACAAGCAAAAGCTAGGAGAATTCAGCACCACCAAACCAGCTCTACAACAAATGCTAAAGGAACTTCTCTAAGTGGGAAACACAAGAGAAGAAAAGGACCTACAAAAACAAACCCAAAACAATTAAGAAAATGGTCATAGGAACATACATATCGATAACTACCTTAAACGTGAATGCATTAAATGCTCCAACCCAAAGACACAGGCTTGCTGAATGGATACAAAAACAAGACCCATATATATGCTGTCTACAAGAGACCCACTTCAGACCTAGCGACACATACAAACTGAAAGTGAGGGGATGGAAAAAGATATTCCATGCAAAAGGAAATCAAAAGAAAGCTGGAGTAGCAATACTCGTATCAGATAAAATAGACTTTAAAATAAAGAATGTTACAAGAGACAAGGAAGGACACTACATAAAGATCAAGGGATCAATCCAAGAAGGAGATATAACAATTATAAATGTATATGCACCCAACACAGAAGCACCTCAATACATAAGGCAACTGCTAACAGCTACAAAAGAGGAAATCGACAGTAACACAATAATAGTGGGGGACTTTAACACCTCACTTACACCAATGGACAGATCATCCAAAATGAAAATAAATAAGGAAACAGAAGCTTTAAATGACACAATAGACCAGATAGATTTAATTGATATTTATAGGACATTCCATCCAACAGCAGATTACACTTTCTTCTCAAGTGCACATGGAACATTCTTCAAGATAGATCACATCCTGGGTCACAAATCAAGCCTCAGTAAATTTAAGAAACTTGAAACCATATCAAGCATCTTTCCTGACCACAATGCTATGAGATTAGAAATGAATTACAGGGGAAAAAACGTCAAAAACGTAAACACATGGAGGCTAAACAATACGTTCCTAAATAACCAAGAGACCACTGAAGAAGTCAAAGAGGAAATCAAAAAATACCTAGAGACAAATGACAATGAAAACGAGACGATCCAAAACCAATGGGATGCAGCAAAAGCAGTTCTAAGTGGGAACTTTATAGCTATACAAGCCTACCTCAAGAAACAAGAAAAATCTCAAATAAACAATCTAACCTTACACCTAAAGGAACTAGAGAAAGAAGAACAAACAAAACCCAAAGTTAGCAGAAGGAAAGAAATCATAAAGATCAGAGCAGAAATAAATGAAATAGAAACAAAGAAAACAATAGCAAAGATCAATAAAACTAAAAGCTAGTGCTTTGAGAAGATAAACAAAATTGATAAACCATTAGCCAGACTCATCAAGAAAAAGAGGGAGAGGACTCAAATCAATAAAATTAGAAATGAAAAAGGAGAAGTAACAACAGACACTGCAGAAATACAAAGCATCCTGAGACTACTACAAGCAACTCTATGCCAATAAAATGGACAACCTAGAAGAAATGGACAAATTCTTAGAAAGGTATAACTTTCCAAGACTGAACCAGGAAGAAATAGAAAATATGAACAGACCAATCACAAGTAATGAAATTGAAACTGTGATTAAAAATCTTCCAACAAGCAAAAGTCCAGGACCAGATGGCTTCACAAGTAAATTCTATCAAACATTTACAGAAGAGCTAACACCCATCCTTCTCAAAGTCCTCCAAAAAATTGCAGAGGAAGGAACATTCCCAAACTCATTCTATGAGGCCACCATCACCCTGGTACCAAACCCAGACAGACATACTACCAAAAAAGGAAAATTACAGACCAATATCACTGATGAACATAGGTGCAAAAATACTCAGAAAAATACTAGTAAACATAATCCAACAACACATTAAAAGGATCATACACCACGATCAAGTGGGATTTATTCCAGGGATGAAAGGTTTCCTCAATATATGCAAATCAATCAATGTGATACACCATATTAACAAATTGAAGAAGAAAAACCATATGATCATCTCAATAGATGCAGAAAAAGCTTTTGACAAAATTCAACACCCATTTATGATAAAAACTCTCCAGAAAGGGGGCATAGAGGGAACCTACCTCAACATAATAAAGGCCATATATGACAAACACACAGCAAACATCATTCTCAGTGGTGAAAAACTGAAAGCATTTCCTCTAAGATCAGGAACAAGAAAAGGATGTCCACTCTCACCACTATTATTCAACATAGTTTTGGAAGTCCTAGCCATGGCAATCAGAGAAGAAAAAGAAATAAAATTAATACAAATTGGAAAAGAAGAAGTAAAACTGTTACTGTTTGCAGATGACATGATATATACATAGAGAATCCTAAAGATGCCAACAGAAAAGTACTAGAGCTAATCAATGAATTTGGTAAGTAGCAGGATACAAAATTAATGCACAGAAATCTCTTGCATTCCTATACACTAATGATGAAAAATCTGAAAGAGAAATTAAGGAAACACTCCCATTTATCACTACAACAAAAAGAATAAAACACCTAGAAATAAACGTACCTAGGGAGACAAAAGACCTGTATGCAGAAAACTGTAAGACACTAATGAAAGAAATTAAAGATGATACCAACAGATGGAGACATATACCATGTTCCTGGATTGGAAGAATCAATATTGTGAAAATGACTCTACTACCCAAAGCAATCTACAGATTCAATGCAATCCCTATCAAATTACCAATGGCATTTTTTATGGAACTAGAACAAAATATCTTAATACTTGTATGGAGACACAAAAGACCCCGAATAGCCAAAGCAGTCTTGAGGGAAAAAAATAAACGGAGATGGAGGAATCAGACTCCCTGACTTCAGACTATACGACAAAGCTACAGTAATCAAGACAATATGGTACTGGCACAAAAACAGAAACGTAGATCAATGGAACAAGATAGAAAGCCCAGAGACAAACCCACTGACCTATAGTCAAATAATCTATGACAAAGGAGGCAAGGATATACAATGGAGAAAAGACAGTCTCTTCAATAAGTGGTGCTGGGAAAATTGGACAGCTACATGTAAAAGAATGAAATTCGAACACTCCTTAACACCGTACACAAAAATAATCTCATAATGGATTAGTGACCTAAATGTAAGACTGGACACTATTAAACTCTTAGAGGAAAACCTAGGAAGAACACTCTTTGATAGATACCACAGCAAGATCTTTTTTGATCCACCTCCTAGAGTAATGGAAATAAAACCAAAAATAAACAAATGGGACCTAATGAAACCTCAAAGCCTTTGCACAGCAAAGGAAACCATAAACGAGATGAAAGACAACCCTCAGAATGGGAGAAAATATTTGCAAACAGATCAACGGACAAAGGATTAATCTCCAAAATATACAAACAGCTCATGCAGCTCAATATTAAGGAAACAAACAACCCAATCCAAAAATGGGCAGAATACCTAAATAGACATTTCTCCAAAGAAGACATACGGATGGCCAAGAAGCACATGAAAAGCTGCTCAACATCACTAATTATTAGAGAAATGCAAATCAAAACTACAATGAGGTATCACCTCACACCAGTTAGAATGGACATCATAAGAAAATCTACAAACAACAAATGCTGGAGAGGGTGTGGAGAAAAGGAAACCCTCTTGCACTGTTGGTGGGAATGTAAATGGATACAGCCACCATGGAGAACAGTATGGAGGTTCCTTAAAAAACTAAAAATAAAATTACCATATGATCCAGCAATCCCACTACTGGGCATATACCCAGAGAAAACCAACATTCAAAAAGACACATGCACCCCAATGTTCACTGCAACACTATTTACAACAGCCAGGTCATGGGCCATCGACATACAAATGAATAAAGAAGACATAGTAATATATACAATGGAATATTACTCAGCCATAAAAAGGAACGAAATTGGGTCATTTGTTGAGACGTGGATGGACCTAGAGACTGTCATACACGCGTATGTGGAACCTAGAAAAATGGTACAGATGAACCGGGTTGCAGGGCAGAAGTTGAGACACAGATGTAGAGAACAACGTATGGACACCAAGGGGGGAAAGCTGCAGGGGGGTGGGGGTGGGGGTGTGATAAATTGGGCAATTGGGATTGACATATATACACTGATGTGTATAAAATTGATGACTAATAAGAACCTGCTGCATAAAAAAATAAAATAAAATTCAAAAATTAAAAAAAAAAGAAACTGCCTGCCAATACAGGGGACACGGTTTCGAGCCCTGGTCCAGGAACATCCCACATACCGCAGAGAAACTAAGCCTGTGCACCACAACTACTGAGCCTGCGCTCTAGAGCCCGTGAGCCACAACTACTGAGCCCATGCACCACAGCTACTGAAACCTGCAAGCCTAGAGTCCATGCTCTGCAACAAGAGAAACCACCACAATAAGAAGCCCACACAACACAACAAAGAGTAGCCCCTGCTTGCCACAATTAGAGAAAGCCCACGCACAGCAACAAAGACCCAATGTGGCCACAAATAAAATAAATAAATAAATTTATTTTTAAAAATAAATAAAAAATAAAAACCACTGAAATCTACTATATATTGTATGTTTGCAATCTTTCCTCCAATTCTTTTAAAAAGCAAATTTAGCATGATGAACCTTCAAAATTTTCACAGTACAGTACAGTGCATCAGTACCAACATTTAGTGGATCTGTATTCAGTGCACTAAAAAGCTCCATAAGATCTACTACTTATTACACCCTTATTATTGAGCCTCTGGGAGAGAAAAATCTGTAATGGAAACACAGACAATATCTAAGGTTCCTTTTCTGCTCTTTTTAGAGAGACAAGACAGTTACTCTTGAAATTAAATAAAAATTCAGGACAATAATATAAGAAATGTCTAAAGGCCATATAAATGTAGCCCTTGATAAGCTACTTTTTGAAGTTTAGTTCCTCTGTCTCAAACTAATCTTCAGGATTTATTGATTCCAAAAGCTATTCACATGCTGGAAATGTGCTACCTACTAACACTTCTACAAGGAAAAATATAAATGAGATTTCAGTGACTAGCTGGAAAAGAAAAAAACAAAGAAAAAAGGGGGGAAAGGTATTATGTTAGCCTTCCAAACTCACAACAGAAGAACCTAAAGTTTAAAAATGAACTTGAGTTTTTTCATAATGAATAGACTATTTTATCAAGGTCAGTCTTTTAAAAATAATTGCTACCACATATTAATTGAAGCCAATGAGCTAAGTGTAACATTAGCATCATTTTAAATGAATCATCTAACTTAATACTTATAATATATGGTAATGTTAGCCCCATTCTTCTGATGAGTAAATCACTATATGCAAGTTCACATAGCTTGGAACAAGCTTTCAACTGAGGACTTTTTGACACAGAAGCCCAAGTCTTTCATACCTGCGAAAGATATAAAGAATGCTTATTGCATTCATTTTGTACCTATATATCTTAAATGAAGTAGCAGTACACTGAGAATATATATAGATCATGAATTATCTCAATTCCCAGGGCTGCTATTATATCATTAAGCTATTATTGTTAACTTTCTGCTAACTACCAGAATATTGACTATTATAACTAAAATTAAAAAGAGGACTTCAATTTACAGACAAGTGAAGTCACACAGTATATGTGTGTGGTGACATCTCAAATTTGGGTATTGACTTTTACCTTTTCAGTATAACAGTTTATCAAATGACAGCATGGTGCTTAAAAGATTTTACTTATAGGCTGTTTTCAAGAGGCAAATGTCTTGGGAATTTTTCTCACTTCACTGTTCTTTAGCATAATGTATACCCTATGGCTCATTTTCCTAGTTAATGATCAACTTGAGCAATATGTCTTTTTAATGTGAATATGAAATTTGTGTTCTGCAAGATGATGATGACAGAACACAGCAACAAGCTTTTTATTCATTTATTTTTGCTAGCCTTTTAAAATTAAAGTCATCTGACCAATAGTTTATGAAATTACTATTTAGAGCAAGAACCTTATTTATTTACTCCTGGGTAAGAAAATGAAAAAGTTCATAAAGTTCATAAACCTCCATTACCTAATGAACTCTAGTTCAATAATGCACAATAATGCACCACAGACTTACATACAAAGGGCCTTGCAAACACTTAACCATGAGTTAAATCAATCAAAATAAATACAGTTGCAACCACAAAATTGACTACATTGAAAATATGTATAACATTTCTGAGAATGTTTTCTCTATCCTGCTGGGTAAAAAAGTCACGGCTGTAAACAACTGTGGTTTTTCCTGTAATTTGGCAACAAAACAGTCAATATACAATACAGCTCTTCTTATTACAAATATATAGGCAGTCAATACGTATGTTGACTGATTGGTTTTACTTTTAAAAAGCTATTTCTGTGGCCCACTGTTGATCTGATTATAATAAATTTTATACCAGAAATAATCTTAACACAGTGTTTTTTTAGACCCTGTCAACAGTTAGTCTCCAAACCGACAGATCTTGATTGAATACTGTTTTCCTAATAGTGATAAGGAGGAAAGGTAAAGTAAACTTAGTCAAGCCTTTCTGTAGTACTTTAATTCCCTTCATTTAATATAATTACTATCATCTAGAAAAAGACAACCAAACTTTAACCTGTCACCAAAATAAAGATGTGATAAATTAGTTTCAAAATCCTGGAGGAGGAAATGAAATGGGCATGGAGGAAAAAATGATATTCCCTTGCTCCTATCTTTATAAAGTACTTCTTAATTTATTTATTTAATACAAAGGTATTAGAAATTTCTAATAATATACCAGATTAAATTTAACAAAATTTGATTGTAAAAAATGTATTTCCAATGCTGTATATTCTAAAGTGACATGGTTCCATTTCTTAAACTGCCCTGTGCCTTAATATGTTCTTTAATTTATAAATATTTTGGTAAAATAAATCTGAAAAATTCGCCCTATAAAATCGCTTCTTAGAGTTTCCCAATGCCCATGAGTTCATTAAATGACATTTACAATAACGGATTCAAGAAATAAATTTAATATTTGTTAAGCGCAGTGTTTCCTAAACTCATTTGACTTTAGAAAAGATTTTTTTTTCAAGTAATACCTATTAAACTCTCATATATCAAGTGGAACATCCTTTGGAAAAACACCAGATAAGAGAATATTATCTGTGTTTACAATTCAGATTAAGCAAGTTATAAAAATTAACACAATATTACATTTATATATTATAAGTAAATAATTAAAATACTATTTCTGGAATTTAAATCTTCAGTATATGAACTGAATAATGCAATGAATCAGGCAAAAGGGAAATAAAATTGAGGAAATACTACAGAATGTTAAATAAAAGTTACAGTGATTAAATATATGAGAGATAATTAAGAAATATGGTGATTAAGTCCAACACAAAACTAACAGAAGTTCTAAAATCAGTTAACATAAGAAACAGAGAAGAAATCATCAGAGACATTAATAAAATAATATCCCTTAGCTGAACAAATATCTGAGTTTTTAGACTGAAATAGGTCCACAGAGTAATTTACAGAGTTCAAAGTGTTAAAAAAAGATTCATAGTGAAACATACGCTGATGAAATTTCAGAAACTTAAGTATAAGGCTTTCTAAAAAGATGTCAGAGCAGAAAAACAAGGGACCTACTAAGGAATCAGATGTACATCTAACCCTTTACCAGAACTGCTGGATACTAGACGTCAACAGAATAATGCCTGATAAAAACTATTTTATACCAGTAGTTTATACCCAGTCAGATGACCAATTCTGTGAAAGAAGAAAAAAATGCAAATGCGAAGAAAATTTTCCCACCACATGTTCATATTTTTTAAATTCTATTAGAAGTATTTTTACAAAAAACTATTGCTTCAATTTATGTCAGAGTGTTCTGCCTATGTTTTCCTCTAGGAAGTTGTATAGTGTCCACTCTTAAACTAAGGTCTTTAATCCATTTTGAGCTTAGTTTTGTACATGGTGTTAGAGAACATTCTAATTTCATTCTTGTACATGTAGCTATCCAGTTTTTCAGCACCTCTTATTGAAGAGACTGTCTTTTCTCCACTATATATTCTTGCCTCCTTTGTCACAGATTAATTGACCATGAGTATGTGGGTTTATTTCTGGGTTCTCTATCCTGTTCCATTGATCTATGTGTCTGTTTCTGTGCCAGTATCATACTGTTTTGATTACTGTAGCTTTGTAGTATAGTGTGAAAACAGGAAGCATGACTCTTCCAGCTCTGTTCTTCTTTCTCAAAATTGTTTTGGCTATTCAGGATCTTTTGTGTTTCCATACAAATTTTAAAATTATTTGTTCTAGTTCTGTGAAAAATGCCATTTGTAATTTCATAGGGATTGCACTGAATCTGCAGATTGCCTTGGGTAGTATGGTCATTTTAACAATATTGATTCTTCCAGTCCAAGAACACGATATATCTTTCCATCTGTTTCTGTCATCTTCAATTCCTTTCATCAACGTCTTGTAGTTTTTGGAGTACAGGTCTTTGCCTCTTCAGGTAGGCTTATTCCTAGGTATTTTATTCTCCTTGATGCAATGGTAAATGGGATTGTTTCCGTAATTTCCCTTTCTGATATTTCATTGTTAGCATATATAAATGCAACAGATTTCTGTATATTAATTTTGTACCCTGCAACTTTACCAAGTTCACTGATGAGCTCTAGTGGTTTTCTGGTGACACCTTTAGGATTTCCTATGTATAGTATCATGTCATCTGCAAACAGTGACAGTTTTTACTTCTTCCTTTCCAATTTGGATTCCTTTTATTTTTTTTCTTCTCTGATTACCATGGCTAGGACTTCCAAAACTATGTTGAATGAAAGTGGCAAGCATGGGCATCCTTGTCTTGTTTCCCATCTTAGAGGGAATGCTTTCAGCTTTTCACTGTTGAGTATGATGTTATCTGTGGGCTTATCATATATGGCCCTTATTATGTTGAGGTAGGTTCCCTCTATACCCACTTTCTGGAGAGCTTTTATCATAAATGATGTTGAATTTTATCAAAAGCTTTTTCTGCATCAATTGAGATGATCATATGGCTTTTATTGTTCAATTTGTTAATGTGGTATGTCAGACTGATTTGGGATACTGAAAAATCCTGGCATCCCTGAGATAAATCCCACTTGATCATGGTGTATCATCCTTTTAATGTATTGTTGGATTCAGTTTGCTAGTATTTTGTTGAGACTTTTTGCATCTATGTTCATCAGTGATATTGGCTGGTAATTTTCATTTTTTGTAGTATCTTTGTCTGGTTTTGGTATCAGGGTGACGGTGGCCTCAAAGAATGAGTTCAGAAGTGGTACTTCCTCTGCAATTTTTTGCATTAGTTTCAGAAGGATCCGTGTTAACTCTTCTCTAAATGTTTGGTAGAATTCACCTGTGAAGCCATCTGGTCCTAGACTTTTGTTTGTTGGAAGTTTTTAAATAACTGATTCAATTTCAGTACTGGTAATCTGTTCATATTTTCTATTTCTTCCAGGTTCAGTCTTCAGAGATTGTACCTTTCTAAGAATTTGTACATTTTTTTCTAGGTTGTCCATTTTATTGGCATAGAGTTGCTCATAGTAGTCTCTTAGGATCCTTTGTATTTCTGTGGTGTCCATTGTAAGTTCTTTTTCATTTTTGATTTTATTGATTTGGGCCCTCTCTCTTTTTTTCTTGATGAGTCTGGCTAAAGATTTATCAATTTTGTTTATCTTTTCAAAGAACCAGCTTTTAGTTTCATTGATTTTTTTGACGTATTTCATTTATTTCTGCTCTATTTTTTGGATTCCTCTCCTAAAGTAAAGAAAATATAAGCAAAAATAAACAAATGGGACCTAATTAAACTTAAAAGCTTTTGCACAGCAGAGGAAACCATCAACAAAATGAAAAGACAACTTATTGAATGGGAGAAAATATTTGCAAATGATATGACCAATATAGGATTCATATCCAACATGTATAAACAGCTTATAAAACTCAACATCAAAAACAAACAACCCAATTAAAAAATGGACAGAACTGAATCGACATTTTTCCAAAGAAGAAATGCAGATAGCCAATAGGCATATAAAAAGATGCCTAACATCAGTAATCATCAGGGAAATGCAAATATTGGGTGGGCCAAAAAGTGCCTTCAGTTATTAAGTAAAAATAAAAGACACATCTTTCATTTTCACCAAGAACTTTATTGAACAACATATTCACCCATTTGTTCCACTACCTTCTGCCATTTTTCAGGAAAATTCATGATTCCATCTTCCCATAACATTTTATCTTTTTGAGCAAAGAACTGTTCCAGGTGCCTTTTACAGTCTTCCGAGGAATTGAAATTAAGAGAATTTTGTAAAGACCAAAATAAACGGAAATCCAAAGGTGCAATGTCTGGTGAATAGGGCAGATGAATCACAACTTCCCAGCCAAGCTGTAACAGTTTTTGCCTGGTCATCAAAGAAACATGTGGTCTTGTGTTATCCTGGTGGAAGATTAATGCATTTTCTGTTGACTAATTCTGGAGGCTTTGGTTGACTGCCACTTTCAGTTGGTCTAATTGGGAGCACTACTTGTTGGAATTAATCCTTTGTTTTTCTGGAAGGAGCTCATAATAGAGGACTCCCTTCCAATCCCACCATATACACAACATCACCTTCTTTGGATGAAGACCAGCCTTTGGTGTGGCTGGTGGTGGTTCATTTCGCTTGTCCCACGATCTCTTCCATTCCACATTGCTGTACAGTATCCACTTTTCATCACCCATCACAATGTGTTTTGAAAATGCAACGTTTTCATTACGTTTCAGTAGAGAATCGCAGGTGGAAATATGGTCAAGAAGATTTTTTGCACTTAACTTATATGGAACCCAAACATCAAAGCGAGTCACATAACCAAGTTGGTGCAAATGATTTTCAGTGCTTGATTTGGATATTTTGAGTATGTTGGCTATCTCCCACGTGGTATAATGTTGATTGTTCTCAATTACTGTTTCGATTTGATTGCTATCAACTTCAACTGATCTACCTGACCATGGAGCATCATCCAGCGAGAAATCTCCAGCACAAAACTTCGCAAACCACTTCTGTCATGTTCAATCAGTCACTGAACCTTCTCCATACACTGCACAAATCTTTTTGTGCATTTCAGTTGCGTTTTTATCTTTCTTGAAATAATAAAGCATAATATGCCAAAAATGTTGCTTTTTTCTTCCATCTTCAATATTAAAATGGCTACACAAAAATTTACCAATTTTGACAAGTCTTTCTTTATATGCATGCTGATATGACAGCTGTCACATACAATCTAACAAAATTGTTTTGAAGAAAGTTAAAGACAACTAAGTGCTACTAGAGCCATCTTACAAAAACTGAACGAACCTTTTGGCCCATCCAATAAAAACCACAGTGAGATATCACTTCACACCTGTCAGAATGGCTATCATAAAAAAGTCAACAAATAACAAATGTTGGTGAGGATGTGCAGAAAAGAGAACCCTTGTACACTGTTGTTGAGAAAGTAAATCGGTGTGGAAAACACAGTGGAGGTTTCTCAAAAAACGAATGGCAGAGATACCATGTGACCCAGCAATTCCACTCCTGGGTATATACCAAACAAACAAACAAACAAACAAACACTAATTCAAAAAGATACATGCATCCCAATATTCAAAGCAGTGTTATTTACAATGCCAAGGTATGGAAGCAACCTAAGTGTCCATCAACAGAAAAATGGATGAGGAAGATGCAAGATATATATATATATATATATATATATATATATATATATATACACAATATATATATATATACAAATATATATATATAATGGAATACTACTCAGCCATAAAAAAGAATGACATTTTGCCATTTCCAGCAACACGGATGGACTTGGAGGGCATTATGCTAAGTGAAATAAATCAGAAAGATAAATACTGTATGATATCGCTTATATGTATCATCTAAAAATACAGCAAACTAATTAACATAACACAAAACGAGCAGACTCACATATATAGAAAACAAACTAGTGGTTACCAGACATGAGGGGAAAGGGGAATATAGGGGTGGGGGAGTGGGAAGTACAAACTCTTGGGTGTAAGACAGGCTCAAGGATATATTGTACAACACGGGGAATATAGCCAATATTTTGTAATAACCGTAAATGGAAAGTAACCTTTAATATTGTATAAAAATTTAAAGTACTTTACAAAATAATTTTTAAATGAAAGAATAATATGAGAATTTTAAACAGTGGTGATACCATATGATCTGTAAGAAGAAAATAAATCTCCAAAGAAATAAAAATAAATACATTATGGCTGCAACTAGAGAAAACCCACGTGCAGCAACAAAGACCCGACATAGCCAAAAATAAATTAATAAATAAATAAATTTTAAAAAATAAAGAAATTTAATAAATTAATAAATAAATACATAAGACTTTGGAAACTGAGACATTTACCTCTTAAGCAGTAGGTGATTAACATCACAGATTTATATTTGTTACTCTATAGATCCAATTGCAATCCTTGATTTTTCCATGAATAATAAGTTAGATTTTTATCTCTTTTATGGTGCTTACAACAATGCCCATGAAAAAGCTGTTTTCTAAAGATTTGAATTCATCTTGGATTATTCTTTTATCACAGTATTTTTCATGACAGAATTAATTGTTCTAAACATGTTCATTAACTTGTCAAGGGAATATTATCATTTCCTTTGTTAGATGTAGCTGAATGATGTTTTCTACCTAACTAACAAGTATGCCTTAGTTTCTCCTTGTGAATGAGGAACGATAAATGCCTCTTTTGCCTCTGGCTCTTCCTCTGTAAACTGGACACAATATATATTCTTTCTAAATTTCGTATGAAATCAAACAAATGGGTTATTTGTAAATCAATATAATTTATGTAACATGGTTTTGCATGTTATCTGTCTCAGAATAAGCATCCAGTATAATATTGCTATTTCATACAGTATAATTATAATTAGAAAACAGAAGTAAACTATATTCAATGCATAAAGGGGAAGCAAAAGTCATAGAGATCTTCTTATATCTCACAAATATTTTCATTTATTTATAGGAATATGCTTTAAAGTCTCAAGACATTTAGTAGATTTCATGTTTATTTATATAGTAAGAGAATTTTCATAAGGGTATAATTTTAGCTTCCTTACTTAGAAAAATTCTGAGGAACTTATATAAGAGCCAATGTTTCAACCATTCCCTTTAATAATACTGTAACTAGCAAGCTAATGAGTATTCACTCATCTAAAATATCCTAAAGTTCAACTGGGCAGCTTCAAAATTTTTCATATGACTGTTGATTAAAACTTTTATTTGTACCTTGTATCCATTTCATTTTTTTTTACTTTCCAAAACAATATATTGTATAAAGGACTCATATCTAGGATATATAAAGAACTCTTAAAACTCAACAATGAGGGCTTCCCTGGTGGCGCAGTGGTTGAGAGTCCGCCTGCCGATGCAGGGGACACGGGTTCGTGCCCCTATCCTGGAAGATCCCACATGCCGCGGAGCGGCTGGGCCCGCGAGCCATGGCCGCGGAGCCTGTGTGTCCGGAGCCTGTGCTCCGCAACGGGAGAGGCCACAGCAGTGAGAGGCCCGCGTACAGCAAAAAAAAAAAAAAAAAAAAAAAAAAAAAAAACTCAACAATGAGAAAACAAGCAACCTAACTTTATATATGTGTGTATACACACACACACACACACACACACACACAAAATCTATAAGAACAAAAGAAAGAAAAATACATATACACATATTTTTACCAAAGAAGATATACAGGTGGCAAATAAGCATATGAAAATATGCTCAACATCATATGTCATTAGGGAGATACAAATAAAACCACAATGAGATATAACTACACACCTATTAGAAGAGCTAAAATCCGATAACTGACAATACCAAATGCTGTTGAAGTGCAACAAGACCATACATTCATTGCTAGTGAGAATATAAAATGATACAGTTATTTGGGAAGACAGTTTGACAGTTTCCTACAGAGCTAAGCACAGTTTTACAATAGGATCAGGCAATCATATTCCCCAGCTAACTGAAAACCTATATTCACACAAAGGCCTATACCCAAATGGTTATAGCAGCTTTTTTTATAATTGTCCCAAACTGGAAATAATCATATCATATTATCCTTCAACAAGTGAATGGATAAACAAACTTGGTATTCGAGATGATGGATACTTCAGGGGATAAAAGGGAAGAAACTATAGATTCACAGAACAACGTGCATGAATCCTAAATGCATGTTGCTAAGTCAAAGATGCCAAATTCAAAAGTCTACATATTGTATGATGCCGTTTATTCAACATTCTGGAAAAGACAAATTATAGGGATGGAAGACAAATCAGCATTTGTCAGAGGTTGGGAGTGAATGACTACAAAGGCCACTCACAGAGAATATTTTAGGTTGATGAAACTGTACTGTATGGTACTAGGCATAAGATACATGACTACGCATCTGTCAAAACACGTAGAATAGTACATCAAAGGGTGAACTTTAATGTATGCAATTTTTAATCAGAGTATCCTGGATGTAATGCATACTGTGACAAATAAATTTAACTGTATTCCCAATATATGATAAAACGGCACTGAAGGGGGTGGAGAAAAAGGAACTGACATAAGTGACTTTGGAAAATGATGTTCTGATTGGTAAATCTAAGACTAGGTGAAAAAATAACTGTACATAAACACAATTTTAGTTGGTAAGTTTGTTTCTCACAGGAATACAGTTTAAGAAATATGAAAACACATTTACACTAGTGTAGAACAAATAAGTAAATAAATGGTAAATAATTTGAGTCAGGTTTCTCACTGTTAGTAAAACAAGTTACAAATAAGCAAGAGGCAAAAGCTAGAATGAACCATGTGATACTACTGGATTAGAGTCAGACATTAGTATGAACTCACGTTTAGTTTAATAGGTATAGAGATAGACACCTATAGAAAGGATTATAGATATGTGTATACATTGGTTAATATACATGCATATATTCCATAACTCTGTGGAGAGACTAGAAAAAATGGCATCAAGTAGCAACAAACACATCTAGCATCCAGGCCTTAGTTTCTAAATATGGTCCTCCAAAATAACAAAAACCAGACATCCTTGGAGAAATGACTAATTCTCGGCCTGGGGCAATGAAAACACAAGATGAGCCTGGAGCATTATGTAGTGCCAGGAAATAAGGCAGCACTCAAAAATCAAAAGGATAGAGGCAGATCAAAGGGACACAAGAACTCAACTGAAGGAGCACCTGATGGCCTAAGCTGGAACAACTTGAGTCATAAAATTAATTAAACTTTAAAGTTATAGAGAAATATAAAATAAATATTCATGAGTCCATACTGATAGAAATAACTGAATACATAGATAAATGGGGAAAAAGGTACAAATCTTTCTTACAAAGAATTTCAAATAACATATGTAAATACTCTTCCCTCCAGGAGATGGGGCTTAAACTCCCTCTTAGGAGTATTGGCTGGATTCCAAAAAATAGATTATGGAAAGGGAACAATAGTAACTTCACAGTGAAGAAATCTGGCAGACCTCACCTTAACCAAGTGATCAAGGTTAACATCACCAGTAAGTCATTACTGACACAAGGTGATGAGAAAGACATTTCACCTCTATGGTAATCTTCCCCAAAACCCCAAAAACCCTGGTCTGTCTAATCATGAGAAAAACAGCAAACAAAGCCAAATTCAGGGCCATTCTACAAAAGCCTGGCCAGTACTTCTCAAAATTATAAAGGTCATGGGAAACAAGGAAAGGCTGGGAACCTGTCAGAGACCATAGAAGAGAGATTATAACTAAATTCAATGTGATATACTTGATTAGGTCCGAGAACAGAAAAAAGACATAATTGTAAAAAAAAAATCGATAAATCTGAATAAAGTCTGGAGTTTAGCTAAAAGTAATGCACCGCTGTCTTTTTAGTTTTAACATATGTACTACGTAAAATAGTAACATTAGAGTAAGATGCGTGAAGAGTATATGAGAACTCTCTGTACTATTTCTGCAACTGTTTGATGAATCTAATATTCTCAAAAAAAGGTTTAGTTTTTGTTTAAGTGCATAGTTGCATTGCATTATGATGAATCAACACAGAATAGCTATTAAGCATAGTAGAAACTGTAGCTCCTGTAAAATGCAGATTTGCAAAACCCCCTCTCTCCATATAAATTGCATCAGAATTTTCTAGAAATGGAGCCAAGAACCTGCATTTCCTATAGCTATAGGTGAATCTTATGCACACCAAAATCTGAGGATTCCATTTCTAGAGCCCTGTGCCTTTTATAGTCCCAAAAGACTTTTAAAGGCTTTAAAAACCAAAGTAGTAATGGTATTATCCAAGGTAACCAAATTTGAAGAAAGTCAAAATTCAGCATATGCAAGATAGTAAGGAAAGATAATATGTATATAACTGGTGGGCACACAGGATAACAGGGTCATGATAGTTTGGCAAGTGAATTCAAAGTATGGTAAGTATCCAAGTGGCAGCTGAAAAACTAAAAGTGGAAGCAACTTGCTTATTCAATCAACCCTTCCGGGGTTGAAGAAAAGTGATATTGCTATGGAGTGCAGAGAAATTACAACGGGCCTGTTCAATCAATAGGCAACAACTGCCTTAGTATGAAGTGATACTACTCCAAAAATGAATAGTGCTGTACTGACAACCAAAACCAACACCACTAAGCTAATAAACAAATGCTCAAGCAAGTTGAAAGGCTCTGACTGGAGTGTTATATAATGAACAGATGAACAAGGGAATGAGAATAAACTATGAAAACCAACGTGATGAAACTCACTGGTTAAATGAAGCCTAATTGGTCTCAAGTATGACATCCTATGTAGCTCTGCCTACCCTCAGTTGCCTACCACATTTACTGTGGTAGAATTCATGCTGGCTCAGGGCACCATTTTTGAGCCCCAACAGATTCAAGTAGTCCACAACCTTGCTGCCTCCTCCTCCCACACAGCATATGCCAGCCCTCCTCTGATACCCAATCACATTCCCTCTGAATGAACCCACTTCGGCATTCTTCTGCCTGCATCAGCTAGCCCTCACTCATGTTTACCACTTATGATGGTTAATTTTACATGTAAACTTAGTCTATGGTGCCTGGTTCTTTGGTCTAGAAGCTGCTGTGAAGGTGTATTTTAGATGTGATTAACTTGTAAATCAGTAGACTTTGAGAAAAGCAGATGATTCCTCCATAGTGTGCTGGACGTCATCCAATCAGTTGAAGGCCTTCAGAATGAAGACTGAAGTCCTCCCATGAATAAAGAACTATGCCTCCAGACTGCAATATAGAAATTCTGTCTGAGTTTCTAGCTTTTGGACTCAAGACTGCAACATGAACGTTTACCTTAATTTCCAACCTGCTGACCTACCCTGCAGATTTCTGACTTGCCAAGCCCCACAATCACATAAACCAAAGCCAATAGACAATTCCTTAAAAGAAATCACCCCTCCCCACATATACACATTTGATCCTTGGACAACATGGGGGTTAGAGTGCAGTTAAAAACTGCATAATCCGGTTCTGCGTCCGCAGATTCAACCAACCACGAATCGTGTAGCACTGCAGTATTTACTGAAAAATATCCGTGTATAAGTGGACCCACACAGTTCAAACCCATATTGTCCAAGGGTCAACCGCAATAGGATAGTTTACCCTATTATATAAAATACAATAACCTATTATATATCCAATCCAATCCAATATAATATAAATATCCTATTAGGTCTGTTTCTCTGGAGAACCCTAACTAATACACTATTCTGATCATTTTTCTACCAGTAACACTGTAACCATCTTCTCTTATAATGAAATACACTGCAGCTATTTTACCATTGCTACACCCAATGATATTTTTTCTTAGTAAGGTATGATATTTAGATAAGTTATAATCAATATATAGACTGAGAGATTCCCATTTTGTTCTTTGCACCAAATAGCATAGAATCAATATTCCATATCCTGGCTGAGTATCAGAATCACTTGTGGCACTTCTTAAAAGTACAGTTGATCCTTGAACCACACGGACTTGAACCGGGTGGGTTCACTTAATCTACAGTACTACTCAGTCTGGGGTTGACTGAATATGAAGATGTTCAACCATAGATACGGAAGGCCGATTGTAAAGTCATACCTGAATTTTCGACTGTGTGAGGGTCCACACCCTTAACCCCAAAGTTGTTCAAGGGTCAACTGTACATATGCCAGAGTTCAACCCCGAACTTGCTGAATCAGAATTTCCTCAACTGATTTTAATTCACAGCCAACGGCTGAAATCCCTGGGCATAAAATCATTTGACCACAGTATCTGCAACAGGATCTAGTCCAAGGTCACTTTTTTAAATAGAGAACTTGAGGTTAAGGGAGAATAAATTACTTATTCAAATTCCCAAAAAGGGTAAGAATGAACAGTATCAGGCTGCTATGTTTTTCATATTTCTATAAAGTACCTTTTATTTTCTTATATAGACATTTCCAGAAAAAAGATAACAAGTGGCATTCCAATCACTCAGTGCACACAGTTATGCATATCTTATCATCTGATCCACAGCTCCAGTTCACTAATATAGATAGATTATAATATTTAGAAAATAAAAAGAGGCAGCTCTATTTTATAAGGTAGTTCATGCCATGTACACATCAAACTATCTGGTATATAGTTAGAAGACCTTGTAAATAGCTAAAATCTTGGCTATTAATTGTGTTGTAATAAAACTTTGAGGACATGTAAATGGTACTATGTTATGTTTGATGATTTAATCAAAGAAGGGTGACCTCACTTTCCTAGTGATGGAACTTCGGTAGATGCATTCAAAGAGCTAACATAAATCTTAGCTTATTTTCTAGTAGCTAGCAAAAAACTTCCAAAATCACTTCATATTGTGGATATGAAAACACAAAATAATCAGTAACCTCAGTTTTCCACTACCGCTGACTTCTAACACTCCATGGCTTCTAATACAACATTTGTATTTTTTAAAGAATTAAAAATTGACAGAGTATATACATACACAATCAGCTAAGATGCATGTTTCCACTAATGTCTACTTTACCTAACTAACGTCCAATATTGGAAGGGTAGGCAAAAATATTCAATATTATTATTATTTTTAAATCATACCACTCTAACCCTAATGATAAAATACAGAATACTATTTTATATTAATAATCATATCTCTTTATAATAATTTACTACATAAATATTCATACTACAATCCACATTAAGGTACAAATTTTAGCGAACATTAACATTAGTGATCAAAGCCCAATATGTACGTACGTATCTGTGCACTCCATACATACATACACACAGAATGGTTTTCTAAGATGTCACTGAACGTAGCGCAAAATGTGAATTGAGATGTTATTCTGTAGAGAGTTCTAATATTATATTATTACCTGTTTTCTCTTGTTCATTTGACCCAACAGCATTCTTTTGCAACAAGATAGTCTGAGGGATGCTCTACATCATCCAGTTATGAAACAGAGTTTTATAAACCCAAGTGTCCCATAGAGACATTTACTCCAATGAACTGGTATAATTCAAAATGTAATCTAACCAAACATGCTTCATAGTCTGGCTAGGAGAAGCAATACCATGGTTTATAGAATAGTGTCTCTGGAAAGAAAAGGAAGTGGACTCTTGGTTCTGTATAAAATCTTGTTAATCCTATTTCCATTTCCCCCTCCTACATTTGTAACAACTGAATAAACTGATTATGTTTTTTTATCTTGTAGCTGCAATCTCTGCAGACAGACTGATTAAAATACTTATATTGATGTGATCAATATAGTTACCAATCAATAACGCTCCAGGAATTGATTTTTATAATTTGAGGAATTCTGCACCTTGATTCATTTATATGCTATTGTCTTTTTTCTAAAAATTAGGGATTGTTAATGTGGAAAATAAAAAAAAAAAGGATTAAGGGGGAAGGGCCACGAAGGGAAAATTGCAGTTCTCTACAGCATAACTGAGGAATACATGTGATTAAGGAAAAAGTGATGATTTGGGGGTGGATAAAAGCGTGGATAATTGATAGAGAACTCGTGAAAGAGGGAAGCAATTGTAAATAGATTATTGTGGATGTGGAACTGACATTTCCAGTTATCATTACTGTTTTTTGTCCTTGACAGTTAAGATCTGAGGAATGTTAAGCAATGTTTCAATAGCTGCATGTATAAGAAAATAATATTCCCGCCACCAGAAGCTGCTCTAGTACAGCTTCCCCCTTCTACTCTAGGCCATGGACTCTACCACACAGACACTCAAAGGCAAGAGTGTTATCCCTTAAAATTGTCAGTAGTTCTTTTCCCCTCAACTCCCAGTTCCAACAGCCTCTTCCCTTTCTAATGGGCTGCCTTTAGCCTCACCTTCCTTCCCAGATCCAGCAGTTACTCCACAATAGATCTGCATTGCACGTCCTGTAAAGGAATGCAAGGTTTTGTCTTGGCGTTCAGTCTCTATTCCAAGAGATACACACACACACACACACACACACACACATAATGTATAAATTTATATTACTGCCAATGGTTTCAAAGAATCACTTTTCTGGCAGAAGAAAATCAAGGGATTACATTACTAATGGAGCATTGAGTCATACAGCTGACAGTATTTGGCAGATTATTAATGAGGCTTTAATCCTGGGTTGTCATGTATGAAATCAGAACTTAAGAGCACCATCTACATTAGCAAAAGCAGGTTGATAATCTTTCTATTTAAAGAATGTATGCCAATCTTTTAATTCACTTTATAATAAATGAGATTTAAAATCATTTGGGCAGAAAGTTACTAAATATCAGATATTTCCTAGAAATTTGAAACTTTAAATAGGTTTAACTGACCTTAACCACTCAGATATATTTGGAAAATGGCAAAAGTCTTCAAGAAAATAAGTCAAAAGGACATTGTTTATTTTTCATGTATGAACTGAAATATAAAAAACTCAGAGGAAAAGTAATAAATGTGAATAATACACAGGAAACACTTTACAAAACATTTACTTTGGAAACCGTGCTTTTTGCTGAGTTTAACAGTGGTTGGTTGAGGTATCATATTTTTATAAAAAAGGAAATCAGCAAATAAGTCATTGAGAATATGGTATAAAAGTTCAGAAAATTAGGGCTTCCCTCGTGGCGCAGTGGTTGAGAGTCCGCCTGCTGTTGCAGGGGACACAGGTTCGTGCCCCAGTCCGGGAGGATCCTGCATGCTGCAGAGCAGTTGGGCCCGTGAGCCATGGCCGCTGAGCCTGTGCATCCGGAGCCTCTGCTCCACAGCGGGAGAGGCCACCACAGTGAGAGGCCCGCGTCCCACAAAAAAAAAAAAAAAAAACATTTAGAAAATTAAAATGTGAGAGCACATTACTCATGTCAAATTATGAAGAATAATGATTACATTAAATACAAGCTTATTAACACACTGGGTTAATAGTATAGTAAGGTATGGAATCATAAGGAACATTTTATAAGGATCTTGCATTTTTTTCCTAACTTGTTTGGAAAAACTTACACTTGATTTTAGTGAAACAAAGTAGCTACACCTTCAACCAAGACATTCTGGATTTGTAGGCTGACTAACACCATTCCACCAAAATTATTTTCCCTAAACCTAATTGCTATGTAGGAAAAGGTATGAGAACGTCTGTAGCAATTTCTGTATCTGTGCCAATAGTAGTAAAGATTTCAAACAAAATATTATTGAATATATGTGAATATTTCAATATATATATACATATTCTATTATCAACTCATTAGCATCTAATTTTACATTCATCACATATACATTCTGTCAGTGAACATAATGAACTGAAACCGACTCTAGGGCCCATGAGATTAAAGTCAACGCCTGTTGCAATCATTCAGCATTTAGCACAAAGCTGGAATATATTAGGTCCTAAATAGTTACTGACTAGATATACGGTGTGTCCATGCCATTCTAACTCAGTGTTCTCTACCTGTATTGGTGAATTCCATGGATCTGTTCTTGTGTTTACATCCAAATGAAAAATTACTGGAAGCATTTTCAGAATTATCTGGATCTGTCTATAGCTCAATGTAGTAGCACAAACTCACTGTCCATGCCTGCGTGTGTGTTTTGAATCACACAGTGTGACTGCTGCTAGGCTGGCATGTTCTAGTGTAAAAAGGACAACTGTCGCATGTCCACCCTTATAGTCACATTTTACCAGCTGCAAACACTAAAATTTCCTTTTAAAGTGATGACTGGGAGGTGAAAAATAGTTTAATAGAATGAAACTCAAAGGGAAGAGTGTTATCCCTTAAAATTCTGTCAGTAGTTCTCTTCCCCCTCAATTCCCGGTTTGTACAGCCTCTTCAGTTATTGAAGTTACTGAGGCTTTTAATAGTATTTCATGAAATCAACAAACTGCGTCAGAATTACTTTTCACAAACTAATAAAAAAAGAACATGGACAGACAATATTTGAATGATGACTTCCACTACCTGAAAGCAAAAGTACATTATGAATCATCATATGAGCTAAAGTATGTCATGTCTTCAGTACAGAAGGGTGGTAGAGTGCTAAGATCTTTCACGGGTGTCGGGACACAGACACGGCGCACTCGAAAGGAAACCTGCATCTCGTCAACTAGTGTGTTCTCAGTGACAAGGGACTGCGTTTAAGGCAAAAAGCATAATCGGATGCATAATTGGAACTTCTTAATTTTAATAGTTTTATAATTGTATTTGCATATATTTACAAATTGTCTGGTTTACAGTTATAAAAGCATACCAATTTCTATGCCTGGTTTTATGTTTATGCATATTAAAGTAAAATTATAATAGTAATTTATCACCATTGGGTGTCTTTGATTTTTTTTCCTTCTAAAGGAAATAGAGTTTAAATATATATTCAACATCTACATCCACTCATTTTTTTAATTTGGAGAAATAATGAGACTAAAGCTTTTAATAGGCCGCTCAATATTTTAATTTATATTTTTGAGCCCCTACTATGTGAAATTTAGCATCACAAGTTGAACAGTCTTTGTTCTAATGGAGCTCATGGTCCAGCCAAACTTCCCAAACTACCTAGAGAGGAATCCAATTCAGAGTGTCACTCTCTGCTATTTATAAGCTCTGTGTTTGATCATGTTACATACTTTAATTCACAATTTCTTTATCTGTAAAATATGGGTAATAATAATCAAATCTAATCCAGTATCTGTAATAATGAGGTAATGCAGAGTGAACAGCCCAGAGATATATAATATTGATGTATCACTTTTCACTACCTCTCATTAAATGATTTATTTATACGTATGTATACACACACACACAACACAGAGAGTGAGATAAGCCACCAACTGCTGCTACTTATGGTCTACTTCCTTAAGATTATACCATTGATCCTACTTCATCTATTAATTTTCAAAGAAGGAATTATATGTAACATTTACTAGCACTTAGCTACAAAAGAAATACAAATATGAGGAGCTTATAGAACAAGTTTTTATGTTAGTACCTATAAAATACCTGTCATATAATAGATGCTCAATAGAAATATGCTGAATGAATGAATGAGAGCTAATCATTGACATGGAGTCAGAACTTATTGTCTAATATCAGTTGTGTAACTATTAGTTCTGTAACATTTGTAAATTAATGAAGGGAACTGAAAGTCAAAACAGTTTTTGCAGATTATAGCATGAGAATTTTTATTTGTTGACTCTGCATTTATCATGAATAATACTGTGATAGCTAATTTTTATATGTCAACTTCAAAGGGGGTACCCAGATATTTAGTCAAATATTATCGTTTGTGCCTGAAAGGGTGTTTTTCCATGAGGTTAACATTTGAAATAGTAGACTAAGTAAAGCAGATTGCTTTCCTTAAAGTCGATGAGCCTCATCCAATCATTTGAAGGCCTGAATAAAATTAAAATGCTGACCTTCCTCTGAGTAAGCAGGAACTCCTCTTGCCTGACTGCCTTGGAGCAGGGACATTGTTTTTTCCTGCCTTCAACTTGAATTTCCTGGGTCTTGAGCCTCCTGGCCTTTGGACTGGACCTACACCATGGACTCTCCTGGTCTCAAGTACGGCAACTGCAGATTTTGAGACTTGTCAGCCTTCATAATCACGTGAGCTAATTCCTTATTTTATATAATATACAAATATATCTTCTATTGGTTCTGTTTTTCTGGAGAATCCTAACATAATACCAACACTGACCACAAACATTTCAAAGAAACCTTCATCTTATAGTCCTATATTGATATTTTAAAAGACATTATCTTAGCACAGACCAAGTTATAAACTATAAAATTTGATTATCAAATTTTTTTAATTTCGGGGGCTTCCCTGGTGGCACAGTGCTTAAGAAACCACCTGCCAATGCAGGGAACATCCGTTCGAGCCCTGGTCCAGGAAGATCCCACATGACACAGAGCAACTAAGCCCATGTGCCACAACTACTGAGCTGGCATGCCACAACTACTGAAGCCCAAGCACCTAGAGCCCGTGCTCCATAACAAGAGAGGCCATCGCAATGAGACGCCCATGCACTGCAACAAAGAGTAGCCCCCACTCGTTGCGACTAGAGAAAGCCCACATCCAACAAAGACCCAATGCAGCCAAAAATTTAAAAATAAAATAAATACATTTAAAAAATAAAATTTTAAATTTTTCTAAAAACATGATCTGCTCTGAAGTTTTTTCATTGTGTTTGTATTTAGCTTTACATTCCTCATTAAAGAAAAACTGGATGCAATGTTTTTGTTTAGATATATGTATATTTCCTTCATGGAAATTTGAGGTTCCAGTTCATGCTAGTTTATTGATTTCCCTTAAAAAAGTTAGATTTTAAACCTTAGGTTTCTCTTAGTTATAACATGTATTTTAACATTATCTTCTAACCTAGGGAGTAATGATGAGGGATAAAAAATCTGAGAAACACCATTATAACCCCTTAGTACACACAGAACCATTCAATAGTATTATTTTAATATTTGAAGAGTAAAGTTGTCCAGATAAATTATTAAATAATCTTGGGACATAAGGAGAAAATGTTCTACAAAATCAAGATTTCTTCTATTTAAATAGATTCTTCCAGTGAAGTCTACAATGGACTCTTCCAAGGAAATTTTTGAAAGATTGCAATTATATTAAGACTAAACACTGGTGTTAAGCAAACATAGAATACAATTTTATCTCACTGAGAAACTGATCATGTAGTTCTTTTCCATCTCTAATGTACGATCCTATCACTAACATCAACTTATCAAATAGACATTGTTATTATTCTATTTCTTTACAGACTCAACAATTAAATGCCTCTAAAATTGCTTAGATAAGTGTACAAAGTGACAGTTGATATTTGATCCTTTGCTTCCTTCATAAACAATGATTATAGCACAGCATGAGCTTTCAAAGAGAAATAAAGGGACCCCCCAAAAAAGTACATTAGTCAAAGTCATGGTAATAAAACTTCAAGTGAAAACAGCTATTTTATCCAAAAACTTTAAAACCATTGAGAGCACTTAAAACAGTCCATCACTCTTTCTTGTACCTTGAGAACAGAGACCATGTCTGATTCTTCTGTGTATCTCCAGAGTCAAACACTGACACATATTTGGAATACTGTATAGAAATGGCTGTTGAATTAATTAATTATAAATACCTAGATTGGTCTTATGTCTTCCACTATAACATCCTTAACTTCTAAGAAAATATTGACTTTTTAATATCATATACATGTGTAATATCTTATACGTATTTACTGGAGACAAGAAAGGGAGAAAAACAGTAGTTTTTTGTTTTGTTTTGTTTTGGTCTGCTTCTCCACTAGAATACAAACCTCATGGGAACAGACTTTGTCTCTCTTTGTTACTAATATATGCCCAAATCCCATACCAGTGCCTGGGCCATATTAAGTAATCAATAAATATTTACTGAATGAATGAATGAAAGATAATTTGAGATCAATGGTATTTCCTACCACTGTGGCTCATTCCATACAACATAATTGAGGGGTTAAAAAAAATGCTTGCTGAGTGGCAGTGAAAGGACAAATGAGGCTGGAGGGGATAAATACATCCACACAGTTAAGCTCTTTCTCTAAGAATACACCTAAGCCTTTTGTTTTCTGACAAAGAGAAGTCTGCACTTACCCAAGAGGAAGGAAATTGGTAAATCACGTGAAAGGGACTCCGAGACAGGTACCGCAGGCCCCGCGGCTTCGCCTTCACCTTGGCCTTCACACCCACCACGCTGCCCACGCCACCCTCGCAGGTGCGCCACAGCTACCACGCCGACTGCGAAGCCGCCGTCAACAGCCATTTCACCCTGGAGCTCCAGGCCTCTTTCGTGGGCCTGGCCGTGGCCTTTTACCTCGACCGCGACGACGTGGCCTTGAAGCACTTCAGCCGGTTCTTCCTGCGCCACTGTGGGCCCAGGGCCTGAAGCGCCTGCAGAACCAGCGCCGGGGGGCCGCCTCAACTTCCAAGACATCAGGAAGCCAGTCCGTGACGAGTGGAAGAGCGGCCTCAAGGCCATGAAGTGCGCCTTGTTCCTGGAGAAGCTAGTGACCCGGAGCCTGCTCCACTGTACCAGCTGGCCACCAAGTGCGACCCCCACCTGCTCCACTTCCTGGCAACTCACTACGTCAGCCAGTAGGTGGCGCTCATCAGACAGCTGGAGGGTCGTGTCACCACCCTGAGCATGATGGGGGCCCCAGACGTCGAGCTGGCAGGGTAACTCTTTGACAAGCTCACCCTGGGCGACAGCGACAAGAAGAACTGAGCCTGGACTGGACTTCCCCAGAGCCACGGGGTGACCAGAGCCCTGGTCACCATGCCTGCCATGCAGACGGCAAGAGTGCCCTTGCAGAAGAAGTTCACTTCAGTTTTGGTTTTGTTTTTTTTTTTTTGGCAACAAGGGCAGGACTCTCTTTTCCTGGACTTTATCACTTAAGTTTTTTTCTTCCAGTTTTTCCATTTCTTCCAATAAAGTTATTGGTTCATAAGTAAATAAAGGTCTCTGGTTGATTCATGTGGGCAAATCTCTCATTTTTTAAGTTTTAAAACAGGTATCCAGGAGTTTCTGAACACAGCCATACCCCAACCATATGCAGCTCAGGATCTCCACAGTGGGAGGGAGAAGGTGTTCCATGGGGCCCTGGAAAACACAAAATCAGTCTTCCCCTTATAAATAATGTAAGTATATGGGGGTAGACTGGGGTGGGGTGGGGTGAGGTAGGGGTACCTGGTGAATGTGGGTGCATGTGCATAGTGAAAGTATAGAACCATAGCCTGAAAATCATGATTGCAGTTGCCTCTGGGGAACAAGTGAAGGGAATGGGATTGGGCAGGGATTAAAATAAAGGGTGTCTTCAGTTTCACCTGAAATGTTTATGTGCATTAATTATGCAAATACTAATGGTTAAGTATGAGTAGCAACATGGGGGTGGAGGGGTTTGGAAGTCTGAATGGTGGAGTATCTCTTTGACAAGTTCACTCTGGGCAACAGTGATAATGGAAAAATGAGTGTTAGGCTGTCTTGCTCAGAAACACGGAGGTGACCTCCCATGGTCACCAATGCCTGGCATGCATGTTGTAATAACAAAACATCCACTTATATATGTTTTCTTTCTTTGTATCATATGTATATATGCATGCTTGTGTGTGTGTGTATACATATATATATGTATAAACATATATATATATATATTAACTCCAACAAGCAGCAGAGCTCATTTTGAAGTTCATTAGGAAGACGCCCTTTGTTGAAAAGCAGTTCGGTGATCACATTACTGGAAATGATATAGCTGCTTCCTAGACCTTTCCTGAGCCTGGCTGTATTTCTGCCCTTGGGTTTCACATATCCAACTTTGATTTAGTTTTTGTTATTTGCTACCAAGAGAACCTAAGCTAATATGTCTTATTATCAACACACTTTTACCAGCCTCCACGGTATTTACACTAGAGTAAATAGCTCTTCTAGGGTAGTAAATGACATTTTTCCCTTTATCCCTACTACAGAGTCCACTGAAAGGAAAAAGGATCAAGGGTGGAAGGGATCAAATAAGAACAATTTCCCGAATGGAAATACAGAATACTGAAGCCTGCTACCATATGCATCTCTTCTCACCTAAAAGTGTTTTCCTCATAATTTACAGAATTTTAATTCCTTAGATCAACCTTCCCAAGACTGTGTTCAGTATCAGCCAGTGCCTCAGAAACATTCACAGGTGTTCAGTGGAAAACTTGTGTTAATCGAATTAGCAGGATTTTTTGTTTTGTTTTTTCAGTTTTTGTTTATTCTAGGAATTTTATGTCTGATGTAAAAAATATACATTTTGAATGTATAACGTGGGGATAAAATATTCAGTGTTTCCCAAACATTCTGATCATGGGATTCTTTTTCTACCAAATCTCACAGAACAGTATTCCAAAGAAAATAGCTTTGGAATCAATGTTAAAAGGTCCCACTGTGGGCTTCTCTGGTGGCACAGCGGTTAAGAATCCATCTGCCAATGCAGGGGACATGGGTTTGATCCTTGGTCTGGGAAGATCCCACATGCCGCGGAGCAACTAAGCCCATGTGCCACACTACTGAGCCTGTGCTCTTGAGCCAGCAAGCCACAACTACTGAAGCCTGTGCACCTAGAGCCCATGCTCCGCAACAAGAGAAGCCAGCGAAATGAAAAGCCCATGCACCACAATGAAAAATAGCCCCCACTTGCCGCAACTAGAGAAAGCCCGCGTGCAGCAACAAAGTCCCAACGCAGCCAAAAAATAAAATAATATAAAAATAAAGTAAAAAAAAAATAGGGCCCTTCGTGTGTTGTTCCAGAAGCACATACCTGGTAGCTAAACCTCATTCACTTTCACTTAGAGGTCATTATGAGGAACGGGAACCTTTGCTGTGAAGGTTTCAGCACAGTAAGCTTTAGACAGTAAGTGTAATGCAGGGCCCTCACCATGACAGTGGGTAGATATCACACACATCCATTTTGTTTCCTGATAGGTAACTCCCAACACTGTATTTTTCCATCTGTTCTAATTTACATTTCTAAATGAATGGTCTCTGGGAATGATAACATTGATGTTTCTCCAGCACTTATATCAAAGTCAAGAGAAAGTTTAAGGCTGCTAAGTAGTTTATATTCTTCACCTCCCTCTACCTATGTATTCATCTCACCAGCAGCAGAATTCTTCATTTATTTTCCAGACTAGATGGCTGAATTTTGGTCAGTAATACACCTTTTGGTCAAAAACAGTCTGTGCCTGCATCTTTTTGAAAATAAGATGACTGTTCCTCTCACCAAAGCATGCTGAAATTTCTCAGAATTCAGACATTTAACTATAAGAAAAGAAATAAGGCATACATACTACAAAACATTGTATTAATAAAGTCCAAGATTGTTAAATAAATATATAATAAGTAATGTGTTTAATGTGTAGCATGTCTTTCCTCCAGTAGAGATGATCAACATTATTCACATCATTATTTGATTTTTGAATGAGCACCTTATGGCAATGCATTCCTCTTTAGGTTCAATGCAGGACTTATCAAGTTTCTCTCCAGCCCTAAAATACATGCTGCAATTCTATAAATTGAAACTGCATTATTCCCAAACAATATAGTGGGCATGAGACAATATCAAAAATCTTGTATATTTTTAAAATTTAAATGTGTTCCCACAACAACCCTTAGGTATCAATTCTCATGACACCTCCACTGAATTTGATAAGGGGTCTATTTTATTCCCAGGCAGATTCAGCGTAATACAAAACTATTATTTTCTCAATATGAGAAATATTCTATCACATTAATACATGATTATATAAGGCTGGAAAATAAGAAGGCGATTAAAGTAAGCTTCTCAACAAGAATACTATTTCAGTCTGGCCCATCTTATTAATCACAACTTTCATTTGTCTACTGTTTGGCTGATTAATTCGATTCAACAGGCATTTACTCTTTTTTTTTAAATAAAGTCCAATATTCTCGACTGTTTATTCTATTTTATTTTATTTTATTTATTTATTGGCTGCGTTGGGTCTTCATTGTTGCGCATGGGCTTTCTCTAGCGGTGGCGAGTGGGGGCTACTCTTCGTTGCACTGTGCAGGCTTCTCATTGTGGTGGCTTCTCGTTGCAGAGCAGGGGCTCTATGCATGTGGGCTTCAGTAGTTGCAGCACATGGGCCCTAGAGGGCATGGGCTTCATTAGTTGCAGCATGTGGGCTCAGTAATTGTGACTCACGGGCTCTAGAGCGCAGGCTCAGTAGTGTGGCGCCCAGGCTTAGCAGCTTCGCGGCATGTGGGATCTTTCCAGACCAGGGCTCAAACCCATGTCCCTGCACTGGCAGGTGGATTCTTAACCACAGCACCACCAGGGAAGTCCCAAGCATTTATTCTTAATAAATGAGTTTGTGCTGGGGAATCAAAGTTAAATAAGACATGTACTTGGTCCAGTTAAACTAAATATATTAGCACTTTGCCAATTTTCTAAGAGGAAAATACAAGTCCAATATGAGGTTATTTTAATAAACAATTAAATCAATAGTATAGCTAGGGAGTGTTTTCATTTATTACTCTCCATTTTATCTTTATAAAGAGGTATGCTACCCAGTCGTTCAACAAACTCACAAATGGGAATGCAGCAATTTTTAATAAGTATGAGAAATAATGTAGGCCAGCTATTCTTCCTCTCTGAATGGTGGACTCTAAATGAATCTAAAGCATCATCAAAAAAAGTAAAATAAATCAAAAACAAATGAAGCATCATCATAATGACCATCATCTGGGTAAATTATGCTGTCGAAATAACATGTTAAGGAACTTCCTCTTCCTAATAATAAGGAATGTTACCTGATGGAGAGAGAGAATTTGGGGAAGAGCAATAATACAACATGATCAACAGATTAAATTTTAGCAAACAAGGACACTCATTTGTTTACATATTTTACACTGCTGTTGCCTACAGACAGAGGAGGCACCTGAAGGTATATTTTACTAGTGTGGGTCACATAGGAGTCTTCTAAGGAACTGGTTTAAAAACATCATTCCAAAACTAGTAAAAAAAAAAAAAAAGTTATTTCCACTGTAGATTTGAACCTGTAAGTAATCTATAGGTAAATGTAATCTAAAAAATATTAGGGCAGCCTTAATGGCAGTTCTTTATATAAGAAAGAAACACATACTTGCTGAAAGCTTTTACAGCATCACTAGCTTGCATCCAATAATAAAAACAGCCTACACTTTTTATTTTAACATCTTTATTGGAGTATAATTGCTTTACAATTTGGTGTTAGTTTCTGCTTTATAACAAAGTGAATCAGTTATACATATACATATGTTCCCATATCTCTTCCCTCTTGTGTCTCCCTCCCTCCCACCCTCCCTATCCCACCCCTCCAGGCGGTCACAAAGCACCAAGCTGATCTCCCTGTGCTATGCGGCTGCTTCCCACTAGCTATCTATTTTACGTTTGGTAATGTATATATGTCCATGCCACTCTCTCACCTTGTCACAGCTTACCCTTCCCCCTCCCCATATCCTCAAGTCCATTCTCTAGTAGGTCTGTGTCTTTATTCCTGTCTTACCCCTAGGTTCTTCATGACATTTTTTTTCTTAGATTCCATATATATGTGTTAGCATACAGTATTTGTCTTTCTCTTTCTGACTTACTTCACTCTACATGACAGACTCTAGGTCCATCCGCCTCACTACAAATAATTCAATTTCGTTTCTTTTTATGGCTGAGTAATATTCCATTGTATATATGTGTCACATCTTCTTTATCCATTCATCCGATGATGGAAACTTAGGTTGTTTCCATCTCCTGGCTATTGTAAATAGAGCTGCAATGAACATTTAGGTACATGACTCTTTTTGAATTTATGGTTTTTGAATTATGGTTTATGGTATATGCCCAATAGTGGGATTGCTGGGTCATATGGTAGTTCTATTTGTAGTTTTTTAAGGAACCTCCATACTGTTCTCCATAGTGGCTGTACCAATTCACATTCCCACCAGCAGTGCAAGAGTGTTCCCTTTTCTCCACACCCTCTCCAGCATTTATTGTTTCCAGATTTTTTGATGATGGCCATTCTGACTGCTGTGAGATGGTATCTCATTGTAGTTTTGATTTGCATTTCTCTAATGATTAATGATGTTGAGCATTCTTTCATGTGTTTGTTGGCAGTCTGTATATCTTCTGTGGAGAAATGTCTATTTGGGTCTTCTGCCCATTTTTGGATTGGGTTATTTGTTTTTTTGGTATTGAGCTCCATGAGCTGCTTATAAATTTTGGAGATTAATCCTCTGTCAGTTGCTTCATTTGCAAATATTTTCTCCCATTCTGAGGGTTGTCTTTTGGTCTTATTTATGGTTTCCTTTGCTGTGCAAAAGCTTCGAAGTTTCATTAGGTCCCATTTGTTTATCTTTGTTTTTATTTCCATTTCTCTAGGAGGTGGGTCAAAAAGGATCTTGCTGTGATTTATGTCATAGAGTGTTCTGCCTATGTTTTCCTCTAAGAGTTTGATAGTGTCTGGCCTTACATTTAGGTCTTTAATCCATTTTGAGCTTATTTTTCTGTATGGTGTTAGGGAGTGATCTAATCTCATACTTTTACATGCATGTACCTGTCCAGTTTTCCCAGCACCACTTATTGAAGAGACTGTCCTTTCTCCACTGTACATTCCTGCCCCCTTTATCAAAGATAAGGTGACCATATGTGTGTTGGTTTATCTCTGGGCTTTCTATCCTGTTCCATTGATCTATCTTTCTGTTTTTGTGCCAGTACCATACTGTCTTGATTACTGTAGCTTTGTAGTATAGTCTGAAGTCAGGGAGCCTGATTCCTCCAGCTCCATTTTACGTTCTCAAGATTGATTCGGCTATTCGGGGTCTTTTGTGTTTCCATACAAATTGTGAAATTTTTGGTTCTAGTTCTGTGAAAAATGCCAGTGGTAGTTTGATAGGGATTGCATTGAATCTGTAGATAGCTTTGGGTAGTAGAGTCATTTTCACAGTGTTGATTCTTCCAATCCAAGAACATGGCATATCTCTCCATCTATTTGTATCATCTTTAATTTTTGACTCTTAATGGACATTTCGTTTGTTTTCAGTTTGTGCTAATGCAAATCATGGACAGGAATCCTGCTGTACCGGTTATTCTGGTGCATTTACAAAGGGCAGGGGTGAGGGCTGCTGGCTCACAGGCTATTTATATAACTTCAGTTGATGGAGAGGGCTAAATGCTTTCCAAATTAGTTGTGTCGATTTGTACTCCAGTATAAGTAGGGTAGAAGATTCCCATAGTACTCGAGGTCTACAATACCTGATACTACCAGATTGTATGTATTTGTCCATCTCATTGGCATGTAGTTTCCTTGGTTTTGACTCACTTGTCTCTTATTACTTAATGAAGTCGTACGCTTTTCTCTGTTTACTGGCTGTTTGGATTTCCTTTTTTATGAGGTTTACATCAACTATTGTTATTTTTTATTATTATTTTTATTATTTTTATTATTTTATTATTTATTTATTTGTGGCTGTGTTGAGTCTTCGTTGTTGCGTGCCGGCTTTCTCTAGTTGCGGCGAGCGGGGGCTACTCTTCATTGAGGTTGCTTCTCTTATTAGGGAGCACAGGATCTAGGCGCACGGGCTTCAGTACTTGTGGCATGTGCGCTCAGTAGTTGTGGTTCGCAGGCTCTAGAGCGCCGGGTCCGTAGTTGTGGAGCACGGGCTTCGCTGCTCCGCGGCATGTGGGATCTTTCCGGACCAGGGCTCGAACCCATGTCCCCTGCCTTGGCAGGCAGTTTCTTAACCACTGCGCCACCAGGGAAGTCCAACTATTGTTATTTTGAATTCTTCTCCATTTCCAAGTAATACTCTTCCATGACTGTTTTCTCACTAAATTGGAGGCATTATCTGTTCACTTTCTAACTTACTAATAAGTAAGGGTTTAGTTCCTTTACACTCTTTCCTATGTCCACACTGCTCAGTAAAGTTATGTCATCATGAGTTGTTCCACTGCTCATGATCTCTTTGACTTGTAGTGATATACTTAAAAACCTACAGTGTTGATCAACTAGAAACTCTCTCAACGTCACGCTTTGTAAAATGAGGACATTCATACCATCTTCCCTTTTTTCTACCTCCTGTCTACCTTCCAAACCTAGCTTTTATGTTGTCAAAGTTGAAATTTATATTCTGTTCTATGTGCAGTTAAGTCTTCTGTTATTTGAGAGTCAGTACAGAGTAAGGTTTAAGAGAACAGGCGGAGAGCCTGAACTCAAAGGCTCGATCCAACCTTAAATTAGGTACAGCCTGGGCAAGTTCCTTCCCTGTCTTAGCTTCCTGTTCTCAAAAGTGGGAATGATACTAGCACCAACCTCATAAGGCTATTCAGAGAATTAAATGAGTTAATATATGCAAAAACACTTAGAGCCTAATATATACTAAGTACATACCAGTATACAATACATTTCAGTACATACCAAGTTAATACTAATACATACTAAGTATAGTTTACTTTAGTTATTTGTGATTACATGCAAGTTGACAATAAAAGCTGCAAACCAAGACAGTATTGCCATTATTACAATGAAATTAATATTGCCCACTGCAGATGTACTGTGTCTCTGTGTGTAGACTACACCTCGTTCCATACTGTGCCAGTGTCACTGCCCTTGTGCAGGGTGACCACATACCCCAAGCCGCCTTGGGCTGTTCCAGTTTATACCTGTTGTCCTGATGTTACAGCATTAGAGTGCCTCCTTACACTATTGAAGTGTAAGGAGTTCGGACAAGTTCCGGTTTGGACAACAAATTAGATAGGTGGTCATTACCCCTGTGTGTCACTGAAAAGGGGGACATCTATAGTGTCAAGTTGAAGTGGATTCCTCCCTTCCTCACCAATAGTAGGTTAAAAATCAACCATAGTTTAATGTGCTTCAGGTTTATGTCCGTATAGCCTTTTCTTCTCTGGAGTTCAAGTTCCTTCTCCTCTTCCTCTCCCTCCTCCCTTCCAACAGTGCCTAACACCTAGTAAGTACAATATGCCTCAAGGTGTTTCTAAGCTCTCAATCACACAATCAATAGAAGCCTCTCCACTCTAGACTAGCTGCAATCTGCACTGAATCCCCTATTACCTTCCTTCTTGGTTTATTGCCTCATTTTGCTGGATTATGTCTATAAATAGCTTAAGGTGTAGCACAGGAGGTCAATTTTTCAAATTTCTTTCTGTACAAAGTATCTTCTTCAGCCTCCACTTATGACTCATAGTTTGGCTGGATACAAACCCCTAGGGTGAAAATTATGTGCCTGAAAAACTTTGGAGGTATCTTTCTAATGCCTTCCAGGATCCATGGTGCTCATGACAAGTATGATAAAGTCAGATTTTAAACTTTCTTTTTAGGTAGCCAGTATCTTTCTCTCTGGAATGGATGTACCCTCTCAGTATTTTATTCTATTTTAATTTATTTTTTCAGTATTTTAAAGTTTCACAAGGAAGGGTGCCTAGGTATGAGGCTATTCTTGCTCGTCTTGTATAACTATTTTCAATCTGAGGCCTGATGTCTACTTTCAGCTGTGGGGAATTTTGTTGCCCTTTGATAGCTTCCCTCCATTTTTTTTCTGGGTCTGGAGTTTCTAATAGTAACATGTGGGATCTCCAAGATGCAATCTCTCTAACATATTTCTATCACATTTTCCATTGTGTCTTTCTTTTTTATACACTGAGAAATTTTTTAAATTCCTACTGAATTTATTTCAGCAACCATATTTTCATTTCCAGGAGACTTCTCTTGATTTCTGACCATTCTCTTTTTAATTAACTCCCTAGTCTTATTTTATAGTTTCTAGCTGTTTTTAAACCTCTCTCAGGATATTAAGGTTTTTCCTTAAATTATTTTGTTCCCTAAATTGTCCCTGGTCCTACTAGGATATGTTTTCACTCTTTTTCCCCCTCTCTGATGTTGTAAGCTTTACTCAGCTATCAGGCAAATGACAGTTATTTTCTATTTAAGAATGAGTGCAGAGGGCTTCCCTGGTGGCGCAGTGGTTGAGAGTCCGCCTGTCGATGCAGGGACACGGGTTCGTTCCCCAGTCTGGAAGGATCCCACATGCCGTGGAGCGGCTGGGTCCGTGCGCCATGGCCGCTGAGCCTGCGCATCCGGAGCCTGTGCTCCACGACGGGAGAGGCCACAGCAGTGAGAAGCCCGTGTACAGCAAAAAAAAAAAAAAAAAAAAGAATGAGTGCAGAAAGCTCCCTGAAGTCAACGATTGATTGGCTTCTTATGCAGGAAGAAGCGGGGAGTAACTGTAACAGGATCCCCCCCAAACACAATTTTCTCGGGTGTAAAAACTCACACTAGCTGCCCTAGATCTCGCCAGTTTCACTATTTTCAAAATGAAATCATCTCATTTCAGGAGGGTGAGGGCGGGGCTGGGTGTCCACTCTTCCAAACACAACCCTTCAATGAGCTCCCCTATTTCAGTCACACTTTTAACTAACTCCACCCTCTCTCATACATGCGCATCAAAGCACGGAGCTACTTCTGCAGGTGGGGTCAGAATCCTCCTCAGTTGCACGTGGTCCCTGTGCATATTCTAGGTGATGCTTTTCCTCTGTTCTACTGCTTCGGTTTCACACTCTTCCACCTGTCTTCCGTCTTTCCAAACTATGTTGAAATCTCTTGATTGTCGTGGGCTTATATACTTAAACACTTTGATACCATCATTTTTGTGTCTTGTCAAAATGGAGAAGAGCTAAAAGGCTTCTCATGCATTTTGAATCTGCTACTCTGTGGTCCCAGTGTTTAAACTTCTTGGTCTTCCCCAGTGTCTATCATTGCTTTTAGAAATACAATCTCCTGGTCTACTTCTGAAGGAAATGAATACACCACATCTAAAATGACAAGGAATGCGGGTTACATGCTCTAGGGTCTTGTCGTACTCTGCCATTTACTAATAAACCACTTATGTGCTACAAATTGTAGGTGCTCATTTATAAAACGAAAGGGGGTAACCCTACATGAACTAAAGATTTCTCCTGCTCTAAATCATAATTTTCTAAGTTCTTTTCTTAAAATTTCTCTATATTATCATTAATTTTCATTAAAAAAATAAAAATCGGGCTTCCCTGGTGGCACAGTGGTTGAGAGTCTGCCTGCCGATGCAGGGGACACGGGTTCGTGCCCCGGTCCAGGAGGATCCCACATGCGGTCAAGCGGCTGGGCCCATGAGCCATGGCTGCTAAGCCTGCGTGTCCGGAGCCTGTGCTCCACAACGGGAGAGGCCACAACAATGAGAGGCCCGCGTACTGCAAAAAAAATAAAATAAAATAAAAAAATAAAAATCTAACTTTCTCTTTTGAAAATCAAAGAGTAATTCCCATAGTCCTACAATAATGGGATAATTAGTTCTGAAACCTGTCAAGTTTCATGTTTCATATGAAAAGAAAATCACATTAAATAATTTTTAAATTTATTTATTTATTTTTTTATTTTTTTAATGATAATTTAATAATTTTTAATATGACATTTAATAATTTGCAATACTCATTCATGATTTTTAAAACACTCTCAGGAAACCAGGAATAGAAGGAACACACTTAATCTGATAAGGAGCACACATGCATGCACACATGTGCACACACACTTTATATACAACTAACATCCCTGATGGTCAAATATTGAACACTTTATCCTCTAGGGCAGGACAAAGGTAAGAATGTCTTGTACTGGAGGTCCTAGTCAATGCAATAAGGCAAGAAAAATAAATAAATTTATAAATATTAGAAAACTATAAGGATTGGAATGATATTATCTTAAAAAGTCCAGACACTTAACAGATAAACTCTTAGATAATAACTGTTAAACAAGGGCACTGAATTTGAGACTAATATAAAAAATATATTTCTAAAGATCAACGAAGTTGACAAACCTTTAGCTAGACTAAGAAAGAGAAGATTCAAATAACTAAAATCAGGGCTTCCCTGGTGACGCAGTGGTTGAGAGTCCGCCTTCTGATGCAGGGGACGTGGGTTCGTGCCCTGGTCTGGAAGATCCCACATGCCGCGGATCGGCTAGGCCCGTGAGCCATGGCTGCTGAGCCTGCGTGTCCGGAGCCTGTGCTTCGCAATGGGAGAGGCCACAACAGTGAGAGGCCTGCTGTCCTACTTCTTTCTCAGAAATCCATTCTCTCTGTGCTTCGGGCAATCCGGTGGGCTCCCAGGGGATGGCAGCTGGGCTTGGCGTGAGGGATGGGTGTCTGGAAGAACAGGCAGGGGACTGGGGTGGGAAGCTGTAACCTGCCCCAAGTCACCGACCAGACAGCACAAGACCTGTCACCCAGACGGACGGCAGCTGGGCTCCGGGCAGGCGGGCCACGCAGAGGCAAAGGAAACCATCAGTCACGTCCCAAAGAGGTCACACGCGGACAGAAGACAGAGGTTGTTGGGCAGGGACCGATCACCTGCATAGGGGATGGACTGAAAGCAGCCGAGGGCTGGCCCGTCAGTCAGAAAGGAGAAGTCAAGCAAAGAGGTAGCTGGTCACCCAGGCAGACAGACAGACAGACAGGCACACAGGCAGGCAGGCACACAGACAGCCGTGTGGCTGTCAGTCACGCGCAGGGAGAAGCAGGCAGGCAGTCGGACCCCGAGCCCTTCGGTCACTCAGCAGAGAGACGCCAGAGGTGGTGCCTGCCATCCCAGCCCCACCGTGTGCTCAGGGTGGGGAGGAAGGGGAGGATGTCAATTTTTAGATTTAAATAATTAAATTTAAATAATTTTTTAAAATTAAACATGGACTTTGTAGCACAAAGACAAGGTCCCCCCAAATGGTGTTGCTTTATTTACTAGAAGTGTTCAGCTCTGCATTGAAGTTGAAATAAAATAAATATATTATTTCTGAGGTGCAAAAATTTCTTATGAAAATCAATTTTTCTTTTCTGTCCATACAAACAAAAGTATGGAATGACATTAGAGGTCAGGTTTATTTGGTAATAGAATGTAGCTTCTTGATATTTTTGATTTTAGGAAAGGAGAATATCAACATCGAAACGTTTTTCAACTTTACTTTTATTTAAAATGAGGCCATATTTTCCTCTTATAAAAAGAGAGTTCAACTAGAACTGTCAATTTTCTCATCTTAAACAAGATCACTGAATCAGCTCACTGTATTCATTCAGAACTCAATTTCCTTATCTTATGATCACTAAGGTTCTCCCTAAATCTAATATACTAAGGTTCTGAGGAAAGGAAAATATATTACTAACGACAAGTTTTGATTTTTATTTCTTAGAGTTCAAATGTCCACCATTCACCTTGGTCTAAGTTTAAGGAACCATTCAAGGGGATACAGTGCAGATGAGAGGAGAAAACAGAACCCTCACACAAGCTGTGCTGTGTTGCAATCAGCCTTCCGTTTGAAAAAATAATCTTCTCTATAGCTTTAAAGTGATAACTTTGTACCTGCAATGCTTCTTGTTTCAAACGGATTTTCTCTGGCTCCTCCTGAACACGTTCTGAGGCATCATCGACCTCTTCGATTTCTGAGGAGGAAGGATTCTCTACTGTCACAGTCACAGGAAATTCTGATGCACCTGAGTGTCTGAGGAAGAAGATAAGAAATCACAGAGTTGTTACACTAAAGTGCAAAGAAAGAAGACAAGATTGTAAAATAGATAACACAAGCCAGAGCCAAATATGCAAATATTAGAGGGCATTTAACAAAAGTGATCTGAGTTATCATTATTTATAAATGTCTCTCACTGCTCCTTAGTCTAAAACAGGCAATGACTAAGTAAAATTACAGGAACTTATTTTTGCTATGTTACTGTACAGACCTCTGTTGTACATGGTTAGGATTAGTAATGGGAATTTCCCATATTATTTTATTAAGTTGCACTGCTGGTGGGAATGTGAATTGGTACAGCCACTATGGAGAACAGTATGGAGGTTCCTTAAAAAACTAAAAATAGAACTACCATATGACCCAGCAATCCCACTACTAGGCATATACCCTGAGAAAACCATTATTCAAAAAGAGACATGTACCAAAATGTTCATTGCAGCACTATTCACAATAGCCCGGAGATGGAAACAACCTAAGTGTCCATCATCGGATGAATGGATAAAGAAGATGTGGCACATATAAACAATGGAATATTACTCAGCCATAAAAAGAAACGAAACTGAGCTATTTGTAATGAGGTGGATAGACCTAGAGTCTGTCATACAGAGTGAAGTAAGTCAGAAAGAGAAAGACAAATACCGTATGCTAACACATATATATGGAATTTAAGAAAAAAAAAAGTCATGAAGAACCTAGGGGTAAAACAGGAATAAAGACACAGACCTACTAGAGAATGGACTTGAGGATATGGGGAGGGGGAAGGGTAAGCTGTGACAAAGCGAAAGAGAGGCATGGACATATATACACTACCAAACGTAACGTAGATAGTGGGAAGCAGCCGCATAGCACAGGGAGATCAGCTCGGTGTTTTGTGACCGCCTGGAGGGGTGGGATAGGGAGGGTGGGAGGGAGGGAGACACAAGAGGGAAGGGATGGGGGAACAGATGTATATGTATGACTGATTCACTTTGTTATAAAGCAGAAACTAATCAAAAAAATAAATTAAATTAAATTAAATTAAATAATTAAAAAAGGCAAAAAAAAAACAGTCTGGAAGAAAATGTAGTTTTTCAGAGGAAAATACATCAGTAAAGGGACTGATGAATAATCAGAAAGTCAACATATCTAAGCTGTGAATAATAGACATCAGAATTTTTAAAAATAAATCACATACACATACACAACTAAAACTGACCCATCAAAAATTTCATCTTCTCAACACCCTTAAGCCAAAACTAGGGCAACAGTAATACAATTCTCCCATCAAGCTTTACTGCCACTGCAATGTTGTTCAATAGGACATTTCCAAACATTTAAAAACTGACCTGGCCACAACCCCATAAAAGTCTACAGATCATAAAGAAGTGTGCTGGGATTATATAACCACACAGAAAACAATTCACTAGGACATCATTTTGACAACAAGCAGCAAACCCTGCAGCATAGGAAAACCCTAACAGGAGAACAAGGTGCACACCCCTCTCTCTGGGAATGCAAGGCCAGGACTGACACCGAAGATGCTCTTCTCTCAACCTCAGCAGTGGTGCCATTCACAGAGCAACTATGCAGTCTCCCAAGACCACTGGGAAGGAGAATCTGATACTGACAGTATTAGCTTGTCGCGGGGCCATAAGCGAGGGAATGTGTGTGGCCTTGGTGAGAGAGCAGAGGTTTGGGAGATGTTGCTTTATATTGGCTTTCAGATCAGGAATTTGTACATATAGCCCTCAAACAACGTTTCTTGAAAACATGTGAACATTCTTGAGTATGACAGCTCTATGTGAGGGGTCAGAAATGGCAGTCAAGTTCGTTTCACTGGGTAACAGTTGATTTGCGGACTGGAAAACAGGCTTCCTTGTTTACAGACCTAACCACAAGGCTGCCAGTTGTGCACCAAATCCACACAACTACACAGTTGCACTGGGAGAGCGACCAAACATGTTTTACATGGATTTATTTCAGAGAGGGAAATGCTTCATGTAAGCCTCTGTCAGTTTAAAGAGCAAGAAGAATGACCATCCACCTTTCCCAATTCAAGCCCTATATATCATAAATATGATAGCTACACACCAGCAACTGATTACATACATCACGAGCTTTGATGAATGGAAAGCCCCTAAAAAGATATCAACAAAACGAAGTTAGATCTTCATGTAAATACATCACCAGTTAAACCCAGTTAATACAACTATTTAGTAGTATGAACAGTATCCATACAGAATTGTGTATAAAAATAAATAAGCTCAAAAGAAGGACCTGGAAGGCTCTGCTATGGAGAAAACTGAACAGCATTAAGCCGACTGGCTTGGTAATAACTCTCTGAACGGCTGAGAGCCCCCTTCAGTTCCTATGTTCAGGATGGTTGAGATTTCAGTCTCACTTCTTTAAATGGTGATATTAATTGTTCTCTAATTTACTACTCTGTGTAACGAGGATGGACCTGAGATTAAGTGTCTCAGGAAGAAGATAGGAAACCACAGAGTTGTTAAACTCAAGTGCAAACACTGGGGATTCAACACTATAGTTTAGGCAACAGCAATTCACATCACCATTTGGTCATATTCTTTCTACAAAACAAAAGCTGCACTCACATGTATGAAAAGACAAAAATTAACTGCCATCTGTATCAATATGTTAATGTGCTTCAATCACATATGTTTTCATGAAAGTTTAAACATCAAATCACCTTTAAGATCTTGACCATGTGATCTGTTCCCTGCCATGTCAGATTATACCCTGTGAAGTTTACTGTCTTAACAGTGATAGAGTTCTTTATACCTTGACAAGTAACTAAAAGGAAAACACACACACACACACACACACACAATAAGATGAAGAGCCTATACATTTGTAAATCTTGACTTATTTGCTTTTCTTGAGTCAATTGGGGGTTTATAGCCACATTCTTAAAATCATTAACTACAATCTTCCCAAACAGGTAATTGATGAACTGATGCATCCTAAAACTCGTCAGTAACAAAGTGTTATTCCAGTTTACAGAAACAGTTTAATTCTATTTAGGTACTAAAACTGAATACACTGGATACTGCAAACTTTATTCCCAACCACTCAGTAAAGTACTACATACTTTTGAGACAAAGGAAAAAAAAAGAAAAACCTAAAAAGCATAAGACTCCTCCGATTTTCATTTCCAATGATACATGCCAATCTTGATGATCAATCAGTGATTTAAATGTCAACTATAAACCCAGTATTTTATTAGCTGCTATGCAGTATACTAGAGCAATAGAAGAGAGAGGACCTCAAACTCTCTGTTCCCTCAGATTGAAAGGCAGGCTTCCTGACCCCTCCAGACCACTACTGGACACCGGGAAGGCACACTAATCTTTCAGGACCCTAATCAAGAGTCACCTGCTTTGTGATTACTTCCATGACACACCCTCACCAACACCACTGAGTTTGCTGCTCCTACGGGACGTTACATATATTTCTTATTTTAACACATACCACAGTGCATCATAATTATGATTGCACATAGATGTTCTAACAACTGAAAGAGAATGATGACTTTCTTGCTCTTCATCTTGCTATTTCCCTTCCCATAATATTTCTTGAAGAGAAACCATAAAAATATAAACAAACAGAGAAAACAGAAAATATACAAAACATGTAGTTTGTGGCTTAACACAAACTTAAGTAAGATTAATTCTGACAGTATCCAGCATGACAAACTTCCATGGTACAAATGAGAATGGACCAAGGTTTGAGCAGGTACAGGAGACAATCCAGGCCTGAACACTACCAACAAAAGGTAGATAGGAAAAGGTAGACAGACATGGTGTGTAGGAAATCACAAGACCAGTCTGATGGGAAGAGACTTAAACAAGACTGAAACCCACTTTCTAAACCTCCATCCCCAACTGGACAATTCACAAGACACAGGTTCACCAAAGAAGCTAATTATTCAATCCCTTTAATGGGGAGGAACAGTTTAAACTTTTACTGGTTTAGTTAGCCCCAAAGGCAACTATCAAATGTTGGCAGGACACAATGAAGGCTCACGTTTGTTAACATAGTTAAGTCTCTCTCTCACACAACTAGCCCACTTAGCTCCATGTTCCTTAGCGCACCCGACGCACTTACACAGCATTTATGAGCTTTACACAACTGAAAGGTCACATCTTTATTTCTTATTGCAGGAACACGACTTCTGTAAACTCTTTTTCTGTCACAACCTAAAGCAAAATTATTGTAAAATGAGTGATTAAAACCAAACATTTTATCATCATTAAAAAGTATCTAAATAAAAACAAAAGCATCTGCTCTGGGCTAAGGATTAGAAACGACTCCTGCCCTTAAAGCCTTCATTAAGGAGGAAGATGTATAAACTCAAAATTTCAATCACATGAGATAAATAAACGTAACCTTTATGCACAGAGGTTCCTATGGAGGCAAAAAGTTATATCTAAGTGACAGCTTCATGATAACCCTGAAGTACAGTCTGGAAAGATGAGGCTATGCAGAGTTGGACTAGGAGGTGCATTAGCTGCAGAGGGAACATGTGTGAAAAGACACTCAAGCCTGACTCCTGCTGGGCACTGTAAATGCTGCAGGTGGGGATGACTAAAGGCCAGGGGTCCAAGTGTGAGAAGAGACAGAAATGAAAATAGAGATGTTGGTCCAAGCAAGCCTGGGAGAGAGCATGGCTTGTATCCCACAGGTGGTGAGACCTGGGGCTACCACTAGCTGAGTAAGGATGCCTCTGCTGATTAGAAAAAGGCGCCCCACTGCTGAAGGACCGACTAGATAAAGGGAGTGATCACAAAAAGCTCCCCTTCCTCAGGGCAAAGAACCCCATAAGGCTTGTCCGAGCACAGTTCATACTACACGCCTCCGTGCAGAGCACACGCTGGGCGGCTACTATGCACTAACTCTGTGTGGGCAAGCCATTAGCAGCATTATTTTAAGCACATCTTTTTCTGTTAGAAGATCACTTACCCCGAGTAGGCAGGTGAACTTAGAGGAACTGAACCCAGGGGCCGTGAAACCACCCAGGAGTTTCTGCCATAGTCTGGGCAAAATGTAATATGGATGAAGAAGCAAATTTAGGAGGAGGCCAAAATTTACAAGATAGACCCACTGGATGCAAGACATAAAGAAAGTTCAGTGAAGGAACTCTGAAGAGAATGGGCTCTACAATAAATTTTTCTTACATTCAATGTCAAATATCAGGCAAAATTAAGTACAGTGGCCTTTAAGATCCCTTCCAGCTCTAATTTCTTTTGATTTCTAACTTATTACTCTGGTTAAGTAAAGTCCCTTCAGAGGTACAGAACAGTTCTTATACCTGTATGGGACGCAAAGAATAATCTGACTTCTCTTCACCAGGGGATGAGTTGAACTATCCTTGCAGAAGAGATAACAGATGGTGTGAACCCCAGATCCTAGAAAAGGGCCAGGCACACGATAAGTATTCAGCTTTTCAAAATCAAATGAACAATCATTTCCTGTCCTAGATCTTTACACCCTTCCTCTGCTGGCTACTTTCTTACAGCTTATAAACATCCTCAAATATACCCACTTAAAAATCTCTCAGACCTATGATTCTTTGGATCTTCTTGTGGATAACCTAAGTCTCTACCATGCCTTCAAACACCTGTCCTCCCAAAAAGCCCAGATCTGTACCTTGGGTCCAGACCCGTCTACCAGGGCCCTCTAAAGCAGTGAAGATGAAGTAAGATCCTCTCGCCACCCCCAATCCCTTCCTACTGTGCTCTGTATCTCTCAAAAAGATGCAGCTGTGAACTGTCACTCACGCTTGCTGCCCTCCCTTTTCTAACTGGTCACCAGGCCCTACCCATTCTCTCTCAGATCTGCAAAACCCAGTCCCACCTTTCATAACTTCAGTGGGACCCACAGATTACAATTCACCCTGCACCAAATCAACTGCCTCCCACATGGAGGTCCAAGTGAGCCTCTACACCACAAGTTCATCTCACTGTTCTTTGGTGTTTCCCACAGCCTTCAGGATAAACATGCAAACTTCTGACAGGACAAACAAGGCCCCCTTCTCTTGGGCCCCACTAAGTTTCCAGTATCAACTCTCATTTCTTTCCCAAACCCTGAGTTCCAGTCCTGTACATTAGTTTTGCCATATTTTCTTATATTTCTCAAACTTCAACACACACTGCTCTCTCCTGCCACCCCAGGAGCTTCTACATATCCTTAGAAAGGATGGCACCTCCTCCAAAAATCCTACCCTGAACTTTCCCTTCCAAGATTCTGTGCTCTGCAAAGGGGAAAGATCGGGGGAAGGGATACATTAGGAGTTTGGGATTAACATAGACACACGACTCTGTATAAAACAGATAATCCACAAGGACCTACTGCACAGCACAGGGAACTCTACTCCATAGCCTGGAACAAACTGTACGGGAAAAGAATCTGAAAAGGAATGGATATATGAACAACTAAACCACTTTGCTGTACACCTGAAACTAACACAACATTGTACATCAACTAACCTCCAATATAAAATAATACTTAAATTTAAAAAAATGATTCTGTGCTCTGTAGCACCAGAACTCACTTCTTCCAGAGCACTGACTACTGTGCTTGTGTCTACCTGCCGCCCAGTAGAAGGGGAGATTACCTAGGGCGGAAGCATCGTCTCCAGCAGCCCCTGGTTCTGACAACTCATTCAAGTGCCAGGCTACTTTACACACATAACCTGCTTAATTAATTCTAAGAACCCACAGAAAGAGTGGTTTTTAATGTCATTTTACAAGTGTGGGGATTGTAGTGCAAAAGAAACCTGCCCAGGCCACAGAGAGCATAAGCCCTGGAATTCAAACCCTAGGCTGCCTTCACACCAGTGCTCTTTCCACTATATGATACGACTACTGAAAAACAGATTATTTTTTCCCGAGCCCTGTTTTAATGGAAAGGAAATCAAGCTGGGATATATCCATTTCCTAATCGCTTTGGTGTGTACCAGGCAAAGTCATTCAACAGACCAGGTAACATCTGTGCAACAATTAACAATGCTCCAAACTGTGCTAAGTGTTCTACTTTGTAGAGTCTAGAAGCATTAACACAGTGCATCCTTGTAACCGCCACAGAGACTGGGTCCTGTTAAGCCCACGCTACAGATGAGAACACTGAGACCTTGAAGCCTTAAGGCACTCGGCTGGGGTCACCGAGCTGGCAGGAGTCCTAGGCCGCACGCCCCGTCTAGTGCACATACACCCGGTCACTGGGCACTGGTTCTAGTGCCCACCCTCCACCTTGCACCATTTAAAACCCCGCTTCTCAGCGCCCACACGAGGGGCCCTGGAAGCGGGAAGTACAAACCTGTCTCGACAAGCCATGGCTGGAAGAAGCTCTGGATACAGATCAGGGGCAGCGGGTGCTCAGGAGCGGCGCCCAGTGCACCCCGCGGAGGCGGTCGGCCTTAAGTCCAGCAGGCCCTCCTGTTGGGAAGCGTGCACGGAGGGCAGAGGCACCGAGTCCTGCAGCGCGCACAGGTCCTCAGAGCGTGGAAAGATATCAGCCACGCTGTCCCGGCGCAGCTTCACCAAGTGATCATGGCCCGAGCGCGGCCTCGGGGACGCTGGCTGCGGACACGATGGCCACACCCGCCTGGGGGCCCCGGCTCGCCTCCCGGCCCCTCGGGCGCCCACCGCTCGGCGGTTGCGGCGCCGCAGCATGCGCAGGACCGGCGTCGCAGCCAGAAGACATAGGGCCACGGGCCCCAGCTATGCCAACCCACCACATGCCGCGCTCCGGAGACCCCGCAGGGCCTGGTGTTGGCGCACACATCTACGCCCTCCACGCTGCGGGGCTGCCGTTGAAGTCAGCGGGCGGGACCGTGGGGGCGGGGCTCGAGGACGTCAGCACGCTCGCCGTGCGTCGCGTCCGCATGCAGCCCTGTCTCCCATGGTGACGCGGCCTGAAGAGTAGGGTCTTGAGCTCTGAGACTAAGGCAGCGCGAAACGTTGGAGGTGTGGAGACTTTGGGGGTTCCAAAAAGCGTTTGCTGACTCATCCAAACAAAAGTGAGACCTGGTTGTATCAATGCATTTGAAAAGTAAACTCCCATAAGTGTCTGTGCTCCCCCCGCCCAGGAGAGAGCGTGTATTCCGTGAGGGACACACGAAAGGCTGAGTGAACGTCTGCCTGTGGTCCCTTACCTGGTGCACGGGTGTGTGAATTTATGCGGAGAGCTCTTAAGTTCTGTAGTTTCTGCTAACTTGACACGGTAGTTGGCAAATGGTGACGTGTTCCATGCATTCAGGACATGATCGTGGTTACTAATAATCACTTTGTTTTGTACTGACAACTCCACAGAGAATTTACTACTGAATATCCACTTTACAGGAGAGAAACTGAGGCGTAGGAAGTGAAGTGACCGAGTAAGAGTAAGGACTCAGACAATTGGTGTTAGTAAATTAACCCTGCAAGGAGGCCGTTAGCCTGCGGTGGCTCTAGTGATGCGGCCGCCTACGTAAAGCAACCAAAATCTAAGCCTGTCAACGCCTCAGGGTGACACACACCGCTGAGGACAACCAGTCACAAACCACCAACTAGGCTTTAAAGCGATAGCAAGTCAGTCATTTCCTTGCTTTGCTTCTGCCCTTTGAAACTAAAAATCTCTGCAGCTCCTGTGGCTGGAGTGTCCTCACCACTTCCGCTTTGGCGGTGCCTGAATTGAATCTATTTTTGCTCACGTAAAGTCTTCTTTTAAACATGCCTCAGTTTGTCTTTTAACATTGGCCGTAGAAGTTGGATTTGTGTCCAGTTTCTAGAACAGTGGTCGTCCTCTGGTCAGGCCTTAGGCGTTATGCATACAACGTTCCTCTTCTACCACCACCTTCTGGATGCCTCCACCCACTACCAGCTCCTGCGTATCAGATCCCCTAGATGTGGTCAGCAATGGCTTTCACATGCAGCGTGCTCACATTATAACATTGCAGACACCCCTCCGTCCTCCAGCCAGCATGTGAACTGAAACATTACCATTCCTGTTGAAGAGCCTGCTATGACCACTTTCCCAAACACAGCCACTCCCCAGCTGACCCTGGGTAACCACTCTTCTGAACTTGGTCTCCATCACTGCATGGATGTCTTTCTATTTAGGCTACATTTTTAAGTGTTCTTAAACCTCATATAGTAATCTACTATGTTTTCTCTTCTTACTTGCTTTTTTTAGTGTTATCTTTGCTAGGTTCATCCATGCTGACGTGTAAAGATCTGTCTAGTTCATGTACTTTCCTCACTATGTAGGATTCCCATGTAGGGCAATACAATAATTTATATGTGCATTTTCCTGTTGATGGACATTTACATTGTTTCCAATTTTCAGTATGATTTCTGTTTTAAAAAAATTTTGTATACTTTTTAAAGGATACTTTACATTTACAGTTATTACAAAATATTGGCTATATTCCCTGTGTTGTACAATACATGTTTGAGCCTATCGTACACCCAGTAGTTTACATCTCTCACTTCCCCACCCCGTATTGCCCCCTTCTCCCCCTACACACTGGCAACCATTAGTTTGTTCTCTATATCTGTGATTCCCCTTCTTTTTGTTATATTCGGTAGATTGCTGTATTTTTTAGATTCCATAGATAGGTGATATCCTACAGTGTTTGTTTTTGTTTGACTTATTTCACTTACCACAATGCCCTCCAAGTCCATCTATGTTGCTGCAAATGGCAACATTTCTTTCTTTTTTAAGGCTGAGTAGTATGCCATTGGTTATATGTACCATATCTTCTTTATCCATTCATCACTTGATGACACTTAGGTTGCTTCCATATCTTGGTAATTGTAAATACTGATGCTCCGAACATTGGGGTGCATGTATCTTTTCAAATACATGTTTTTGAAAACACGTGGTTTTTTTTTTTTTTTTTTTTGCTGTACGCGGGCCTCTCACTGCTGTGGCCTCTCCCGTTGCGGAGCACAGGCTCCGGACACACAGGCTCCGCGGCCATGGCTCGCGGGCCCAGCCGCTCCGCGGCATGTGGGATCTTCCGGGATAGGGGCACGAACCCGTGTCCCCTGCATCGGCAGGCGGACTCTCAACCACTGCGCCACCAGGGAAGCCCGAAAACACGTGTTTTTGTTCTTTTTGGATTTATACCCAGCAGTGGAGTTGCGAGGTCATACAGTAGTTCTATTTTTAGTTTTTGATGACCCTCCATACTGTTGTCCACAGTGGCTGCACCAGTTTACATTCCTACCAACGGTGTACCAGGGTTCCGTTTTCTCTAAAAATTGTAGATTTTCTTCCTAGGGTTAATTGAGATGATAGTTGAATAATAACATGAGAGCAGGCGAAGTCTAAAGAAATTTTAGAAAAGCTGGATAGAGTAGGAGAACTTCTGTTCGCTGGCGTCTGAATGTTATAGAGACACCAAGACATGTGGGCCAAGTTCTGGAGAGAAGGGAAAAACAGACGCAAGCTTGACATTTGGTGCAGCCTTTCTCCTTGGGGCATTTGCTGATTCAAATGTTACAGCCTAGGAGCTGAAAAGCCAAAGAGTTCAAAGGACTCTAACGACAGAAGCCAAACGGCAAGAACCGTTTTCCATTGATAAACAGCATTTTAACTATGTAGAAGCAGAAAATGAAAAGAAAGAACTTTGCATTACATTTAATACAAGTTTAGGGAGATCTTTGTGGTATATTAGTGAACTTATTTGTGGAAATTTAGCCATGTACATTGTGTTGGAGAGGCACCAAGAGTTCAAGATTTCTCACAACTTGAGGACACAGTTGCCTTAAATGTAGGCATGGTGGCATCCATTTACATAACAATGATTTGGAGGATGTTGTTTTAGTCAGCTCTTGCTGTGATAATGCTTTGGAACAAATCACCCCAAACTCAGTTACATAAACAAGAATTTATTTTTCTTGGACCTATGGGCTAGCTGCAGTGGCTCTCTTTTAGACCTCTAGATGGCTAGTTTTGCTCCGTGTTTTGGGTCAGTTTGAGGTCTGTCACACACCTCTTCGTCTGGAGCCCAACTGTGAGGCCGCAGCTCCCAGGCCCTGTCTTCTCTAAAAGTTCACTGAAACATAGGTGAGCCCAATGGCACAAGCCCATTTAAGGCCTCTTCTGATCATTTAAGGCCATCATGTCTGCTCATACTTCAGTGACCAAAACATGTCACAGATCTAAGCTGTATTTAGAATATGTGTATTTGTTTAAAGTTGGGTGCTGTCACAGAAGAATATTGCATTTTGGACAGTGTTCGCTTAGCATTTCCATCGGCATTTGCAAACGTGATAAACGTCGTGTGCACTTTTTCACCTTTGAGAACTTTTTGAAATTGTGGGACAATTTCTATGGGGAAAGAAGAAGGTACGTTTTAGAACTCAACTCTAGTTATGGCAGTGTTGGGAGAAGAATTAATGAGATAAGGTCAATACAAATGAAAGATTTGGGATTCACATATTCATAATTAACATTAGCATTCTACAGAACATTCCTGGAGAATTGTGATGCTTGCTTTACGTGATTTCTATCATAAATCATTATAATCTGACCAAGCCACTTCAGTAAAACATACATCCTACAGTACATCGCATTTTAGTTTTTCCTACCACTGCAAAACTTATCATCAGGCACAAAAGGCTACATATGGTATGGTTCCATTTATACGAAATGTCCAGCAGTGGCACATCCATACACACGGCAAATATTATACATTAGTGGTTGCCAGGGGTTTGGAACAGAGGGACATAGGGAATGAGTCCTTAAAATGGGTGTAGGTTTCCTCTTGGGGGGATGAAAATGTTTTGCAGCTGGACGGTGGTGATAGTTGCACAACATTGTGACAGTACTAAATTCCACTGAATGGTACAGTGAATTGTAAAGTGATCAAAATGGTGAATTTTGTGTTCTGTTCATTTTACTACAATAAAAAGGAGAAAGAATTAGGGAAAGACTTAGAGTTTGGGAAAGTAAGGTGAACTGGTCAAGAAAAAGACAGCTCTACTGTTCAGTTTTCTCTCAGCTCTCCCAGTGCATTAATCCTCAGCAAAAAGTAGCCTGAACTTGTAGGTGATAGTCATTCAACACAGTCCAGGGAAAAGTAAATAAAATAGAAGCCAACTCTTCTTCTTTAGCACATCTATGAAAGGTTAACTTCCTGCTCAGCCACATGGACATTCATGAAGACGTTTCACTTTAGGTGTCCTCTACTTCAGTACTTTACTCACAGCTCATTCACACATGTAGGCAACAGCATTCCTTAATTCGATGGACTCTGCAGTGCTGGTTGTGATCAGTCTCATGAAAAGAAAAGGGAAGGAGGAAAAAGCCTCCACATTGACTTGGTGGTCTTGACGAAATGGATGCAGAAGACAGCTTGAGTGTCAAACTAGAAACTTTTATTTTCCTTTTCCTTTGCTTTTTATCTTTCCTATCAGGTCTTCTGCCCACTTCCCACCCCCTTCTTTCAAACAGGAGAGACACTCATTAGCTGCTTTTTTGTGTTTGTGCTAAAACAACTATTGTTTTGGGTTTCTTGTTGTTCGGTGAACATTATTGTTTTTACTGCCAAATGAGCTTCGGTGGTTGATATAGGGGGTCTCTTGGGAGCTTAACTTTTTCCAGTTTAAGTGGAAAAGCTTTTTTGTTTGAATGGGCTTTTACTGGGTGCTTCAAGGTTTGCTCTTGGCTCTTTGATGGGGGACTGGATAGCACTGTGTTTCCTTTGAGGTTCCGATAAATAAAGGATCCTATGTCCTCCTGGGCATGTTTTGTTGATTTTGCTGTGTGTCCTCTCTAATAGCACGATGCAGATTCCAGGAAAATGACATATAAATGAATATAAGTAATCTAATATTTTTAGAATTTGCTTTGGCCATACTCCTGAACTTATTCTACTTGTAGCAGAGCATTAGTTATGTATATATTAACTATAATACACCAATATTAAATATTATATTGATATATAAATTTAATATACTAATATTTATATTAATGTGTAACAATTATGTATTATATTAATATATATTTTTGCCTAACATATATTATATACAAAATATATGAGTAATGAAATGTATTTATATGGTTAATATGTTCATAATATTAATATGATATATCCTGTAATATTGATTATAAAACAATTATATCATAATACACAAATTATAAATATATATATATTTATATATATTATAAATATATAATTATTATTATCTGATATAATACACTATAGTTAATATATTCTATATAACACAATACATAATGTATTAGTATAAGACAATTATATTATGTAATATAAATATAATACATCTATGAAACTATATATATTTTAATTATACATTACACATACAAGTATGTATAGCTATTTATAATTTTATTTACATAGGAATCTGTTCATCATAACAATTGGTGTAAAAATATGCAATATTTTCAATCAAATAGGCCTTAACCTCACTACCTACACATAACTACTTTTACAGTCATGAACCCTGTCTAACTCATGCTTCCATATCTCTCAACCTGCTTTTCTACACATGCACATAGACACATATTTATACACGATATATATGTATACTACCAGTTTTCAGTTCAATGTATATAACTATATAATATATATAATTATATTCCTGTGTATGTATACAAATATAAATCAAAGGTATGTGTATAGGTATGTATTTCATACGTTTATATAACTATATCATACAAATAATGTATGTGTATATAAATACATGACTATATACACACATACACAGAAATATACTTATTTAAACAAAAGGGACCTAAATAAACATAGTTCTCTAAGAATAAAACTAGTTATGTCTCACTGTTTCAATAACAGTTTATAGTTTTCTACTGTATGTGCTTCTATAATTGTTATGAACAATTCTCATTTGTTGAATGTTAAGTTGTTTTAATTTTTTGCCATTATTAATGAAACTCTAAAGAATACGGTGGGCAAGATTACTTGAAAAACTCTCCTAAAGGAAAAGGGTTAGGTATGCTAGGTTAAATGTACACAACTTATTTTTAAGTGCGTGGTTGATTTTTGAAGTATGCAGTAGAAATTTCCAGGACCCATGAAAGAAGGATGGTACATGTGTGAGAGTTATAGCTATATTAGGAGTGGATTGAAGATCTTGATAGCTTAGAACAGAAGCTGGAAATCCTGTTTTTATGGAGCCAAGTGGCAAATATTTTAGGCTTTGTAGACCAAAGAGGCAAAATTGAGGATATTATTTAGGTACTTAGGTAACCATTTAAAACGTTACCAGTTAAAATGTGTAAATTATTCATAGCTCATAGGCCATAAAAATAGGCATCTGTCTGGATGCCTTGGTTTAATGACACACCTGACATAGAGACTTGTTTTTAAATGGCCATGACCACATGAGAGGCAGGAGGTAAGACTCCATCCCTACTAGATGGGAAGTTAGAACTAAACCTATCTATCCCTAGCTTTACCTTCAATGAAAGGGTGTGCCAGGAGAAAAAATATCTGCTGGCAAAGGGAGACTAAGACCCAATTCTCTTGGCCTCTGCTCTGGGTAGGAAACAGGTAGGAAATCTTGAGAATTCTGAACCCCAGATCTGTGTTCCCAGTGTTTGGGTTGCAAATTTATGTGCGGTCTTGCAAACAGAAGCTAAGAAATTAACTTAAAATGCTCCCAAATCGGTGGTATTCCAAACACAAAACTAAACCCTTTCTGGAGAGGTAGACCTTCAACACAGGCCTATAGCATTCCCACAGATAAAGTTTAGCTAAACATGAGCTCATGATCTAAATTTACACAATAATGAAGAAATCAGCTAGAAGTGCAGAGAATCAGCAAAAAGCAATCAATACCAGAATTAGATTCCCAAGGCCATCCATCAGATGTTGGACTAATCAGGTGCAAGGCAGAAAATATACATAAAACTAGAACTGAAACAAGGAACAAGGATGTTTTAAAAGACTGGGTAGGATCTTTAAAACATTTTTCAAGTACATGTCATTGATAAAGCTAAAAACTCGAAGGTCGTGTAATACAGCAGATTAATCATGGAGAAGGGTGAATTTATGCTGTTTTTAAAAATATGGCAGATCAGATTTTCTGCCTAATTATATAAGTAGATTTATCTTTAAAAAATACACATTATTTTAAAGACTTATTGGCTGTAAAATAAGTTAAGAGTATTTCAAAGGGCTTCTCTCCAAAGAAAAGTGAGAAGTAACAAAACACAGAAAGTCGAGGGTAAAAAATGTCAATATATACATTGCGATAGGGTGAACTAAGCCTTAGGCTAGCAACAATGTGGACGAGCTGACCCTTAGATACTTACAACTAAGCTGGAATCTTCAAAAAGTTCAACTATTTATAACTAAAAAGATTTCTTAAAATTAATAATCAAGTGTTTTAATTGATATCAGAAGAGTAAAACAATAAACCCTGAGAACATAGAAAAATAGATAATAAATACATGAGCAGAACTTAATAAAACAGAAAAAAGTATAAAATTGAGGTGATTTAGTAAGTCAAAAGAATATTCTTTGAAAAGATTTAAAAAACACACTTTGATTAAGCAAATCAAAAACATAAGTAAATAATATACAGAAAGAATCAGGACAATGTTATAGCAGAGAGTACAAACAGAGAATATATAAAATGCCAGTAAATTTGAACCTTTCTGTAAAGTGGACAATTTCCTAGCTCCTAAAGTTTACCAAAACTGACACAAGAGGAAATCTATAGCTGGAGTTCTTTCACCAGTAAAGGAATTATGTCAATAGGTTACAATCTTTCACCAAGAAAATACCAGACCCAGCCAGATCATTTGGGAGGTCAATTCTATCGAACTTCTATTAAACAGATAACATTAATATTAACAAAGAAAAACTTCTAGAGAAAGCGAAGGAAGAATGCTCCGTTATTCATCTTATGAAGTCTGTATAATCCTAATACTGAAAATAGATTAGGACTGTAAGGAAAAAGAAATTTACAGGTCAAATTTACTTGTAAATATAAAAGCAAAAATTTTAAACTATGATATTAGCTACCCAAGTTCACTAGAGTAAGAAAAAGCATGAGCAAGTTAGGTCATCCAATGAATGAAAAGGTAGTTTAAAGTCAAGAATATATATCAATAGATTGAAATTACCACATTTTATTTCTTTCATTTGTCTCTTTAAAAAATCGATAAGTACTTATATTGATCTCTCTTGTACTAGGCACTGTGTTAAGTCACTTACATATTTACTCCTTTAAACCTTCTATCATCCCTGTGGGAAAGTTCTATTTTGCTTCCATTTCGTAGCTAAGACTCTAACCCCCAGGAAAGTGAAGCAACATTTGTAAGTTTTTGTGGATGGTCAGTGATGGGACCAGTACAGGAACATCCAAAGTCTGTGCTTGGGAACAGTGCCACATGTTCACACTCACATTACAGATGAAAGGAAAGGAACCATGCACTTACCATATAGATTAAATCTCACATTACAGGTTAAAGGAAAGGAACCATGCACTTACCATATAGATTAAATCTCACATTACAGGTTAAAGGAAAGGAACCATGCATTTACATTATAGATTAATACCCCCATAACAGGTTAAAGGAAAAAGAAACATGTGCTTCTCTCAAAAGTTGTAAACAAAGCATATCCATTTCTTAATATATTTCCCAATTTCTTTTGCTTGTTTTCTGACCTTTGTAGTGCATTTTGCCATGAGGCAAATTTTATTTCTTATATAATTAAATGTATCCTTTTTTCTTTGTATCTTAGAAAGGTATTCCTCATGAATACTTTATTGCATGTCTCCCAGGTTTCTGATACTTTTACAGTTTCATTATTTTTTTAACTTTTAGCTAGTTGCTGTATCTAGAATTTAGTAATGATAGTCTTATTTTCCCACTTTTGTTGAATAATTTTTGCTACTGTTCCAAAATGTGAATTTTATTTTAATCTCAATTCCCTTATGCTCTTGCATTTAATTTTAAGATGCTTCCTGTTCCACTGGTTGTTTTGTCTACCTAAAACAAAATGCTACCTTAATTATAATGTAATAAATGTAATTAGTAAACATAATATGAAATATAATAAATAGCATATATAAAATAACAAAATATAATTTACCATATAACAAGGTCCAAGGAGAGCCAAACTACAATCACTTGAAATAGCCCCCAAAAGATAGTTTATAAAATTCAATATTCATTTGTAATTTAAAAGAAAGAGTAAAATAGGGATTGATGAATGCTTCCAAAATAAGAAGAAATTATATGTCTAAAAGAAAAAGAGGTAAATGATAAACTTTAGTAACACTGACAATAAACGCAGGACAAGATGAGGATGCCTGATATAATGTTAAAGAAAAAGTATTATGTAACATTGTTTTTGCAGCACTGATGAGTTCAGTGAAAAGAGAATCTCATAGAAATGAGTATCTCGTTCTTCTTAATGTCTGTACACTTGTCCATTGCACAAACATAACATCTTATTTAGCCAATATGTTACTGATCTGCATCTGGATTTCTAGGTTTTCGTGGAATTTTATTATGCACAATTGTTTCAAACACTAGGACTTCCTCTCATGTTTATATCTTTTGAAAGAAACAATATCTCCACAGATGATTTATCTGTGCTGGCTGCTAGCTGACTTTGGGTACTTCTCAGTTCTTCCCTTTATCTTCCTTGTCAATATGAAAATGGAAGGCAAGAAGGTCTCCTGTTCAGAGACTGTAAAGATAGATCCTGGTGATAAAGTCTTGGTGGTAAAGGCTAAAAGTATCAACCCAGAACAAACGTTTTTCCAGCTGTAACTGTGTGATTCCCTTGGCTTGATTCCGTAGAGGATGTAAGACAACACTGTAGAATCTGCGTCAAAGTGCTTCCAGTAGGATGGGCTAAGTCAAGTATGGTGGCATATGTAATTCAAGACAAAATATAATGTCTCCTTTTCTCTCCTAGCAAAACTTGGTGGAGTGAATGTAGAAGTCACTGTATGCTTTGAATTAAAGGAACACAATAAATCTTGTTTTGGAAGGTAAATATTCTGGTCTCTTTGTGGAGATGAATTGGAAATTGCCTAGAAGAAGGAAAATGAGGTTAACCAAAGTTAAACTCATAAATATTTGAGCATTAATTAAATAACTGTGGTCTATGTTTGTCTTTGATCATAATTTCTCCCAATTTATAGACCTCTTTGATACTTGATGAATCCTTGTCAAAGATGCACTTAACAATGATTATTACTTGTGTATTAGGTTTTGCCTGGGCCCTGAAGAAACTACCCTAAATTACCAGCTATGATTGTCACTTGATTTCCTCACAGAGAACAATCAGAACTCCTTGTCTTAAGTGGCTTGAAATGTGAAACTAGTTAGTCTCTTAGATATTGTTAGAGGACCCTAGAGAGCCCATTGGTGAAAGTTTGGAAAACATTGGGCTTCTTAAAATTGATTCTTGTAGTGCTTTAGGAAAGATCACTGAACCAAAAGGATAACGGTGTTTCTGGTTCTGTTGTTAGCATTCTCCATAGAAACATTGCTGAAGCTTCTGGACTCAATTTCCTTCCCCATGTGTGAATGTCACTGAAAATATCCAACTCCATTCTATCCCCATATAACTTCAGAAACTAAGCAAAATGAGGACTCAAAATTCATTTCAAATAATGAAATGAATATATAACGTAGAATGGAACTGGAAAAATACCTGGTTTAAATTCTGGAAAGTACCAACTATACAATTCTGGATAAGTTGCTTACTCTTGCTTAGTCTAATTTAATGCCCATCTCACAGGATGTTATGATGATTAGTTTAATATCTTTGTATAACACACAGTGTTATGCAATTTCTTCTTGTTTTTCTTGAGTAAATTCATATCCTTAAGCAACTCACTGTAAACAATAGTTACTTACTTGCTTAAATTACTCTTATCTTCTATTATCACCTGAACTGTGTCCTGCTCAAGTTAATATGTGGAAGTCTTAACCCCCAATACCTCGTAATCTGACTGTATTTGGAGATAAGGCCCTTAAATAGGTAACTGAGTTCAAATGAGGTCAAATGGGTGGGCTCTAATTCAATATGACTGGTGTCCTTATAGAAAGAAAATATTAGGACACAGACATGAACAGAGAGAAGACCATGTGAAGACAAAAGGAAAACATGGCATCTACAAACCAAGAAGAGATACCTCAGAAGAAATCAATCCTGTTGATGCCTTATCTCAGATTTCTAGCCTCTACACCCGTGAGTGAGTAAATTTCTGTTGTTTAACCTCCTCAGTCTCTGGTACTTTGTCATGGCAGCTCTAGGAAACTAATACAACTTTTTATGGCCTCCTTGTCTCAAGTTGAAAGTTCAATATTTGGCATCACAGCTAAGAAACAAAAATATCATCTACATTCCTTGTTGTAGCCTTTCTTCCCCATTCTCATTGCTAGTAATTTTCATATTTGGATCTGTTTTCTGTATCTTGTAAACAGAGCATTACGCTCATTTCTAGTCTTACTGTTAATATACAATAAATGTGCAGATACTGAATAGATTTTGGAGAAGTGCAACATATAGTTGGTACATGTGTGAAATGTGTGTATTCATATATTTTATACTTTTTCTCTATTTTCTTCCTTTGGTGTGAGCTAAGATTCTCTGCTTTTGTGACTAGTGCTCCTGAATACTAATCCCTGGATTTAATTCACCAAAAATTGTCAAAAATAATAATAATCTGGGGAAAGAGAGAATGATAGAGGGAGAAGAACAAACAATCAGGCAAGGGCAGTACTGTGAATTATTAGGGTCTTATTAATAACATTATGTTAGTCTAGAGGAAATGACCGTAAGTATCATCAGTGAGCCCAGTTGGTCTTTACTGACTGCTAGACACATCCCTGAGTTCTGTTCTTAGTCTCCAACTGTATGATGACTACTGTCTGGAAGTATTATCTGAACAACTAAAGTCACTTAATGGAAAAGGAATATGTCTTTAGAGAAGCAACAATAATTTTTCTATCTGATTAAAAAGCAATGTTGACTGTCTGGAAACCTCAGTCATATTTGTAAGCAGAAAAGCATTGGCTATTAAAAGTGGATGATGTAAAGAGATGAGCAGAAACTTTGGTGATAGGTATACCTGGATTTAATTCTCACTTCTACCACTTGGCAGCTGGATGGCCTTAGGCAAGTTTCATACCTCCCTGAAATTCACTTAATTCAGCCTGTAAAATGGCATAATAACTTATTATAGCATCCTTTTAGGAATTTTAAATCAGTTATTGAAATAAAAGTACACACTATATAGACAAGTATGGATTCCTCAATAGGTGTTGGACCTTTCATTTCTCCAGTATCCCACCCCCATGAAATAAAGAAAAATACTTTTTAAAATTTATGAATATTTCATTGTTCTAAAGTTAAAGCCATAAAAATAAAAATAATCAAATGGCCTACTATCATACCATTAGAAGAACAAAAACATAGGTGTTCATGAGAGTTCCAAATTAGAATACAAGTTTTCATTAGTCACCTGTTTATGTATGCTTTCTGCTCTTTACAATAAATAATTAAATTTAAAAGACTTATTTCCTCACTTTTAAGACTTTATTAGTTTACAAATTACATATCGACCTATGCTAAAGTTTATACCGACCCATGCTAATGAATTCAGTACAGAAAACAAAAAACACTGCACTCAAGCAAACCACATATATATATATATATCTTAAATGCATTTATATCCTACCGTGTCTCATAAAGCATTGTGGTAACTCACCGGAATACAGACAATCAAATATAACTGCAAAAACACTTAATATAAACAGGGCCAAGGATACATAGACAGAAGATGAAGAAAAGATGAGGGAATTGTGAACAGGAGGAAGTGTAGTTAATCGAGTTGTATGTTTTGACCTTAATATTCTCTGTGTGGGGACTTCCCTGGTGGCACAGTGGTTGGGAATCCACCTGCCAGTGCAGGGGACATGGGTTCGAGCCCTGGTCCGGGAAGATCCCACATGCCATGGAGCAACTAAGCCCGTGTGCCACAACTACTGAGCCTGTGCTCTAGGGCCCATGAGCCACAACTACTGAAGCCCGTGTGCCACAACTACTGAAGCCCCAGCGCCTAGAGCCCGTGCTCCGCAACAAGAGATGCCACAGCAATGAGGAGCCCGCACACCACAACAAAGAGTAGCCCCTGCTCGCCCCAACTAGAGACAGCCTGTGTGCAGCAACAAAGACCCAACACAGCCAAAAATAAATAATAAATTTATTTTTAAAAAAAGATTCTCTGTGGATAAAACAACATGTAAATAATTGGTTACAAAGCCACATTATTTGAAGATGCCAGACTGCACATTAACAGTCTGACACAAAAGGACAGCACAGGAAAACTATTCAAAGGTAAAGATTTTTAAATCTTTGCAGTTTGATCCTTTTACAGCAAGTATAATGAGCTCGACACACATTTCAACACTCAACATTTTAATCACATGTTCAAAGTATGTCTCAGAGTCATTGGAAATAGCTGTTGTCTCTGTCCCTGATATCCAAAACTGATCTGTGATGTGTAAAACTCAGGAGGTATTGATATCCACTTTTTGGCATCTGAACAGGAAACAAAGTTGTTTTGCAGTGATAATAAAGAATGAAGTAAATGCAAAAGGTTACAAAAGACAAAGTACTGAGGGAATGTATTAACAAAACGAGTCAAACTAAATTCTGGTGAACTGGGGCCTACGATTGTACACACTCCATGGAAATACCCCAGTCTAAATACTGGCATAGGAGGAAGGGTACTGCGAAGCCCATCACAGTATAATCCTTTAAAATGTCCCTTTCAAGGTTGGCTCCACTCAACACTGAGTACAGGAAATCTTCCCATCAGGCAGAAACACTGGCTGCCCAATGATTGACCAAGAAATTAACACACTAATGAATAAATGATGCTAATTTATTTCTATCCCTGACAACGGAAAACAGCACACACTCTGTGTCAATGGTATGTCCTCTTTCCCACTTTTCTAAATGGTAAATTATGTTTTTCCCTTCATTGCTTTATATCATGTGTGGCAGGCATGATGGGAAATGGCTATCAATGGTTCTGTTATTGATTTCTACCTTCATTTCACTGTGGCTAAACAAGATACTTTGTATGATTTCAATTTCTTAAAAATGTATTGGTACTTGTATTGTGGCCTAACATATGGTCTTTCCTGGAGAATGTTCCATGTGTACTTGAGAAAAATGTGTATTCTGCTGTTGTTGAGTGGAGTGATCTATATATGGCTGTTAGGTTTAGTTGATTAAATGTGTTATTCAGTCCCCCTACCTCTCTACTGATCTTCTGTCTAGATGTGTTTTCCATTATTGAAAGCAAGGTATTGATCTCCACCTATTATTTTAGAACTATCTATTTCTTCCTTCAATTCTGTCAATGTTTGCTTCACATATTTGGGGGTTGTTTGGTACATATATGTTTATAGTTGTTATATCTTCTTGATAGATTGGACTTGTTATCAACATATAGTGGCCTCCTTTTCCTCTTGTGATAGTTTTTGATTTAAAGTTTATTTTGTGTGATAGTAACATAGCCATCCCAGATCTGTCTTCCTTCCTTCCTTCCTTCCTTCCTTCCTTTCTTTTTCTGTCTCTCTTTCCTTCTTTTTTGTTACTATTTGCATGGGATATTTTATTCTATGCTTTAACTTTCAAGCAACTTGTGTCTTTTGAAATCAAGTGAGTTTTTTGCGGACAGCATATACTTGGATTATGGTTGTTTTTAAAGTCCATTCTGCCAATGTTTATCTTTTTATTGGAGAGCTTAATCCACTTACTTTTTCAAAAATTACTGATGAGGAAGAACTTAATTCTGTCTGTTTCCTGCTTGTTTTCTGTATGTCTTATGCATTTTTTGCCCTCATTTACTCCATTACTGACTTCTGTGCTTAGCCGATTTTCTTGTGGTGAACCCTTGATTCCCTTTTCATTTCTTTTTGCATATAGTCTATTGATATTTTCTTTGTGGTTCTCAAGAAGATTACATTTACCATTCTAAAGTTAAAACAATATAATTTCAATTGAAACCAACTTCAGTAGCACACAGAAACTCTGTTCCTCTACAGTTCCATTCCTCCTCTTTACATTATTGTTGTCACAAATTACACCTTTATACTTTGTGAGCCCAATAACATGGATTTATGATTATTTTATGCATTTGTTTTTTCAATCATGTAAGAAATAAAAAGTAGAGTTACAAGCCAATAACACAATACTGGCTTTAGTATTTGCCCATGTATTTATCTTTACTGGAGATTTCTATTTTTTACAGCTTCGAGTTGCTGTCTAGTGTCCTTTCATTTCAACCTGAAGGTTCAATTTAGCATTTCTCCTAGGGCAGTGGTAGGAAGTTGTAAAACAAACACCCTCATCCTTTGTTCATCTGGGAATGCGTTAATTTCTCCCTAAGTTTTGAAACCAGTTTGGGCAAATATAGAATTCTTGGTGGACAGTTTTTTTCTTTCAGCACTTTAAATATGTCTGGCCTCTTGCTTCCGTGGTTTCATATAGGAAATTAGCTCTTATCTTTCTGAGGATCCCTGCTTTGTAACAAATTTCTTTTTTCTTTCTCCTTTGGGAGGAAAGATTCTTTCTGTGTCTTTTGGCTTCTGAGAGTTTGATTGTACTGTTTCTTGCTGTGGGTTTCTTTCAGTTTCTCTTAGTCCTGAAATCAGCCAAAGATTTATAGCAACCAAACACATACTGAACCAGGGAAGAGGCAATTTGAAAATGGCAGGAAAGCTTTGTGGCATTTTTACTTGCCCTTGCCCCTTCCACTGTTAGTGTAATGATGTTCTTAAAGTGGTGGAGTCTTAATGCAGTGATAGTCTTAAAGTAGCAGCAGACCATTCCTAGTATGGGACCCTCAATCCTGCTTCAGGAGGGAGCAGAAGAGACCGTACTGTCAGATTATTATGTGTATCTGTTCTAACCTGTCTGGGAGCTACCTGAAGGACTGACACAAGATGCTTATCTCTGCCTTAGCTAACTTGGAACACAGTCTGGAAAAGCAGCGGTCATTGCTCAAAAAAAGTGCAAGGTGAACTAACAAAGCACAGATGGCTGGGGCAGAAGACTGTGCATTGAAATACAATAGACCACAGAAGATGCAGGAGCCAAAGTTGGGGGAGATTCTTTGGGAAATTAGAACCTACAAAAAGTACACATGTGTCCAGAGAAATTAAGAAAGCCACATGCATACCCAAGATAAGATGCATGTTCTGAAAACACCAGAGGAGTCTCTAAGCTTTGACCATGGGCTGAGCCCTGAACTCAATGCAGGTCAGCTAAATGTTGAAGGAGTGATCCAGCAATCTGCACAATGGGCAGAGGTGTGTGGTTTTGAGTGTGCATGTGGATGTGCTTGTGTATATTTGTTTTTGTTGGTTTTAGGTGCAGGAATTCAAGGAAATCTCTGTCAAAACATTAGCTAAACATGAACTAAAGGAACAGAGACTTCAGTGCGTACATACAATAAGGAAAACAGTCATTGCAAAAATAGTTTGGAAAGGTCCCTAAACAAATAGACTACTACAGCCTTCAACAATCAAAAGCCCAGAAAACCCTGGGAAAGTGGGAGAATCTGATTTCCATAGATACCACATTATAATATTTGAAAGACAAATTTTCAACCAAAAAAATCACAAGGTATACAAAGACATGGAAAAGTATGGTCCATTTAAGAAAACAAATTAATTGATGAAACCATCCCTAAGGAAGCCCAGACATTTCTCCATTGCATATTCTTGCCTCCTTTGTCATAGATTCATTGACCATAAGTGCATGGGTTTCTTTCTGGGCTCTCTATTCTGTTCCAGTAATCGATGTTTTGTGCCAGTACCATACTCTTTTGATTACTGTAGGTTTGTAGCACAGTCTGAAGCCAGGGAGCATGATTCCTCCAGTTGTGTTCTTCTTTCTCAAGACTGTTTTAACTATTCAGGATCTTTTGTGTTTCCATACAAAGTTTAAAATTATTTGTTCTAGGTCTGTGGAAAATGCCCTTGATATGTTGATACAGACTGCATTGAATCCGTAGATTTCCTTGGGTATGATGGTCATTTTAACAATATTAATTCTTCCAATCCGTGACCATGGTATATCTTTCCAGCTGTTTGTGTCATCTTTAATTTCTTGTATCAGTGTCATATAGTTCCCTGGGTACAGGTCTTTTACCTCCTTAGGCAGATTTATTCTTATGTATTTTATTCTTTTTACGTGATTGTAAATGGGATTGTTTCCTTAATTTCTCTTTCTGATAGTTCACTGTTAGTGTATAGAAATACAATAGATTTCTATATATAAATTTTGTATCCTGCAAATTTACCAAGTTCATTTTTGAGCTCTAATAATTTTTTGATGGTGTCTTCCAGATTTTCTATGTATCCTGCCATCTGCAAACAGTGACAGTTTTACTTTTTCCTTTCCATTTTGGAGTCCTTTTATTTATTTACTTTTTCTTGTCTGATTGCTGTGGCTAGGACTTCCAAAACTACCTTCAATAAAAGTGGTGAGAGTGGGCATCCTTGTCTTGTTCTGGATCTTAGGGGAAATGCTTTCAGCTTTTCACCACTGAGTATGTTAGCTATGGGCTTTTCATATATGGCCTTTATTATGTTGAGGTATGTTCCCTCTATGCCCACTTTCTGGAGAGTGTTTACCATGAATGGATATTGAATTTTTTTCAAAAGCTTTTTCTGCATCTCTTGAGATGATCATATGGTTTTTAGTGTTCAATTTGTTACTGTGATGATGAGAGACCTAAGACAGCTACAGAGGCTAAGTGACCTTTCCTTCCCTGAATGGGTAGGTATCCTTGTTCTGCCTTCTAATTGAGTTATTATCTGAGTAAAGAACTGCCAGGTGTCATTTAGTTCACAATACACTGCTGTGGAAATATAGAAATGAATTTGCCTAAATCATTTGGCTTTTCTAAATTATAGTAAATGAATATACTGAATGAATACTTCAACTTAAGGAAATGTTCTTAAAAATATATTAATGTAGGCACTTCAGCGGAGAATTGAAAGCAAAACAAATAACTCAGGTAAAAGGTTGAAATTAAGGTACACTCAGTTGTATCCAGTTTCCTTTTGTAAATCTCTCTTTTTAATTAGAGTGGACAGTCACTGGAGAATATCTGACTTGGGGCTAAGGAAATCTAAGCCTTCTTGGCCACACTGTATTCTCTTATGTCGTTTAATAAAGACACCAGTTGGGTTGCTGAAAAAGTAGTGGGAAAAATCAATCCCTCACATCCAAAGGGCGGCTCTTGAAAATATGTGGATTGTTGTAGTCATTTTGCTCTTCTGGCCTCAGAAGTTCTAATCTTAACCTTAGCCCCTCATGCAGAGAGACTTTTTAAACCAATTCCCACATTACTCATTATGTGACTGTTGAATAAGAGAAACCCAGCTCTTTTCTTATGCTTTCAACCAGTTATCTTCTTCAAAAATTTGTTTGGATTGTTATACCTTAATCTTGCCTGGCAAGCGACTTATGGGAAGGTTCTTATTGTTTGAAAGTTTGGTGCCAGTATCTGCAAAGAAAGAAGAAAGTAAAGAAGGAAAGGTGTGTTTATCAAACATCCCAATAGTGAAGGTGTGTGAAAGCAACTTTTGAAAAAGTGAATCTGTCAGAGTTTAGCCGTATTATTACATTTTATTTTATTCATTGAAAATAAATAATTATCAATGAATCCTTTCTAGATTTTCTAGTTTCCCAAAGTTCCCTGTATTCACATTCTAAGCTGAAAAATGGTATTTTAAGTCACTGCTCTCCACCTTATATTATTTATAATCACTCCTCATGACCTCTTCCTTCAAAGAAACGTGATCCTGAGAAGTGTCCTTTGTTTGTCTTTGTGGAATAAGTGATGGGGATGCATCCTGGAGACCTGTGAGATGTTTAAATTGTGGCCTAATGAAACTAGGATGGAGAGTTCTGGAAAGATCTGGAAAGATGGCTGGTAGAGTGTGGCCAGATGTGGGAGAAGAGAGGCGTACAGAGAGAGGGAGAGGAAATTTTCAGAGGGAGAAAATTAAACAAATAATTCAATAAGTTTTGTTGTGTGGTGTGGGATGCAAGCCTTTCTCTCCCCCTTTCCTTCATAATCTCTTTGTTAAAGACTGTGTTTTTCATTAGTTTTACTAAGATAGGATTTGCCGTTTTGTTTGGATACTGAGAATGGACCCATGGAAACAGTTACATTTGGGTTATCTCTGACTATCTTTAATGAAGAACATAAATATCGGCCACACTATCTATGCACATGCTATCACCATGCCTTTTTTGTTCTCTGTTCCTATATCTAAGTACTCTTCTTTGAGGTCAATCTCAAATCTCATCTGAAATGTACATTTATTGATAGATTCAACCCATAATGAACTGTCCCTTCTTTGTCCTCCTTATGCTCTGATTATCTATAAAAACTCATTTTTGAAGTTAGAAACTGTCCAATATGATATATTAGTTATTTCATCAGCATCTGTTATATCCTCAACACAGTTATAAGCTTTTGTGGGGCTGGGATCATACATTCTGTAATTTTTCTCAGTACTTACTTTGATAAAAAGTGCATTCATTCATCTAAACATCATTTATTGAGTGTTAATTAAATGTCTCAAGTCAGTAAATATTGTTTGAATAAATGCATGCATGAATGAGGGAGTATGCAATAGGTAGCCTAATGTACCGCCCAATGTGAAAAAACCAAAAACATAAACACAAAAGCAAGCCAAAAAGTGGACCAGGACTTTCTGTAAAATATCCCGCTTTTTGTTGGATGAGGCCATGAAAATCAAGATGCTCCTGAAAGGTCTTAAGAGCTGACCAAGAATAGTAAACAATTGAAATTCTCTCAGGCTTATTCAACCCTATCACTGGACACATTTATACCTCTCAGGAATGTTATTAAAAGAAGAGATTAATAAAGCTTTTATAGATGAGTTGATAAATCTCTAAATATTTAAATCTTCATTTCCTCCTAGGTTTCTCTATTTTGGGTTTCCAAAAGATTTCAGTAAACCACAGGATAATTAAAAATTTAGACATTATCTTTCTTACCTTCATGTTTTTTTTATGGCAAACACCGTTTTATTTTCTCCATAGTGCCGCCCAATTTCCACCAGTACAGTTCTTAAGTGAATTTTGCTCTGGATGGTGGGATATATAAGATGTAAATGAATTGTTTGTATATGTTTTAGAATTCTTCAAAAGGGCCTGGCCATGGAAATGCATTGAATATTAGTTAAATAAGTAAAGTAACTTCCTCAGAATTATTATTCTATTCTGGTTAGGATACTCTCTGCTCTGGTTTGTTAAAATTTCCCTCTAGAGTGGTTTTAATTTTGTTTCTGATAGGGTCCTAGGATTTATTGCCACACCCATCCTGCATCTGTTTTTCTTTGAATTACTCTCCTTGCAGTTTCTGATTCCTACAGGGCCTTACAGGTTAGTGACAAGCTGGCCATCACAACTCTGGGAAGGACAGGCCTACTTTTCAGAGGTGTTGATGTTTTCTGTACCTGAAGGTTTTCAAGAGATATCAATCTTCCTCACCACCTCCCTTGGCCCTCTTAATGGACTAAGCAGTTCCTCATGAAATTTCTGTAGGATATCTGTACTAACTTCTCAATATTGTTCCATCCTGAGTCTAAATTCCCTGCCTCAAGGTAATGTTAGATTTCTAGCTCCAGCCCCTATTTACATAAGGCCTATACTAAGGAACGGAACCCATACACATCAGTCTGCTCTTATTTCTCTGGATTTAATTTCTCTGTTACTTTCTGAAACATGCAGGTGTTCCTTTCTTTCTTTTAATCTCAGCTATGTGCTTTTAACTTTTTCAAAATTGACCCAGAATTTACATGTGTCTCCAGTAAGAGTACATTAAATTGAGCTTAGTCTGCTCTTCTACTGGCATATTTGAGATCCAAATAATTTGCTACTTAACTGGATTCAGTTACCTGTATTTGCAGGCACCTAAAACTCACCATGTTCCAAATTTCCCCCTTTATTGTTAGTAATTTTCTTGGGAATCTGGATAGCATTAGACGGAATAAAGTTAGTGAGTGGCCCAGGAATGCCTGAAATTTTGTTTGTCAGAGTGGCCAGGGAAAGTTAAGCAAAGAAGACAACCAAATGAAAAACAGAATCACATTATTATGGCTGAGACAAGATTCCATGCAGAGCTCTCTGTGGAGCTGGGTTAGGTCATAACTTATGCCAGAGCTCTAGGTGGGGTTGACACCATCTCATGCCAAGCTCTCAGTTCTGGGCTAATGTCATCTCTGGTCCCCTCTATGGAGTGGAAACTTTGGAGGAATGGCCAATGTGTTCCACGGTGTAGGAAGAGGGAAATTGTGAATGTTACTTTCTAAATTGTGGAGGAACTAACCACTGTAAATGTGCCTTGAACTATGGTGTTTAATTTGACCAGTCAGATCAATGGCTTTCCCCTTGAATGAAATGCTGCTACGTATATGAGCGGAAAAACAAAACTGGTGTAAGGAATAGGTAGCTAGTGGGAAGCAGCCGCATAGCACAGGGAGATCAGCTCTGTGCTTTGTGACCACCTAGAGGGGTGAGATAGGGAGGGTGGGAGGGAGGGAGATCCAAGAGGGAAGAGATATGGGGACATATGTATATGTATAACTGATTTACTTTGTTATAAAGCAGAAACTAACACACCATTGTAAAGCAATTATACTCCAATAAGGATGTTAAAAAAAAACTAGTATAAGGAGATGGAGAGACTGGGAGTCTTATTTTCCCAGCAATTAACTTTTCCTCGACCATGACCTTCCCTTTGAGTCTCCTAGACCTTGGGGATGATCGCAACCCCTTGGGTTGGGTGTTGGCAACCCCATCTTCACTAGAACCTCTATAGTTAACTTTGATTTTTCCCACTCCGTCTATCCATCCCATGTATGCAGTCAGACATTTGATCTTGGACTTTTACTGACAAAATATCCTTGAATATAACCATTTCTTTTCACTCCCACTGCTACTGCTTTTGTCACTGCCTTAACTAGGGCTTTATCTTTAAGTCCTTTATATAAATATATAAATAAAATATACAAATAAATAAAATATAATATTAATTCTGATGATTTTAAAGTCTTTTCTTGATAAAGACTTTTCCTGATAAAGATACACAATATCTTATATAAATATTGTCGTATTATCTGTTCCTTTCTTAGAATTTTAGTCATATGATTCTATCTCTTGGTATGTCTAGAACTTTTTGATTGAATGCTGACTATTTTATTTAGCTTTTTTAATTTTTCTCAGTGGAAATGTTGTTTTGCTTCAAAATATTTTACTCTACCTGGAAGTAGCAAATCTTCAAATTACAATTTTTTAAATGCTTTCAAATATCAATACTATAGGTGTCACAAAATCTAGAAAAATGACATTTGAAAATTAACTACTGCCAGATGTGTCTCTATAAAACTTTTTCCCCACTCTTGTAGCTATATATTCTTTAACTGCCTCCTCATATGACAGTTTATGTGTTTTAGAAATAAAATTTTAAGAAATAAACCTTGTAGTTTATAGACATAGATTTCTTTTAACATGGTTGATTAGAGGTTGCTTTTAGTTATTAATAGTTTAGAAAAGTTTATTTCAGCGTCACAATTTATTATTGATAATGTCACATTAATTTTCATTGTTAACTTTGAGAAAACCTCTATGGATTACTTCCTCATAAATATTTACTATTATAAATGCATTACTGATTTCAGTACTGCTATAGGATTGTGCATTACAGGAATTCTGATAAAATACTCATTCACACCATTCCATTACACACATTATTGATGGGGTATATTCTTTTATTTATTTATTTATTTATTTATTTTTGACTGCGTTGTGTCTTCGTTGCTGTGTGCAGGCTTTCTCTAGTTGCAGCGACTGGGGGATACTCTTTGTTGCGGTGTGCAGGCTTCTTATTGCGGTGGCTTCTCTTGTTGCAGAGCACGGGCTCTAGGCATGCAAGCTTCAGTAGTTGTGGCTCGCAGGCTCAGTAGTCGTGGCACACGGGCTCTAGAGCACAGGCTCCATAGTTGTGGCACACGGTCTTAGTTGCTCCATGGCATGTGGGATCTTCCCGGACCAGGGCTCGAACCCGTGTCCCCTGCATTGGCAGGTGGCTTCCTAACCACTGTGCCATCAGGGAAGCCCCTGGAGTATATTGTTTTTTTGTTTTTTTGTTTTTGCGGTATGCTGGCCTCTCACTGTTGTGGCCTCTCCCCGTTGCGGGGCACAGGCTCCGGACATGCAGGATCAGTGGCCATGGCTCACGGGCCTAGCCACTATGTGGCATTTGGGATCTTCCCGGACCGAGGCACGAACCCGTGTCCCCTGCATCAACAGTCAGACTCTCAACCACTGCACCACCAGGGAAGCCCTGGAGTATATTCTTGACAGAAGGAAATTTCCGTTTTGACTAAGCATTGAAGAAAACTGAATCTTTGACTTATCCTTCACATGCCTGATGATTGAAATAATTTTCCACAGAATAACTTCTGGTTTTATACTTTTCAGTTCTTTTTTTCTTCTTCAAATGCACATGCTTTGAGCGCTGTGAAGTGCAAGACATGGCTATATTGTAAGGTGGTTTTTGTCCTTACGCTTCTGTGTCTTGTGTTAGTTAAGTCAATAGAGTAGACAGTAAGAGTACTGGAAGTTACTCCTGTAATGGGATATTATATAGTCAATTACATATGGTGGTGTCTGAAAATCACATAATAGCCTCACTTAAAACATCTCCTTAGCCAGATTTCAAAAAAGCCTGTGACCAATCCAATATGATCCAACATAGCGGAGTATGATAGAAGGAAAATTGGCAAAGAAATAGACGCTGGTCTTACCTGATGGAAGTTAAAATATCTCACTTTTGACAATTTTGCAAAGACCTATAATTACATGAACTAATTTCTAGGGTTCTTCGTAGGACCTAAAAAGGAACCCATAGAGTTGTGGAACAACAATAGAAGCTACTGTGATGAGAAGCCCCGGCACCACAACAAAGAGTAGCCCCCGCTTGCCGCAACTAGAGAAAGCCTGCACGCAGCACTGAAGACCCAATGCAGCCAAAATAAAAATAAATAAATAAAAATAAATATGGTCTTCCCTGGTGGCGCAGTGGTTGAGAGTCCACCTGCCGATGCAGGGGACACGGGTTCGAGCCCTGGTCCGGGAGGATCCCGCATGCCGCGGAGCAACTAAGCCCGTGCGCCACAACTGCTGAGCCTGCGAGCCACAACTACTGAGCCCACGTGCCACAACTACTGAAGCCCGTGTGCCTAGAGCCCGTGCTCCGCAACAAGAGAAGCCACCGCAATGAGTAGCCCGCGCACCGCAACAAAGAGTAGCCCTTGCTCGCTACAACTAGAGGAAGCCCGCACGCAGCAATGAAGACCCAACACAGCCAAAAATAAATAAATAAAATAAATTTTAAATAAATAAATAAATAAATAAATAAATAAATAAATAAATAAATTTATCTTTTAAAAAGTAATACTCAGGTTTGAGTCATGAGAAATTTGATGAGGAGAAATTAGCTAATGTTTTCAGAACTTTTAAAATATCAAACTCAGTCTCTAAGATTTTAGCATTATATACAACATCGGTTACTTATTAGTGGTTTGGGAAGGCCAATTTAAAATTTTCTCATCTTACTGTATTGAAATTCATGGCCCTAATGTTTTCCACGTTGACTATATGAATGATGAAGAAAAGTCAATCATGTATTTCATTTCCAACTAGACAGAAAACAATATTTTAGAAAGTGTTTGGACTACTGACTTTTGATTTCTTCTAAGGCAAATGGATAGGTAATTTTTATTCCCTGATTAGGAGAAAAATGGTGGAAGAGGGCAGGGTTAAGAATTAAGATTTCAAGAGCATGAGAGGTAGATGGCCAACCAGAGTTCCTAAGGTTCGGTGCCTGTAACTGTTGCCGCCGCTTAAGCCTGCCAAAGCAGTGGTACGGCTGCTGGGCTCGTGTTTGCTACCTCTAGAAACATTCTTGCCAGTAGTGGCGGCAGCGGGACTCAATTACCCCCTTTTTTCACTCTCTCCAGAAGCTCCAGATGGCGTCTTCCGTGGGCAACATGGCCGACAGCACAGAACCAACGAAACGTATGCTTTCCTTCCAAGGGTTAGCTGAGTTGGCACATCGAGAATATCCGGCAGGAGATTTTGAGACAGCTGAGAGACACTGCATGCAGCTCTGGAGACAAGAGCCAGGCAATACTGGTGTACTTTTATTACTTTCATCTATACACTTCCAGTGTCGAAGGCTGGACAGATCTGCCCACTTTAGTACTCTGGCAATTAAACAGAACCCTCTTCTGGCAGAAGCCTATTCGAATTTGGGGAATGTGTACAAGGAAAGAGGGCAGTTGCAGGAAGCAACTGAGCATTACCGGCATGCATTGCGTCTCAAACCAGATTTCATCGATGGTTATATTAACCTGGCAGCCGCATTGGTAGCAGCAGGCGACGTGGAAGGGGCAATACAAGCTTACGTCTCTGCTCTTCAGTACAATCCTTATTTGTACTGTGTTCGCAGTGACCTGGGGAACCTGCTCAAAGCCCTGGGTGGCTTAGAAGAAGCCAAGGCATGTTATTTGAAAGCAATTGAGACGCAACCGAACTTTGCAGTAGCTTGGAGTAATCTTGGCTGTGTTTTCAATGCACAAGGGGAGATTTGGCTTGCAATTCATCACTTTGAAAAGGCTGTCACCCTTGACCCCAATTTTCTGGATGCTTGTATCAATTTAGGCAATGTCTTCAATGAGGCACGGATTTTTGACAGAGCTGTGGCAGCTTACCTTCGTGCCCTAAGCTTGAGTCCAAATCATGCAGTGGTACATGGCAACCTGGCTTGTGTATACTATGAGCAAGGCCTGATGGATCTGGCAATAGACACCTACAGGCGAGCTATTGAATTGCAACCACATTTCCCTGATGCTTACTGCAACCTAGGAAACGCTCTCAAAGAGAAGGGCAGTGTTGCTGAAGCAGAAGATTGTTATCATACAGCTCTCCGGCTTGTCCCACCCATGCAGACTCTCTGAATAACCTAGCCAATATCAAAGGAGAACAGGGAAACAGTGAAGAGGCAGTTCGCTTGTATCGTAAAGCATTAGAGCTCTGCCCAGACTTTGCTGATGCCCATTCAAATTTAGCAAGTGTATTGAAGCAGCAGGGAAAACTGCACGAAGCTCTGATGCATTATAAGGAGGCTATTCGAATCAGTCCTACCTTTGCTGATGCCTACTGCAATATGGGAAACACCCTACGGGAGATGCAGGATGTTCAGGGAGCCTTGCAGTGTTATACTCGTGCCGTTCAGATCAGCCCTGCATTTGTGGATGCCCACAGCAATCTGGCTTCCATTCACCACGATTCAGGGAATGTTCCAGAAGCAATTGCTTCTTATCGCACTGTTCTGAAGCTTCAACCTGATTTTCCTGACGCTTATTGTAATTTGGCTCATTGCCTGCAGGTTGTCTGTGATTGGACAGACTATGATGAGCGAATGAGGAAGTTGGTCAGCATTGTGGCTGACCAGTTGGAGAGGAATAGGTTGCCTTCTGTGCAGCCTCATCATAGTATGCTCTATCCTCTTTCTCATGGCTTCAGGAAGGCTATTGCTGAGAGGCATGGGAACCTCTGCTTGGCTAATATAAGTGTCCTTCATAAACCACCGTTTGAACATCCAAAAGACTTGAAGCTCAGTGACGGTCGACTGCGTGTAGGATACGTGAGTTCTGACTTTGGGAATCATCCTACTTCTCATCTTATGCAGTCTATTCCAGGCATGCACAATACTGATAAATTTGAGATATTCTGTTATGCCCTGAGCCCACATGATGGCACAAACTTCCGAGCGAAGGTGATGGCAGAAGCCAGTCATTTCATTGATCTTTCTCAGATTCCATGCAATGGGAAAGCAGCTGATCGCATCCATCAAGATGGTATACACATCCTTGTAAATATGAATGGTTATACCAGGGGTGCTCGAAATGAACTCTTTGCTCTCAGGCCAGCTCCTATTCAGGCAATGTGGCTGGGGTACCCTGGGACTAGTGGCACGCTTTTCATGGATTATATCATCACTGATCAGGAAACTTCACCTGCTGAAGTTGCTGAGCAGTATTCTGAGAAGCTGGCTTATATGCCCCATACTTTCTTTATTGGTGATCATGCTAATATGTTCCCTCACCTGAAGAAAAAAGCCGTCATCGACTTTAAGTCCAATGGGCACATTTATGACAATCGGATTGTGCTGAATGGCATCGACCTCCAAGCATTTCTTGATAGTCTATCAGATGTGCAAATAGTCAAGATGAAATGTCCTGATGGAGAAGACAATGCAGACAGCAGTAATACAACTCTTAATATGCCTGTCATTCCTATGAATACTGTTGCAGAAGCGGTTATTGAAATGATTAACAGAGGACAAATTCAGATTACAATTAATGGATTCAGTATTAACAATGGGCTGGCAACTACCCTGATCAACAATAAGGCTGCCACTGGAGAGGAGTTTCCCCGTACCATTATTGTAACCACACGTTCTCAGTACGGGTTACCGGAAGATGCCATTGTGTACTGTAACTTTAATCAGTTATACAAAATTGACCCATCTACTTTGCAGATGTGGGCAAATATTCTGAAGCGTGTTCCCAATAGTGTACTGTGGCTGTAGCGTTTTCCAGCAGCAGGAGAAGCTAATATTCAACAGTACGCACAAAATATGGGCCTTCCCCCGAACCGTATCATTTTTTCCCCTGTTGCTCCTAAAGAGGAACATGTTCGGAGAGGCCAGCTGGCTGATGTCTGCTTGGACACTCCACTCTGTAATGGACACACCACAGGGATGGACGTCCTTTGGGCAGGGACCCCCATGGTGACTATGCCAGGAGAGACTCTTGCTTCCCGAGTTGCAGCTTCCCAGCTCACTTGTTTAGGCTGCCTTGAGCTGATTGCTAAAAATAGGCAAGAATAGGAAGAGATAGCTGTGAAACTGGGAACTGATGTAGAATACCTGAAGAAAATTCGTGGCAAAGTCTGGAAGCAGAGAACATCTAGCCCTCTGTTCAACACCAAACAATACACGATGGAACTAGAGCGGCTCTGTCTACAGATGTGGGAGCATTATGCAGCTGGCAACAAACCTGATCACATGATTAAGCCTGTTGAAGTCACTGAGTCGGCCTAAATAATGACTGTGTGCCCAGGAGAATTACCCCTGTAGCTGAGCCTCAACCTTCTGGGGGAAAGGGAACTACTTTTTCAATATCATCTTGCAGATGGGTGACGCACAATGATAACAAATAGCACAGCCAGACTTGCTTCCTGCATGATCATGACAGGGAGAGACACAAGAGATGGGAAACTGCTGTTCCACAAGGAGATTCCATCGAATTTTGCCGCAGCCAGGTGTCTGGAAGGTCTGGAAGGTAAGTCTGGAAGGGCTGATCTCCCTTGGTCTTCCAGGGGATGGATGGTTAGTGTGGAAAGGAGATAGAGATTGCCCAGCCGTTTTGTGATTATCATGGATGGATTGAGTCTTCTGAATTAATTTTTTTCGTTCTATTTTGGGTATTGGAGCTTTTAAAAATGTTTGGTTTCAGGTATTTTTATTCATGTGAAGTGTATATGATTCTCTTGAGATAAGGTGTTAAGCTGAAATATTCCTTGTTTTAGTTTCTGAACTCTACAGATAAATGGGGACTTTGCTGGTGTAGTCTTTTTATAGGTTTTATAAACCGCTTGAGCCTGTATCAGTCATTTTAGTGTCTGACATAACGTTTGGAACTCTCAGTGCTTTGTTGGTTTGTAGATGATGGCTTCAATTCTTTTTCTGGTCCGTTTCCTTCTTCCCTTCCCCCCACTTTAAAAATCCTCCTGTAACTTGGCTAACAAAAAACCAAGTCTGATTCAAAACCTCCCAGAGTGTTTCTCTTAAACACATCATCTGGTGCCAAATGAAGATTCTTAGGAGTGCTTATTAATTATGAAGGGCACAGTTGTGGTACTGTCACTGATGATAAAAATAATGGATTTTTGGCCTACAGTTTTGCCCTACTTCACCAGTGTTTTACTGTTGACTGCCCCTCTATGCTGCTTCCAAAAGTGATAGTGTGTGATAAGATGTTTACTTTCATTTCTAAAGTTTGTTTTTTTTAGGTGAGTCCTGTTCTTCCTTTTTCTTTCAGCAGAAATGAAATTCCAGGTAAGTATAAGTATTCAAATATTTGATCAGTAATTCACAGTTATCTCCAGTACATTAAATAACTTTCATCAAAAAACATGTTATAGGTAAAAAGCTCTGAAGGACCAGCTATGTATATGATAATTATGTTTCAGGCCTTCTAGGGTATTATATGTAATAACTTGTCTTCTGGTCGTGGTCTTGAAGTCTTTATGGATTCAGCCTCAGTAGTAGCGAACTGCACTGCTACTTGGTTTGGAGTACAAATTAGACTTTAACCCTCCTGGAGGTTGAGTTTTTGGTATTGAAAACCATAGGAATGAAATTATTGAATTTCAACAAAGGATCGAGGGCTTGAGGCTTAAACAAGCCAACATATGTGTGGGAAGCAGTCAGCCTTGAGAGCACCTTCGGACATGCCAGGCATGCCGCTGCTGCTCGATGGGACTGTCCCTACTTGTTCCCCTCCTTGTTCCATTCCATGGGAGATAAATCACCAGGGCCCAGAAATCAGAAAGAAAGTAAAATGAGACAAGCAAAGCTGTCTCCCCACTGCACATGCAGGTTATTTTGGATGATTCTGGGTTTATGGGTTTTCTCCCAGGGAAGTTAACCTTGAGCCGAGACAGTCATTAGATAATGTAAACCACCATCTGGCAACCTTCCCTTTTCTAATCTATATAATCTGCACCTGTAGCATAATAAAACTTACCTTGCCACCATCAGTTGTCTTGGTCCTTCTGACCCCATTCGTTGGTGCTACTTCAGTTCCTTACCCCGTCCCTTCTGACCCTGGGCAGTGAAATCCTCTTTCTGAGGCTGGCCCATGGCAAGTGGCGCCCGAACAGGGACCTGAAGCGTGAAGGCAATCAAAAGGAAAAGAAAGTGCAGGTAAGAGAACCCTTATGCAAAATATGTGTGGCCACGAGTAAAAGTGAAACTAATAGAGGCATAAGGCAACAGTCAGAAGTAAAATAAGATGGGGCAAAAGGGCTCAAAGGAGCGTGAATTATTTGCTCAGGTTTTACTATCCATGCTTATAGCTCGGGGTAATAAAGTTTCTACCTCACAGTTGACTGAATTTTTGCAGCATATCCATGATGTATCTCCCTGGTTTCCTGATGGCGGCTCTGTGACACAGAAATCTGGCAGAAAGTTGGAGAAGATTTTAAAAATTATTATGAGTCTCGAGGGCCTACTCATACTGCTGTTGTTACATTTAGTTTGTGGAATCTGATAAAAATATGTTTAGGGTCTTCTCATGATAGTGTTGATTTGAATATAAAGTCAGAAAAACATAAGCCTCTGACAGAAGACAAGACTGTATTATCAGCTACTGTGTCGCCACTTCCTAAACCGAAAGAGCTAATTAATTTAAATATTTCAGATGAAGAGGAACATTTTGACTTAACCGATGAGGCTTTTAAACATAAAAGAGAGAGAAAAAAAAACATAAAAGAGAGAATCATCCTGAGGATGATATTCTAATGGCTATGATAGATAAGTCAGTGAAAAAGCTGCACATTAGTAAGGACTGTCTTCCTCAAAAATCTACATCTGTAAAAATGCTCAGTCTCTTGCAACGTGCTGTAGAAGCAGCAATAAAACGAGGAGAAAATCCTATTTTCTGTTGTCCTGTCATAGAAAGACCTGAACCTAATAATCCTCAACAGGCTATTAGGGAGCATCAGGCTCTTCCTTTTAAAGTTTTGAAAGATTTGAAATCTGCTTGTGCTCAACATGGGCCCACTGCTCCTTTTACTACTGCTATGGTTGACACTATTGCAGGAGAAGCTCTTTCCCCCGCTGATTGGAAGTCTATTGCACGAGCTTGTTTAAATCGTGGAGATTATTTAATATGGAAGTTTGATTTTTATGAACGGGCTGCTGAACAAGCAGAAAAGAATGCTACCCATGATATTCCAGTGGATTATCATATGCTGATTGGGGAAGGACCATATATTTCTTTACAAGATCAATTAACTTATACCTTTGTTGCTTATCCTCAAATAAATCATTTGGCATTACAAGGCTGGAGGAAATTACCTTCTACACACAAAACTGAGGATCTTTCAAAAATGAGACAGGGACCTGATGAACCATATGCTGATTTTGTAGATAGATTGTTACAGGCGGTGGGGAGACTCATTGTGGATGGACTCACTGGTACAATTGTAGTTAAGCAACTTGCTTTTGAAAATGCTAATAATGCATGTCAGGCTGCGATTCGACCTTGGAGAAAACGGGGAACACTGGAGGATTATATTCGCCTTTGTGCAGACATTGGGCCTGCTTATATACAGGGTGCTGCTATGGCTGCAGCATTAACTAAAGTGGGGTTTAAAAACAATCAAAAGAGAACAAAGACTAGTTTTCAATGCGGAAAGGCAGGTCATTTTGCTGGAGAATGTGGATCTTTTCATTGTAACCCTGCTCCTTCCTTCCCTACTCAAAAACCTCCAGATGGTCAGAAAATCCCTGGTTTATGCCCTAAATGCAATAGGAGAAAACGTTGGGCATGAGATTGTCGCTCAGTGGCCCACAGGGATGGGACACCACTGTCGGGAAACTCCTCCCGGGGCCTTCCCCGGCCCCAACAAATAATAGGGGCAACGTCTGTGTATCCTCCTCAAACTATCAATCAGACATTAACCAAAAACAAAAACATACAATATCTTCGCTCTCCAGAGCAACAGCAGGAAGCACAGGAATGGACCTCAGTACCTCCGCCCGATATGTATTAACTCTTGCAATGGGTCCTCAGGCCCTCTCTATGGGCATTTATGGACCTTTACCCAAGGGTTTGATTGGACTGTTATTGGGAAGAAGTAGTGTCGCTGTGAAGGGTTTAACTATTATGCCAGGACTCATAGACTCTGACTACGAAGGAGAAATAAAAATCATGGCACAAACTATTAAAAATATAATAACGATTTCTCCTGGTGATAAAATTGCACAATTGCTACTTTTGCCCTCTGTACCTCGTGGACAAATTTTACAACATCAAAAGAGAGAAACAAAGGCTTTTGGATCATCTAGTGCTGCCTACTGGATTCAGAAGATAGGGAAAGAACATCCAGAAATGAAATGAACCATGAATGGAAAGGTTTTTTCAGGTTTGTTAGACACTGGAGCTGATGCCTCTGTTATGACGCAGATGCACTGGCCTAAACATTGGACCGGTAGTCCTATTATTACAGAACTTCAAGGAATAGGACAGAGTTCTTCTCCTATGCAAAGTAGTCAGTTATTATTATGGCAAGATAGTGAGGGCCATTCAGGATACTTCCAGCCTTATGTTTTGCCTGGGCTGCCTTTAAACCTCTTGGGCCAAGATATATTAAAAGAAATGGGAGTATTACTTTATAGTCCAAATTCTCACGTCTCTAATATGGTGTTGGATCAAGGATTTCTTCCCACAAAAGGGCTGGGAACAAATCAAAAAGGAACTGTCTATCCTATTGATGTGAAAATAAAAAGTGATAGACAAGGTTTGGGTTTTTCTTAGGGGCCTTGGATTCTCCTCCACTCACTGCTGATCCAATTACTTGGCTGAGTGATGACCCTGTATGGGTGGACCAATGGCCCCTCACAAAGGAGAAATTAGAAGCTGCAGAACAATTAGTACTGGAACAATTAGGGCATTTAGAAATTTCCAGTAGTCCTTGGAATACTCCTATTTTTATTATCAAGAAAAAGTCTGGAAAATATAGGTTATTACAGGGTCTAAGAGCTGTTACTAAAACTATGCTAATAATGGGAGCTCTTCAACTAGGCCTACCCTCTCCAACAGCCATACCACACAATTATCATCTTTTAGTTATAGATTTAAAGATTGTTTTTTCACTATTCCTTTGTTTCCTGAAGATAGAAAACATTTTGCTTTTAGCTTGCCTTCCTTAAATTTTAAGGAACCCATGAGGAGATTTCAATGGAAAGTATTGCCTCAGGGCATGGCAAATAGTCCTACGTTATGCCAAATATATGTGGCTCAGGCCTTAACTCCTGTGAGAAAAAGGTTTCCAACGTTATATTCATACATTATATGGATGATATACTTTGAGCCACTGATAATATTTCTTGATTAGAGACTGCTTCTCAATTTTTACAACAATCCTTACAATCATTTGGCTTGGTCATTGCCTCAGAAAAAATTCAAAGACAATCTCCATTTTTCTATTTGGGAAAATATATTGATAACTCTACCATTAGGCCTCAAAAACTGCAAATTCGAGTTGATAATTTAAAAACATTAAATGATTTTCAAAAATTACTTGGAGATATTAATTGGCTAAGGCCTTCGATAGAACTTACTACTGCTCAGTTAGAGCCTTTATTTGATATTCTTAAAGGTGACTCAGATCCTTCTACTTCACGATCTATGACTCCAGAGGATTTCAAGCTTTACAAATAGTTAATAGAGCTATCAGCTCTGCACAATTAACTCGAATACATACTCACCTGCCAATGTCTTTAGTTGTTTGTCCAACACCTCATGTGCCTACTGCCATCTTATGGCAAACTGTTGGAATTATTGAATGGATTCATATGAAAACTACATCCTCTAAAGTTATTAACCCTTATTATGAACGTATTATTAAGTTAATAATGCAAGGTAGAACTAGATGCTTACAACTTATAGGTATAGAACCTTCTCAAATTATTATCCCTTATTCAGTTAGTCAACAAAATTGGCTTTTTCAACATAGTAATGAATGGGGTCTTGTTCTTGCAGGATTTTCAGGTACCTTGGAATGCCATTAGCCTGCTGATAAATTGATCCAATTCAGCAAACTTAACTCATATCTTTCCTTCTATAATTAGGCAACAGCCTATTCCTCATGTACCTTTGGTTTTTACAGACGGTTCTTCTTCAGGAGTGGCTACTGTAATCATTGACAACGGAACAAAACTCATTAAACAAACTTCCTTGACTTCAGCTCAACGTGTTGAACTGTATGCTGTCATTATGGCTTCTAAACATTTGCCTTCTATATCTTTTAATTTGTTTTCTGATAGTAAATACCTTATTAGCTTATTATTTCTTCTGGAGACTGCGACCAGAAGATATACTAATGACCCTGAATTATCATCCTCTTTTCGTTTGCTTCAAAAGCTTATTCGTTCCCACGATGGTCCTGTTGCAGCTCTGCATATCCATGCTCATTCTAACTTGTCTGGTCCATTGTCTAAAATGAATGCGACTGCAGATGTTTTAACTCGATCTAAACGTGATCTTTATCCTGTGCATTTTCCTCCCCAAAATAAAGTTAAAGTTACTCTTCCTCCTCAATCTCTTTTCCCTAAAGCAGGACATATCCCAATTTACTGTCCTCCTCCTTTCTCGTTCGTCATGCTGTCAAGAATGGCTAAGGTATTGCATTCATTATCTTCATACTGTTGATACTCATGGTCCATGTCCTGGACACCCTCATATTATGGTAAGTTATGATCAAACTGCTTCACAAGCAGCACAACAATCGCATGCTTTACACCATCAGTCGGCAGCTACATTACGCAAACAATTTTCCCTTACTCGTGAAGCCGCCCGACAAATTGTTAAGCAATGCCCACAATGCTTACCTCAACTTCCTGTTCCACATTATGGTGTTAATCCTCGTGGATTATTACCTAGTCATTTATGGCAAATGGATGTTACTCATATCCCGTCTTTTGGGAAATTGCAGTTTGTTTATGTCACTATTGATACTTATTCTGGTTTCCTCTGTGCTACAGCACAGACCTGAGAAGCTACTAAACATGTTATCACTCATTTATTACACTGTTTTGCTTTCATGAACCTTCCCAAAATTATTAAAACAGATAATGGGCCCACTTACACTAGTGTTGCTTTTGCAACATTTTGTAATTCATTACAAATTACCAATATTACAGGCATTCCATATAACCCTCAAGGACAAGGTATTATACAACGTGCAAATAGATCTTTAAAGCTAACTATTGAAAAAATAAAAATGGGGGAATTATATAGAACAACACTACATAACCTTATAAATCATGCTCTGTTTATTTTAAATTTTCTCACCGTTGACAGGGGAAAGGTTGGTGGCTGAGCCAAGATTGGCCTTTCAATCTCTGGAGGTCCTCGGGAAAGATCCGCTAACCAGCACTTGGCGTCGTCCTGATCCTGTGTTGATTTGGGGACGTGGTCACGTGTGTATATTTCCCAGATCAGCTCCTGGACCTCTCTGGCTTCCTGAGCGCTTGCTTAGTCAAGCAAATAGATGGCTCACCACAGCTCACAACTAGTTCAGAAGATGAAGAAGCTCTGCATCTCTCCCGAAAATTTGACAGTGTTGATTCAGAAAAAGAAGAAGAAGAGGAGACCACTTGCCAGGACGACTCAAAGGAGTGATGTTCCAACTTGGGGACAAATTAAACAATTGATTTCATGAGCTCAAGAGTTAGTGAAACAACAGAATAATCCTGTTACACCTGTGACTTTATTTTTGGCTATGTTGGCAACCATTTCGTGTGTTCCCTCTGTTAATGCAGCAACTTACTGGGCCTATGTACGTGATCCCCCACTATTACAACCCATATCTTGGTCTGAAGCAGAGTTTCCTGTATTTTACAATGATACTGTTTATGGGCCTCTTACTGGGAATATAAAACAAATCAATATGTCTGTAAATTATACTAACTGGTTTAGTACCTATCCTGTCTGTCTTAGCCCATTGAATCTGGAAACTAGATGTGTAAAGGCTATTAGTTATGAGCATACAGATGTTTATGAGGGAACGGATCAGTCAATTAGTTTGTCAGGCTCTCCAGGCATCCTTCGTTTTACAGGAACCAACATTACTCTTACATGCCCGGCTACCAGCCGACGAGAGGATCTTAAGGATACCATCATTTGCTATAAAAATGGGCAACCTATTAATATTAGAGGTCGAATCTCATATGCCTCACCACTTAGGGATTCCGCTATTACTATAGCCAAGGTTACAGGTGAAGATTCAGGAAATTATTTGTGTATGAAGCGTTTACTTGGAGGACAAGGGATACTTATGGCTGGACATATGGTTACTATTCTTAAGAGAAAATCAAAAAATCAATTTCCTCCTTTTATGACCATTAACTTTCCTGGATCCAATTTTGAATGTTGCAATGCATCTTGGAATAATAACCAAATATGGTGTACTATAGATTATACCAAGGGGTAAATTCTTATCTCTTCTATTCCCATCATAGATAGGTTTATCGCATTTCAAAAGAACTGGGATATATGGAAACTAGCTCTAACTTATTCCAATACACCTGTTATAACTTGTGTTGCTCCTCCATATACACTTTTGATTGGTTCTATTAACATTGGTAATTCTTCCAAAGGAGGATATAATACTAGCTGTGTTCATTGTATTTTTACAGTTGTATGTTCCCTTCTGCAGGAACACAATCTGTGCTTATACTAAAGCAACCCATATATGTTATGGTGCCTGTACATCTGAGAGAACCTTGGTATGAAGATACTGGAGTACAGGCATGGGTGGAACTCTCTAAAGCCTTGCAGAGAAGGAGACGCTTTATTGGGTGGCTAATAGTAAGTTTACTTGCCTTGGCTGCTCTGTCTGCTACCACGGCTACTGCCCGTCTTGCTCTTTCACAGAGTATTAATCATGCTCACTTTGCTAATCAATTATCTCAAAATACCAGTCTTGCTTTATCTTTACAAAGTCACATAGATTTACAGATGAATAACAAGTTAGATGAATTTAAAAACGCAATTTGGGGGATTGGAGGTCAGATGGCAGCATTAAAATTGAGGATGCGTTTAGCTTGTCATGAAAAGTATACATGGATTTGTATTACTCCTTACAAGTACAATGACTGTATTTGGAAATGGGAAAAAGTAAAAATGCATCTGCTGAGTGTTTGGTCAGATAATAATATTAGTCTTGATCTTAAGAAATTAAATGCTGAAATTCAGGATATACAAAATGCACATCTTGATGATATTTCGCAAGAAGATGTAATTAAAACTTTACTGGACCATTTAAAGTGGTTAAACCCTCAGTCGTGGATTACTGGAGGGTTGTCAGGATTTATTACCCTGGCCATAATTTGCCTATTATTGATAATAATCTTCTCATGTCTGTTTCGTATCCTCATGCAACAATATACTACTCTCGGCACTACGCTTCATGGAATTATTTTGCAGCAAAAATTAAAAAATAAACAAGGGGGAACTGAGGGAAACAGTCAGCCTTGAGATCAGGCTACGGACATGCCAGGCATGCCGCCGCTGCTCGAAGGGACTGTCCCTACTTGTTCCCCTCCTTGTTCCATTCCATGGGAGATAAATCACCAGGGCCCAGAAATCAGAAAGAATGTAAAATGAGACAAGCAAAGCTGTCTCCCCCCTGCACATGCAGGTTATTTTGGATGATTCTGGGTTTATGGGTTTTCTCCCAGGGAAGTTAACCTTGAGCCGAGACAGTCTATAGATAATGTAAACCACCATCTGGCAACCTTCCATTTCTAGTCTATATAATCTGCAACCGTAGCATAATAAAACTTGCCTTGCAACCATCAGTTGTCTTGGTCCTTCTGACCCCATTCGTCGGTGCTACTTCAGTTCCTTACCCCGTCCCTTCTGACGCTGGACGGTGAAATCCTCTTTCTCCGGCTGGTCCGCGGCACATATGAATAGATGTTTTTGTCTTGCTGTACTGCACATATGCTGTCTAGTAACAGATATTTTGTCTGCTAGTAGTGTTGTAGATTATGTCTTTCCAAAGCGCTGAGGCAGTGCACCTATTCTGTAGTTGCAGCTGATGCCGGAATGTATCCTAGCTGACAAATTATTGATTAATAAGAACTTGAATTTCTAAAGATTAGTACTGTTAACCAAAATCTGAGCAAGGAGTCTCAAATGTAATTCTTAGCCAGAATTACATGTTAATGAACCATTTAACAGTGTAAATCAAGGAACATCAGTGTAGGGATTTCTTTTCATTTATTTTTTACCTGTTTGAAATATCAGTTAAAGGTTGGCAGCTTGGTTGCAGACGAACGGTCGTTTGAAGTTCACCAAACTACTTAATGTGGAATAGGATAATAGACTTCCAACGCCCTCAACGCTGTGACCTTGCAGCCATTTTACACAGCACATCATCATCCTATAGGGATGAACCTTTCCCTGGCCCGAAAAGTAGCCACTCTGTTGAAGCTTTGCTTATTGTAACAGGCTTTTGTTTCTAGGTTACATGTCTGTGGAAGACTTAATTCTGAATAGAGATATAGATATTACTGGAAACTAATTGTTTTTCTATTATACTCTGCTCTATCAAAAAAGTAAAACATTTAAATTGTGCTACAAAAATTCAGATGTTGTCTTGCAATCTTTAAACAATAAATGAATGATTTGCCCTTAAAAAAAAGAATTAAACAGTTAAGCTGTTGGTCCCACATCAGACAAATCATCCTTATACCTCCTGTCAATATTGTTAACAGAGACTTATTTTATGAATCCTTATGATCCCATGATTCTTTCTTTCATGTTTCAGGGCACAGCAGGTAAGAGAGTGGATTTGTTAAACTGGGTGGGTTTATCCTTCTTTTATGCGTTCATTCAATTTTATGTTCATTTACTTACTATACACATATGGCAATAGAAGCTGCTAAAGCAATCATTGCTATTCTGCAAAACAACAAGGCACAGAAGCAGATGTCTTATTTCCGAGATTTCTCCCCCCAGGATTATTGTGATTAAAGATACTTTCCTGCAGTTTCCTGGAGAGGACAAGGGGCTACTCGCTGGAGGTTTTTTAATGACTTGGAGAAAGGCTCAAATATGCCCCCATTATGGTAATCCACCCCAGGGGCAAACCACACAAGAATATTATGAATTTATTTTATTTTTCTATCCTTGCAAAGGTAATACTCAGCTCATTAGAATATGAAAACTATACTGTCAAATTTCAGAATTACATGGATAAAGAAAATCACCAAAGTGGCATCATATCATGTGTGTTATAGTTGTATTGACTATATTGACTATATTAACTATGTTGTGTTAACAATGTATTGTATAACTATATATTGAAAAGGCAAAATGCTGTACCTTATTTCAGAGAAAATAATTATGTTGGCAAACCCCAAATTGTACATTGTAGACGGGTCCTAGGAAAAGAAGATTTAATTCATAGTGGAAAAGAGGTTAGCTTCTGTTTTCAGCCATGTGCTATTTCAAGAATTAAACATCATGAATAATACAGGATATAAGAGGAATAGTCTAAAGACGGAAAAGCACATTTTGATTAGGAAAGAGAATTTAAGGCTTAAGTCTTTATTTTTTTTTAAGGAAAACTGCCTTATTACTATGAGATAAGAAAATTGTTTCCTTCTTTTCTTCCTTGCTTTCTTCTTCTTCTTCTTCTTTTCTTTAACCTTTTTTACTTTGGATATTTGAATATTTGGATATTTGACCTCCAAGCTGAGATGACTGGAAATGCCTCCTCTGGGCACTAAATGCTGACATCTCCTGATAAGAGGGAAGCTGCAAAGTAGAAGAATTGAAGGTCAGTATGTTGATATTGGTCTCAAGCACATTGATGTACATTTGTGTATTGGGGAAGGGGAGTGAAGCTTGAGAGTGGGCCAGTGGGGAGGGGTAAATATTTTGTGATACTCTCTACCTATGGGCTTATAAAGTTTACAGCTGCATTAGGAGGACAAGCATTACCATTAGCATGAAAAGTAGGGCAGACGTCAGTTGCAAAAGCTTCTAGCCATACACATAGGGAAATACATAAATGATACACCTTATTGCATTCACCCATTCACCCTCCCCTGTTCACGCTAATTGGAAATTTCTAACCAGTTCAGAGAAGTAACACAACTATCAATCATTTTCCCTGGCACGAATCTTCCAGGAGGAAGAAAATGGAACACACCTAGCAGCAGAGCTCACGCACTAGCCCATGTGTCTTAGATTTAATATCTGATCACTAGCTGGATTGAAGCCAAGAGGTGGTTCACAAAGTTGCTGCATGTTAGAATCACCTGGGGGACTCTGAGACCTCCCCGTGCCCAGGCTCCTTCCTAGACCTACTGAATCAAAATCTCTGGGGCTGGGACCCAGACACCAAAGTTTCTCTTAAAAGCTCTTTAGGGGAAGGGATATGGGAACAGATGTATATGTATAACTGATTCAGTTTGTTATAAAGCAGAAACTAATTTAAAAAAATATTTAATACTGAAAAAAAAAAAGCTCTTTAGGTAATTCATACGAGCAGCAAAGCTTGAGAACCCGCCTAATAACGGGAACAAACGTATTTCACACAGATAAAGTGGGGCAATTCATATGTTAAAAGAACATGAATATATATATATATATTTCTTTTCTTCTCTTTATTCTGTTTGTGTTTCAAATAGGCTATTTTTTTCCTTCTGCAAAAAGCGTTATTGTTTCCATTTGGTCCAAGGCTTGGGAGAGGGCTCCAGGGCGGTTACAAAGCTGCCTAGTGGCTGCAGAGCTGGGCTTCAGGCAGAAGCTCTGACGCCAGAGGGGCTCCTCAGAGGCCGCTGGACTTCAGAGACTCCTGTTTGTGCTTGAGCGTGAGCCTTTCGAAAAGATACTCGCCCAGCACAGCCTGCGATCAGCCAGCCTGCGGAGGTTGGTCAGGTGGTCGCCCACCTTCTTGATGAGTTTCAGCTGCTCCTCCAGGAAGCGGCTCTCCAGGAAGTCACAGAGGTGGGAGTCTGCGCGGGCAGGACGCAGGGCGCGCAGATCCGATAGTGCCTGGTTCCCTAAGAATGGCGGCTTCCACAGTGTCCTGGGTTTTACCCCACTCATCTTGAGAAGGCTTCCACGCATCGTGGAAGAGGGCGCGGCCGCAGCACTTGTTTTGCATTTTCAAGAGTCGCTGGGCGCCCTCACACTTCTCTTCAGCCAGTTGGCGAAAAATGTGGCCCCCATTGTCCAGAGTCCCACTGTTGCTGTCGAAATAGAAGCTTAGAGAGAGGTAAGTGTCCACAGATGCATGTTGAACAGGCAGTGGATGGCGGCCTCCACCTCGATGGAATAATTCTGACGAACCTGGGAACTCGTGGTTGATCAGTGATAAGGAGCTAAGCTCAAAAAACGGTGTTGGCCTGTCCTGGAGGCTGAGGATAGCTGAGTGGCTGATTCCAAAGGTTGCGACAGGAAGAAATGTTGGAGGGTGGTCGGGGGCTGGAGCAAGGAGCGTCCCTGGGTCTGTTCATTCCAAACACTGTTGAAGCAAAAGACAGGTCTGCAGGACTGCCGAGTGCACTGCCTCAAATAGGCTTTGATATAAATGAACAAGAAGTCCAAGCAAGGACAGAACTTACCCTTCCCCCCACCAAAATAGCTGGTGATACTAGAATCTAGATCTGGGAAGGGATTCTTCCATTACTTTAACATTCCAAGCCACTAGAGCAGTGGTTCTCAAAGTATGGTCACCTTGTAACCAAGCAGTACCCTATGGGGCCTTCCTAGGACAGACCCATCCCCCATAGCCTCTGCTGTAGTTCCTCTCTGAAGTACTCAGATAATAGTATCTCAGGCATATTTCTTGAGTTTTCAGATGCTAAAAACCACCACCCAATGGAAGAAATTAACTCTTTGATGATCATGAGCACACAGCCCCCAGACCTTATGGCACCTAAGGATGGATAATGTTACCTGCCCTGTGGCCTCAACATCAGCCAGTCAGATGATTGTGCACGAGCTGATCACATTCCCTGGGACGTCCCTCCCTCACGTGGCCTTTAAAAATGCTTTGCTGAAATCCTTTGGAGATGTCAGGGTTTTTGGAACACGGGCCACCCCTCTCCTTGCTTGATCCTGCAATAAACCTTTCTCTGCTCCAGACTGCAACCTTTCGGTTTGTTTGGCCTCACTGTGCTTCAGACACACGAACGTGCATTCGGTAACAACCTGACCAGCTTTACCAGCGTCCCCTGATAATGTGTCAGATATTCAAGTTTTAGGGCCCTGTCCCAGCCCTATGGAATCAGCAACTCTAGTGGGGCTCAGTGATCTCTGTTATAACTGGCCCTCCAGATGATTTTTATTCACCTTAAAGTTTGAAAATATCTGCATTGTCAGCTGCCAAAGCGTCCACCAGCAGGTGAAGGGGAGAGACGCCTGGAAAAGATAGGGAGTAGCCAAGGCAAGTACAGCAGCATTTGCCGTGGTAGTAATGGAGAATGCCTTTTCTCCACTGGTTGGCACAGACTAGTGTCTGGGGGCAGTGGCAGGGTTATTTAGGATGCTTTACATTGCAATGTAGAGTGACCTCTGTCCTGGTTTGCCAGGGACTTCCCCTGTGTGAGCACTTAAAATCTCATCCTGGCAAACCCCTTAGCCCTGGATTTGAAAAACATAGGAAATAACATGAAATTTAGGGGAAACATGATCTAGGTTTTGGGCAAGTCACAAGTGCTAATTAAAGCTAAGCAAGTATGGACAACATCTAGCCTTCTTTACCCCTTTGCAGGAAGGTAAATCTGATTGGGTGAAAGAACTTATTGTTAAGAAATCTTTGTAGAAACATCCCCTTCTGCTTAGTCCGCTGGTTCTCACTTCTGGCTAGACAGTGGCATCGTCTGAGGAGATTTAAAATGATTTTATTGGTTTAGGATGACCAACTGTTGGTGTGAGGGTTTTTAAAAAGTGCTTCAGATGATTCTAATGTGCAGCCAAATTTAGGTGCCACTGCTTAAGCTTTTGAACCGCTGCTACATATTTTCACCTCATCTTCCTAATGAGAATATCCAACTGTAGTTGGTTTGGGTTTTTTTTCTTTTTCTTTTTTTTAACTGTCTTATTATAAGATTTACTGTCTTAAATAAGATTGAATGTACAGAAAATCCTGCTAGTCCATCTGGTAAAGCTGGATCCTTAGAATAATATCGTTAAGATATATACCATTTAAGTATTGTGATTGGCCTTTTTAAAATTAACATATGCATTGAATTAGTACTATCTGTTTTGAAGTTGTCATGTTGGGTAGCTATACCTCTAATCTGCTGCCATTGCTAAATATCTGGACACCTCTTATTAGGAATTGCTTTTAAACACCTTTCGGGGTTAAAACCAAGATTGCTGTATTATTTGTACTGGGACCACAAAAACCTCACAAAGATCCCCTGCTGTACTTTCTACCCCCATCTCTAACCCTTGGCAACTTCTAATCTGTTCTCCATCTCCACAGTTTTGTTATTTTAAGAATAATATGTAAATATCATCATGAATTACTTAATCTTCGGAGATTGGCTTTTAAAAATTTTTCCCTCGGCATCATTCCCTTGAAGTTCATTTCAATTTTTGCATATATTAATAATTGGTTCCTTTTTGTTGCTCGGTAGTATTCTATCATAAGATTTTATCACAATTTGTTTCAACATTCATCCATTGAAAGACATTTGGGTAGTGGCCAGTTTTTGGCTGTTATAAATAAAACTGCTATGAACATTTATGTGTAAGTTTCTGTGGGAACTTAATTAAGTTTTTGTTTCTTTTGGATAAATGTTCAAGAGTACAATTACTGTGTTGTAGGGTGAATCTACTTTTAGGATTAAAAGAGACGGTCAAGCTGTTTCTCAGAGTGGCTAAACCATTTTATTTTCCCACCAGTGATGTGATATCATTTTTCTATGTACTCACCAGCATTTGATGTTGTCACTATACTTTAATTTTAGTTATTCTCTGATATCTCATTATGGTCTTAATTTGCATTTCCCTAATGGCTAATGATGTTGAGCATCTTTTCATGTGTTTCTTTGCCATGTGTATATTCTCTTCCATGAAATGTCTATTCCTGTCTTTTGCCTATTTTCTAGTTGGGTTTTTTAAAGTTGTTTGGAGAGTTCTTTGTATATTATAGATACAAGTCATTTGTCTCATGTGGGATTTTCAAATATGTTTTCCCACTGTGTAATTTGAGTTTTCATCCACTTAAAATGATCTTCTATGAAGCACTTTTAACTCATTTTGATGAGATCCAATTTATCAATTTTTGCTTTTATTGATCATACTTTCGGTGTCAAGTCTAAGAATTATTCACATAGTTCTAGATGCCAAAGATTTTCTCCTATTTTTTTTCTAAAAATGTCCTGCTTTTACATTTAAGAATATGATCCACTTTGATTTAATTTTTGTGTAAGGTGTGGAGGTTTAGGTTAAGGTTCATTTTTTTTTTAAAGACTTTTTTTTTTGACAGTTTTGCTGTATTTATTTATTTATCTATGGCTGTGTTGGGTCTTCGTTTCTGTGCAAGGGCTTTCTCTAGTTGTGGCAAGCGGGGACCACTCTTCATCGCGGTGCGTGGGCCTCTCACTGTCACGGCCTGTCTTGTTGCGGAGCACAGGCTCCAGACGCGCAGGCTCAGTAGCTGTGGCTCATGGGCCCAGTTGCTCTGCGGCATGTGGGATCTTCCCAGACCAGGGCTCAAACCCGTGTCCCCTGCATTGGCAGGCAGACTCTCAACCACTGCGCCACCAGGGAAGCCCCGAGGTTCATTTTTTGTTTGTTTGTTTTTGTCGAGGGATGTCCAACTGTTTCAGTACCGTTTTTTGAAAAGTCTATTCTTCCTTGATAGCTTTCACACTGCTGTCAAAAACAAGTTAAATGTATTTATGTCAGACTATTTCTGGGTTCTCTATTCCATTCCATTGATCTGTGTATCTAACCTCCATCATTACTGCAAAATCTTGAAATGGGGTAGATTAATTCCTCCCATTTTAATCTTCCTTTACAAATTGTTTTAGCTATTCTTCAGCCTCTTCTTACCATATAAATCTTAGAATAAGCTTGTCTATATCCACAAAATCCTTGAGGGCATTTTAAGAATAACTCTGTTAAGCCTCTTAACTTGGGGAGAATTGACATCTTTATTATGTTGTGTTTTCTAATCCATGAACAAGGTATGTCTCACTATTTGTTTGGGACTTTTAAATTTTTCTTCATCAGCATTTTGTAATTTTCAGTATAGAGGACCTATAAATGTCTTATTGGGCTTATATTTAAGTATTTATTTAGGTCAGTTGTAAATGGCATCACATATTTTTATTTAAGCTTCTACACATTTGTTATTAATATATAATTTGATAAAACTGTGTTGATTTGTACTCTAAAACATTTACAAACTAATATTATTTCTCAAGCTTTTTGTGGATTCCTTGGTATTTTCTCCATTTAGATTATCATCTCCTCTTCAGATACCATTTTACTTTTCCTTATTTAATATAATAGTATATATTACTATTCAACATTCAGTAGGATATATTCCTTCCTATTCAACGTAGTAGGAATAGTCCTTTTATCTTTTAAATAAATGTTTTAAAAATTTAACTTTTAAATTTATGTATTTATTTATTTTTGCTTTATTTTCTTACTAGAACCTCCATTAATTTTATTAATAAAAGTGGTGAGGGCAGATATCGGTGCCTTGTTTCTGATCTTACAGAGAAAGCATTCAGTCTTTCACAGTTAAATATAATGTCGGTATAGGTTGTTTGTAGATCCTCTTGATGAGTTTCAGTATGTTCCTTTTCTATTCCTAGTTTGCTTGGGGGTTTTTTTCTTCTTTTTTTTAATTTTTTAATTTTATTATTATTATTTTACAACTTTATTGGAGTATAATTGCTTCACAATGGTGTGTTAGTTTCTGTTTTATAGCAAAGTGAATCAGTTATACATATACATATGTTCCCATATCTCTTCCCTCTTGCGTCTCCCTCCCTCCCACCCTCCCTATCCCACCCCTCCAGGCAGTCACAAAGCACCGAGCTGATCTCCCTGTGCTATGCGGCTGCTTCCCACTAGCTATCTACCTTACGTTTGGTAATGTATATATGTTCATGCCTCTCTCTCGCTTTGTCACAGCTTACCCTTTCCCCTCCCCATATTCTCAAGTCCATTCTCAAGTAGGTCTGTGTCTTTATTCCTGTTTTACCCCTAGGTTCTTCATGACATTTTTTTCTTAGATTCCATATATATGTGTTAGCATACGGTATTTGTCTTTCTCTTTCTGACTTACTTCACTCTGTATGACAGACTCTAGGTCTATCCACCTCATTACAAATAGCTCAATTTTGCTTCTTTTTATGGCTGAGTAATATGTCATTGTATATATGTGCCAAATCATAAATGGGATTGGATTTTGTCAAATGCTTTCTCTGCATTAATGGATAGGATCACATGACTTTTCCCCCTTAATCTATTGGATATGGTGGATTACATTGTTTGATTTTCAAATATTTAACCAACTTTGCATAACTAGAATAAATACCACTTGGTCATGATATATTATTCTTTTTATATATTTCTGGATTTAATTTGCTAATATCTGGCTGAAGATTTTTACAGGCAATTTCATAAAACATATTGGTCTATAGTCTTCTTCTTTTTATACTATTCCTGTCTGGTTTTATCAAGGTAATACTGGCTTCATAAAATTAATTAGGAACTGTTCCCTCTACTTCTATTTCTTATCAAATCATGTAAAATTGGTTTTAATTCTTTAAGTCTTAGGTAAAAGTGAAACATCTAAGCCTGAATATTTCTTTTGGGAGTTTTTATGTGAAAAATCAGTGTTTCTAATGGTTACAGGAAAATTGAGATTATCTATTTCATCTTGGCTGAGTTTTGGTAGTTTTGGGTGTAGAAGAATTGGCCCATTTCATCTACATTTTTGAATTTATAGTGTAGACTTGTTCATAATAACTTGTCCATTATTAACCTGCAGGATATGTCATGGTATCCCTGGTTGCATATCTGATATCTGTGATTTGTGCCATCTCTGTTTTTACCTTTATCAGTCTTGCTAGATCTTTATTGATTAAATTGTTTATTTCCAAGAACCAGCCTTTTGTTTCATTGATTTTCCCCCCGATTTTCCTGTTTTCAGTTTCATGGATTTCTGTTTCATCTTTATTATTTCCTTCTTTCTGCTTGTTTAGTGTTTTTTCCTCTTCCTTTTTTACTATTGTAATATAGAAAATTAGATTATTGCTTTGAAATATTTTATTTCCCAGTTTAGTTCTATAAACTTCCCTTTTAGCATTACTTTCACTTCATTCCACAAACTTGGATCTGTTATATCTCCATTTTCTTTTATTCTATGCATTAAAAATTTTTTCCTTGACACTGTCTTTTCTACCCATGAGTTATTTGGAATTGTGATGTTTAGTTTTCATGTGATTGAAGATTCTCCTGTTGTCTTTCTGTTATTGATTTCTAGTCTGATTGCATTATGGCTAGAGAACATACTCTCTATGATTTTAATTCTTTTAAATCTGCTAATTTTTTTTTATCACCCAGTATATGGTATATGAGTGAATGTTCCACGGACACTTGAATATGTATTCTGCTCTTACTGAGTGTGTTCTTTAAGTGTCAGTTATGTCCTGTTGATTGATGATGTTTTCAGTTCTTCCATATCCTTGCTGATTTTTCTTTCTGGTAGTTCTATAAATTGCTGTGTTGAAGTCTCAAATAATAATTGTGGATTTAAAATTTTCTCCTTTTACTACCTTTTTCAGTGTTTGCTTCATGTATTTTGAAGTTCTGTTGTTTTGTGCACACACATTTAGTATCACTAGGTCATCTAGGTGGATTATTCCTGTTATCTTTATGTAATGACCCTGTTTGCCCCTAATAATTTCCTTTGCTCTGAAATCTACTTTATCTCATATTAATATATCCATTCCTGCTTTTTCTGATTAATGTTCACATGATATATCATTTTCATCCTTTTACTCTGAACTACCTATATCATGATGTTTAAAGTAAGCTCCTTATAGACAGTATATACTTGGATCATGCTTGTGATTTTTTAATCTACTCTTCCAATCTCTGTCTTTGACTTGGTTACTTAGATCATTTACAGTTAATGTAATTATTGCTATGTTAAAGATTAGGTCTACCATTTTATTTTTTGTTTTGTCTTTTACCTTAGTTTCTCAATCTTGTGTTTCTCTTATTTTGCCTTCTTGTGGGTTACTTAAACATTTTTAATAAGCCCATTTTAATTTATTTATTTATAATCATTTGTGTATACTGTGTGTATAGTTTTCTTAGTGGCTGCTTTTGGCATTACAGTATACATATGTAACTTATCATAGTCTACTGGAATCAGTGTTTTATTACTTCAAGTGAAGTTTCAAAATTTTACTTCCATTTAGATCTCTTAATATTCCCCAGTTTTAAAGTATGATTTTCTGTAGTATTCCCTTTGTCTACATTGAGAACCACATCAGATGGTGTCATAATTTTTGCTTTGACCATCATATAGTATTTAAGAAACTCATGAGACTAATGATAGTCTCTTATATTTACCCCATTTGTTTTCACCCATTCCATTGTTCCCCTTTTCCTTCTGAAGTTCCCAGTGTTCTTTTATGTTTTCATAACTGTAGGTGATATCTGGTCTTTCCAGTGCCATTGGATATGAGTTTCAGGAAACCCTGAGCCTGGCTCACTTAATGCTGCTGAGTTGGAGGGTTTGTATATGTGGGGCCTGTTGGCTCAGCAGATGCTAACCGATTACACTAATGTTGATGGGACTAGTGCCACAGGAGGATGGGTTCCCATTCAGGCTATGCTGCTGCTACAGTAGAACAAGTCCCCCTCTACTCCAAATGTGGGGCAATGACCTGCTGCTGTCACTGCTTTGTATTAGGCTGCTTTTCCTCAGGTGTGTGATGGGATCCCATGGAAGCTGCTGCTGTTGCTGTCAATCACAATGTTAAATTCATTTCAGAAATACTTAAGTATAAATATATAGCCTGGCTCTTGTAGAACCTCTGTATTTGTTTTTTATTGCTTTCATACAAATTACCACAAATTTAGTGACTCAAAACAAGGTAAATTTATTACCTTACAAGTCTGACATTGGTCTCAATTGAGTAAAGTAAAAGTGTTGGCAGGATCGACAGACGAATGGATAAAGATGTGGCACAGGGATTCCCTGGTGGTGCAGTGGTTGGGAGTCCGCCTGCTGATACAGGGGACACGGGTCATGCCCCGCTCCAGGAAGATACCACATGCTGCAGGGTGGCTGAGCCCATAATCCATGGCTGCTGAGCCAGCACGTCCGGAGCCTGTACTCCGCAAGGGGAGAGGCCGCAACAGTGAGAAGCCCACTTACCACAAAAAAGAAAAAAATGTGGCCCATATATACAATGGAATATTACTCAGCCATAAAAAGAAATGAAATTGAGTTTTTTGTAGTGAGGTGGATTGACCTAGAGACTGTCATACAGAGTGAAGTAAGTCAGAAAGGGAAAAACAAATACCATATGCTAACACATATATATGGAATATAAAAAAAAAGAAAAAATGGTTATGAAGAACCTAGGGGCAGGGCAGGAATAAAGATGCAGCCATAGAGAGTGGACTTGAGGACACAGGGAGGGGGCAGGGTTATCTGGGATGAAGTGAGAGAGTGGCATGGACATATATACACTACCAAATGTAAAATAGATAGCTAGTGGGAAGCAGCCACAAAGCACAGGGAGTTCAGCTCTATGCTTTGTGTCCACCTAGAGGGGTGAGATAGGGAAGGGAGGGTGGTAGGGAGATGCAAGACGGAGAGGATGTGGAGATATATGTATATGTATAGCTGATTGACTTTGTTATGAAGCAGAAACTAACACACCATTGTAAAGCAATTATACTCCAATATAGATGGTTAAAAAAGAAAAAAAAGTGTTGGCAGAGCTACATTCTTTTCTGGAGGCTCTTAGGGGTGTTTCTGTTCCCTGGACTTTATCTGCTGCCAGCGGTCACTTATAGTCTTTGACTCAGAGTCCCCTTTCTCCACCTACAAAACCCAAAATGTTTCATCGCTGTGATTCTGCTTCTATTAAGTCATCTCTATCTTTCTCTTTCTACAGTTGGGAATGGTTTTCTGCTTTTAAGGACTCATGCAATTAGATTCATTCCATGAGGTAATCCAGGATAATCTTTCTATCTCAAGGTCTATAACTTCCGTCATATCTGCAAAGTCCTCTTCACCATGTAAGGTAACATATTAATAGGTTCCAGGGATTAGGGTGAGGGCATTTTTAGGAGCCATTATGCTGCCTACCACACCCTTAACAAGTGACCTTGAGAAAATGACTGAGATTTTTAAAGCCTTGCTTTCCTCAAACATAAAATGGAAAGAAAGATAACTAGTTAATATCATGAAAGTGAAACAGTATATATGAAATCAACTAATTCAGAAAATAAGATTTCTTCTTTTTCTTTATGATTTACATGATTCTCAGAGTTCAGTTACTTGAAGAGTTACTTTTTTTTAAACAGAACTAAGGAATTTCAGGGTTCAGATGCTGTAAGATTGTCTGAATTATCTGAGTAACAATTAGCTAAGCACAGGTGTAAAGCATTTGATTTACTCCCTAGCGTTCTTTATCTTCTCATCCCACTAAATGCATATCCCTTGTCTAGCTCCAGCCAGTAGAGTCAGAGCTTGTTTTACTGTTTAACTAAAGTTCAATTTAAATTCTCTCTACATCTCCAGATTCTCAGCCCTGGTTGCATATTATATTCACTGGGGAGATTTCAAGAACTACTGATGTCAAATTTCTACCTATCATGGATATTTGAGGAGGGACCTGGAATGAAATGCTCTAGCTTATGGCTTTGGGCGCCAAATCATGTTACCTGTAAAAGGTATCTTCTAGGTATGAAAATAGCTCAGATAAGTCAAAGTTCTCAGTAAAAGATGACAAAACTATGGCTTAGGTGGTAAATTTTCCATGTCAATTTGTCTGGGCCACCATGCGCAGTTATTTGGTCAAATATTATTCTGGATATTTCTGTGATGGTGTGTTTGTGTTTTTTAAATTATTTATTTATTTGTTTGTTTACTTATTTATTTATATCTTTGGCCGCGTTGGGTCTTTGTTGCTGCCCGTGGGCTTTCTCTATTTGCAGCAAGCGAGGGCTACTCTTCGTTGTGGTGCACGGTTTTCTCATTGTGGTGACTTCTCTTGTTGCAGAGCATGGGCTCTAGGTGCACGGGCTCAGTAGCTGTGGTGCATGGGCTTAGTTGGTCCACGGCATGTGGGATCTTCCCAGACCAGGGCTCAAACCTGTGTCCCCTGCATTTGCAGGCAGATCCTTAACCACTGTGCCACCAGGGTAGTCCCTGTGATGGTGTTTTTGGATGAAATTCATATTTAAATTGGTGGTGGACTTTGAGTAAAGCAGATTATCCTCCATAATATGGGTGGGCCTCATCCAATCAGTTAAAGTTCTAATAAAACAAAGACTGACTTCCCTGTGGCAAAAAGGAATTCTGCCAGAAGACTTACAGAAATTGCACTGCAACTCTTCCTAGAGTCTCTAGACAGCCTAACCTGCAGATTATGAATTTACCAAGCCTCTATTATTGTGTGAACCAATTGTTTAAAATCTCTCTCTCTTTCTCTATCTTTATATAGATATGGATATAGATCTAGGTATCAATATTGATATCTAGATCTATATCTATCAATATATATGGGCACATTGTATACACCTGCTGTTGGTTCTGTTTTTCTGGAGAAACCTGACTAACATAGTGGCCCATATAAATCAAAGGATGAACCCAAGTTCACCCAGGTAGAAAGTAGTACAATGAGAACTGGAACTTAAGGCCTCATGACTCATTCAGCTGTGAACACTGACCCAGAACTGGGGTCCGCAAACTCTGGCCCACTGATCAGATCTCGCTTGACTCCTGGTTTTGTGCATAAAGTTTTGCTTGAACACAGCCACACCCATTCATTAAGGTATTGTGCATGGCTGTTTCTGTGCTACAGCAGCAGATAGGCAATTGCAACGGATACGTATGGTACACAAAATCCAAAATATTTACTATCTGACCCTTTACAGAAAAGATCTGCTGACCCTTGTTCTAGGATGCCATCTGATTTCTGATAGCCCCAAGGAGAATAATTCATGCACATTGGGATAGAGTGTTAATCTCATGTCCTCCTTATGTCAAAGATCTCTTAAGTGCTCACTCTTGCAATAGCCAGCTTGGGGAGTACTGTCTGAGGATGCAGAAATATTTCTTGTCAGGTCTTTCTAATCCACACTGTTCCCTGACTATGGTTCTTAAAACCTATTTTTGAAAAAAAAATTATTAGAGTATAGTTGATTTACAGTGTTGTGTTAGTTTCAGGTGTACAGAAAAGTGAAACAGTTATACATATACCCACTTTTTTTTTTTTTTTTTTTTTTGTGGCACGCGGGCCTCTCACTGTTGTGGCCTCTCCTGTTGTGGAGCACAAGCTCCGGACGCGCAGGCTCGGTGGCCATGGCTCACGGGCCCAGCCGCTCCGTGGCATGTGAGATCTTCCCGGACTGGGGCACAAACCCGTGTTCCCTGCATCGGCAGGCGGATTCTCAACCACTGCGCCACCAGGGAAGCCCCACTTGTATTTTTTTTTAGAGTCATTTCCAAATAGCCCATTACAGAGTATTGAGTGGAGTTCCCTGTGCTAATAAGAAGAGCAGGTTCTTATTAGTTATCTATTTTATGTAGAGTAGTGTGTATATTTCAGTCCCAATCTCCCATTTTAACCTCCCCTCCACAATCCCCTGGTAACCCTAAGTTTGTTTTCTACATCTGTGCCTCTACTTCTAAAACCTGTCTATTTTAACCAACTACCACTCATTGCTTACTGTCTCTGGCTTCATGTACTTGATAATAAATCTACTTTTTGTTCTATCCTGGATGACATGTCCCAAGGACTGAGATAATATCTTATTCTACATAACTTGTCCTTGATATTGTCTATCTTGGGGTCTTCATCTATGTCCCAAAGAAGACAGTCACACTCTGTCTTCTAGTACTACTAATAATACCACATTTTAGGGCATGAATTTGACCCAATGCACTGAACTATCCCTTTAGAAGCTGTATACAACCTGTCACTGGGTTTTAGCACAGGGGTAGAACTCAGATTAGTGTTCATATTTAAACAAATCTACTTGACCAGAAACCTTTTGTCTCACCATTTATTTTATTACACAAGTAACTTCTCTCTTTGCATCTATGATGTAAATATTTTTAATTTCCTAAATTATCTGAAAAATTATTTAGAGCTTCCATTTCAGTAGGCATTGGAATTGCTGTGTTAGGACTATTGCATTATTTGATTTCCAAATGTTAAATTAGGCTTCAAGCTTTGGCCAAGAGTAGACAGGAAAGGGTTTAAAAAGAAATGAAGAGTGGGAAAGACTTCTGATGCAAGGGAGACTTAATAAAGATTTGATTTTGAATCAATAATTTAAAATAAAGGTTTGATTTTGAATCAATAATTTATGTCATTGCAAAATAGCTCCCTGGTAAAATTCAATTCTTTGGTAATCATTAAGTACAGAAATTAACAATCAAAATATGCAGTGATCTTTTTCATTTTCTAAAAACAAACCTATATCTAGATGAGAGGAGAATTCATTTCATAACCCAGGCTCTGGACTTAGGACTGCAAGTCCAGTCATCTTTCAACCGTACCTGCTAAGTTTCTGTCTAACTTCTTGAGCATGAGATAATGGCTTCAGCTTTCATCCCCTTCCTCAGTATATAGCTTGGTGACTAAGAGTAAGGGATCTAAACCTTGAGAACTTGGGTTCCAATCTTGACTCTAAAATTTACTTGTTGAGTACTCTTGAGCATGTTATCTGTTTTTGCCTCAGTTTTCTCATCTATAATATAGAGATAACATTACTTCTCTCAGCGAGTTGCTATGAGGGTTAAAAAAGAAAATTCATACAATGCAAGAATTTATCAGTTCTTGGAACACAATAAATACTGAAAAGAAATGTTAGCCATTATCAAGGGCCCCTCATTTTATGGATAATATAGATTAGTTTATATAGGTCTAATATTTACATATACATAACTATTTTGTACCTATATGTGTGTATACGTTCTTCTTAGAAATTGAGCAGTCAACATTCACATCTAAAAGTATGTGCTCTGTGAAATGTAGATCTCCTGTGTACAGACACAGTGCTGTAGTTATCTATTGCTACATAATAAAGAAGTCCAAACTTAGTGGTGAAATAAACAAAAATTTTAATATGTGCCCAGATTCTGTGGGTCAGCGATTCAAACAGTACACAGAGGAGATGGCTTGTCTCTACTCTGTGACTGATGTCTGAAACCTCAGCTCATGAGGATTCAAATGGCTGGGGCTGCAATCATCTAGATAATTTTAATTCACATGTCTGGCCCTTGAGATGGGATGACTTGAAGACTGGGCCCAACAAGGACTGTTGCCTGGAGTGCCTATAGATGGATGCCCATGTGGCTTGGACTTCTCATAACGTGGTAGTTAGGATTCAAGATAGAGTATCCCAAGAATGAGTGTCCAGGGTTCAAGCATTCCACGAGACTCATGCGAAAGCTGCATGACCTTTTATAACCTAGTCTTAAATGTTACATAGTATCACTTTCATTACATACTAATGCAGGCGTTGGAGACATTTTTCCATAAAGTGTCAGACACTCAATATTTTAGGCTTTACAAGCCATACAGTCTCTTTTGCAACTACTTAGCTCTGCTGCTGTGATGTGAAAACAGACACAAACAATACATATAGTAAGGAACATGGCTGTGTTCCAATAAAGCTTCATTTGTAAAAGCCGGTAGAGGCCTAGATTTGGCCCACCAGCCATAATTTACTGACCATAAATTACTGACCATAATTTACTCTATTGTTTGAAGCCATGGAAAGCCTGCCTAAATTCAAGGGAAAATGCACACATCTGGATGTGAAGAATGGCAACGAATCTAAGACCCTGTATTAAAACCACTACATAAGAAGATCTGTCTGCACACCTTGTTTCTCCCATGTATGGTGGATATGAGGTATTGGGACATCTTACATCTCTGTAAGCCTGGGTCAATGTCAAAGTTGGAATCTGAACTCAATGACCTTGATTTCTGGAATAATTGGTAACTCTAATTATGATTTCCTTACCCTCCTTACCCCAATAAATGTACCACAAAAGATAGATTTCAAGTAAACAGTTGCTTTATGGCAGATTTTTATTGTCTCCATTGACTGAATTCTTCCATTTTGGTTGGAAAGCATGAGTTTTGTTTCTTTCCTAAAGAGATCTGCAACTTTTCAGATGTGGCATTTCACTCTACTGAGGGGATGATGTAGGGTTTTATAAACGGAAAAAGCAGGGCAGGCTGAGTTCACTCAGATCATACTAATGCTTACAGGAATAACCGAAACTGGAACACAGGCTTCCAGGTTTTCCTGTCCTGTGCTCTTTCCGGTAGGTGCCATTGTCTGCTGGGCCTGGCAGTAATAAGTTTTGACCTTTACCTCTCTATGCTATTGTGAAGTGGTTTTGGGCTTTGTTAGTTTTCTTATGAGTTAGTACTAAATTGTGTCCATAAAGTAGGCTGAATTCCTCAGGGAAGGATGCTAGCTGTTACTGTGTTATTACTGCAAATGTTGTGTTGGTGACCTTTTTTTCTTTTATTTTGTCCAGTTGTATCCTGAACTTAAAAGTTATATTATCCAAAATGAAAGTTGTGCATCTGGTGGAAAACACGAATTTAAGGGATGAAAATTCCTGATGATTGCTTCAGTCAACCCTTAATACACACTGAGCTTCATTAGTAAATAGACAACTCTCAGACCTTTCCCTTGGAAGAGGTCACATAATCAGGCTTCGTGCTGATTTTGCATTCTGTTCGTTAGAGATGGAGGAAATTAGAGTAATTGGCTGGTACAGGGAAAGCACAAAGAACTTTCTTCTGTTTTTGTGATGCATCCCATAATAAGGGTTGAAAATGAGACTGGAGGTAAGAACGTGAAACTCAGAAGAGCAAAGGAGAGAGGATATTGTTTCTTTGAAAATATTCTTTCAGTGTTGGCCCAGAAGAAATATGAAGCTGAGGAAATTTTTTTTTAAATGATGATTTTTGTGTTAACGATGTGAGTGTGGAATTAGTAGGAATCAGGAAGCAAGCATCCTTTTCCACCAAGGACTTGGGAGCAAATGAAACCATAAATGCTCCCCGCTCTTGGAAACACTTTTGGAGCAGTAATCAGAGAAGGGTGAAAGGCAAAGCCTCAGGGCAGAGGTGTTCAGAGCAAAGGGATAGGAGGAGAGCAAAAGGAGAGTGGATATTTTTAGAGCTGTCATTTTGAAATTTACCTGCTTCTGATTCAGTGCTGCTTTGCTACTGTGTTGGTCCAGTGGAAATCCTCAAAGCAGGAGCAGCCCTATTTTAAAATAATAAGGTTAGAGCAAGTGACTTGAATCCAGGTCTCTTTAGCTCAAGAGCACAGAGGAGAGTGTGAGGAAAGAGTGAGGCCACAAGGAATTGTTCACTGGGTACATTTTCCCCAAACCTCACTAACTGGGAGAAACTGACCACTGGATTATGTGCCTTGAAGGAAAGCAAAAATGTTGAAAGCAAAGAGTGTGGAGCTTGTTTAGAAAGCAAGCTCTATCATTTGTTCACCTGCTGATGATAATAGCATTGGCTGAGACCTGACCATTTAGAATGAAGGCACTTCTGTAGGTAATAAGTTGCAGGAGGGCCAGAACTGAGTATGTCTGTTTCAGCATTTAGCATGGTTTAGCATCTTCGAGCCCGGTACATTATTGGCATATAGTAGACTTAAAAATGAATATTTGTGGATTGTCTGAATGAGTGGATGGATGTGTGTGATTCATATCCTATTTGCAGGTCCTATGCCCTACAGTGGATTTTCAGTGTCAGATTGTGAAAGTATTTATGACAGGGATTGGTATTGTTCCCTATCTAATGGATAAAGATTACACATCAAAGGACTTTACACTGACATCCCAAAAGCCTCATAGGAATTACTTAACAAAAAAATAAAATTGGATTCTGTATAATTTCTAATTTATAAGCTGGCCAGAACACTGGTATTTCAGCCAGTCCTCTGGTAGTTCCGATGATGTCCCCATGATGACCCAGGCATAATCAGAATGGCTTTAGGATTTGGGAGCCAAAATGTTCCTCAGTATTTACTGCTTTGCTAGTCCATTTAAGAAAATGGGCTATTGAAAAAATAGCTTCAGACACAATATGGCATTTTATGATTTAGCATAAAATCTGAGAAATATAGAGGTTATCTGAAGCCTGCAATGGTAAAGTTCCCTCTGCTATTATTGATGTTTTTGTCTTTGAACAAAGATTCTACATCAGTAATGCTACATATATATATATATATATATATATTATGCTATTCAGGTTAATTTCTTATTCTCTCTAAGGAAGTAATTGGTTGGTTGGTATGAGAGATGGTGTGGCTTCCAAAGGTGAAAAGTATTATTTTGTTGTAATTTCCAGCTACCTAAGGATGGGAGAGGCCCAGGACACTGCAGTCAGTATATTATGTGGAGCAGGTTATATTGTGGTTTATTTATGAACTTTTACATGTTTAGTTTCTATTCAAGTTTGTGTGCTCCTTTTTGAGTTTTGGTAGATAAGTGTTTTGTAACTTTGGAATACTTCGAGTTATATATATATAACTTTTATATATATATTTTTTAACATAGTAGTTAAAGCCATGGAGAGTGTACTAGTCTACCTAGGTTCAAATTCTGGCTTTATCCTATGACTTTCCTGTGGCTTCCTGTGCTCACCTATTAAGAGGGAGTATAATAAGTCTGCTGTGGTGAGTTATATACTAAGTGCTATTTAAGCATTTGCTATAATGATTATGTATACTCGAAGGCAAGGAACTTGCCCCTTGATCGTCTCTGTATTCCTAGTGCTTCAGAATTCCTAGTGCTTTTCTAGTGCATTGTCTTAGGATAGAGATAGCTCAGTATAGTTCTTCTCACTATAAAGTACTGTTATGTTGAAAGTCTTTGCTTCTGTACTAATAATCTATGACATATCTGCTGAGGACAAGGAATAGTTTTAAAACTGCAATGGATAACAAAAGATTCTATGATGTAATGCCTTTATTATGTAATTATAAAACTAACAAATGATCATGGTAGGAAATTTGAAAACTCCTAGACAAAATAGAGATCAACAAAATTTGGAACTTTCAGAGTGTAGTGTTAGGGACTTCCCTGGTGGTCCAGTGGTAAAGAATCCGCCTTACAATGCAGAGTGTAGTGTTGTCCATGAATATTAGTGCTTGCATATTTTCCAGGACTTTAAGTAGACTCTGCTTCTTAAGAGTTTATTCATGATATTTTATTTTAATGATGTTTTCATCATAGGGACACACACAGAAAGAAATCTGTTAAAAAAAAAGAAGGACGTGTAAATCAGTGATGTTTCAGATAACCACATGAAATAAAGTGAGAAAGGTCAACAAGCTGAAAGAATGTGGAGTAGCATCTCCTTAATTGCTTACATAATTCTGATAATGACCTCTTTGTGGATAAAGTAATTAATGGGGAATCTAATTCAAGAAAAATGTATGAACTTCAAGTCTTCTCGAAGCCAAGTATTTCTTTCCACAAAAGGTCACTTTCCACGGCCGTGCTTCCTCATTACTTGACAGGGAAAGAGTATTGTATGGCAAAGGATCTTCCCGAAGGAGGGTGCTTCCCACACTGATTGTCATAAATGACTTCGGAATTACTGTTGCTGTATTACCAAAATCTTAAACTAGGATATTTTAGACAAATGTGGTCCTTAGGGGCTTCCCTGGTGGCGCAGTGGTTGAGAGTCCGCCTGCCGATGCAGGGGACACGGGTTCGTGCCCCGGTCTGGGAAGATCCCACATGCCACGGAGCTGCTGGGCCCGTGAGCCATGGCCGCTGAGCCTGCGCATCCGGAGCCTGTGCTCCGCAACGGGAGAGGCCACAACAGTGAGAGGCCCACATACTGAAAAAAATAAATAAATAAATAAATAAATAAATAAATAAAATATGGTCCTTAGTTAATTTTTAGAGCTACAAACTGTCAGAAGGCTCCGAAATAACAATTGCCTGCCTATTCTTCAGGGTGATCACAATATGGTAATGACCTTGAGGTATCACTAAAAAGCAGGAAGGTGTGACTCTTCCTTTGGTTCCAGAGTGAAATGCGAGTTGGAGTTGGAGTTGGAAAAGAGGCCGACAACCCAGTGATAGAGAAGGAAATGTGAGGTCATTAGTGAAAAACCAGGTTTAAGTTAAGGTGAAGAGGCATGAGGAAATGGTCAACTGTTACAGTATTACAAAGATCATCAAGAAGCATATCCATGAATGTGGTTTGTATTGCAATCTGCTGAGAAAGAGACAAATATCCTGGCCTGGACTTCATGGAGATTATATTTTATTGATTCTGATAATAGATTATTGTTGAAAAGGGCCTCCTATAAATTATAACCATGCAAAGGCAGCAAGATAATTTGTTTTTTCTTTATGTATGTGTTTCTCTTTCCTACTCACTTCTCTCTTAGGGGAAGATTAAATCACAAAAGATAAAAATGTCAAATCTCAGCTATTCATTTTCAGAATGATGTTTTTTCCAAATTCAAATGGAGGCAATAGGTTAACTGTTAAGATTTGTAAGACTCAAAAAGCTAGATTTTTACAAATTGTAGCCAAATTTTATTCCATAAATAATAGCTTTGGAAAGAATATGTGATGATGCAAAGTTGGAAAAAGCTGGTTTTTCTTCCATAAATGGCTTCACCGTGTTGGCAGAAGAGGCAGAGAAGAAATCAAAGTAATTAAACATGGGGTGAGTTTTTCTGATAGGGGACTCTAGTGCTTTAAAATAGACTAGATAATCCTCGGGATAATCTGAGGGTAGAAAAGACCAGTGCCTCATTTCCAATCTGGTAACCTGGAAGAAAACAGTGTATTTCCTTTGAGGTCTTGAGAGGTTTTTCTTCTGCTTTGTTTTGTTTTTGGTTCATTTTGTAATCAACCTTATTAAGGTATCATTTACATACAATAAAATGCAGACATTTTTAGTCAACGGTTCAGTGACTTTTAATTAATGTGTACATTTGTATAACTACCACCCCCATAAAGATCGGTAACAATTCTAAAACCCCAGAAAGTTTCCTCCTAGGCTTTTGCAAAAGTATCCCCATCTCCCACCCCAAGGCAATGACGGATCTGGTTTTTATCTTTAGAGATGAATTTTGCCCAGTTTAGAATTTCATGTAAGTTGAATAATACAGTAGGTGCCCTTTTGATCTGGCTTCACTTGCTCAGCGTATGGTTTTTGAGATTCATTCATGTAGGGATGTTTTAAACCAGGATGTTAGCCTGGGTGGCCCATGTTGTCTGAAGGCACCTATAGGTACATCTGAGTCTCTGGCATTGTCACTGTCTGTTCTTGGCTCAGTATTTTCAACTTTACTGAGAAGCACAAGGTTGAAGTAAGGAAGATCATTGTCAGTATAATGGAGGTGAAGTGGGTTCTGTTATATAATATCCTCAGCATAAATTGACCTGCTTGGAATCATTGTGTTGATAATCAACAAGGATACTCTTCCTCCAAAAACCTTGATACTATAAAACTTCTAAAGGGCACTGTCCTAGGACTCTTAGTTTTCATTTTTGGGGAAACATTTCTGGAAAATTCAAATGCTCACAACCTGAAAGAAGCAATTATTCACCTGAAGGCTAACTCTGCTAAAGTTGAGTTGTCCGACCTTTACATGCCGATAGAACCCAAATAGCCTTGCAAAACAATGCTCTCTTATTGGATATGAGCATGTAGATTGTTTAAGATGGACGTGTATATGCAGTAAAGTGAAAAAACAAAGAATCTTTGAGTTTCCCTTGCTGGGTTTGTTTTTTGTTTTTTTCATTTAAGTTTCTATAGCATATGCTAATAGTTTAGGGTAACCTCAGGTTAGTTTTAGGTCCACTCTTTACATAAATGTTGAAGTACTCCATACCCACCTTTTTTCTACCTTCCTTCTTCCATCTTTCCCTTCTAACTTCTTATAATCCATTATACTTAATCCTGCATTTGTTGAGGTGGCAATTAGTGTAGGAAAATTGAAAGCAGTGTGAAATTTTGCTGTTCAGAATGCATGTTGACCAAATTCTATATTGAGAAAAGGTCTGAATTTACCCACAGTAACCCATTCTCAGCGTCTCTGAATAAAGGCCATAGAAACTGGGCTATATATAATATCCTGACAGGTATGTAGAATTCATAGCAATTGCCCTCAAAGAGCTTACCTAGCGTAGATGCATACGAATGCATTTAATGATTGCTTTATTGGCAGCAGTGCCAACCTACACAGTGTCTATTTTGTTTTATATCATTATCATTACCTGCTGTTTACCACTGTATACATTCCTAATGGTGTGGTTTCTATGGCTTGTGTATTTCACGGCCCAATAATATGTAATTTATTGCACACTTTAGTGTAGAAGATGGAGACTCCATAAATTTTCGTGTGCTCTTTGCACCCTTTGGAATGTACTACATTGGGATCAGGCAAAGTAATAAATTTATTTCAAATGTGCGTGATAGCTAAATATCAATTAGGACTGATGGGCAATATTTCACCTTCCAGCAACATAACAGTTTTTAAAGACTAAGCCATTGAATGTGGAGTTCCTGAACATGGGACTCAGTTCACTGGGATCCCTTCTTAGAAAAATAAAGGAAAACTTGAATTGGATATGTGTGGCTTATTCAAGTAGTAACTAATCAGCTACATTTTGGTTAACTTAATTTGTCACAATCGTTTGGTATTTTATTAACTCTCTTCCCCTTCATTCCCTGACTCTCACGTGAATGGATCATGCGTATCTTAAAACACACTAAGTCGTCTTCCATCCCTGTTAATCTAACTACAAAAGCACACTTTCCTTATCCAGTGTAACTTACTGTGTCTTAGAGTAGCTGTGCTTTTAATTCTCTACAAAATTAAAACCAGCAAAGAGAAACATTTTCAAGGAGCCACCACATTGTAGAGCTTTAGAAAGAAGACTTTAGAATTAAGGGCAACTATATCATTTTATAGCTAAAGCACCTGAGGCCTAAAGTAGGAAGGTAACCATCGAGGTCAGGGAAAGGGGTTGAAGATCTGGTTTCAAGCTGAGAAAGAGTCTACAGGGACTCAATCTGAGCAGGTCAAAAACTGAAATGAGACCACGAATGTTCTGGGAAGGCTGGCATATGGCCTCAAGTGTGGGATTCAGACAGGGAGTGGGCCCGGGGGGAACTGAGCTTCTGCAGTAGGCAGAGAAGTCCACCTCATCTCCGGAAAGTGCCACTGACATCAGGGAGTTGAGGGGAAAGAGCAGTGAATTCCAGTCCACCTGAGAAAGCAGGCCAATCTGATTAACTCTGAATTTAGGCTTATTTCACATACTTGTTGAGAAAGAACTTGGACAAGAGCAAGTCCTGCACGGCCTTTTTAAATCCATGCCCAGTATTTTCTGGTGGAGCTGCTTAAACCCTCCAAGTGACTCCAGTATTTTAATTTCACTCTATATTTAATTCTGACACTTCTATGATTGATTATTTAATTGGCAAATAAGTAGAGTCACAAAAGAGTGTGAATGTATTTTACAGGAGGATGAGGATGGGCAGAGTGGAGCAGTCTGGAATAGGACACCAATAAAAAGGGATCTTGGTAAATAAACGCGTCTATTAGAAATGGAGAGGAATTCACAAGGAAATTAGTGCCTGACACCACGCCCTTCTCTCTGCATGTTTAGAAGCTAGTTTCTAATTTTATTTTCATAGGAGATGTCCCTGTGATGAATTGTCTTTTACCTCCACACTATTTATCACATGGACATATTGTGAAGTTTATGGGAGAGAAAGTATTAGAATTTGTCTTGGAAACAGCTATAAACATTTCCTGGAACAATCTAGGGTAGAAGGAAAAGGAAAGGAAGGTGGAAACAAAGGAGAAAGACAGCTAATGATGCTGGAGTCTCTCGCTGGGATTTGTGGTATCTCTTATTGAAACTAACTACAGAAAGTCAGAACTTGACTGATTCATTCTTGATCACAGTTTGTTTTCATTTTTGTTTTTTTCTTGCTCTCTCATCAGTTATTCCAGCCAGTGCTATGTCATTTTCAGTTTCAGTAAGCATTTTCCATTTGCATTATTCATGCAAACGTTGATTGAACTGATGACCCCGAGTTATCACGGAAACATTAGATACACCAGTGGATACATTTCTTAATTTTAGAAAAAAATTACCGAGTGAAGGTTAAAATAACTCCTCTTAAATTTGTCATTTAAAAAAAACCTTCTCCTGGGCTTCCCTGGTGGCGCAGTGGTTGAGAGTCTGCCTGCCGATGCAGGGGACACGGGTTCGTGCCCCGGTCCCGGAAGATCCCGCATGCCGCGGAGCGGCTGGGCCCGCGAGCCATGGCCGCGGAGCCTGTGTGTCCGGAGCCTGTGCTCCGCAACGGGAGAGGCCACAGCAGTGAGAGGCCCGCGTACAGCAAAAAAAAAAAACTTCTCCTAACATACAATACCTCGTTGCCTAATAATGCCAGATAAATGAAGAATTCCTATGTATTCATAAATGCAGGCCAGTCTGTATATTTTTTGGAAGGTATGACCGTTACCGAGGGTAATGGCCTGGTTTGCTGGCCATGTCCTGTCTCCTAGAAAGTTGTAGTTTCTGTTGTCTTTAAGTTGGTCCATTGGATATCAGAGGTGAATTTATAAAACTATACTTCCCTTTACACTTACTTTGTTTTGTTTTGTTTTGTTTTACTTGAAGTATAGTTGATTGACAATGTTGTGTTTCAGGTGTACAGCCAAGTGATTCAGATGTATATATTTCTTTTTCAGATCCTTTTCCATTATAGGTTATTACAAGGTATTGAACATAGTTGCTTGTGCTATACAGTAGGACCTCGTAGTTTATCTACTTTATATATAGTATACACTTACTTTGTGTGATCCAGGCTGGTCAGACCACATGATTATTTTCACTTCTGATATAATTTTTTCAGGTCCAACCTCAAATCTTTGATAAGAAGATATTTTAAAATAAGTTTAGCATGTGTGTGCTCTAAATCCAACAGTAGTTATTAGAGATATGGTTTTGCACTAGGTATTCCTCTCTTTTTTGTTCTTGGCCAACCAATTGAAAATTAGCTTTTATTTTCTGGTTGGTTTGCTAGATGTTTATGACTATAATAAAAGTCTTAAATTTTGTCTCATATCTTAAAACACAATCTGAATTAGCAACGGATATTGTGCTATACATAGGGGCTGTGATATAAATATAGTTTCTAACTTCAAAAACATATAACCTAGAAAGGAACACAGGCACATATGCAGCAATTATGGCAACTGCATTTGTTTACTAAGTGAAATAGTACTAAGATGGATAAAGTGCTAGCAAGCCTTGAACAGCCAAATCAGCTTCAAAAATAGTTGTGCAGTTCTTTAAAAATATTTTTAACGTTTTTCCAGCTACATATAGAATATAACAGCATAAAAACGGTATGGGTTTTATTTTAAGTAATTAAGCATTTTGACATCCTCATAATGAAATTAAATCCAGAAGGAGGTTTCTCTCCATGATCTCTTGAAATGGTCCTTGATCATCCACAATATTTCCCATCATCACAAAGGTGATAGCAAGGGCAGGGAACTCCAACATTATTAAAGTATCATAAAGCAAAGTCAATTTTAAGAATATAATGTCCCCAAACTGATAAAGGTCTTGACAGATAATTTCAAGGGAAGCATAAATTATTTTCTGTTTGTCAGAGGGCAAAAATATTTAGATTGAGTAAATGAATGGTAGAGTTTTTGAGTGGAGTATCCTTAAAATATTATGTAGATCTGTACTGTCAACAGATGCTAGCTACGTGGCATTATTTATATGTAAACAAATTTTAGAATAAGATTAAAAATTCAATTCCTCAGTTGCATTTGCCATATTTCAAAGATGTTTATTGGCTCCATGTAGCTATTGCATACTGCTTTGCATAGTCCAGGTATAGAATATTTTCATTATCACTAAAAATTCTATTGAGCAATACTAAAATTATACCCAGATATTCACAGAGAAGGCAACCAAGTCTCAAGGAAATAATATAACTTCCCCAAAGTCACACAGCTATGTTTTTAAGGAAAAACAAAATGACACAAAGGAAATAGTAACAGAGGCATTAAAGAAACCCAGTAAGTTTCTGGAGCAGTCAAAGTAGGGTTTAAAAGTGCATACTTAGCTGTTAGCAGGGTTGAAGCTCCTGATGGTTGGTAAGATCTACCTGCCTGAATTTGGACATTAGCATTTTATGCAATGAATTAAAAGCAAAAAATCATTTCAACGTGTGGCTGCCAGCTCCATATTTTTAGCCACTGCTGTGCTTCCAGATTATGTTTATCACTTTCATATACAGGGCACCAGTGTGAAATGTGATGGTTTATCTGACCCCAGAGAAATCAAGAAATCTTGTGGGGGCTATGGCTATATTTGAAAAGGTTGATTTTTAAATGCATCATGCAGACTGGCCCTGTTTTAAAAGGGATTCCTGCCATCAAATAATCAAAATGTAAACTCTCTTCTCACCTTGCAAAAGTCAAAGATAGTCCCTGCATCTTTATTATTTCCTTGAAATCCAAATAGTATTTTTCCATTCCCTAACTTGTTTTCCTCACAGTGTGATCAACTATTGCCAAGGAAAGAAAGGTTAGATTTATCAATCAAAGTTTGCTAAAGGCCCCCTAGGTAATTGAACGCTCAGGAGAAACAATCCTCATGTATTCATTTTCTGTTGTTTCAATAGCTTTGTAAAGAGTCATTTCAGTATGTTTGGTTCTGTAGCAGAGGTCCCGTGAAGCGCTTATCTTCCTCAGAGGTCCAGAAAGCCTGCGAGTCTGTGGGTAAAGATGGGTAAAGAGAGAGAGGGAAGGAGGATAGAGAGCGGCTCAGGGCTGAGATAAGGACAGTGTTCTACAGCCTCCTGGGGTGAGGCTGGGGTGCACAGACACCCACGACTAATCTAGACAGAAACTGAATAATCAAGGGGACGACCACTGTGAAGTCATGTGGTCACCTCTCCCTCTAGAAATAAACATTGCCCTCAGTAAGTCTCCTCCCACCCCAGAAGAGCATTAGGAAGGTCTGGAGAGGGGGATTATTGGCAGAAATGGAAAAAGCAGATTGAAGGGATTAGCCTGGAGCACAGAGACCAAGAAACCCAAGCCAGTAGGTGGAAGGCAGACTTTTCATGGAAGTCTCCAGGCCCAAGTCAAGTTCTGGGACCACCAAGTACAAGTCAAAGAGTGCTCATTTAACCCCAAAGGGCCCCCATGGGGGTGGGGGAAGACTGGACAGAGAGGGAGAAGGGGCCAATGAAGGTACAGTATTTACTATGGGATTTAACTCCTGAAAGGCCTCCCAGTAGCTTCAGATCTGCTCAAGAATCCTTCATGTCCAGCTGGTTTGCAGTGAGTGGCTCACAGCTTCAAGGCCTCCTCTGCCAGATAGAGAACTATTTCAACCATCCTGCCTCTATTTTGGACTGTAGCAATGCAGACAGGAAACCTGACCCCATTTTCAAGTTCTAAAGAGAAATTCTAAGTACCTGAAAGACTAAGGAACATGGTGGCTTTTATTTAAGATGGCGAGCTAGAGAGCACATACCTGGACTTGGGCCTGCAGAAGCACCAAATTGCACCAAGAGTTCCCTTTAGTTTCTCTCGCATCTCTGTTTCTCCTTTTCTCTCTGCTGGATTAGCCACGGGGACTCCAAGTTCTTCATTGTGTGGTCCCGGTACCAAGAATCTCCTGGGAATTATAAAGCTATTCACCTTCTACACCGAGCACTTCTTATTTTTTCCCCAGCAACGTTAAGTCATCCTTAAGAGGAGTCAGGTGCTAACTCTTAAATATATTTTAGTCATTCCTTTGTACATTAAGTGCTCTTTCTTGGAGACTGCTCCTGACGTGGTGTTCACCGTGCTCTCAGCTGGCCTCCTGAAGTTCTGCCCTGCCTTCCCCACCAGGTACAGTTCAGGAGCTGCCTACCTCAGGGTGATAGGTTATCTTCTAGTTGCTTTATTCCTGTCCCTTTTACATTTAGAGAATATAATTTGAATACATAAACTTCTCTGTGACCACAGCTTTATTTGCAACCCACAGGTTTTGTTATGGCATATTTTCATTATCATTCAATTAATAAAATTCTAACTCCCATTGCGACTTTATCTTTGACCTACATAATGATCAGAAGTATGTTTTTAATATCCAACTATTTGGTAAAATATTGGTTATATATTTTAAAATTTCTTGCTTATTCGGAGTCTTGTTTTATAACTGGAATATAGTCAATTTTATAAATGTGCCATGTGCACCTAAAAATTTCTGCGTAATATATATATTCCATCATTGTTGGTGCAGTGTTTTATGTAAATGTAGGCCAAAGTTTTTAATGATGGTATTCAGATCTTCTCTAATCTGCTGATTTGTTCTTGTGGTTCTACGTTACTGATCTAGGTAATTTAGATTTTTCTATTTCTACTTAGGTTTTTGGAATTTCCCTTCATCTATTGCATTGAAGTTTAGATTTATAATATATTCCTTGTAAAGTAACAGTGGGTTTTATTATCCTGCCTTATCACCAGTGATACTTTTTGCTTTCAAATCTATGTTAACATTAAAAAATCTTCTTCAATTTTACTTATTGTTGTTAGGACATAAGTTTTGAATCCTTTAAGTTTCAATCTGACTCTTGTCTCTTGTAGGTGGCATAGAGTTAGGTTTTTTGTTTGTTTCAATAATCCTTGTCCTTTAATTTGAGTATTTACAGTTAATGTATTTTCTTATAGACCGTTTACTCCTCGTTTACTATTTGTCCCACCTTGTTATGTTCTTTTTGCTCTTCTTCCTTTTAGATTTCTTCAAATTCCATTTTCCCTTGTATTAGCTTGTTATTTTTACATAAGTAGCAGTTACAGATGTACCATGACTTATTAGCTCTTTTACTGCTTCTCAAGCAATGCTGAGATCTTAAATTTCTTTTACTACTTTTCCTCTTCCATTTGTTTTAATGCATTCTAATTTTTGATATATTTTATTATTACTCTTTTGTGCTGTTAGATTTTATTTAGGTTTATCCACTTATTTATCCTTTCTGTTATACATAATTCTTTATAAATTCCTTATTTTCATCTGTGATAATCTTCCTTCTACCTGCGGGTCTCCCTTTATAATTTAATTCAGTCAGTTCTGATGAGAACATATTTTCTAAATTTTGTTTGTCTGCAAATTTCTTATTTCATCTTTCCTTCCAAACAACATTTTCTCTGCCTCTAGAATTCCCAATGGGCAGTTCTTTTCTTTAGCACTTAAAAATGTTATTCCATTATTTTCTAGTATCCAGTTTCATTGAGAAGAAAGCTGTAATCTTAATCCTATTGTTCCTTTGAAAGTAATCTCTCTCTTTTTCCTCGGGCTGCTTTTAAGATGTCATGTTTTTCTTTACTATTCATGAATTGTACTGTGGTGATCTTAGGTGTGCTTTTCTTTGTATTTGTTCTTGTTGCATTCTTTAGTGCTTATTGAATTTATGGCTCCACATATTCTTTTTAGTTTTAGAGAACTCTCAGCTGTTAATATTTCTGAAATATTGTTTTCATCCCAATCTCTCTCTCCTTTTTTCTTTGGACTCCAGTTTACACATATGATAAAAATGTTTACTGTGGCCCATATGTCTCAAATGCGCTTTTGTGTACTTTTTATTCTTTTCGTTTCCCATGTTTTAGTCTTAATATTGTTACTACACTATCTTCCAGTTCATTTACCTCTCTTTACCTGTGTCCAATCCACTACCGAGTTTTAAATTTCGTATAATTTTTAATTCTATCAGTTCAACTTCAATCAGTTTATAGTTTCTAGTTGTCAAGTTAAGTTCTCCACCTTGTCATCTATTTTCTTGAACTTGATAATATTTACCAAAATATGTATGAACTTTAATGTTTAGGTCATCTATGATTCTGATTCTGTTTTGTTTTTTATTCTAATTTTCCTTTTCTTGGTAGTCTTGGTGGTTCTTCAGTGAATACCAGACTTGGGATATGACAAGTTGTAGGGAACCTGAATGACGTTACAGTTGCCCTTTGAACAACCTGGGTTTGAACTGCACAGATCCACTTATACATGGATTTTTTTTCAATAAGTAATACAGTACTACATGATCTGTGGTTGGTTGAATCCTCAGATTCAGAACCACAGATAAGAAGGGCCGACCATAAAGTTATATGTGGATTTTTGACTGTACATGGAGTCAGTGTCTCTAACCCTTACCTTGTTCACGGGTCAACTATATTTTCTTGAGGAGAGAATTTCCTATTCTCAGGTAGGGAGCAGAGGGGAAGATCACCTCAGTCACTGGACCAACTTCATACTCATTTTCCTTCTTTATAAGGTTCAGTGTAGATGTTGCATCAACCTTCCTAACACACAGACACACACACACACACACAGAGACACACAGAGACACATACACACACACACACACACATGTAGAGACTTTCAATGTCCTAATTCATATCATTCGTTTTCCATTGGGCCACAAATCTTTCATAGGTTCTGAACCCCAATTTTGTCTCTTCAGCATTATGAGCCAACTAAGTCTTTGCTTTGACTTCAGTTAGCTTTTGTTTGACTTCTTAGCATCTTGCCTTATCTACCTATTATACATGGAAAATACTGCAGGGGAACACTGTTGCTGAATCCAGCTCTGTTCTCTGAATCTTTACTCTCTCTGTGATTTTGGTCCTTAAAATTCTAGCTGCCTTGTTATTTCTCAATTCCAACTCTGGTTTCCTTAGTCCTATGACATTGTCCTAAGATCTACTGGCTTTTCTACCTCTTAGGAGCCACATTTGGTTTCTCAGACTTTTGCTCTTCATCAGTAGTTTCTAAATGACTGGGCTAGAAAAGCATGTGCAGAATATTGTTCTCACTTCAGTGAGTTTCTTTCTCTATTTTACTTTCCTAGGTCATGGCTACCTCAGTAGCTTTCTAATGCTCACAGTCCAATGTTGCTTATGATTTATTTGGCCTTTCTAGTACGTTTTCCTAAGGTAAACTGATATAGTTGGAAACAGAAGTTTGTACCCACCATTTTAAAAATTCTGTTTTGTCTTTCTATGAATTCTCTTTTTGTCCCATCTTCTGTCACTTTTTCCTACCCAAACTTCCCATTCTCACAGATAGATTATTTTAAGATTAAAAATTAAGATTTTTAATTTTAAATTATTTTAATTTTTTATCTTATTTTAAGATTAAAAATTAAGGTAATATGATAATTTTGAAAGGAATTAATTTTGCTTTGAACAAGAATACAGATTGGTGAATGGAATACGGAAGGTTCCTTAAGAGCTTTCTCATCTCTAAGAGTAGTATCCAACCATCGGTACCATTATAAGTTTGTCAACTATGGAATAAAGCAGTCTTTATAAAATCAGCATTATTCAATAATCTCAAAAACTGCTTCACTTTCCTGCTCACGCCACGAATTTCCAAATGTTCAATAGGAGCAGAGAATCATGGGATGGGACGTGGAGAAATGGCCTGTCATAGTAACTATAAATATTGGAAGAATGAAATTACAAATAAAGAGGGTTTTCTATGAATATATTTGAAGTGTTTGTTCCTAAAGAACTTCTAGAATAAGACTAGAATAAGACTCAGAAGTTTAACATAGAAACACCTCTTGATAAGTATGAAACTCAGTAAAATTTATCTCATCATAGTTTTTTCTTTTGTGTTATGTGACTGTCAGAGTCACACAAAACTGTGTTTTTCTGGACTTCACAGATCTTCTTATTTTTACTATGGGATTAGTGACCCTACATTTTTGAAACGTGGTAAAATCATTAAAATTGGAACATTTCCCCAGAATCCAGGGCATGTGACTTACATTTTTGTAGAAGGCAATATTATATTTCTGTCTAGTTCTGGGGTAAACATTTCCATACCTGCCAATCCAATTTGACTAATGTATCGTTTTTACAGTGCATTAGTGTAAATTAAATGGTAAATTCAGTCAAACTGTCATTTCATACATCAAAAAGGAAAATCAGTCAACACAACTGTCTGACTGAAATGAATGAAGAAACCAATTCAAGGCAAACAACTGTCCCAGTAGACTTGTATAAATACAGTAGTGGTGTCATGTGCAGAATTAATCTTCCCTCACCCTTAACTGGAGAACACTCTGCCAGCCAATTCAGTCACTCAAATGATACTGAATTATAATATTCCAGTTTCATTTACTCTCAGTTACTGGTGACTGCCCTTCCTTCTCCTTCATCTGTCCATCAGTGGAGAATGTCAGAGCAGGAGAATAGTAATATTGGCCTATTGTAATGTACTGTCTTGAATTCTACAGCTTCAAAATTCTTAGGCTAACTCAATGATCTTAAAGAGTCTGGTGCAGAAAGGATATGTGAATTAAATCACAGACCACTGGCTGACCCTTCCAACACTAACACCCCTTATTCCTGGTTCTAATATATCACAGAATACTCAAGAGGAAGCTTTTGAGTGGTCAGCATAAATATGGCTCCAAAGCAGGCACATGGAAAGAAATGTTGTCATCTCTGATCCACTTTAAAGTTGACTTGTCTTTTACTCATAAACCAGATTCAGTGTGAATTCTGTTCTGCTAAAGGTTAGAGAATCTGTTGGAGGAGTGTGGCCAATTCTTTTGAATTTTTTTGCTCTCTAACTTATTGTTTTTTTAACATCTTTATTGGAGTATAATTGCTTTACAATGCTGTGTTAGTTTCTGCTTTGTAACAAAGTGAATCAGCTATACATATACATATATCCCCATATCTCCTCCCTCTTGCGTCTCCCTCCCACCCTCGTACCCCACCCCTCTAGGTGGTCACAAAGCACCGAGGTGATCCCCCTGTGCTATGCAGCTGCTTCCCACTGGTATCTATTTTACATTTACATATATGTCGAAGCCACTCTGTTACTTCACCCCAGCTTACCCTTTCCCCTCCCCGTGTCCTCAAGTCCATTGTCTATGTCTGCGTCTTTATTCCGGTCCTGCCCCTAGGTTCTTCAGAACAATTTTTTTTTTAGATTCTATATATCTGTGTTAGCATACGATATTTGTTTTTCTCTTTCTGACTTACTTCATTCTGTATGACAGTCTCTAGGTCCATCCACCTCACTGCAAATAACTCAATTTCATTTCTTTTTATGGCAGTAATATTCCATTGTATATATGTGCCACATCTTTATCATTCATCTGTCGATGGACACTTAGGTTGTTTCCATGTCCTGGCGATTGTAAATAGTGCTGCAATGAACATGGTGGTACATGTCTCTTCTAATTACGTTTTTTTAAGGGTATATGCCCAGTAGTGGGATTGCTGGGTCGTACGGTAGTTCTATTTTTAGTTTTTTAGGGAACCTCCATACTGTACTCCATAGTGGCTGTATCAATGTACATTCCCACCAACAGTGCAGGAGGGTTCCCTTTTCTCCACAGCCTCTCCAGCATTTATTGTTTGTAGATTTTTTGATGATGGCCATTCTGACTGGTCACACAAAGAACTTTGGCATGGTGTTCATCATCTAGCTTATCCTAACATGCAGACATTTATGAGAGTAAAGTCAGGTCTTTGCCAGAGTGGGTTGCTTATTTGGGCAACTGGGTCCAATCAAGAAGGACAAATGTAGGCTGCCAGAGTAAATAAGGAGAGGAAAAACAAAAAGAACGAGACATATCATTCATCAGTGATTTTCCCCCCAATATTCTTAGCCTCCACCTATCTCCATCTTACTGGTAACACAGGAACTAGACTGAACTATCAGGTAAAAGGTCTCTACAGAAACTGAGGTAATATAGAAAATAAAAAAATAAAATATAAAATTGTAAATTTTCTTCCTAAGGATAATTGAGATGATACTTCAATAATAACATAAGATCAGGGGAAGTCTCAAGAAATTTTACAAAACTTGGATAAAGTAAGAAAACATCTGTTCACCAGCATCCGAATGTTTGAGAGACACCAAGACATGTGGGTCAGGTTCTGGAGAGAAGGGAAACACAGATGCAAGCTTGACATTTGGTGCAGCTTTTCTCCTTGGGGCATTTGCTGATTCAACTCATACAGCCTAGGAGCTGAAAAGCCAAGGAGTTCAAAAGACTGTAACCACAGAAGCCAAACGGCAAGAGCTCAAGCTAAAAGCAACAACTGATGGAATGACAAGCTACACGTATCCTTAGTCTCACGGGGCTGGGGGAACCATTACATTTAAAGCGTAACAAATACAAGGGTAGTTGGGAATAGGGAGAATACAAACTTTCACATGGTAATCCCAAAGGGCAACACCCGTAGAGGAAGGACAAGACAGAAATAGAGCACCCTTCACACAGACTGAAAAACAGCTTTGAATGGGCTCAAACTGAGAATGGACTAAGGTTTCCAGTCCCTATAGTAACTGTCTGCCATGGGCAAAAGGAAATCTTTTCAAGAGAACAATAACAACATCCAGAATGTGGAGGTATCTTTATAGTTTCCTAAAATAAGTTAAGCCCAATTTTAATATACAAAATAATTGGACATACCAGGAAAAAGACTAAATGATCAAAAGCTCAGAAAAAAATAAAAGAAAGAAAGAAAAAAGACAATATAAATAGACAAGGAGGACAAGAGTTAGTAGGCTTTGGTTAAAAAACAAAAAACTATGATCAAACAAAGAAAATAGACACACGGCAAATATGCATATGAAAAGATGCTACACATTCCATGTCATCAGGGAATTTTAAATTAGAACAATAATGAGATACCACTACACACCTATTCAAATGGCTAAAATCCAAATACTGAAATACCAAAGTTGTTGACGATGCAGAACAACTGAAATTCTCATTTGCTGCTAGCAGGATACTTGGCAGTTTCTTACAAAACTAAACATACTTTTACCATACAGTGATCTAGTAATCATGCTCTTTGGTATTTACCCATAGGAACTGAAAAGTTACGTCCGCATAAAACCTGCACATGGATATTTATAACAGTTTCTTTCATAATTGCCAAAACTTGAAATCAACCAAATGTTTTTCAATAGGGGAATGGATAAACAAACTATGGTATATCGGTACAAACGAATAGCATTGAGCAATAAAGAGAAAAGGCTATGAAACCATGAAAAGACATGGAAGAAGCTTAAATGCATATTGCTAAGTGAAAAAAAGCCAATCTGCAAAGGCTACATGCATATTATATGATTGCAGCTATATGAACTTTTAGGAAAAGGCCAAAGTGTGGAGACAGTCAAAAGATCAGTGGTTGCCAGAGGTTGTGGGGAGGGAGAAAAGGATGGGTGAAGCACGGAATTTTAAAGGCAAAGAAACTCCTGTGTATGGTTCTGTAATGGTGGATACAGGTTATTGCACATTTGTCAAAAAATCATATAATGTACAAAACAAAGAATGAAGTTTAAAGTAAACCATGGACATTAGTTAGTAATAATGTATCAATATGGGTTCATTAACTATAACAAATGTCTTACGCTAATGTAAGATGTTAATAATAGGAGAAACTGGGTTGAGAGGTAAGGAGGTATGAGAACTCTGTCCTTTCTGCTTAATTTTTCTGTAAACCAGAAACTGCTCCGAAATAGTCTGTTAATTGAAAAAGCAAATCTAGACCTGCATACAAAACTTGCACGTAAATCCAACCACAGCAGCATTATTCCTAAGAGCCCCAAAGTGGAAATAACCCAAATGGCCATTTACTGTGAATGGGTAAACGAAACATAGTAATATCCACACCATGGAATATTATTCAGCCATAAAAAGACATCAAGTACTGATGCATGCTACAACATGGATGAACCTTGAAAACATGCTAAGTAATTGTATGATTCCATTTGTATGCAATGTCCAGTCTAGACAAATCTGTAGAGACAAAGTATATTAGTGACTGCCTAGGGTTTGGAGAAATGGAGGAGTGAGTGACCTATAATAGATTCTTTTTCTTTTGGGGGGTGGATGAAAGTTCTAAAATTGATTGTGGTGGTAGATGCAGAACACATTAAATTGTACACTTTAAATAATATGGAAAGTAAATTATATCTCAATGAAACTATTATTTAAAATTATGATTAATGTATTAAGAAAAGGACAACATGTACAATTTAAGCAAAAATTATCTGTGAAATGCAACCAAAAGAAACTTCTAGAATTAAAAAAGCTGAAATTAAGCACTCAGAAGATCGGTTGAACAGTACCTTAGTCAAACAAAAGAAAGGATTACAAATGTCAATTAAAAAATAACTACACAAAAATGTGGAGGGAAAATGATGGAAAACAGAGAAATAAGTACTTAAGACATATAGAGTATATGTAAAACACTGTGTCTAGCCAGCCCCAAGTCACACAGCTTAGGGAGGAGACACACAGCCTACCTGAATCACAAGGACTTCTCCAAAGTAAAAATGAGGTTCTGATGCCAGAAGTGGAAGGAATGAATTACAAAGAAATATAACAATGGTAAACTATAATGTAGAGATACATCGGTAAATACATAGGTTCCCTGGGGTTGTGATCTGGTACAACAATAAAAAAAAAGATAAGACTCATAGTAGAGGCTGCTAGATTCTGCTGAGGAAAATGTCCAGGGAGGGAAGAGTTGATTTATTTCATTATTTTTTTAGAGTCCACATATAAGTGACATCATGCACTATTTGTCTATGTCTTATTTCACTTAGCATAGTGTCCTCCAGTTTTATCCATGTTGACTTAAATGATAGGATTTTCTTCTTTTCTAAGGTTGAATAATATTCTATTGTATATATATACCATATTTCCTTTATCCATTAATCTACTATGGACACTTAGGTTGTTTCCATACCTTGGCTCTTGTGCATGATGCTACAATGAACATGGGAGTACAGATATCTCTTCAAATCATGATGATGTTTCCTTTGGATATATACTCAGAAGTGGGAGTGAGGAAGAACTTATGACACAAATCGACCATGTGTAAAAGATGTTGTAGGGGGGCTTCCCTGGTGGCGCAGTGGTTGAGAGTCCGCCTGCCGATGCAGGGGACACGGGTTCGTGCCCCTATCCCGGAAGATCCCACATGCCGTGGAGCAGCTGGGCCCGCGAGCCATGGCCGCGGAGCCTGTGTGTCCGGAGCCTGTGCTCCGCAACGGGAGAGGCCACAGCAGTGAGAGGCCCGCGTACAGCAAAAAAAAAAAAAAGATGTTGTAGGAATAAAAAAGTCTGAACACCTAGGAAGAGTGTGGAGTATTTGGAAAGGTCATTGTTCCAGGTCATATAAAGTTTAAAATTATGACATTTCAGTGATCCTGTGTGCATGAAGGCTTGCTTATATTTTGGGATTTGAATACAGTGCAAAGAAGTGTTGCTAAATTTTCGATCAACATCAAAAAAAGGGTGGAAATGTTTTTTCTTTGATTATGAAACTACAGGAGAGGCAAGCCTAGAATCCTAGGCCCACTAGAATTTTCCCTGATGATAGTGCTAATTTAGGAGAAGAAGAAGCATCCAAGGCTATAGAACAATTTTGAAAGCAAAATAAGACTGCTGAGTCTTCACCCAGTGTATGAGATTAAGTTTTAATGGCATATGATGACGTGGCCATGACACAGCCGGCAGAACTCGTTGAGTTGTTGAAAATGGCTCTTGAAGCTATAGGAAATGGACAGTAGACATAGAAAAAGAACAAGGTAAATCCCAAAGAGTGGAAGGACAAAATTAATCAAGAGAAAAGTCAAAAATAGAGAAGAAAAGCAGTAAACTTGACAAATAAAACCAAAAGCTTGTTCTTTAGAAAGACCAATAAAATAAGCAATATTTGGCAAATATGATAGAGATGGGACTAGCTATAAAACAGAGTGAATTTTTTTTAATTACAAAAGAATACTATGGTAGCTTTATACCAACACATTTGAAAATCTGGACAAAATGGCTGATTATTGATTAGTTACATGCAGCCATTATTTACAACTGTTTTGAGTAGAGAATACAAGAAGCTTTATGAAAATAGAAAATATAATCAAAGATATACACCTTAGAAAGACATGAGTTATTTTCCAATGTATATAAAAAATTAGAAGAGTCCTAATACAAAAATCAGATATGGGGCTTCCCTGGTGGCGCAGTGGTTGAGAGTCTGCCTTCCGATGTAGGGGACACGGGTTCGTGCCCCGGTCTGGGAAGATCCCACATGCCGTGGAGTGGCTAGGCCCGTGAGCCATGGCCGCTGAGCCTGCGCGTCCGGAGCCTGTGATCCGCAACGGGAGAGGCCACAACAGTGAGAGGCCCGCGTACCGCAAAAAAAAAAAAAAAAGTGAGTGACAACTTAAATGATATATGGAATATTTTGCTGGCTTACAAGAGCATGCCGAATTAACTATGACCCAGTTGAAATGTTAATTTTATTTTAATGTGTATGTTGGGGTGGAGTCTTCAAGGTGCCAGAAAACAAGCATTCACCCATCTTGTTTGGAACTGCAGCACACAGACACCTTCAGTTACCAGTTCTGTTCATTCCACAGAATCATCTTGAGAAAACATACTGTTTTTTATGGACCTGGTGTATATCTTAATTAGTTTGAAGAATTTCCCAAATACCTGTTAATATGTAGTTCTCCAATTCCAATCTTGCCACATCCTGTACCAGTGACAGCACATACGAGTTTTATTTCTCTTTCTTTCTCTGGGTTGTTCAGAACCCAACGAAAGAACAATGGAATGTCATCAAAGAGATCAGGGTTCTTGACTCGGATTTACCATAAAATAATAGTGTCCTCTTGGGAAAATTATAGTTATTCTAGGCCCTTTTCCTTTTCTTTACTTTGACAGAGCTGCACTAGATGACCCCAAGTAACATTGCACTCTTTGCAGTAGTAGCTTAGATGTTATTGGTTTTCTGAAACAAATGAAGACAATGACACATGAAACTGTGCAACATCTGTGTAACTATGTGTTCTTAGAGTTGCCTCCATTTTACAGATGATAAGATGGCTGAGCACAGAAGTAAATGTTTTGACCAGAGGTTCCAGAGTAGATGGAACTGAACCACAAGTTTCCTTCTTTCCTGAAGCTCACTTAGCCAAAACATAGGCTTCTGAATATTAAGCTGTAAAGCATATTATCAGTATGCTTTAAAAGAAGTGGTTCTTCTAGGATTTCCAATTAATAGCAGGAGGTTTTGAAATTCTTCAAAGATCATCTAATTTTGTGAGATTTACAGCTCTATTTTCCTGTCAAGCAAGTTGTATTAGTGCCAATCATCTGAGCTTCTGGATGCTTCTCTGAACCTCTTGAAGTTTTCTTCTTGCTATCTGAAATTCATGCCAGATAAGCCTTTTTCTAGAGCGTATATACAGACTTGTGTATTTTTATACAGAAAAGCGATGCAGTGAGTCAGGACGGGGGTTAAACCCCCATTCTCAGAGTGGTATTGAGCTCCTGGTGAAATATAATCATCATTTCCTCAGAATCGAAAAGCAGTTATCTCTAGTTTTCAATCCCATTAACTATTTATACATTTATGTATGATACATGTATTTATTGTACCTACTAGGTGTGTTCTCTTTGGGAAGTACAAAGCTCTTTGAGACATAGGTTGTTCATTTTTTTGTCTTCCCACAAATACTGAGACCTTTTGAGCAGGAAGGTCTATATTTTACTAACATCTAGAACCAGCAGTTAACAAGGTGTCTAAGATGTAGTCAATAAATATGAAATACATAAATGAACACATTTTTAAGGAAGGGCCAGGACATGAACAAATAGAAATTTTTCATTTTCAGTCACAAAGAAACCAGAGACATAAAAATGATACAGACAACAAGTGCTACGGTCATTCAAAGAAGGCATAGAATAGATACAACAAGGATCTCCTCTATGGCACAGGGAACTCTACTCAATATTTTGTAATAACTTATAAGGGAAAAGAATGTGAAAAAGGAATCACTGTGCTGTACACGTGAAAGTAACACAACATTGTAAATCAACTATACTTAAATTAAAAAACCAAACAGACAACAACAACAACAAAAAACCAAAGAGGTCTTAGAAGTTTTTATGAGATTCCATAAGAGAAGCCATATGAGGATGGGAGAGACGGCTTTTGAATCAATTCAGAGGAGAAGTCACAGAGAAACTTGTCTTTGACCTGAACTTGAGTTTCCATTAAGATTACAATGCAGGGATATTACAGATGAAGGTAATCACATAAACTTACTATACTGAAACTTGCAGAGGTTATGAGCGTTGTTCAAGATCCCAAAGCAAGGGCATTGTGGAATCAGAATTTTAAGTGAGGCCTAATGAACTAAAAACAAACAAACAAAAGAACAAGCCCTTTCTGTGATACCATGTTGCCTTTGAAGTCGTTCTATTGGTGGGTTGGTAGAAACTGGTTTCAGTGTTTCTGGCAGGAATGACTAGCTCTGTCCCCCCACTGTCCCCCGCCCCCGAGTTGATCCTCAAAGTTTCCTTTAGAATGGACTTGCTAAAATGCAGACCTGCAAGTCTTCATGACGCCTGTGTCCAATCATTTCTCCTGCCATTGCCTACTTCACTTCTGGATTATATGAACAATTCACTGTCTTCTTTTATGCTTTTCCCTCCTCCAAGAATTCCTTTCTCCCTATGGGGCACCTGGGAAACCCACTTCAGTTTTCAAACCTCAGTTTACATATTATGTCTTTTGTGCAGTCTTCTTTTTAGTGTTGTGATCACACGCTCCTTTTTGCTACCCTTGCACTTCTGCGTGCCTGATTGCTGCACTCGCTACACTGTATTATAATTGTATTTTTTACATATCTCTGTCTTCTCCTAGGCAACATTCCTTGGGGCCAGGGACTACCTTTTTTCATCTATTGATGTTGCCTTAGCATGTTACTTGTTGTGAAGTAGTTAGCTATAAAAATGAGATTTGATTAAATTGAAAATTATTATGTACATATTAGTTATTATCATTTACAGATATAACAGGAAAAAATATTAATGTTGGTGCTGAAAGTTCACTGCTAGTAAATGGTGGTGGTACTTGACTTCACATATTATTTTCCCCACTATTTTATATCTTTCTACCTGATATGTCTTCTTTATTTCCATCTATGTTTCTTTATTACTACACCAAGAAAAACAAGGATAAGGGTAGGGCTAGGCCATACTTGGCTGGAATAGTAAACAAATTGTGTGGGGTTTTGGTGAGAAAATCCTGAAGCATACAGGTCTGCATCTTCCCTTTGCTGCATGTGGAGGGTTCTGCTTCTAAAGACTTTTATTAGCAACTAATCAAGATGGGTTTTTTGGTTTTTTTTTTTTGTGGTACGTGCACCTCTCACTGTTGTGGCCTCTCCCATTGCGGAGCACAGGCTCCGGACGTGCAGGCTTAGCAACCATGGCTCACGGGCCCAGCCGCTCCGAGGCATGTGGGATCTTCCCGGACCACTGCGCCACCAGAGAAGCCCAATCAAGATGCTTTTGCACAAGGCTCCTGATAAGCTTTTGGTATACTAAGAGTAAATCAGAGTTAACGTAGCTTCTGATTTCTTTTACATTGTCAATGTGGATGATCATTTTTTACTGCTGGGGGTGGTGGTGGTGGGGAGTGAGGGAATGTTCCTTTCCTGCTCCTGATGTTTTAGTCCTGTCAAGAGAGCTCGTAGGGTCCTATTAGCGCTGCTTCTTTACTGACTCTGCCCCAGGGTGATCAAGTGACTTATATTGAAAGCTTGAAAAGAATTAAGCGTGCATGCTTGCCTTGACTAATTCTGTTCTCTCCCTTGAGAGTGTGAGTAAGTGTCTTCTGTTTCTCTCATTCTGTGTATTACTAGTTAGTAAATCTACCCCATTCTGGGGTTCAGTTATGTGATCATTTCATTCAAACTGGATTCTCAAGCCAGGGTTATCAACAGTAACAGGAATATTCGGCCCTCCATCTTTTCTCTAATTTTCTAATTTATGCCAAACCAAATGGAATTAAGGCATTGTAGCTGCTGAAAGGTAATTAAAAGACCCTAACATTTGGTGCATTAGCTGGGAACACTGAGAAATAAAAAGAAAGGAGCAGACATTTTGGAGAGGAAAATGTCCATGTGGAAAATATTTTGGTACTGCCAAGGAAGGTATTCCAGTGCCTTGGTCTTTAATGTATGGTGGGATGTTGGGACCTTTGACTGTTTGAAAATATTTAAGTTTGTGCAGTAAACTGCTGAAGCCTAGAAAAGGTTTAAGACATGCTGTATTATTCTCCCGTGCTTATTGTAACAGACTACCACAAACTTGGACGCTTAACACAATAGAAATTTACTATCTCACAGTTGTAGAGGCCAGAAGTCTGATATCAAGGTGTCAGCAAGGCTGCTCTCCCTACAGATGCTTTAGGGGAGATTCTATCCCTTGCCTCTTTCAGCTTCTGGTGGTTGCCAGCTTCCTTGGCTTGAGGCCACATCACTCAGTTTTTGTCTCTGTCTTCACATCACCCCCTTTCGGTGTCTGTATCTTCTCTTCTGTGTGTCTCAAATGTCCCTCTGCCCTTCTTATATAATAAGGACAATTGTCATTGTATTTAGGACCCATCCAGATAATATAGGATGGAAATCCCATCTCAAGATCCTTAATGACATTTGCAAAAACATTTTTTTTCAAATGAGGTAACCGTCAAGGATGAGGACATGGATATATCCTTTTGGGGGCCACCATCCAACCCACTATACCAGCCGTAAGATACTTTGATTTTGGCTGATGGCTGCAGCTTATGGTGTGGGAAAGTGGCTGTTTCTTTAGAGCCACTTAAGTAAAGGTCTGACATAAAGAAAAGGGGCATTAGGGAGTTGCAGGTGACTGAGCAATACCTGGAGTGGAATGAATAAGGCACCTGGAGGGTCTTTAGTATACCTGGCACTTGACTTGAGAGTGTGCAGGAGTTTACAGGGCAGAAAAGTCTCAGGCAGCTGTCCATCAGCCAGCTGCTGCAATAGCAGCCACAGCCAACTGTACCCTTCAGGTACAGTTTTTCCTAAGCAGGCTTGACTGAGACAAAGACTCAATTTTAAGGAAAACATGTTTTATAGAACTTGTCGGCATTGACACATATGGTCTACCGTAGGCTCAAGTGACTCCCCTTACATGTGGACCCAAGCTGACATTGGATTTGTCAATTATGTTGGAGAAAGAAATGTTCTCTTAAAGGCAGCTGCCTTTGGTCTAGGCAGTTCCATAGCAGAAGGCAGTGAACATGGCCATGGCGGCATAGGACTGTCAAATCTACGCCTCAGAACTGGAGGTGTAATGTCACTAGACAGAACCCATAATTAGTTCAGTACTGCAGTATGAACCACAAGGTCATCAAACAGGAAGGATAGCTCAAGAGTCCATGTGTGATAGATGCTCAGGGCTGTGCACTGCACATGGCAAATTCATAGTGACAAATCAACGTCAGGCTAAAAGATTCCTCCTGGTTCGAAGTTCGCAGGTCAGACATTTCAAAGAAATGGCATAGACTAATGGACATCCTAGTGAGGCTAAAACCAAAGAGACTTTCTCTTTCTCTCAAAAGCCATTGAGTTTCTGCTATGTTCTTTGGTCAAATTCTGTACTGGATTCTGGGAACAAAAATGTGCCTAGTTTCACTCTTCTAGGAGTGGGGGATTGGCTTGCTTTTGAGATTGTTTTTAAATTTGGGGGGATAGTGCTGTAAAATCAAATTGTATCGTAGTAACTCTTCAGACTCAGCATGGTTCATGAGAGGCTTGATAAACTGATAAAACAGCCAAGGCCCTGAGAGACCCAAACCCGTATCAGTCTGTTCTCTGTGTCTGTGAGTCTGTTTTTGTTTCGTAGACAAGTTCATTTGTGCCATATTTTAGATTTCACATATAAGTGAGTTCATATATTTGTCTTTCTCTTCTGACTTACTTCACTTAGTATGATAATCTCTAGGTCCATCCATGACGTTGCTGCAAATAGCATTATTTCATTCTTTTTATGGCTGAATAATATTCCATTGTATATATGTACCACATCTTCTTTATCCATTCATCCATCAGTGGACATTTAGGTAGTTTCCACGTCTTGGCTATTGTAAATAGTGCTGCAATGAACATTGGGGTGCATGTATCTTTTCTTTCTTTCTTTCTTTCTTTTTCTTTCTTTCTTTCTCTCTTTCTTTCTTTTTTTTTTTTTTTTTTTTTGTCACACGGCATGTGGGATCTTAGTTCCCTGGCCAGAGATGGAACCCATGCTCCCTGCACTGGAAACACGGAGTCTTAACCACTGGACCACTAGGGAAATCCCAGGGTTGTATGTATATTTTTGAATTAGAGTTTTCTCCGGGTCTATGCCCAGGAGTGGAATTGTGGGACCCTATGGCAGCTGTATCTGTTCTCTGCACGTCTCACATCAACCACCTGCACTGCAATCCTTGCTCTCAATGTCATCTTCGGGGAACCCAACCTGTGACAGGGACCTTGACAAGAAGAAATGGCTCAGGGAAAAGCTACCTGCACAGGGAGGAGATAGAGGCCATCGACCCTGGGGTGTGGCGGGGAGAGTGGGCACGGAGATTTGTCATTTCACCCCTGATACTCAGCCCTCCTGGCTGCCCCACTCTAGGTCACCTCGGGATACAGAGGTGACCCGGTTAGAGTCCCTGCCTGTGCAGGAATCTAGGGGCACCAGCGGGTCTGAATAATATTAGTGCAGGGTCTCCCCCACGGCACTGGGGTTATTTGGGGCGGGTCATCCTCTGCTGGGGGCCCCTCCTGGGCACTGTGTGGGGTTCAGCAGCATCCCTGGCCCCACTCATTTGATTCCAGGGGCCTCTCCACCCCAGTTGTGACCACCACAGATTTTCCCAGACATCACCAAAAAACTGGGGGAGGCGGGGGCAGGATGGCCCTGGGTGAGGACAGCTGTGTTGAAGCAACCAGCCTGGCCCAGGGCAAGGTCTGCCCCAATCCCGTCAGAGCCTGCATTTAGAACTGCCCCTTCCCTCTCCCACCTCCCCTGCCCTGCAGTGGTCTCCGAGACATCATCCCCATGTAATCAATCACACCTTCTCAGTTTACTGTCCCCAGCACCTAGAGGAGTGTCTGATGTGTAGTAGATGCTTCATAAATACTTGCTGAATAAAGGAGTTGAATAAGGGATGAGTGGATGAATGAATGAAGGTTACCATGGAAGGAGGGGGGAGATTCCCTTTCTGGCTCTCGGGGGTTGGGAGATCAAGTGAAAGATCCGTCCTAAATAGGCTGACCAGACTTCTGGGGTTCCCCAGGAATGAGGGTTTCCCCACAGTTCCAGCGCTCAAACCTGAGCGGTCCTGGGCAAACTGGGGGCGGGTGTTGGTCACCCTATGTAAACAGTAACAATTCCAACTGCAATAACAATGGCCAAGGACCTCTAGGGTCTTACTGACCAGGCAGAGTTCTTTACCTGGCAGGGAAAGTGACACAGGAGGGAGGGAGGAGTCTAAGGAAGAACATCCCACACGACAATGTGTGCCAATGGCCCTGGGCCCAAGGTCACACCTGACCAGGGCTTGCTTTTTTTTTTTTTTCTAGTTTACTTTTTCCCACATGGGTATGCAATTGTCCAAATGCCATTTATTGAAAACTCCTTAATTTCCCCACTTTCTGTCATATCAAGTTCTCATATATCTCTTTCTGGACCTTTATTCTATACCATAGAGCTTTACGTCCCATTCTTGCACCACTAGGGCTGTTTCATCACTCTAATTTTATTTTTTATTCATTTATTTTTATGGCCGTGCCGTGCGGCATGTGGGATTTTATTTCCCTGACCAGGGATCGAACCCGCGCCCCCTGCAGTGGAAATTCGGAGTCTTAATCGCTGGACCTCCAAGGAAGTCCCCAGGGCTTGCTTTGACATCCATCGAATGGTGGCGGGTGGACACGGGGAGCAGCTGTCTGTGAGCCATCCTGTGTAGAAATGCAGGGTGGAGAGCAGGACAGCTGGAGCGGGAGGGGAAGAGACAGAGGAGGGAGGGAGGGAGGGCGGGCGAGAGACAGACAGAGAGTTTCCGGAGACAATAGCTCTGGCCACGTCCTAGGGCATGAAAACTGAAAATAGCTCCTAGTGCCCGGAACCTTGGAGCCGCAGCCTGTGAGCCAGGGTGACTGGCTCTCCTCCCTGGTGTGTGTGTGTGTGGGTAGCTCTGGGTTTCTCAGGCTGGGAATGGGGTGCACGGAGCAGGGACGGAGTAGGGACCCTTCTCTCTGGGACCTCGCAGGCCATCCTTAGCTCACAAAGCTGAGCCACTCCTGGCCCTACAAGTGGGGGGCTTATCCTCCCTGTCCACTGGATCACACCCCCTCACACACAACTTCCCCGTGTGTGCTCCCAGCAGCCAAGAGAATCTGTTTTTAAAAGATTGGGGGTGGGGGGTAAACATACAAACAAGAGCAGAATGCATACTTTTTCAGAATGGGAATGGCTCTGTGTAACCCCACCCCCAGGGTAACCACAGTCCTGACCTCTAACACCCTTGACGAGTCAGCCTTGGTCTGGGCTTGCGGACCCACGGAAGCTTCCTCATCCCCTCCTTCAGACCCCGTCTCTCCCTCGGCGTCTTTGTGAGAAGCACCTGGGGAAGTGGCACTGCTAGGCTGTACTGCTGCTAGAACTCCACCTGGGCTCCACCAGGCTCCAGCCCCCCGCCCTGTGCGCCTCTCTGACCCTGAGGCACCTCAACTGGTAGGAGCAGCATCACCTTCCCTCCCGGGACTTGTGACACTTAAGGGAGACACCGAAAAGACAAGCGTTTGGCTCCCTGGCTGGCAAAGAGCAGGTGCTCAATTGTCATAAGTGTCCATATCAGTGAGGCTTCTCCAGACAAACAGAATCCATAGGGTGTGTGTGTGTATATACACACACACACATACATAGGTACATGCATACAAAAATATACAGCTGTGTATATATGCAGTATGCATACAGACATATACACATATAGTATATGCAACACACACATACATATATACACACGTATATAAAATGCATCGTTTGTATATATACAGTATGTATACACACATACAATACACGTATACATATACTCTATACATACACACATATCAAATGCATAGTTTGTATATATACAGTATGTACACATACATATAACATATGCAAGAGACACACCTAGGTACATATATATCATACATATATACACACATACAAAGATATTTAGATGTGTATATATATAGTATACATACATATATAATATATGCAATACACGTACATACATATAGACACATATATACACCTACATCTAAAAGCATGTAGCATAAAAATATATATGTACTGTACATATAAATTCATCGTATATATACATATATATCATATATATAAGATATATACACATACATATACACAATGTATACACACACATACACACCTATATGTAAATATGTGCATGTACATACACATATAAATACATATGCAAGTGTGTCTATATATAGTATATACATATATACATATAATACCTATGCAACATATACACATACAGGTATACAACATATATACACACCTATATATAAATATACACTGTATACATACATACATACAGTGTACATATACTGTATATATACACACACCCATATATCAATATATGGGTGTGTGTATATATACAGCATGTTCACATTTATAATATGTATACTATATATATACACATACATACATGTATACAATATATACACACAAATATATAGGCTTGTATGTATACTGTATATAGTACTTACACATATAATACAAACGCACGCACATATAAACATGTGTATACATATATATAATATGTATACACACATATACAAATTAATAGGCTTGTATATATTCAGTATTTTTACATATATAGTTTTGTTTTAAGGAGTTGACTCATGTGACTGTGAGGCAGGCTAGTCCCGGCAGGACTCTGGGCTGGAGACACAGGGAAGAGCTGATGTCCCAAGGCCATTGGAGGAACAGTTCCCTCTTTCTAGGGGACCTCATTTTTCTCTCCAGTCCTTCAACTGATGGACGAGGCCCACCCACGCCGCGGCATTGACAGTCTCCTTTACGCAAAGTGGACCAATTTCAGTGTTAATCTCTTCTGAAAAATACCTTCCTGGCCACATCTGGAATAATGTTTGTGGTTGCCGGGGCCCCACGCAGTGCGCACATGAGATTAACCATCCCCGTGGCGATGATGACACTTTATTTTCTCCCTTGAACATTGTCCCTACTATTCCAATTAAAATGGCAGTGCCATGAGGGCAGGGCATTTCCTTTTTTGCCAGTACTGAGCGTCCGCGGTCTGGTGCCTAGCATAGGCTAAATACACGGCATTTTTGTGAACAGAAGCCGGGATTCCAGCTGTCATATTTAATGAGGAATTATAGTCTTCTTATTGGGGGGGAGGGGGGGTGCCACGGTACGTCAAGGGCGGAAGTCGAACCCGCCACCCCAGGCCCCGAGGGGTCTCCTCGGGTCCCCACTTCGGGCCGGTGGGTGTGGCTGGGGGCAGCCGAAGACGTGCGTGCGTGCGTGCGTGCGTGCGTGCGTGCGTGAGAGCGGGCGTGTCCACAGGGTGGGCCGCGCGCGCCGCGAGTGGTTCGGCCCGGTCCCCGGCTCATTGTGCTCGCCTCACGCAGGCCTGAGTTCGCAGCAGCGCTGGAGGCCCGGGGCCTGTGACCACAAAGAGGGAGCCGGGGGCCGGACGGGAGCGCGGCGGCGGCGGCTGAGGCCCAGGCCAGGCCCCCTCCCCTCACCGCCCGCCTGCCTGTTTGCCCCGCCCCCGCCGGCGGCGCCGCGCCCCTCCCCCAACCGCTAGACTAGCACGGTGCAGGGGCGGCGCGCGAAGACATGGGGGAGAAGCTGGAGCTGAGGCTGGAGTCGCTCGTGGGGGCCGAGCCCGCCGTCTACCCGTGGCCGCTGCCGGTCTACGTAAGTGCCACCCGTCCCCTCCTCCCGGACCCCCGCCTCTCTTCCCCCACGGCGCGCGCTGAGCCCACCGAGAAACGGAGCGACTCGAGTCGCCAGACCTACTTTGGAGCCCCCCTTCCCGCCCCGCCGTGGTTCTCCGCGGCCGTTTCCAGCCCCCGCGCGCAGCGTGGGCAGAGGGGAGCCGGCGCCGGCCGGGGGCGCAGACTCGGCCGCGGGGACCCCGCGCTTCTGAGGGGCGCCCGAGCCGGTCTGCGGTTGGCTCTGCAGGGCTGGGGACCCCGGTCTCCCCGGGCCTGGACTGCCGGCGGGCTTGCCCTTCTGTACTTTAGGATTTGACATGTAGGGTTTCTTTTGCCTGGTAGTTTATTCTTAGCGCTGTCAACGTGCTTAGGTTTTTTTTTTTTTTTTTTTGAGGGCACCCTTTCCTCCCTCTCTCCAGTTTTTTGTGTTTCTGTTTTGTTTTGTTTTAGTTAGGCATTTTGTCCCTCTGATCTTGAGTGGGTGGGCTGGCAGGACACTTGGAGAGGAGGTGTGCTGTCCCCTGATCTTGAGTGGCCTTTGGAAAATGACACGCCAAAGGGAAATTTACACACAAGTCCGGTGATTCCAGAAATGCAGGGTGTCCGGCCAGGTGGGCGTCCGGCCTCTCGTCCCCTGTGGCGGCGTGGTGCGCGTGTACCTTGTCTCGGGGTTTACGCTTGGGCCCCGCAGCCCACCTTCCGGAGGGAAAGCGCAGCGGGCGCCTTGGGCCGGCGCCTTTGGGGCGCCCTTTCGTGCGCTCAGCTTGCGGGGGACCGGCCTCCAGGCGACCCGGCGGGGAAGCCCGCGCGACCCGCGCGTGTGTGTCAGTTTTATGGAAAGTGTGTCGCGGCCGGGGTCGGGACGCTGGGACCGCCTGGAGCCGATGTTGACTGCGAGCCCAGGTTCTCCGCAGTTATCTGAGGTCCGAGGGTTTCCAGCCCTCCACTGCGCCCTGGCGCTTTCTATTTTTGCCCTTCCTGTGCCTGGAGGCGCGGCTGAGCCTGGGCTCTGGCTTTTCCGGTTGGGTAACTCCAGGCGGCCCGGGTGGGCGGCCTGAGCAGCAGTGGGCCGGGCGGGGAGACATGCCAGGGGAGGGAAACTGAAAGTGGGGAGAACCTTCAGAACTCCAGCTGATCCACTTGCCTCGCCTCCCCGCCCCTCTTAACTGCATTTGTCATGCAGGGGATGGCTGGCCGGCACATTTTTCAAAATGTAATAATTTGTGTATCCTTAGTAGCCGTGAAACATAGTTCACTTGTAGTGCACAGTTGTAGGAGTTTTGATCGCCATCAGGCGGCAGAGCAATCCTGTCATCCCATTTGCTGCCCTTTGGCGCCAGGGTGCCTCTAGCCTCTTGGCCACTAATCTCCTCTCCGTCCCTAAGGTTTTGGCTTTTCCAGAAAGTCAGATAAACGGAACAACAGCACGTAGCTTTTTGATTCTGGCTGCTTTGGCTCAGCAAAAGCTATGCGAGATTCCTCCCGGGTTTGTTTTTTTGTTGTTGTTGTTTAAAATATTTATTTAGTTAGTTATTTACTTGGCTGTGCTGGGTCTTAGTTGCGGCACATGGGATCTTCATTGCCGTGTGCAGTATGTTTTAGTTGCGGCGTGGGGGATCTAGTTCCCTGAGCAGGGATGGACCCCGGGCCCCCTGCATTGGGAGTGTGGAGTCTTAGCCACTGGACCACCAGGGAAGTCCGTCATCCCTGTTGTTGCGGGTATGAGAAGCCACTCCTTTTTCTGGCTGTGTTGTATTCCATTTTCCGTTTGTCCATTCGCCTGCGGGTGGCAGGACTTGTGGGATGTTTCCAGTTTTGAGGGGATCAGGAATAAAGCTGCTGTAAACATCCCAGGGCAGGTTTCCATGTGAACTTGGGTTTTTACCTCACTTGAGAAAATACTCAGGAGTGGGACTGGGGTCTGTGCTAAGTGTATGTTTAACAACTCTTCTGCATCTTAGAAATTGGTATTTTTGAATATTGGAAAAGTCTAGAAATCCACTGTGACCCAGCACCCAGGCACTTGAAACGAAGTTGAAAGTTCATCTGGAGATGGTCACGTTGTCGCCGTCACTGTCTTTTCTTCGAGGCAGAGCGAGGCCACAGATGTGTAACCCTTGTAAGGAAGGCCTCGTGTGTCCAGGCCCTGGCAGGACCTGGCTTTCTAGTGCTGGGCAGTTCTGCAGTGGAGAGCGTCTTTCCCTTGCTGGCCAGACCTCGCTTGGCAGGGTGCGGGGTGTGCTGCCCGCCTGGCCGGGCGCTCTTTCTGCCAGTCAGCAGCCGTTCCTGGTGTGTCTGTCCTACTACCAGGCAGGCGGTCAGGGGCCCTAGTGACGTGCTCAGCGAGCCGCAGCCTTCCTAAAGCTTTGCAGGTAATGTCTGCTACCCTCCCATTTCCCTGCTGAGGAATTTTGCTTTCTCATGGGAAGTGAGGGGCCAGTACTTTATAAGAGTTCATATTTTGTGATGACTCGATGCTGAATACATTAAGAAAATGGGCTCCTTCCAGAAGCTTAACTTCTCAGAAGGTCAGATTTCGCATGTGACTGCACGTTTGAAACGAGTGAGCTTGTTTGTTCATGGATTCATTCATTCTGCAAGCACCTCCTGGGTATTTACAGTGAGTGTTCCAGGGGGCGCGGAGGACAGTAGACAGTATTCTTTTTTTTTTTTTGATTTTTGAATTTTATTTTATTTTTTTATACAGCATGTTCTTATTAGTCATCAATTTTATACACATCAGTGTATACACGTCAATCCGAGTTGCCCAGTTCAGCACACCACCATCCCCACACCCCTGCGGCTTTCCTCCCTTGGTGTCCATACGTTTGTTCTCTACATCTGTGTCTCAACTTCTGCCCTGCAAACTGGTTCATCTGTTTGAGACAGCTGAGACAGCTTTGTACTTCCCGCTTCCAGGGGCTCTCGTGTGGGCGCTGCGAAGCGGGATTTTAGATGGTGCAAGGTGGAGGGTGGGCACTAGAACCGGTGCCCAGTGCCCGGGTGTGCGTGCGCTAGATGGGGCGTGCGGCCTAGGACTCCTGCCGGCTCGGTGACCCCGGCCGAGTGCTCTAAGGCTTCTAGGCCTCAGTGTTCTCATCTGTAGCATGGGCTGAACAGGACTCACTCTCTCTGGAGGTTACAAGGTCGCACTGTGTTAATGCTTGTAGACCCTACAATGTAGGACACTTAGGACAGTTTGGAGCATCGTTAATTGTTCCACAGATATTACCTGGTCTGTTGAACGACTTTGCCTGGTACACGCCAAAGCGATTAGGAAATTGGTATATCCCAGCTTCATTTCCTTTCCATTAAAACAGGGCTCAGGAAAAGAAATTCTGTTTTTCAGTAGTCATATCATATAGTGGAAAGGGCACTGGTGTGAAGGCAGCTTAGGATTTGAATTCCAGGGCTTATGCTGTCTGTGGCCTGGGCAGGTTACTTTTGAACTGCAATCCCCACACTTGTAAAATGACATTAAAAACCACTCTTTCTGTGGGTTCTTAGAATTAATTAAGCAGGTTATGTGTGTAAAGTATCCTGGCACTTGAATGAGTTGTCAGAACCAAGCGCTGCTGGAGACGATGCTTCCGCCCTAGGTAATCTCCCCTTCTACTGGGCGGCAGGTAGACACAAGCACAGTAGTCAGTGCTCTGGAAGAAGTGAGTTCTGGTGCTACAGAGCACAGAATCTTTTTTTAAATTTAATTATTATTTTATATTGGAGGTTAGTTGATGTACAATGTTGTGTTACTTTCAGGTGTACAGCAAAGTGGTTTAGTTGTTCACGTATCCATTCTTTTTCAGGTTCTTTTCCCGTACAGTTTGTTCCAGGCTATGGAGTAGAGTTCCCTGTGCTGTGCAGTAGGTCCTTGTTGATTATCTGTTTTATACAGAGTCGTGTGTCTGTGTTAATCCCAGACTCCTAATGTATCCCTACCCCCCCACCACCACCACCTTTCCCCTTTGCAGAGCACAGAATCTTGGAAGGGAAAGTTCAGGGTAGGCTTCTTGGAGGAGGTGCCATCCTTTCTAAGGATATGTAGAAGCTCCTGGGGTGGCAGGAGGGAGCAGTGTGCGTCAAAGTTTGAGAAATATAAGAAAATATGGCAAAACTAAGGTACAGGAGTGGAACTCAGGGTTTGGGAAAGAAATGAGAGTTGATACTGGAAACCTAGTGGGGCCCAGCAGAAAGGGCCTTGTTTGTCCTGTCAGAAGTTTGGATGTTTATCCTGAAGGCTGAGGGAAACACCAAAGAACAGTGAGACGGATTTCTGGTTTAGAGGCTCACTCGGACCTCTGTGTGGAAGGCAGTTGATTGGGTGCAGGGTGAATTGTAATCTAAGGGTCTCACTTAAGTTATAAAATGTTGGGACTGGATTTTGCAGATCTGAGAGAGAATGGGTGGGGCCTGGTGACCAGTTAGAAAAGGGAGAGCAGCAAGCGTGGGTGACAGTTTACAACTGCATCTTTTTGAGGGATACAGAGCACAGTAGGAAGGTATTGGGGGTGGGGAGAGGATCTTACTTCATCTTCAGTGCTTTAGAGGGGCCTGGTAGACAGGTCTGGGCCCAAGGTTCAGATCTGGGCTTTTGGGGAGGAGAGGTGTTTGAAGGCATGGGAGAGACTTAGGTTACCCACAAGAAGATCCAAAGAATCATAGGTCTGAGGACTTTTTAAGTGGGTATACTGAGGAAGTTTATAAGCTGAAAGAAAGCAGCCAGCAGAGAAAGGGTGTGAAGATCTAGGAGAGGAAATGATTGTTCATTTGTTTTCAAAAAGCTGAATACTTATCGTGTGCCTGGCCCTTTTCTAGGATCTGGGGTTCTCACCATGTGTTACCTCTTCTGCAAGGACAGTTCAACTCATTCCCTGGTGAAGAGAAGTCAGATTATTCTTTGCATCCCATTCAGGTGTAGGAACTGTTCTGTACCTCTGAAGGGACTTCACTTAACGAGAGTAATAAGTTAGAAATCAAAAGAAATAGAGCTGGAAGGGACCTTAAAAGCCACTGTACTTAATTTTGCCTAATATTTTACATTGATCGTAAGAAAAATGCAGAGCCCATTCTCTTCAGAATTCCTTCACTGAACTTTCTTTATGACTTTCATCCAGTGGGTCTAGCTTGTAAATTTTGGCCTCCTCCTAAATTTGCTTCTTCATCCACATTACATTTTTCCCCGACTATGGTAGAAACTCCTGGGTGGTTTCACGGCCCCTGGTCTCAGTTCCTCTAAGTTCATCTGCCTACCCGGGTTGAGTGATCTTCTAACATGACAAGATATGCCTAAAATAATGCTCCTAATGGCTTGCCCACACAGAGTTAGTGCATACTAGCCGCCCAGCGTGTGCTCTGCACAGAGGCCTGTAGTCTGAACTGTGCTTTGCCAAGCCTCCTGGGGCTCTTTGCCCTGAGGAAGGGGAGCTTTTTGTGATCACTCTCTTTATCTAATTGGCTCTTCAGCTGCGGGGCGCCTTTTTCTCATCAGCGGAGGCACCCTTACTCAGCCAGTGGTAGCCCCAGGCCTCATCACTTGTGGGATACAAGCTATGCTCTCTCCCAGGCTTGCTTGGGCCAACATCTCTATTTTTATTTCTGTCTCTTCTCACACTTGGACCGCTGGTCTTTAGTCATCCCCACCTGCAGTATTTACAGTGCCCAGCAGGTGTCAGGCTTGAGTGTATTTGCACAGGTGCTCCCTGTGCAGTTAATGCACCTCCTACTCCAACTCTGCATAGCCTCATCTTTCTAGACTGTACTCCAGGGTTATCATGAAGCCGTCACTTAGATATAACTTTTGGCCTCCATAGGCACTTCTGTGCTTTATGTCATGTGATTGAAATTTTGACTTTATAGATCTTCCTCCTTAATGAGGCTTTAAGGACAGGAGTCATTTCTAATCCTTAGCACAGAGCAGATGCTTTTTAGAGGTGATAAAATGTATGGTTTAAATGACTCATTTTACAATAATTTTGCTTTAGCTTCTGTTAGAAATAAAGTTTCCAGATGTTGTGGTCCTGCAATAAGAAATAAAGATGTGACCTTCCAGTTGTGTAAAGCTCATCAATGCTGTGTAAGTGCGTCAGGTGCGCTAAGGAACGTGGAGCCAAGTGGTCTAGTTGTGAGAGAGACTTAACTATGTTAACAAAGGTAAGCCTTCATTGTGTCCTGCCAACATTTGACAGTTGCTTTTGGGCAAACTAAATTTATAAAATTTTAAACTGTTCCTCCCCTTTAAAGGGATTGAATATTTGGCCACTTTGGTGCACCTGTGTCTTGTGAATTGTCCAATTGGAGATGGAGGTTTAGAAAGTGAATTTTAGTCTTGTTTAAGTCTCTTCCCATCAGACTGGTCTCGTGATTTCCTACACACCATGTTACTTCCTGTCTACCTTTCCTTGGTGGTGTTCATGCCTGGATTGTCTCCTGTACCTGCTCAAACCTTGGTCCATTCTCATTTGTACCATGGAAGTTTGTCATGCCGGATACTGTCAGAACTAATTTTACTTAAGTTTGTGTTAAGGTGCAAAGCACACGTTTTGTATATTATGTGTTTTTTGTGTTTGTTTATATTTTTATGGTTTCTCTTCAAGAAATATTATGAGTAGGGAAATAACAAGATGTAAAGAGAAAAAAGTCATCATTCTCTTTTAAGTTGTTAGAACATCTACCTGCAATCATAATGCACTGTGGTATGTGTTAAAATAGGAAATCTGTGTCATGTCCCGTAGGAGCAGGAAAGTCAGTGGTGTTAGTGGGGGTGTGTCATGGAAGTAATCACAAAGCAGGTGACTGCTGGTTGGGGTCCTGAAACATTAGTGTGTGTTCCCTGTGTCCAGTAGTGGTCTGGAGGGGTCAGGAAGCGTGCCTTTCAATTTGAGGGAACAGAGGGTTTGAGGTCCTCTCTGTTCTATTGCTCTAGTATAGTATACTGCATAGCAGCTCATAAAATACTGGGTTTATAGTTGATATTTAAATCGCTGATTGATCATCAAGATTGGGATGTATCATTGGAAATGAAAATAGGAAGAGTCTTATGCTTTTTAGGTTTTTCCTTTTTTTCTGATGTCTCAGAAGGCTCTTTGACGGGGGACTTTTTATTCTCCCATACAATTCCATGAATACTTATACCCTGGCACTTATTTTAATGGCATTTTCAATTTATAAATGTCTCTGAAACACATACTGTAAACTATTTGAGGCTAATGACCATGGCCATTGATGGCACATCTTAAATGTGCATCGTGTTAATGTTTGAGTGTCAAGTGGTCTACCATCAGTGCTTCCTTCTTTCACCCAGTTTTCTTCCTCATTTATTTCTCCAAATTTGTCTCATTTTTCTACTCTCCCTTTTGCTTCTCTATTCTTGCTTTCTCTTTCCCATTGCATGTGTCATTCTTCTTCTTCTTCTTCTTCTTCTCCTTCTGACTTCATTATTATGGCCAACCAAAACCTTTTCTAGGATTGTCTCTATCTTCCTTTCCTCTTCTTTGCCATCCACAAACTCTTACAGAATATTCTTGGTTGACTCCGTTACTTCTTAGCATACCCATGTACTTCCTGGTCACTTTAGAACATTGAAAAGTGTTGGAATTTTTAAAAATAGGTAATTATAATCAGTCTTCTTTCACCTCTGGCATAAGACTCTTCTTCCTCAATCTGACCATTCTTAAATCTAGAAGTACTCCAGCTCATTGGTCTCCCTTACCCCCATGTTTAGGCCAAAGAACTTGTGAAACCTTAGCCCTGTTTAATACTTGAATTTATCAAAACGTAAGAGGGCTAATTCTGCCTAAGGGCACCAAAGAAGAATAAAGACGCCACAAATAAACGTTTAGTCCAGATTTATAATGGACTCTTAAGTGCCTAGTTGAGTGCTAACCATTAACTCACTTGAACAACAGGGAGGTCATGACACAAACTAACATGTTAATTGTATAGACACTTCACTTCACCATTCCTCAATGTAGCTGATAAACTGCATCCAGTTAGCTTAAATAACATGAATGATGAATTTCCCTGTGTATATAAATTGGGAGTTTCTAAAGTTTTCTTTTTCCCTTTGTACAACTACTGACTGCCACCTTGCTTGGTCAGTGCAATAGAAAATGATGACTAAGAAACACATTGTCTCAATATCAGTGGACATTATGTCCTAGTAGTCTATAAAAATCTCAAAATTCTTAATCTAAAAGGTAGTTCTGCCAATCTTATATCCTTTTCCTTTGTTAATATAAATATCCAATCTATGAAGGTCTCAGTTTCCTTACTTAGAATGTGAGGTGGATAGATTTGCTGATATCTAGGGACCTTTCCAATTTTAATATTCCCTAGTTATAAGGGCTGAGCCAAGTACAATGGCTCCCTTAATCATTAACCTTGCTCATGATGAAAGTTATCAGCAAGTTCTACTTGTAAGAGATCAAACATTCATATAGATGTATATTGTAGCACATTGACTTTTACAGAACTCAAAGTAACACAACATAGTTACATTCATAGACTTAAGGTCACTGTGGTATACTTTACAATTTTTCTTTTCCCTAGTAAGGAAATGTAGATCCCTAGGAAGGGATTTCTTTGTCTGCCTTTCAGTAATGTAAGCCTTTTATTATCTCTTGGATCCTAAAAATGGGTAGGGTTTTGGCAGATGGAGCTTAGGACAGACATTCCAGGTGACAGGGACAGCACGAGAAAGGGCAGAAGGAAGAATGGATTTTCAGAAAGACTTGATATCTTACATGATGAGAGCAGCGTTTCACAATCTCTGTCCTGCAGAACACTGGTTTTAGATGATGTTAATGTAGTTACAAGACAGAAGCATTTGAGAAGAGCTGTACTCTACATCCCGACATGAAATTCAAGTTTCACTTTGTTACATTACATACTCTGAAAAGTTTTGGAGGAAGGAATTGATTTATTTTTGTTTAATTCAGTCTTACTCACAGTTACTTGACAAACCTATATTCAGCTGATGGGACTGTATTTTGTGAAAGGCCAATCGGAGAAATGGTGAGATGGAGCTTAGGATATTTCTCTGTTGGGACAGGCATGTGATTATTTTTCTTATAATTCTTTACTGTTTGTCGTAACAATTGTTACTTTGCAGGAGTCAGGTTTTTTTTTTACATCTTTATTGGAGTTTAATTGCTTTACAGTGTTGTGTTAGTTTCTGCTGTATAACAAAGTGAATCAGCTATATGCATACATATATCCCCAGGATTCAGTTTTAAGCCCTCTGTTTTCACCTGGGTTATTGGAACTCTTAGAAAGCTCAACAGTCCTGGAGTCTTCATCTCTGATGTAGTTTCCAGACGCTCCTGGCACTTACCACTATTTTCTCTTGATTCTTTTCCTCTGACTTCAGACTTCTTACAATTATGAGCTGATGGTTTTCTCAGCCTCTAGTGTCAAAACCAGCTACCTCACTCATCTTCATTGTCTCAGTTACAAGGTGTAATATTTCCCATGTTTATATGTGTCAAAATATATGTCAGGGATTGATACATAGCATATGCATAATAAAAATTGTATTTCTTTTTTTTCTTTGTTCAGAGGTATCCAAACACTGGCCAAGTTCTTAAATTGAAAGTAGAGTGATCTAACTTACTCAGCTCATCCAACCATCAATGTTGAATATTTGTCTTTTTTCTTACACATATTTCTTGTATTCCAATTGTGACATTCTAGAGCACAGTGAGTACATTTATAACTTATTACTGCATTACTACCTTGGCTATTCCTTGACCAAAATTTACTTCATACAACTGACAGCCTAATTAACCTACTAGATTTTTTTTTAATGTACGCATACATTAAAAAAAAACTCTAGTAGGTTAACTGCATTGCTAATAACTGAATTTTTACATCTCTATGCACCCATGTATGCAACACCAGATCAAGATATTATAAAATATTTCTAACACCCTACACGGTTCTCTGTTACTTCTTTGTGTTCCATACTCTCCCTGGGCAACACCTAAGCTGACCTCTATCACCATATATGACATACATGGAAAGACACAGTGTGTATTCTTTGGTATCTGGCCTCTGGGTACATATCATTCTATCAGTAGTTTATTGTTTTATTGTGTTTTCCTGATTTTTTAAACCTAGACATTCATACAGTGTCAAAGTACCACTGAGTTCTTCATATTATTATGCTGACCTCCATCTTCAGGGGCTTTCCACAGTCTTCCATGTGTCTTTCCACCTACTTTCTCTTCCGTCTAATTATGTTTCATTTAACCAACCTCAGCCAGCCTTCCCCCATATTCCCCAACACGTAGCACTCCTGTGTTCAGCCAGTTTTGTCCCCTATTCCATAAGCCCTTTGTGCCATTCCTGACACTGTGCCTGTTCCCTGCCTGGAAGGCCTGTTCCCTACCCTCTATATACTTGTTCAAGACTCAGTTTAAATGCTACCTGTTCTGAGAAGTCTTCTCAGAAGAAGCCAGTACTTTTTGGAATCCTTCTTTAATGAAATCCCATAGCAAGTGTAATCTGTCCTCCCTGATCTGGTATTTAATTATCCATTGTTCCTATCATACAGTGTTTGTTTTCCTTGTGTGCTGTTATTATTTATTGAAGCAGATTACAGTGACTTGAACCAGGAACTGGGTCATTTTCCTCTTCATTTTAGCGCAAGTTTCTGTGATATGAAGTTAAACTCTTTTTCCCTCACTTCCCATTCACCCTCAGCAGTTGTTAAACATGAAGTACAAGTGAAACTTATTGGTTAACAGGTTTTTGTGGTCCTTGTTTCTGGTCCCTAGGTCTAAGCTGCACTTCTGTAGTGCTAATTTGACTGAATTCTTATTGTCACATAACTCAGGAATTAACTAAATCATTACAAATTTAGCTCCATATAAGATAGTATAAGAAAAACCCAGTGGATATCAAAAGTTTTGGCCTGGAGGAGAGTGTTGTATGAGTCCTAGTTTGGTGGGACTCACACTTAATGATTGAGCCTTCCAGTATTCCACTGTAAGTAAGAAAGAGGTATGCAAATATATGGTTAATATTTAACAGTGTTGATAGAAAAGAGAAGAGAGAAAGGGACGACAGATACTTTGAGAGCCTTTTGGAATTCATGAGCAATTATGATTGGATGGGGAAAAAGAAGAACCGAGGGCTAACCTCCCACAAGTGAGGTCAGGAAAGAGAGAAGGGCTCATCTGGTATGCAGGTAGAGAGGTTTGACCTACAGAATCTTAGAAAACCTCAACAATCTGAGCAGCGTTGGCAAGAGGCAAACTAAAGGGCTAACAAAAGTCTGCAAAAGTCTCACACAAAGAACTCTGGCATGGTGTTCATCATCTAGCTAATCCTAACATGCAGACATTTATGAGAGTAAAGTCAGGTCTTTACCAGAGTGGGTTTCTTATTTGGGCAACTGGGTCAAATGAAGAAAGGCAGGTGTAGGCTGCCAGAGTAATAAATAAGGAGAGGAAAAACAAAAAGAATGAGACATATCATTCATCAGTGATTTCCCCCCAGTATTCTTAGCCTCCACCTTATCTCCATCTTACTGCTAACACAGGAACTAGACCGAACAGTGAGGTAAAAGGTCTCTACAGAAACTGAGGTAATATAGAAAATAAAAAATAAAACATAAAATTGTAAATTTTCTTCCTGGGGGTAATTGAGATGATAGTTCAATAATAGCATAAGGTCAGGTGAAGTCTACAGAAATTTTAGAAAAGCTGGACAAAGTAAGAAAACATCTGTTCGCTGCCATCTGAATGTTAGAGAGACACCAAGACGTGGGCCAAGTTGTGGAGAGAAGGGAAACACAGATGCAAGCTTGACATTTGGTGCAGCTTTTCTCCTTTGGGCATTTGCTGATTCAAATCTTACAGCCTAGGAACTGAAAAGCCAAGGAGTTCAAAAGACTCTAACCACAGAAGCCAAAGGGCAACAGCTCAAGCTAAAGGCAACAACTAATGGAATGACAAGCTAAGTGTATCTTTAGTCTCACAGGGCTGTGGGAACCATTACATTTAAAGCGTAACAAATACAAGGGTAGTTGGGAATAGGGAGAATCCAAACTTTCACATTGTAATCCCAAAGGGCAACACCCGTAGGGAAGGACAAGACAGAAATAGACCAACCTTCACACAGCCTGAAAAATGGCTTTGAATGAGCTCAAACTGAGAATAGACTAAGGTTACCAGTCCCTATAGTAACTGTCTGCCATGGGCCAAAGTAAATCTTTTCAAGAGAAAGATAACAACATCCAGAATGTGGAGGTATCTTTATAGTTTCCTAAAATAAGTTAAGCCCAATTTTAGTATAAAAAATAATTGGACATAACCAGGAAAAAGACTAAATGATCAAAAGTTCAAAAAAAGAAGAAAGAGAGAAAAAAGACAACATAAATAGACACAGGAGGACAAGAGTTAGCAGGCCTTGGTTAAAAAAAAAACAACAAAACTACTATGGTTAAACAAAGAAAATAGACACATGGCAAATAAGCATATGAAAAGATGCTACACATTCCATGTCATCAGTGAATTTTGAATTAGAACAATAATGAGATACCACTACACACCTATTTAAATGGCTAAAATCCCAAAACTGAAATACTGAAGTTGGTGATGATGCAGAACAATTGGAATTCTCATTTGTGGCTAGCGGGATACTTAGCAGTTTCTTACAAAATAAACGTACTTTTACCATACAGTGATCTAGTAATCCTGCTCTTTGGTATTTACCCATAGGAACGGAAAAGTTCTGAAAAGTTATGAAAGTAAGAGCCTTTACAGTGAGAAAATTCTATGATTCTATGGTTTTTCAACTCATTAATTTGTGTAGTTCATCCATTTTACTCATTGTATACACTTAAGTATATTGTTCCTTGAAATGGCCATTCAAAGTTGTTTCCTGTGCCACACACTATTATTGTTAGGGTTGGTCCTGTGTAAATCTTAGCCCCACTGAATTAGTATTAACCCTAAACAAGCAGCTTTCTTCCATAAGGAAACAAAAAAGAGGTTCAGAAATGTCCAAACTAAGGTTTTATAAAACTGTGTTATCAAATCTTATTTATCAAAAAACTTCAAACATAGCAGTATGAGTTCCCATATACCCTTTACTCAGCTTCCCCAAATGTTAACATTTTATATTACTAGAGTATAATTATTGAAAGCAGAAAGTTTACATTGTCACAATGCTACTAACGATTTATAGACTCGTATTCAAATATTGCCTATTGTCTTGTGGTCCAGATTCAAATCTAGGATCCCTTATTGCATTTGCTTGTCTTATCTCCCCATTCTTCTCTAATCTAGGGTAGTTCCTCAGTCTTTTTTTGTCTGTTATGACCTTGAACTAATGGAAAATCCTAGCCAGTCATTTTGTAGAATTTTTCTCAAATAGGATTTGTTTGATATTTTCTCATGGTTAGACTGAGGATATGTATTTCTTGACAAGAACACTTCAGGAGAGATATGCCATTTTCAGTACATATTAGAGGTGCAAACAAATCTGTGTGTCTCACTACTGGGGATGCTAACGTTGATGACTTAGTTATAATGATAGCTGCAAAATCACTATTTTTCCCTTTGTAATTATTTGAGATTGTTCAAATATTCTGCTTCTTGTTTAATTTTCCCATACTAATTTTAGCATCCATCAATAATTTTTGACTCCATCCTTTACTGTGGTGTTTGATGATTGTTCATTTTCTATTCCCATCATTCCCTCTACATTTATTAACTATAATTTGAGTATAAGAAAGAGCTGTTCTTTTTCTTCATTTATGTATTTATCTGGTTATTTGTTTATATATATACATACATCAGTGTGAACTTGTGGATATTTATTTTATTCTACGGGTTAAAATTTATTACTATCATTAATAGTTTTGTTTCTCAAAGTGTTCCATATTTGGTCACTGGTACTCCTTCCAGCTGTCTCCTATATTTTTCCTACATGGCCATACAATTTTTGGAGTAATATCTTACTTTCTGACACCACAAAATGCTCCAGACCCATCTTGTACTTTCCTCTGTCTCAGCCTTGAATCAGTCATTTCTCCATGGAGTTCTTGTTTCTTGCATTAATAATGGTATTCAGAAACCAGAATCTTGGTATGAGGTGGATTTATCGCTATCCAAGCTACCTCATTGTGTTTTCAGCAGAGAGAGCTAAAAATATATATACGAATACATAAAAATATACAAGTATCTCTATTTTCATATTATCTATCTGGGTGTGTGTGTATACACACACATTATCTATCATGTGTCTATCTACATATATATATAACTTCAAATTGATATATGAATTCAAATTGATACCTTGATTCCAATCCAACACCACAGGGTTTATTCTAGCCTCCCTTACCCTTTCCTTATTTGTAGCTCTTTTCTTTAACAATTAGAAACCTGATTCTCATTATTTGCAGTCTATTTATTCATTTGCTCAATTCTGGAATACACATAAAATATTTAAAAATCATTAACCTGTACACGTGTGAAAAATAAATTTACTAACAAGTTCAATATTTGTGTACATTTCTTTTTGTCTTTATCTTTTCAGTATATATTGTGCATGGTTAATTACAGTATATTAAAATACTATTTTCCAAAGTTACTTAGGTTAGCTCTTTCCCACCTCCTTCAGTGTGTTTTTTTTCTTCTGCAGTGTGAGAAAATCCAGTACTTTGTGTTCAACTCGGACTACCAAAACAGAAGTTCTAGCAGAAAAGGTGATAATCCATATGTGCACTAAGATCCCCAGGTGATTCTTTTCATTGGAGAAATATGAGGAACACTGCTTGACGTCTCTACAGCTGTCTAAAATGAAACTTCAATTATTCCTTCTTCCAAACTGTCCCATCCTGCAAATCTTTTCTTGCTCAGTGAATGGTACCATGATTCACACAAAAAGTAACTCAATGCAAAAACCTGGGAATGGTCCTCAATTCCTTCCTTTTCTTCACTTTCTGCATCGACTGCATCATTAGGTCCTCTGGAATCTCATCTATCTCTCTCTCATCACATTTATAATGTTTCTCTTCATCTTCATTGCCACCATCTTAGCCACTACCATTTCTCCTTTGCTCTACTTGAACAGCCTAGTATCTACACAACTATCTTTTCATTTAATTGCTTTCTCTTGCATCTAAGATAAAGTCAAAATCCTTAGCCTTATAGATTCTGGCCTTGCCTTTTCTTGTAAGTTGTATTTTCATACTTATAAGTACAGGCACACTCACACACACACGTATAGTTGGTATTGTTAGTTTAGGTTTTGTTTGCCCTCCCATCCTAGCATGAGAAAATTAAGAAACAAAGTCAAACCAAAAAAAAAAAAAAACTTTAAAAATAAATTTGAATAATATCCTTTCCCTCCAGAACAATTCTCTAAAGCAGTATTACCATTAATGGCAGTACAGACCAGAATTTTTTCCCTTAGACATAAAGGCATGGTGAAGAAGTCTCATTAAAAACTGGAATCTAAGCTTTCAATGTCAAATTCTGTCTCTAATCTTCTGCAGTAAGCCATAATGATTAAAGTATAGGAATCTGAATCAGAGATCTGGTTTAGTATAATCTTTTTTGTAATAAGCTTTGTACCTTAGACAAGTCATTTATCTCTCCATCCCTTAATTTCTTCATTTATAAACGGAGATGTTAAGAGTATTGATATTCAAGGCTAATGAAAAAAGAATGCATCTAAGTACTGTATCAAACACTTTAAAAAGTAACCAGTTCAGGTTCTCTGCCCATTTTTAAATTGGAATATCTGGGGGTTTTTGATATTAAATTGTATGATTTCTTTAGATAATTTGGATATTAACTCCTTATCAGATATATCATTTGAAAAAATCTTCCATTCAGTAAGTTACCTTTTCATTTTGTGATGGTTTTCTCCTCTCTGCAAAAGCTTTTCAGTTTGATATAATGACACTTGTTTAATTTTACTTCTGTTGGCCATGCCTGAGGAGATAGACCCCAAAAAAATATTGCTAAGATCGATGTCAATGTATTTTTCCTAGGGGTTTTATGGTTTCAGGTCTTAAATGTGAGTCTTTAATCCATTTTAAATTTATTTTTATGTATGGTATAAGGAAATAATTCAGTTTCACTCTTTTACAAGTAGTTGTCCAATTTTCCTAACACCATTTATTGTCTTTATTTCATTGTATGTTCTTGCCTCCTTTGTTGTAGATTAATTGATCACATAACTGTGGGTTCATTTCTGGGCTCCCTATTCTATTCCACTGACCTATGTGTCTGTTGTTATGCTAATACCATAACGTTTTGATTACTATAGCTTTGTAGTATAGTCTGAGATCAGTGCATATCATACCACCAGCTTTGTTTTCCTTTCTCAATATAGCTTTGGTTATTGGAGGTTGTTTGTTTGTTTGTTTGGATGATTCTATACAAATTTTAGGATTATTTGTTCTAATTCTGTGAAAAATGCCATTGGTATTTTGATAGGGGTTACATTGCTTTGGGAATACATACAAATGACCAAAAGACACATGAAAAGATGCTCAATATCACTAATCATCTGGGAAATGCAAATCAAAACCACAGTGAGATATCACCTTACACCTGTCAGAATGGCCTTGATCAAAAAGGGAACCCTTGTGCACTGTTAGTGGGAATGTAAATTGGTGCAGCCACTATGGAAAACAGTACAGAGGTTCCCCCAAATGTTAAAAATAGAATTACCATATGATCCAACAATTCAACTTCTGAGTATCTATCCAAAGAAAAGAAAAACACTAATAAGAAAGGATGTATGCACCCCTCTGTTCATTTGAGCGTTACTTATAATAGCCAAGATATGGAAGAAACTAGTGTCCATAAATAGATGAATGGATAAAGAAGATGTGGTGTATATATACATATATATATAATGAAATATTACTTAGTCCTAAAAAAGAATGAAATATCTTCACTTGCAACAACATGGATTGACCTAGAGTACTAGGTGTGCTAAGTGAAATAAGTCAGACAGATAAGAACAAATACTGTATGATTTCACTTATATGTGAAACCTAAAAAATAAAACAAAGGAAACAAAAGAGAAACAAACTTGTAGATACAGAGAACAAACTGGTGATTACTAGAGGGGAAGGGGGATAGGGGACTGAGAGAAATAGGTGAAGGGGATTAAGTGGTACAAATTTCCAGTTATAAAATAAATGTCTTGGGGATGCAATCTACCGCATAAGGAATCTAGTCAATAATACTGAAATAATTTTGTATGGTGATATATGGTTACTAGACTTATCATGGTGACCAATTCAAATGTATTTAGATGTTGGATCACTATGTTGAACACTTGAAACTAACATAATATTGTATGTTAACTATACTTCAATAAAAAAAGTGACCAGTTAACATTAATTGGTATTATAATTACATTTTCTCTGCATAAAGGCACATTTTATTGATTTTTTCATTATAAAGTATAAAAGTACCTTTTACTTTCAAGATGAGTTCTAAGATTACTTGCTATTGTTAATGTGGTAATTTAAAATACGTCTAGATATAATTTAATTTTAATTGCCTAACACAAATATGTCTGATATTCACCATTATGAATTCAAACCTATGAGTAAAGATGTCAAATGAGTCACCAAAACATTTTTGTGTATTGCCTCTCATTGAACCCTAAATGCTAACAAGACTTTTTGTTGGAATGAGGGATCAAAGTTTTATACTCTTTAAGAACTAATGCCATAGCTGTTTTATTTTTATAAATAAAGCTCTTTCCGTTTACTTTTTAGTGTACAATTTTTGAATGGCCTGGAAAGAGAAAAATTATTCTTTGGGCTGACAAAAATGATAAAGAGGCTCATTGCTGATGAAGGGAAGAAGACAAAGAAGAATAGAGAAAGAAGGATTTGTTCCTCTTCCAAAAGGGGGGCAAGATACTAGAGCTTTCTGCAGGGAAACTGAAGCACACCTTTCTTTCTGAGATTTGAAAGGAAGAGATCCCCTACATTTAAATATCTAGAGTATATCTTCCATTTAAAAATGAACCTAGCTAATCATCCAGTGAGGAAGAAAAGAGTAAAATAGCCTTTGGCCAAGTCCTTTCTGTGGTGTTAAATACAACTAATTATAATGAATATCACATATCTAATGAGTTCAAGAATTCCCCTTGGAAGAATTGGTCTGTCCTTTACAAAAAAGAGAGTTCAAGTGAGTTATTTGCATTTGGTAGGGAAGCTCTACTGTCTAAATCATACTCATTTAAAGGTGAAGTTCAGGGCTTCCCTGGTGGTGCAGTGGCTGAGAGTCCGCCTGCCGATGCAGAGGACACAGGTTCGTGCCCCAGTTTGGGAAGATCCCACATGCCGCGGAGCGGCTGGGCCCGTGAGCCATGGCCGCTGAGCCTGCGTGTCCGGAGCCTGTGCCCCGCAACAGGAGAGGCCACAACAGTGAGAGGCCCGCGTACCAAAAAAAAAAAAGGTCCAGTTCAAAGTCTGCCATAAGTTGTTATTATATATGTAATTTTTGAATGTAATATACAGTTGCATATGTATATAACATCAACAAGAAAGTGACCCACTTTAGAGTCAAGAAAATATATAGGTGAAGTGTAAAAGGGTTGGAATAGATATACCATAACAGTAACAACAAAACAAACCAAGACAACAACAACAAAACTGGAGTGGCTAAGAAAATATCAGAAAAAAATATATTTTAAGACGAAAATTTTTACTAGAGACAAAGATATTTTAAACTCATAAAATGATTATACCATCTAGAATGTATAATAATTATAAACTTATATGCACCTAACAACAGAACTTCAAAATACAATGAAGCAAAATCGACACAATGGGAAAGAGAAACAGACAGTTCTACAATAATAGTTGGATACTTTAATACCTTTCTTTCAATAGCAGAACAGACAGAAAATCAACAAGAAAATAAAAAAACTTGCACATTATCAATCAACTAGACCTAACAGCCATCTATAAAACATTCCACCCAACAGCATCAGAATATACATTCTTTTCAAATGCACATGGATATACTGTATGCTAGGCCATAAAACAAATTTCAGTACATTTTAAAGGATATAAACAATACAAAGAGTGCTTTCAGATGACAACAGAATGCAATAAGGAATTGTTAACAGAAAGAAATGTGTTGAAAATCACAAATGGAAATTAAACAATATATTCCTAAATAATTCATGGGTCAAGTAAGAACTCATAAGGGGAATTAGAAATAATTTGAGATGAATTAAAATGAAAGTATAACATATTAATACTTGATTGGTCACACATAGTCTTTTGAAAAGCAGAGGGGTTAGACAAAGAGATCTAAATTAATTAAAAAATCATTTATTATTCTGGGAATAAAAAGAACTGGGCTTAGTCTCAGTTTTGCTTTTCTTTATCTTTGTGTCTGTTGATCATCTTGGAATAGTCATTACATAGTCAGAATACAGTTGCCATCTCCGGAATCAAATACTGTTATCTCTAGGGCTACCATAACAAGATACCACAAACTTGTTAGCTTAAAAGAACAGAAATGTATTTTATCACAGCTCTAGAAGCCAGAAGATCAAACTCAGAGTGTTGAGAGGGCCATGTTCTTTCTGCCTCAAGGGGAGGATCCTTCTTTGTCTTAACCAGATTCTGGTGGTGGCCATCAATCACTGGTGTTGGCGTTTTTTGACTTGCAGCTGCATCACTCTGGTCTCTTCCACTGTTGTCACATGGAATTGTCTCTGTGTGTTCCTGTCTCTGGAAACAATTTAAATAGAAATTTCTATTTTTAAAAAACAAACTGTTGATTACTATGCTCTATTTAGATAGTTCCTCTAACCCACACCCACCTCCATTTCCCCATATGTATTTGAGAAGGAAAGAGGAACTCCTGTGAGCTATCCTATTGGAAAAAATCAATGATACATTGTTTTACTAGAGATGCCTCTTACCTAAAATATTTGAATTAAATATAAAATCTGGGGAAATTATCACCCAGTTTCCCTCTTCTAGAGGCATGATCTAAATGATAGGCAGCAGAATATTTTATACCCATGAGGTTTGCTGACATTATTGATTTGATCCAGAATCTGTATTTTCTCTCTAAAGAAAACAGTATTCTCTCTTTCCTTTCTTTAATTTATAATGTTGATGTCTTAAGATTATTGTCAGAGAGGATGCTTGTAGTTCAAATGATTTGGCTGTATTTCACCAGTATTATTACAAGATAGTCAAACAATGGCTGGGCTCCAGTATAGACCTCAGTCCCTTTGTTCCACTGGGATACGGATGTGAAAGCCACTGTTTCCTTATATTCCAAAAACCAAATAAATAAAACAAATAAATAAACACACAAAAAAACCAAGTAAATGAAACTATCTTAAAACCAGCTCTCTTTTCTTCCTCATCCATGTTAATTCTCTTCTACCTAAAATTACTTCCTGGAAGTGATTTTTATGTTTCTTAGAGCCTCTTTATGTATATATCCACACTAATGCATATAAAACTGTTCCTTGTAGATCTTTTACTTTTTCCATTTGAAGAATTATTTTCACACGTCATATAGAGTTTATCCATTGTCCTAGATATGCATTTTTCCTGTGTATTTGAGCATCATAGGAAGATAAATTCTACTCTTGAAAATGTTAACTGGTGACTGAGACACAGAAAGCTATTCTTCTTACCATTTTTCAATAGTGAGTAGTAGATTCTGTAGGGGTGGAATTTTAAGATGTAAGTATACTGTTTTTCTACACTCCAATTACGTTCCCCTTTTCATAGAAATTGACCAGTGAAGTGTCAGAATCCATGTACATACAATCCATTAAGTTATTAGATATAACGTTGGTCAGAAAAGCATACTGTGAAATGTTGCTTTTATTTAAACTCCCACTATTTTCACTCCATGGTTTCAAGATTTGACTTCTTTATTGCCCTCTGGTGGTGGGCTCTGTGAACTGCATATTTACGGGTCTGGAGCACATATCTTCCCGGAGGTATTCAACTCCTCAGTTACAAGCTAAAGAGTAGATGATAAGAAGCATTCAGATTTATTAAAACTAACTAAGAATATCAGTAGCCTGACTGTTGTTTCTAAAAATATAAAATATTTATCCTTCTGTTGTCAAACAACCATATTTCATGAAAAGAAGTATAAATCCTTTTTTGCTTGCAATAAAAGAACAATAATTGAAGGTATTCTTCATTTGGACCAAATACCTTCTCTGAAAATATAAGTTCAAATAGGAGTTGAACTTTGCAAAATATTCTTTAGTAAATAAAACTCCACATATAATTTCAAATTATCATTTAATTTTACCTTAAATTTAAATATCTATATTGACTTAAATGGTGTACTCTGTAATTTTGGATGATTCCCTCCTTTATATCTTCTTCCTCTCTTCAACAAATAAAATACATATGAATGCCTAACATGAGGTAGGGTATTCTCTGTGAAATAATGATGTTGGTATACTTGATTTTGACTTAGCAGAGGGATTGAGCCTCTGTGTTGGTGAATTCTCCCCAGATGGTGCGTGGGGAGAGGGTCAGGCATGTCTCTGTGCTCCTGAAGTTTTCTCTGTGAAACTGTCAACCTCCAATATCAGAAATAACTTCCTTCGTCAGAAGGGATTTTCAGACATTAAAAGTTTTCTATTAAAGTGCAAGTATTTTTAAAATCTATAAAATATAGGGCATTATAAATTTTCTTTAGTTACTACAAGCTGAATTTTAACTGAGAAGACTGGGGACTCCACGTATGTGTACATGCATGCATGCGTGCATGTTTATGTGCTACACACACACGTGTGTGTGTGTGTGTGTGTGTATGTAGGTCTACTGAGGATACAGAACATATTCTGGACATGAACGAGCAGTGGTGTATCAGAAGGGAAAAGAATATAAAGGACCAGCTTCACCTGCTTAATTTGTCCCCTGACCTGGTGTCATCTTATTTTCCACCATCCTTTGCTGATCTGTATACTAAATACCCAGGGTTCCTGGGTACCCCCAGGTACCTCTGTAAGTTTTACAAGCCTATCAATATCCCATGTACAGTGGATGGAACCTGGACTTTTTGCCCATCTAGTTTTCCCTTCCCTCAGAGTTTTCGTCTGAGTTATGTCATGGGGTAGGTACTGTTGTGAAAATTTGTGCTCACTTGTTAAATAGAAACTACTTATTTAACTGTTTAAACAAATAAACAGTATCTTAAGTCAGTTGCACGGCACCTCCAGTCTCCGCAAAGCAGAGTTACTTTGGGACAGGAAGTTCTTTTAGTTTCCCCTTAAATCAAAATACAAAGTTATTGAGCAATTCTAGGACCAACCCTATAGTTGCAAACTTGGGAAGAGATCACAGGATTCTGTAATCGTCTGCTTATCCCCTTACTGGGACAGCAAATAGCTCAATAGTTCTTATACTGAAGTTAAAAGGAAGAAGAATACCGGAACAAAGTCTGCATTTAAAGTCTGTGTCTTATTTTTATTTTCTCTTGGCACATAATAGCTAACCGCTAAATGTTCTCTTGATAAATATTAAAAACACACAAGATACTTCATATACTAGGGGTCATAAAATTTCAACTTTTCTTTTGGTGTAGGGGTTGATGATGAAAAGTTTGGAAACTTCTGATCCATGTTAATGTTCCTGCTTTGAGAACTGCAGGGCGCAGCTTTTAGATGGAAAAAGTTGCCAAGAGGACCAGAAGTAGAATAAAGACATTTATGTAATTCTTCCTTATAATTTCATTTATTGGTTTTCAGCATCTAACTTTGAAAAGTTGCCTGAGGCTGCCTAGGGTCTGCAATAAGGATCACAGCTGTGCTGTCCTACCCCCTCCCCACACGTGGGAACAGAGCCTCCCCAGCAGTGCTAATAGAGCCCCATGGCTTTCCGCCCACCTCGGTACTGCTCAAGGCAGTGGCTTTTTTCTACCAGCCTCACCCTTCTCCATTTGAATCTTTTTCTTCTTTCCAGTTTTATTGAGATGTAATTGACATATAACACTGTATAAGTTTAAGGTGTACAGCATCATAATTTGATACATGTATATATTGCAAAATGATTACCACAATAAGGTTAGTTAACACATCCATGACCTTACACAATTAATTACGTTTTGTGTGTGTGTGTGTGTGTGTGTGTGTGATGAGAACATGTAAGATCTACTATCTCAGAAACTTTTGAGTATGCAATAGAGTGTTGTTAACTATAGTCACCATGCTGTACATCAGACTCCCAGGATTTATTCATCTTATAACTGGAAGGTTATACCCTTTGACCAACAACTCCCCATTTCCTCCACTCCCCAGCCCTTGACGGCCACCATTCTACTCGGTTTCTGTGAGAGCAGCTTTTTTAGATTACACCGTAAAAGTGAGATTATGCAGCGTTTGTCTTTCTCTGACGTATTTCACTTAGCATAATGCCCTCAAGGTTCATCCAAGTTGTTGCAAATGGCAAGATTCCCTTATTTTTTAAGGCTGAATAACATTCAATTCTACATATGTGCCATATTTTCTTTATTCATTTGTCTGTCAATGGACACTATAGAAACAGAAACCCACTCAGTTCCTACAAGTGTCCAAGGTAACAATAGACAAAATATGGATGTTGGTGGGTGTAGATCCAGGCAGTAGGTTAGACTACATCCCACAGACAGGAAGGCCACTATTTTAGGAGGAGCTGCTTTGAATATGAATCAAATAATAATTGATTTATATGTCACCAGTTCAGAACTAACTCATCTGTTTTAGACACCTCACCATAGATATGAAATGAGAATGAGTGGAAAAGGAGGCTTCTGAAGGCAAACAGTCATAAAACCCATTATTCTTCTGTAGCAAGGAGACTATACAGTCTTACCTTTAGAACCTCAAATCAAACAAAGACATGTAGCAGCCTCAGTAGGATATAATCACAACAGAAAAAATACAAGCAGAAGGCAGAGGAAAAAGAAGTGCCATTTGGTATGGGAATAAATAGCTCTGTATGTCTCAAAAGCCTCCTATAAACATGTCTGGGTGTCAATATAGTGTAATAATTAATATCCATAAACCCTGAGTCTTAAGAAAAAAGAACTGTATCTTTTGCTTTCTTTTAGAAAGGGACAGAAAGGTAACTATATTTGCTTTAAGAAATACAGAGACTTAGTGCACTTAAATATTTGATCAAATAATTTTAAAAATGTTTCTTACAGTATACATCATTTTCTGATGAAACAGGGGTAAAATAAGGTTCTAGGGTGTGAGGCAGGCATGAGGCATTATACACATTTTCTTTTCTGTCCTTTTGTAGCTGAATATCCTTTTCCAGGCCTAAAGAAGTAGTAAAATTATGCATCTAAGATTGCATAAAAGGTTTCATAGACATATTTTACATATATGCCATTAGATTTCCACAGAGTTATTTCAGGCTGCTGACAGGCTGCTTGCTTGAGCTGAGACCCCTCTAAACAAAGCCCAGGAAGAAACTAACAACTGTGAAAGCCAACTTATTTATTCTGTGAGTAACTTGGCTGCAGAGCAGACTAATTACCCCTTTAACCACACTGTTTGAACTCATTGTACTTATCTGGGAATCACTATTCTGAAAGTAGAGAAGGGGACTAGGGGAGTTAAAAGAGGCAAAAGATGTAAATATGGTCTCTTTGCAGAATGTCAAAGGTCAGGCAACAGGCTTATTTCTGATGGTTTTAAAAAGAGAAGATGAGTTGTGGTTTAAAGGTCCACTTTGGAATTCAAGTTCTACCTCAGGTGTAGCCTGAATGCTAGTCTCCACCTTGAGTGAATCACTGAAGGATCATTTCTCAGCACATAGTCAGTGTTTTTAAAATTTTCATATTATTTTATCCCAGTGAATAATATTGATGAGGGATTTTGACACTATTAAATTCTGCCAAAGGACTTAATTTTGTAATGATACCAAACCTTGGAAAATAAAGGAAGTAGAGATTGGTGAATCCTTGACAAATGATTAGAGTTATAACTGATTGTTTCATAAGGAAAGATAGGGAATGGATCATTTAGGAACCTGAATGAATACTTGGAATCTCATCTATTTCTGTTAAAAATACAGGTTAGTTGAGCTCAAAAATTGTAGGTATAAAAATTGTGTTTTTTGGTAATAAAATTTGTTTTAACCCTTCTCTCAATTATGCATTTAAATGTTGACCAATTCACAAGTAACTGTTTACAGTCAATGGATTGGCAAGTGGCTTTGGGATCATTCATTTTATAGTCTGGGATTTCCAGTGTTATCTTTATTTTCTCATTTATACTCTATTTCATACATTTTATTAGCAGTAGTAGTAGAAATAGTAGTAGTAGTATCATTATTATTTAGTTAGAGTAGAATTGTTTCTATAACTTCTTACAGTCAGACATATACTAAGCAACACACATTTTGAAAGCACTGGTGTTGGAGTAAATTCGATGTTGATGAGACTAGTCACTGCCCTTAAAGGAGCTTGTCTTCTAGTTGGAAAGATGTGACATATACAATAATCTGAGGCATTAAGTAAATACATGGGTCTGAGGGCAGAAGATCCTGAAGGAAGCAAGCTGCAAAGAACTCATTTTGAATCCTGGCATTAATATTGGCAGATCTCCTCACACCTTTTTAGGACAGTTATAGACAAAGCAAGTAGGACTGGAGAATACACTACAATGGCCAAAATAAGATTTAATGTCATTTCAGCCTAGGGGATTCTTTCTAGGCTTTGAGTATATGATAATTTAAATGCCCCCTAAATAGTAAATTTACTTTAATGCTGACAATGTAGAAAAGATATTTTGCTGCAAAAGTATACACAGTAGTAACAAGTGGATTTTGGAAGAAACTAATATTTTGTCTTATACTGATACTACACTATTGCCCTAGACCTAGCAGCAGCCTTTACTCTTTGTTGTTTTCTTCTAAGACTAAAGAGCCTCTTTATTTTTTTCCACCAACAGATCTCAGAGCAATCTGAGTGCACTGGCCAGTTGGGACACAATTATCATTAGAATTCTTGGCTAGAGAAGAAAGCTCCTAATTTAAGAATGGCTTTTTGCCTTCTGAGAGCTCAGAAGAGCAAATTGCAAGCCATCTACATTTATAAAACATGTTTTAGTATGGAACATTTCAAACATCTACAGGAGTAAAAAGAAAGAAGTAGAAACTTTCCTCAATTGTTCTCATCAAATGTCCATTTCAGGCCAATAGATTTTCTCTGTCCCCTCTCTTACTACTACCACCATCATCCCCAGCAAGTTTAAAGCAAATCCCAGGTTTCTTTTTCTCAGTGAAAACGTCAGTATACATATTTCTAAAATGCAAGAACTGCCCTTTTTAAGCTCAACTATGTCATTATCACACATCCGCAAATAATAATAATTCCTTAATATCAACAAATAGCCAGTCAGTTCATGTTTCCTTGATTGTCCTATAAATGTATTTTTATTTTAATAACCATTATTTATTTGATTGCTGATCCAAACACAATTTCTTTTAAAGTATAGGTTTAAAAGAACTCAATTTGCTCATTTTTCTTGCAAGTATTTGTCATTGAATTCAAAGCATTCATCCAGTAGGGTTCCCAACTGTCTGGATTATGCTGATTGCATCCCCTTTATGCTTATATATTTATCATGCTCCTTTGGCCCATGTATTTACTGTCAGTTGGTAGATAGATCTAGAGCACTGACATAATTCAGGTGTGATTTTGTGTCAAGTTTACTTCATAGATAATATTGATGAATTCCAAAAGGAACTATAAAGTGTCTGTCTTACTGTGACGTTGCGGCCATTAATGATCAATGTCTAGATCCATTAATTTCTTAAGGGTACCAAATGGTGATATTCTACTAATTAGATTATTATTCATTTACTAGCTAGAAGATGATTTCATCAACTACTTGGTTGCCCTGAGTTACAGTTTAATTAGGAAAGGAAGAATAAATGTTTCTTTTATTTTATTTACCAGTTTTACAAAAAAAGAAAAAACAGGAGAGAGAAAGGTTGACTCCAAAGTAGCTTCCGAAGATGACTAATGAGGTATTTTCTTTCTTTGTTGTTGTTTTCAGTGAGGTTGTTATAAATATCGATGCGGAGATTGTCCCCTCTTAGGTTCACGGATCCTGTTCAGGTTGGCTCCTGAGTCCTTTCCACACAACCACAGTAGTCTTTGAAGTCTTCCCAGCTCTCTTGTATGACAAGGTGTAACAGGAACATCTTGTTCGTTTCTTATGCTGGATTTGAAATCAGCTATTTCTCCAAGGAGGCATTATCCACTGTGTTTATTCAAACTTGTGTTCCTTCTAGTTTAACCTTCTCTCGGGACATGATTTTTTTTAAACAAATTACTTACTGAATTTTTTCACCTTTTCAAATCTTGCTATTCTCCAATCACTTCATTTCTGAATTTTTCTAATTTCTTTTATGTTTTTCTTAAAACCAGTTTCTATTCCTTTTAAAATTTCTTTTACTTTTTCCGCAATATCAGGCAATAAATTTCATTTGTTCTGTGGACGTGTCTTTCTGTAATGTTTTCAGGATTTGCTGGAACTTTCTTTTCACCCTTCTTTTTTCTTTTTTTTTTTTTCTCACTGATTTTCTACAGGATGTGAGTGGAATACTCTTCTGTCACTCATTTTTAAATGAAATAAGTTTCCACTTTAGGAGGGAATCATAGATCAGAATATAATTTCTAGCTTCAGAACTCCAGGGCTCACTATCTTCTATTATTTTCACAACATAATTTTAAAAAATGACCTTAAAATTTCTAAAATCTTCCTCCTTGGCCCTCCTCTGCCCAGGGCTCCTCTTTCTTGTCCTTGTTGAGTATGGGGATTTGTTCTGGAATGGTGCTTTGGTTTGATAGGTGTCAAGGTTTCACAGACCCCAGAACACTTGGCATCCTCAGAACATTTCAAAGTTCTTGCACTCAGCTGCAAAGTGGAGCCTGCAACATTCACTCCCGGTTTCTGCCGCTGTTCTCAGTGAGTTTTTCAATCTCAGTGAGTTCGTGAACCATAGTAACCTTTGGCTCTCCTGAAAGAGAGAGAGAGTCCTTCCCTCGTTTTCCTCCCACACACCTTGGGATACACATATGTAGGTCTTTTTCCTGTTGTTGATTTGTTCCTACCTGGCTGTATGTTGCAGTTAATGTGGACACCTTGTTGTAGATGTTTTCTGTGGGTTTTTGATCTTGCTATCCTAGATGCTTTTCTTTCTTCTTTGTGGGGGTGGGGGCTTGTGTATTTAGGGGAGGGGTGGCATATTCAGGGATAAAAATCTTCTCTGTAGCCACCATCATTTCCCCAGAATCCTCTGCCATTAATATTTACAACAAAATCATAGGAATCATTATCCGGATCCTTAGGATAATCATTACATTGTATCTGTCTTTTTTCCAGGCTTCAAGCTGCCTGTGGCTCCCCACGTTAGTATACTGACATGACTGGGCAATGCCTAATTTGACAGGTTCTTTCTGTACTACCTTCCTCCTAATCATGACAGTCTTGTATGCTATACGTAGTCTTCTTTACTGATAGGGAATTTAGAAAATACAGGAAGCCATGGGTTTAATAGCTGAAAGTGGAATTAATATATTATTTTTCTCAGGTAAAATATCATAAGACTCCTTAGGCCAAAGTTGTAAAATGAAATCGCAAATTTCCTGGAATCACTTTGCAAACGTGAATGCCCACATAAAGTACACTAGGACTTGAATCCAAGGAATAACACATTTTTAGAACCTCCAGATTTATAAACTTAGTACAATTCTGCATTACTTCTTAAGGCAACTGAAGAAAATAATTTTGTGATCAAATAAATATTGATTTTATTAACATAGTTATTTTAAAAGTTTATAAAGCTTTTAAAAAATGCTAAGGCTCTATCCGCCTCATCAGTTGTTATTTCTTTTCTAGAATCTTGGATAAAGGAACAGTCGTTTGAGGGGAAACATGGTATAAAATGGGAAGAGAATCTAACAGTGAAGATAGTTATATCTCTTCCTGTGTGATGAACTACTCCTATGCTTGGTGGTTTAAAACAGCAGGCACTTTATCTCCTCAAATTTGTGAATCAGCAGAATGGGCTGGGATCCCCTGGGTGGATCTATCTTGCTTTCACCTGAGGTGACTACTGAGGCTGCCATCCTCTGGTTGCTGGACTGGGGCTGGTTGCTTTCACATGTCTGGCCATTGGTGCTGGCTGTGGCCTGGACCTATTCTCCACTAGGTTAGCCAGGCTTCCTAACATGTCAGGTTTCCATGAGGACAAGCCCTAAAGCACGAGTACTCTCCAAGCTTCAGCTCTTGATATGCCATTGGGCCAAAGCAAGTCATGTGACCAAACCCAGGTCAAGGTGGAACAAAACTACACAGGGTGAGAAAACGGGGGGGGGAGGGGCATTTGCACTGGGGGTCAGTAGTCTAACAAACTGTTGCAATAACTATATAAAGAAAAGCACCCCGGAGGACAACTGGTAAAAAATAAATGCGTGCGGGGTGGGGTGGGGGTTTGGCATGGGGGGGCAAAGGCAGTAAACAGGGGCTACCAAAATCTGAAGATTCTGGAATTTTTGGAAAATCCACTGGGATTAAAGGAGTTACACAACCATGTTCTGACACCAGAAGAAAGGTCCCAGTTGAACATCAGGGAAGTCTAGCGCTCTTCCTCCATCGCACCAATTTCCACATTTCTTTGACTCAGCATATTTGTAGAATGAATCATGACTTTCTATAAATTTTTAGTTCAGTTTTTCATAGAAATAGTGACCTCGCTTCTATCTGCTGTGCCACAAAAATGCCGTAGAAAAAAATTCCTTCTGTTAAATTGCTCACTAGGTGAAATTGTATGTGTAACCTAGTAACAAAGAGGTATTAAGAATCGCCACAGCCGAGCCGGCCCTCCGCACCACGCACCCTATAGCAGCCAGTGGGTGAGCCGGGAGTCGAGGAGGTCACCATGGGAAGGAGGGGCGCGGGCAACGTGTCAGCTTCCTTCCGTCTCCGTGGAGCCACCTCCGGCCTCTGGTACAGGGAGTCGTCTGCAGCAGCCGTCGGTGGCCAGCCTTGCAGCTCTGTGTTCTAGGTCAGTAGCTTCCAAGACTCCAGTTGGATTCACTGGAGTAGGCAACGTGGGGAATCCAATGGCAAAAGAGCTCTTGAAACATGGCTAGCCACTCACTATTGCTGATGTGTTCCCTGATGCATGCAAAGAGCTTCTAGATGCAAGTGAACCCGGTAGTGTCTTCTGCAGCGGATGTAGCCGAAAAAGGTGACAGAATTATTACAGTGCATCAATGTGCTAGAAGCTTATACTCTAGCAAATGGAATTCAAAAAAAAGTGAAGAAAGACTATTAATAGATTCCAGTACTGTTGATCCTATGGTTTTGAGAGAATTGGCCAAAGAAGTTGAGAAAATGGGAGCAGTTTTCTCGGATGCCCCTGTTTCTGGTGGTGTGGGAACGGCTCGGTCTGGCAACCACACATTTAGGATGGGAGGGGTTGAGCTGCTGTGGTGCATGGGCTCCCATGTGGTGCATCGTGGAGCTGTTGGGACTGGCCAGGCTTCGCAGATCTGCAAACACTTGCTGTTAGGTGTTAGTAGGATTGGAGCTGCTGAAGCTATGAATCTGGGACTCAGGTTAGGGCTTGACCCAAAACTCTTGGCTAAAATCCTAAATACGAGCTTAGGACGATGTTGGTCAAGTGACACTTACAATCCTGTACCTGGGGTGATGGATGGAGTTCACCTGCTGATTACTATCAGGGCGGATTTGGAGCAACACTCATGGCTAAGGATCTGGGATTAGCATGAGGCTCTGCTACCAGCACGAAGAGCCCAATCCTTCTGGGCAGTCAAGCCCATCAGATCTGCAGGGATGTTGTGCGTGAAGGGCTACTCAAAAAAAGACTTCTCATTCGTGGTCCAGTTTTTGCAAGAGGAGGAGACATTCTGAGTTTGCCCTCTGGCTGTGAACACTGAAACATTGAAACCAAACTGTGTCTTGGAGCCCCTTATGGCTCACTCCACAGGAAAATGGGCTTAATCAAAGGTCAACTGTCTGCTTTTGAGTGTCCAGGTCAGGGGTCCCCAACCCCTTGGCCTCGGATGGGTACCAGTCCGCAGCCTCTTAGGAACTGGGCTGCACAGCAGGAGGTGAGTCGCAAGCAAGCCAGCTATAAGCTTCATCTGCCGCTCCCTATGGCTCACATTACCGCCTGAACCCCACACACCCCGCCCCCCTCCCTGGAAAAATTTGCTTCCAGGAAACCGGTCCCTGGTTCCAAAAAGGTTAGGCACCTCTGGTCTAGGTCACAATAGATCCTGGGATTTTTCACCCATTTTAAACTGCTTATTCTTTTTATCTATTTAACAAACATATCATCTGTAATTTTTTTTTTCCTGCAAGCCACTGATGGTAACTGCTAACTAGCTAGCTGATTGGCCTTTTTCAAAAGTTTGATTCCTGAGCATCTTCAGCTAAAATGCTGCCTACTTCACTCAGGATATTATTTACTCCACTTTACAAATAAAACTAAAATTGTTTTCAACAGGATAAAATCTATCCTCGAGGAAAGAAAAGAAATTGGTGTGAGAAAAGGTATTAGAGAAAGGGGAAGTATAGTGAATTACTACCTGTGTGCCTCAGAAAATTTGTCCTGTTATCCCAGTGGTGATATTCTTGCATTGAGATTACTGGTTTATTTTCTAGGAGTTGTTAAAGCAAGAGAACTCCTTGCTGCATGTTATGTAATTTGGACTCTGTTACAATTATCTTGGTGTGCCCATCTTGTAACAACTTCCCATACTCAGCAAACTGTTTTTTTCATATTTTTGCTTCCTTGTACATTTTTACTGCATATTTTTTACTTCAAAAGAATGACATCTTTAGAACTGTTTCAGAGCCAGCGATGATATGTGCTTTAGATAATTATTACACTATGCTAAATATAACCATATTATTTTGAATTCAAATAAATTTCTATGCTGATAAAAAAAGAGAGGCACATTTCATCAATGTTTAAATAGTATCCTTCCTCCTCTAAAACTTAAAATAGGATTCAGTCTGATTCCTAAAGGGTTATTTTCTTCAACAACAAGAGCTGACTTAGGCCATTTCTTGGCAGTGGAATCTGAGCATAGAGGTCTCTGTCTGACTGCCCTTTGATTCTCACTCACAGTATCCTGGGTGAATGTAATGGATGGGCGTGCCCTTATGACTTAGCCCACTGCTACTGCTCCTGATGAGGGTTAATGGTGTGGGCCACTTTAAATCTTGCCCAGCAAAGTGCTGACATCTGGGGTTTCCTATCAAGTTTACCAGATATTCCACAGTAATTTCATAATTTACACAACATAAAAACACTGATCTTGAGCTTAGGAAAGCATTTCATTTAAACAGATACAGAACACTATACAAAATGGTTTAAAATTTGTGAGCAATTACATTAAATAAACTCTAATATAAATTAATCTAATACAAGTAAACTAATAGTTGCAAAGCTACTGGTCGCTTCAGAAGCGGTGGCTACGGATAACTTCAAAGTTGTTTCCTCAATGCATTAAGAGGCGAAACTATTTGCTGTCAACTTCTTCTTGGGGAAGCTTTTTCCCTTAGTTTGATGCTGATTTGCGTTATGAATGTATAGGAACCATTACTGGTTCTTCCTTTCCATATTCAGTGCACCGTTATACTTCTATCCTCTTAAGATCTGGATATCTGTTACTGCTACTGTTGGCTGGAGCCTGGCAGGAGGAAAGCTATCAAGAAAAAAGGTCAACAAGTGTTAAAGAGTTTTAGCGTACTACTGAGACTTTTAATCTACCATAATCATAAGAAATAATAATTAAAATTACAGCCTGGTCAGTGAGACCTTGAGTAAATTTTGGAAGCATCCATGTTTCATACAGTTTCAGGGGATGGATATTTCCTGTTATTAACTCTATAGCCTCTTCAACTGGAACAGAGAGACCTTTCTCTGTTGAAGCAGTTTTGTCTTTTTCCTGGGCATTTTTAGTTTTCTCTTATGAGAGACTTGTAAAGCTTACATACACAAACTTACACATACACGTATAAAGCAAAGAAGGGATAGAGTAGTCTTGAGAGGACACTGTTTTGTAGCAGGCACACAAGACAGAGATAATATTCCCTGATTGCATTTGCCTCCCTAGCCCCATCTCCTTTGTGGAAAGCATCAGCATTCTGACTGGTCTCTGCACCCCACTAACTGGACGGAACACTGCATTGGCATTCTTAGGGAGCACTGATGGTCGCTCCAGAAACTGTGGTTAGAGCTTGTGCAGCCAAAGTGCACAGGAAAGAAACAAATATACTTCATATAACATGCTTACTCTGTTTTGCTTAATTAGCACTTATTCCCTGTAAAAGGCTGATTTCTGCTTTGACAGGGAGTAATCGAACTCTGTATTCACCCAAACCATAAAATTAAAGTTAACATACCTCAACTTTTCATCCTACTGGAAGAAATGTATGAAATCTACAGTTATTTTTTAATTGCTGCTGTTTAGAATGCCTGAGGCCCATTTGATGAACTTGTTAAAGAGCAGTGTTAATGAGGGTATTTTTCGTTTCTTTCTTTTCCGACCACAGCATGAATTCTCAGCCCAAAGTGTGCCCTGTTACCCACAATAGAGATGGGGGAAAAGTGAGAGTCTGTCACCACAAAGCATGAGACAACTACAAATACTTCTCTCCCAGAGTTAACATTGATGACAGTCTTTGTGGAAAAGGACTTCCTCTTTTTGCAGGAATACAGTAGAAATGCAAGTCGTATTCTCCATAATTTCACTACTGGAAAAATAATTTCATAGTCCATATATATATATATATATTTTTTTTTTTGCGGTACGCGTGCCTGTCACTGCTGTAGCACTTCCCGTTGCAGAGCACAGGCTCCGCACGTGCAGGCTCAGCGGCCCTGGCTCACGGGCCCAGCCGCTCCGTGGCACGTGGAATCTTCCTGGACTGGGGCACGAACCCGTGTTCCCTGCATCGGCAGGCGGACTCTCAACCACTGCGCCACCAGGGAAGCCCCATAGTCCATATGTTTTATTGGTCTTCTTAAAAACATATACAGTGTTTACAATAAGGAGTAAAAGAGAAGATTTTCAATGCGATATTTTAAGGAGCATTTTGTAAAGGCGGGATCCAGTCCCAACTTTGGAAAATTAACACACACCTATGAGATCAAAGAGTCACCTGCAAAAAATTTTATTATGTTTTTCTTTCATACTAGTTTCCTAAAGGTGCATTGTTACTTCTTGGTAATGTAATAGAAATGACTATATGGTGGCCATTTGAGGAAGAAGTAGCTCTTACATAAGTGTCTAGTGACCTTATCTCTTTTGATACGATACCTCTTGGTTTCAGAGGCTTGCACAGATTTCCTCTAAATGAATAAACTTAGTAAGATTTTTCTAACTATCAATTAATCTAAAAGTAGATTTAGAAATCTACTTCTGAAGCAGTTTTGTTAAGTAATTATTGGTCAGTTCTCTTTCTGATTGGTACTTTTTTCTGCAAAACAAATCCCTGTACTTAGAACAATTAATATCACCATCCCTGGCTCCTTGATTATTACACAGTAATGTTTCTTGAGAAGAAAGCTTACCCTTTTGGGGGGGAAACTTCAGTCCATGAAGTAAAACTTCATTAAAAGTAGATCTGCTTCTAATGCCAGTGTGATGCAGATCAGTATCCCCTTTCTTTTGACTTTCCAGGCTGTGTGAAGAGAATGGTATGGTTTGGTTTAGGAAGGGTTGTAGCTTAAGAGGATTGCATTATGTTTCTGTGTCACTTTGGGGGGTTTTATTTCAATATTATATCCTGTTCTGTAAAAACACCATAGTCATTCTCTTACTTATTATTAAATAATTAAACGCTGCCCTTTGTTTACTTTCCCCTTCTGATCAGAAGACTCCTCTCCACTCTAGGCCTTGATCTGAGTTCCAATTCATCAGCTTGTAGTAGCTACACTTCTGGTTTCTGAAGTCAGACAGATATGGGTCCCATTTCTGTCTTCATCAGTTATAATTTATTCTCTGATATATGCATACCAGAGCTGGCAGTGACAAACATTTTGCTTCTCCTTATTTCTGTGCATTTTAATAGAGGATCACAATATTTTAAGTAGAGCTGGGATAGGGTGGAAAGAAAGAGCAGGAAAACATGCTTTTAGGAAGGTCTGAAATACAAATCACATGGAGTTAACTGCTTGAGAGAAAACCACCCCTACCTGAGTATTGTCAATAAAGTAGCACAGGGAGGCAAACGAATCAATTGTTTACTAAAAATATTTTTCCTTAGAAGAATAAAATTCACAAGAAAGCCTCATTGCAAATAAAATATATTTGTTTTCCTAAAGGAAGATATTTGAAAAGTCGTAGTAAATACCTGTTTTGACCTTCTGTGTCCCTAGTGTTGATCTCCACTAAGTTTTATGAACACTACATAGAGGAGGAGCCTGAGTCTCAAAGACCATAAGTAAGAGATGGATTCCAGAGCCTTTGCAAGGTCCATTATGCCCCATGACTTCCCATTGCTTGTGCTGTTCATCCAGATAGGTGCTTAGCATACCAGCATGAATACATCTCTTTCGAGAGGTTTTTAACAGACATTAGATACTAAACAAGTACAACACCTAACAAATAGAACAGAATGCTTTATTTAAAGCAGAAACAGAATAAATGCTCACCTAGTATCATTTAAATCCCCTTTAAATTATTTTTTGAATCAACATGTTTATATTTGAGGGTATTTTCTTATTTTTTCCTAGTTCCCTTTACTTGCACCTCCTTTCTTTTTCTCTTTTCCCAACTGAAATGTTTATGGTTTCAAAAGTAATTACTTCTTGAAGAAAGTTTTCGTGTATACTAAGTGCTACCTAATGGAAGCCATAAGCATAGAGTCTGCTAGCATTTAGAGTGGTATAATACATAGCCAGGTTGAATCAAGTGGGAGAGAAGGTTAATCGTTCTTTTAAACTGGCAGTGTTGCCGGAGGTGGATTAATATGCTTTTTGAATCTCTTACGTGCTGCAAGTCTCCTCGATCACAATCACTATGTTAATGGTTGAGGTTTTGAATTAGAGGTGTCTCCTGGGCTCAGCTGGGCTAAGTCCCTTCATCTCTCTGGCCATATTAGGTGATAGTTTTCTCATTTCAATACACGATCTATGTTAGAGGGAGTGTTGACTATACCAGACTTTTAACGTGGGCACCCAGAAAGTGGAAGAATCTCTCTATTGGTGATTAATCATAACTCTTTTCATTGTGAATACAGTCCTTCCCTTAGGTAAGGCAGGAACACCATGAAAAACAGAAAGTTCTCGGGTGTCTGTGGAAGCTGGAGTGCTCTCGACCTGTCAGCTCACTGGCAGAGCAGGCTTCGTCCGGACACTAGAGAACAAAATGTGAAATTGGCACCAGCCAGCCTCTCCATTGCACAGGATATCCCTATTTAAATTTGACAACCAGGATATTTTACAATTTGAAATTCTTGTCATCTGGTTTTCTTTAGTTTTTTCTTTGGGTTGAAAAGACTGAGAAGCTTGTTAAAAAATCTGGAATTCTGATGGTGAGGCTTAACCAGATCTATTGAGTCATCAATCAGCAAACATTGACCAACGCTTACCATTCCCCCAGTTACTATACTAAGGACCCAGACATGTCTCAGATAGTGGCCTTGCTCATTCACTGTATTTACAGTACTTTTTTCTAAATGTAACCAGAGCTCAGGTAAAGACAAGACATTGACTTGAGTCTGAAGTAAACAAAGCTGACTGGTCTGATCCCTTCAGTTTCCAGAATTATTTTGTTTCAGGTAGTAATTTTCCCAGACGAATAGAACAAAGTTCTATCGTCTATTTATTTAATATTTTATCACAATAGTCCTTGCCCCTTTGACCTCTAGTGAGGAAACTTGCATAAGAAACTGAAACTTAGGTTCTATGGGTAAGTGCAGATAATGATATGAATGAAATTGAAAATGAAAGCCAAAGGTAGAAAAGGCAGTTCTGAATAGATTAAGTAAGACAGAGGTATTTGAAAAATCAAGTAGAAAAGATACCATAAGGAATGGAGAGCTTCTGGAAGTTTTCTAATAGGTGAGGGGTTGGTACATCTTTTTTTGTTTTTTTTTCTTAATAACATGTCTGGCAGTTGTATGCCAGAGAAAGTTATAAGCATGAAGTCCAGTGAGAACACTGTTCCTGTAGGCCACTGACCGTGTTCTGAGTGTACATTCTATAGTACTAGAAATTAAGTTAGGAAACAAAGGGTAATCTGATGTCATTTTAAATGAAATTTCACAAATGATTAGAGCTAAAAGGTGTCTTTTTTCACTCAGCCAACACGTTGAGCACGTACTATGGGGCAAGCACTATGCTTATGGGTAAGAGATAAAAGAAAAAATAAAGGCCAGAGGAACTCAAAAGAGAGTGTGAGAGATGCATGAACAACTCATTACAATCGAATAGAGATAGGCTATTAAATAAATCATAAAAATATAAATTTGTAAAACAGAACTCGGAGTCAGTAACCCTTCTAGGGGATATTAAAGAGAATGCCAACAATGAGGGGGTCTTGGAATTAGGTTTTGAATGTCAGTAGGTATGTTCCACGTGGAGAGAAGGTCAGGGGCATACTAGGCAGAAGGAACATCCTGGACTTGAGAACCAACACAGTATATTTCAGTGATTGTAAAGGAGATTTTTGTTTGACTAGAGCGTAGGGTATAAGTTGCCAAATGGTAGAAAATAGAGTATAAAAGTTAGGCTGGAATGAAAGTATAAAGTGTAATAATTCTTATGATGAAAGATAGGTGTTTTCCACAAAATGGGTTACTTATAAATATTTTAAAAATAGAGACCCCGAGAGAGGAGCGCGCCCGAGGAGCAGCCCCCGGACTGGAGCCTCGGGAGCCCGGGGCAGGTGAGCGAGTCCCCACGGGGTAGGTGTTGCGTCTGCAGGCCTGCAGGCGGTTGTGGAGCCAGCGGCCCTTGGAGAGCGGGGCTTGGAGAACGGGGCTTGGCCCTCCCCGGGGCTTGGCTTTGCCCGCCCCAGGGCCCGCAGTAGAGCCACCGGGAGGGTTTGACCGCTTCCCGGAGGTGGAGGGGCCGGGCTGGAGGACAGGGCCTGCTGCTCCTGATGGGGCTCCCCTGGGACTTGTGAGCTCCGGGTGTCCTGGGGGAGCAGGGTCCCCAGGCTCGGCCGGGACGTGCCGCGTCCTCCCCTCCGTCCAACCCCGATCCTCCTCCTCCTCGCCTCCTGTCGCCGTCTCGGCATCTCGCGCGTGTGTCTCAAGGCGCGTCAGCACCTTGGTTGTCTAATGTAAGCGTCCGCTGCCCCCCTGGGTTGTGCCCTGTGGAGTTGCACAGTGTAATCGGTGCAGGATGAGTCTGCAGGGCTTCTGTCCTGCTGCCTCGGGTGAGGAAGGAAGCGATGGGGCCTGAGGAGGGAGATGACTTGTCCTAGATCCTCACCGGGTGTGCACGTGGGGTCGCTCACAGGACTCCAAACTCCTAGGGCAGGTGTTCTGTCCACTTAAAGTCAGTTTTAATAAAAGATGTTTTTGAGCGTCGCACTTAAGTTTGTAAAGTTTGTACAGATCATTGCAAGACTGAAAGGCACCTGAGTGTGTCCCTTTATTCTGGGTATCCTGTGGATGTTCTGATTTAAGTTGTTAACAGACTTGGAAGAGAGAAACTATAAGCGTTTTTTAATTTCATATTTAATGACGGAGGTTTATTTTAATAGGATTCAGTGTACACTCGCTACTGAAAAAAATGTATCCCCTCAGGTACCACAGTCACGTGGGAGTTACAGACCTGAGGGTGGTTGCTCCCTCCTTATTCTCACAGGCCCTTCTGAAGGTGAAAGGACGGTCTCCCACAGGTGTCTCCTGTGGAGCGTGGGGCGGGTGCTCGTGCACCCCGAGCCGCTTCAGTCATAGCTTCACTGCCTGCGTTTTCCTTCTCCAGGTCCGCCTCCACTGTCACAGTCCTGCACGTTGTTCTAAGAGCAGCGGAAAATGAATCAGCCTATGGTGAGTTTTGCTGTTTATGTGTTTACCTGCTGCTCTTCTTTTGTGATAACACCTTGGGAGGCGATTAGTTCAAAATTTAAAATGGGAAAGTAGGAGTAGGTAAAAGATGTGGTTAGACAAAGCGTAGAGGAGCAGGTCAGCACCAAGTGTTTCTGGCAAGTTCTACGTGTAGATCCCACGATCCTCTTAGAGCCACAGTACAAGCCTCGTGTTCTTGACATTTGTGGCAAAACACCATCCCTTGCTCGACTTACATGGTCCTGCCAAAGCACTTTTGTTCTCGGGCGTTAAAAGGTTTCCCTGAGGATCCCGCTGTAGGCCGCGAGCCTTCCTGAGCGACAGCCCCTATAACGTGTTGACATTGATGCCTTCCTTGTGCTTCCTGTAAGCCGAGAGCGTGCTGTCCAGGGAGCACTCAGTGCATATAACTTGTCTGTTCAGTAGAACACCGTTGTCACATAGGTACATTGTTTTCAGTGCTCAGTCGAGGGATGCAATGAGGATCATCTGGAAGAACAGCCTTGTCACCCTTCCAGTAAATTTCGCTCTTTGTCTCTTACAATCTCAGAGGTTCGCGTTACACACCATGCAGTGAGGTCTCTGGCAAAGATTCTTGTTTCCCAGCTGAATTGTATCGTGCAGCCTGCGGTCTTGGTTCTGCCCCTCCACGGAACCTGATCCGGTTGAGGTGACCTGGCATCCAGCATACAAACCAGTGGAGATTTGCCAGTCATCACCTCAGACCACTGTCGCCTTCCCATCTGCAGAGTCTGCTATGTGGGTTTCTGTGACAGATCTCTCCTTGCTGTCTTCCTGACTGATTCTTTCTTCCGCCCTCTTTGTGTGTTGTCTTTTCTCCCTTGGTTCATGACTCTTCAACCCGTCTGATCTCACCCTCTGGTGCTTTTCACCTCCAACTCTGTCAGTTCTCCCACCTGGACCAGATAGATGCCTCTGTCCAGCCACTTGCCAGCATCTCTATGGAGTTTGTCCAAAGGGCACCTCAGATTACTAGATCCAGTAGATCCAGAAATGATTATTTACAGCTCCCCTGCCCCTTGCCTTGTCCTGTTGTCCCTGGCGGCTCATCGTTGCATCATCCAGCCTGTCACCTGCCCAGAAAAATGAGTTCATTCTAAAGTCCTTCTCCATCCTCTGTTACCACATTGTAGTATGAGGCTTGTTAATGTCGTCTTCTAAATGGTTTTTATTCGTTCTCCTTCATCCCATACTTGCTACCATTAAAACAGCTTATCTGTTCATTTCTGTAGTTACAGAAACTTTTTTTCTGTGCCGCTCTTTCCTCCAGCAGCTCAAGTGTATTCTCCACGCTGAGTATTTCTCCTAAAATATTAATCACAGCATTTTGTCTGCATGTGGGAAGCACTTTAGAGGTTCCCTGGGTGACTGGACAAACGAGGTTGCCGTTCCGCGGAGCCATTAACCATCGAGCCCAGCACTGGGGGGAGGTCGTACCTCGCCGATGATGCGTTTGGATGGATCTGTGGGGTAAAATCCTGATCAGAGAGGCTTAGGAGTGAGGAGTGGGAGAACTGGGTTTGTTCTGTTCCACACTTTTTCCAGACGTTTTGCTGTGACGGGGAAAAGAAAAACTGGACAGTAGCTGGGGTAGGAGCTGAGGTCCGGGGAGGATGTTGTGTTATGTTGTGTTGTATTGTGATGGGAGAAATAACAGTGGGAATAATCCAGTAGATGCGTGTGGGGGAGGGGAGAGCTGCTGGCCAGGGTCCTGGAGTGGGGAGGGGATGGCAGAGCTGGGTTGCAGGTGGGGAATCCCTCCGATGGCTTCTCTATTCTCAGGGAAGCAGCTCCTCAGCTGAGGGTGAGGGTGAGGTTGGGGGTTTGAGGGGAGAGCAGAGCTCTGGGGCCCAGCTCCATCGTGACCATCAGCACACACAGTCCAGCCAGCTGGGAAGACTGTACTTGCCTTCCCTGCCTGAAAAGCCATCTCCTTTCTTAAATGTGGGAGTAATTACTCTTTGGGGAGCCTATGTAATTACGTGGGTGCTTCTCAGCTCAAAGCGAATTGAGTGCCAGTTCTGGCCACGGACATTTTCTGCTCTGCTGATGGAAGGGTCCCCAGAGGAAGTGTCCTGCTTGCCTGGCTCTTGGCCTCGAGGACCCTTCACACCATCTAGTGTTGTGTCTTTTATCTTAGACGTAAACATCAAATGTCTTCAGGTTGTGCATGTGATCTTAAGAAGCAATTCCCTGCTTCCAGGAGCTTCTGTTCTCCTTGGGAAAGGCACTTCACAGACGTAATTACAGGAGAGGACGGGAATCCTGCCCGTCGATACGTAGGGAACTCCAGAGTGCTGAGAAAGCAGAGCCCGCTTTTATTTATTTATTTATTCATTCATTTAAATTTTTTATTTGTTTACTATTTAACTTACTCAGTTTTGGCTGCGTTGGGTCTCTGTTGCTGCGCGCAGGCTTTGTTCTCTACTTGCGGCGAGCGGGGTCTACTCTTTGTGGCGGTGCGTGGGCTTCTCATTGCGGTGGCTTCTCTTATTGAGGAGCATGGCCTCTAGGCATGTGGGCTTCAGTAGTTGCGGGTCGCGGGCTCAGTAGTTGTGGCGCACGAGCTTAGTTGCTCCGCAGCACGTGGGATCTTCCCGGACCAGGGTTCCAACCCGTGTGCCCCCCATTGGCAGGTGGATTCTTAACCAGTGTGCCACCAGGGACGTCCGAGAGCCTGGTTTTAAATGCATTGTCAGAGCACGTGGCTCAGTGACTTGGGGAAGGGGGATGGCCCTGAAGTGACCAGGACTTGGGTAGCTGCAGAGGTTGGCGAGGCTCTCAGAGCAGTGTGAGGTGGACTGGATGAGGCTCCTGAGGTGCTGGTAAGGACCTCCTTCCTTAGGACGTGGGCCTCCCGTCAGGAAGAGAGGGATGTGAAGGCAGGCAGACCCTGAGGTTGACTGAAGAGCCTCCCCTCTGTGCTGGTTTTGGTTTCTTCCTGTGGAGAAACTGAAACCTTGTAATTGGGACAGTGAGTCATCTGATCAAAAGATGTCATGTGTAGAGACTGTGGACGGCATGAAACGCGGGGTGGGGTGCAGTGGGTCAAGTCAGGGGGACTCTGGGCTCCAGCGTGATGCCCGACAGGAAGGGGCGAGGCCGCGGCGTGTTCCCGCTCATCCTAGGCCCCGGTAAGCAGTATGGACGTTCCCTTGGGGTTTTCTGAATCGTGAATGAGGTTGAGAGTATTTTCACGTGCTTAGAAGCTGTTTCTTCTTTTTAATTGGTAGACAGTGTTTAGAGCAGTTTTAGGGTTCCAGGAGAATCGAGCAGACAGCAGTTTCCTACACCCGTCCCTCTGGGTTCCCTCCCTTGGTAACATGTCTCGCCTGTGTGGCGCGTCATCTCAGTGATGGATCGGCATTGACACCTAATTCTCCCCTGGAGTCTGTAGTTTATATTAAGGCTCACTCTCTGTGTCCTACTGTTCAGGTTTGGACAGGTGTGATGACCTGCAGCCACCACTGCAGTGCCACCCAGAACCATTTCACTGCCCGAAACATCCCTGGGGGCCACCTGTTCATCCTACCAGTGCCCCAAGCCCCTGACAGCTGCTAGTCTTGTTATTGTCTGTGTTTTTTGCCCTTTCCAGAATGTCACGTAGTTGGAGTCCTTCATTCTGTGGTCTTTTCAGACTGGTGTATTTCTGTTTTAATATGAAGGGCCTGTTCATGTCCACTGCTCGTCTTCCTGCTCCAATACTGTCTTGTTTTGTTTTGTTTTGTTCTGTTTTGTTTTCCTTGTCTTATTGGCTTTCAGAGTCGTCTTAAATGTTTCTAAATTTTTCCAGTTGGGGTCATGTTAGTTAACATTGTTTTCCAAGGTTTATTGTCATTTTCCTGTATTTTCCAGCATTGCTATATAATTCATTACTTTTTTTTACTTTGAGAGGTTGAATACCATGCATTTCAATAGTTTCTCAAAATCAGCATGTTTGTGTGGATAAGATTCCTAGTTGAAGAGCACCCTCCTTGGTCAGTACTGGGGTGCATCTTCTTTGCGGGGGGAGGCGGGGGAGGGGGGAGGAATGCATCAGTCTTGTGGTTCCCTTTCTGTTGGGTCTCAGTTCCCCTTTCTGGTTCTGGGCACTGCATCAGCCACTCTCCTGGGATAGGCCAGGCAGGTGGGGTCCTCACTTCCTGGCTCCAGAAGTTGTGTGTGTCTGAGAACACCTTTGTTTTTCCCTGAGGAGCAAGAGGACTCTTTTGGTTGGGGAGCGGCATCCTAGGACTGCGGCCCTTGGGCCCCCACTGTTCTGTGTCATTTGGGCCCCAGCCATGTGTGGGAGATCTCTGACACAGGGATGCAGGTGTTAAAGTCCTCTTGGGGTTGTGTCATTTACAATCCTCTGAGGAATACTCCTTTTCTTTAATGAAATTCCAGTGCTTAAGCTTTCTAGCCACTCATGAAAGGAATCTCAGAAAGGAAAGGAGACCGGTCCTCTCTGCCCCCAAGCAGGGGAGTGAGCTGACACTGTTAACCTAACACTGAGAAAGTGGCTTGTGGGGAATGTGTAACCAGTTCTGAGTTCTGTGATTACAAGGCTGTCTGTGGAATCTTACTGTACCAAGGGGTCTTTTAAGACACATACATCATGGGTTGTTCCCTTGTGTTTTGAAATTAACCTAAAACCCCTAAATATTTGCAGTTCTGATTGCTTTCTTAATTTGTTATCCAGGTTTCCCGAAATCCATTTTCTTAAAGTTTAAAGTGCAAGAAGAGTGCAATTTTCTCATCTTCCCTTTACAGAAAAGTGAATGTGGTCAAGCCGCTTAACCCATCACCAAATAGAAAATCATCTGGAACGTTCACATTAATGCTCTTTTCAAGCAGGAACAGTGCGTATATTTTTATGCCCATTACCAGTGAAAACTATAATGTTTTCTTATTGTGCTGTTTTTTTCGCATCAGGCAAAATGACAAGCAATTAGAAAAGCCCCACAAATCACACATTTTGTGAAATTACAAGTGCAAAAACGGAAAGTAGAATAAGGTGCGCGTGATTCTACTTAGGCATTAAAATTAGAGTAGTTCATGGTCTGATCCCTCACTCTCTTGCATTTGGTAGTAACTTTCAGTGTGTGAACGACTGGGCCCCCAGTCTTCATCCGGGCAGCCACAGGTGTGACCGGTGACACCTGAATGGAATATGCGCAGAGCTTCTGGAAGACTTGCTGTCGATTTCTGAGACAGGCTTTACGAGGCTGAGCGGAGGCAGTTCTGCACAGACGCTCGTCTGCCTTGGGCGGCAACCAACTCTTTCCCCCGGCCCCCCTCAACCCCCCACCTCGTGTGTCCTGTCAGCAGCTGGGCACCCTCAGCCTTTCCAGGCCAGCAAAGCCTGGGTCCCGGACATCTCTGCATCTGGAGATGGGGGTCAGGTGACCTGGCATCTCAGGGGACCTTGCTAACAGGACCCATCCTGCCTCTTCGATTGTTCCACATAAAGAACTTTGATTTGCAGTCAATGTCAGGAGTTTGTTGCCATCTGAAACGGCCTCTGAGCTTGGCATGGTCTTTTCCTTAACCTCCTCCACACCATTTCTTACTTACACTGTGGCACGTGGGGTCTCAGTGTCCTGACCAGGGATTGAACCCAGGTACCCTGCATTGTAAGGCAGATTCTTTAACCCTGGACCACCAGGGAAGTCCCTACCCTTACGTTTTAACAGTTTTGGAGGTCTTCACAGAGATCTTGGATGGATTCACCTAACATCACCAGGTAAACTTCGTTTCAAAAGTAGTGCACCTCATTCCTCAAAACTTTTAAAGTAGAACTATTATAAGATCCAGAAATTCCACTTCTGTGTATTTTTTCGGAAGAAAACAAAAACAGTAGTTCAAAAAGACACATGCACCCCTATGTTCATTGAGCATTATTTATAATAGCCAGTGTATAGAAGCAACCTAAGTGTCCATCCATAGATGAATGGATAAAGATGTGTCATATATACATATATATTTATATGTGTACGTATATATATATATATGTATATGTATATATATATATGTATATATATATATATGTATGTATATATATATATATATGTATATATATATATAGCTATACACACACACACAATGGACTATTAGCCAGAAAAAAAGAAAAGAAGAAGAAGAATGAGGGGCTTCCCTGTGGATGCAGTGGTTAAGAATCCGCCTGCCAGTGCAGGGGAAATGGGTTCAAGCCCTGGTCCGGGAAGATCCCACATGCCACGGAGCAGCTAAGCCTGTGTGCCACAACTATTGAGCCATGCTCTAGAGCCTGTGAGCCACAACTACTGAACCCACGTACCACAGCTGCTGAACCCCGCTCACCTAGAGCCCATGCTCTGCAACAAGCGAAGCCACCGCAATTAGAAGCCCACGCACTGCAAGGAAGAGAAATCCCCGCTCGCCGCAACTAGAAAAGAGGCTGCGTGCAGCAACAAAAACCCAATGCAGCCAAAAGTAAAATAAATAAATTTTAAAAAATTTTAAAAAAATGAAATCTTGCCATTTTGTGGCAACGTGGATGGAGCTAGAGTGTATTATGCTAAGTGCAATATGTCAGACAGAGAAAGACAAATACCGTATGATCTCATTTGTATGTGGACTCTAAAAAACAAAACAAATGAACTAATGTCACTAGACAGAAACAGACTCATAGATACAGAGAACAAACAGGTGGTTGCCAGAAGAGGGTAGGTGGATGAGTGAAATAGGTGAGGGAGATTAAGAGGAACACATAAGCAGTTAGAAAATAAATGAGTCATGGGAATGAACTATACAGCATGTGCAATACAGTCAATAGCATTATAACTTTGTACAGTGACGGATGGTAACTAGACCATAACTAGAGTTAATCTTGGTGATCATTTTCTAATGTACAGAATTATTGATATTATGCACCTGGAACTAACATAGTGTTGTAGGTCAGTTACACTTGAATTAAACTTTTTTAATTCAAACGAAAAGAATAGTGTGCCTCGTTAACTAGAGATGCTTAGTCATACAGCAGTTCTCTAGAACATATTCATCCTGTGTAACTGTAGCTTTATACCCGTTGAACAACTCCCCATTCTCTCCTCCCCCACCCCTGACAATTTATGGGTGACTCTTTTAGATATCTCACCTCATATAAGTGGAAACACACAGTTTTGTCCTTCTGTGACTGACTTATTTCACCTATCATAATGTGTTCTATTTATATCCCCGTTGTCACAACTGGTAGGATTTCCTTCTAATAAGTCTGAATAATATCCTATGTATATACCCCATTTTCTTTATCCATTTCTCTGTGGATGAAAATTTGCATTTTTTTCCTATCTTGGCTCTGGTGAATAATGCTGTAATGACTATAGAGGTGCATGTATCTCTTCTAGATATTGATTTCCTTTTCTTTGAATATACAGGCTATATTATATTGTATTATATTCTATTACATTATATTCTATTATAATTATTGTGCCTCCCGGATCTTGTGTTTTTCACAAATTGAAGGTTTGTGGCAACTCTTTGTTGAGCAAGTCTGTTGGCACCGTATTTCCAACAGCAGTTGCTCACTTCTTGTCTTTGTGTCATATTTTAGTAATTCTCACACTATTTCAAACCCTCCATCAGCAAAAAGGTTACTACTCGCTGAAGGCTCAGATGATGGTTAGCATTTTTTAGCAGTAAAGTATTTTTAATTTTCTTTTTGTTTCGGCTGTGCTGCACACCACATCACGTGGGATCTCAGTTCCCCGACCAGGGATCAAACCTGCACCCCCTGTAGGAAGGCGGATTCTTAACCACTGGACCACCAGGGAAGTCCCTAAAGTATTTTTTTTAACATCTTTATTGGAGTATAATTGCTTTACAGTGTTGTGTTACTTTCTGCTGTATAACAAAGTAAATCAGTTGTATGTATACCTGTATCCCCATATCCCCTCCATCTTGCATCTCCCTCCCACCCTCCCTTTCCCACCCCTCTAGGTGGACACAAAGCACTGAGCTGATCTCCCTGTGCTATGCGGCTGCTTCCCACTAGCTATCGGTTTTACATTTGGTAGTGTATATGTGTCCATGCCACTGTCTCGCTTTGTCCCAGCTTACCCTTCCCCCTCCCCGTGTCCTCAAGTGAATTCTCTATGTCTGCGTCTTTATTCCTGTCCTGCCACTAGGTTCATCAGAACCACTTTTTTTCCTTTGGATTCCATAAATATGTGTTAGCATACGGTATTTGTTTATCTCTTTCTGAGTTACTTCACTCTGTTTCACAGACTCTAGGTCCATCCACCTCACTACAAATAGTTCAATTTCGTTTGTTTTTATGGCGCAGTCAAATTCCATGGTATATATGTGCCCCATCTTCTTTATCCATTCATCTGTCAGTGGACGCTTAAGTTGCTTCCATGTCCTGGCTACTGTAAATAGTGCTGCAGTGAACACTGTGGTACGTGTCTCTTTTTGAATTATGGACTTCTCAGCGTATATGCCCAGGAGTGGCATTGCTGGATCATATGGTAGTTCTATTGTTAGTTGGGGGTTTTTTTGTATAAATTTATGTATTTTTATCTATTCATTATTTTTGGCTGTGTTGGGTCTTTGTTGCTGTACGCGGGCTTTCTCTAATTGCAGCGAGCAGGTGCTTCAGTGTTGTGGTGCACGGGCTTCTCATTGCGGTGGCTTCTCTTGTTGTGGAGCGCGGGCTCTAGGCATGCGGGCTTCAGTAGTTGTGGCATGCGGGCTCAGTGGGTGTGTCTCGCGGGCTCTAGAGTGCAGACTCAGTAGTTGTGGCACACGGGCTTAGTTGCCCTGCGGCATGTGGGATCTTCCTGGACCAGGGCTCGAACCCATGTCCCATGCATTGGGAGGAGGACTGTTAAACAGTGCACCACCAGGGAAGCCCTATTTTCAGTTTTTTAAGGAACCTCCATACTGTTCTCCGTAGTGGCTGTATCAATGTACATTCCCACCAACAGCGCAGGGGGAGGGTTCCCTTTTCTCCACACCCTCTCCAGCATTTATTGTTTGTAGATTTTTTGGTGATGGCCATGCTGAGTGGTGTGAGCTGACCTCACCGTAGTTGTGATTTGCCTTTCTCTAATGGTTAGTGTCGTTGAGCATCCTTTCATGTGTTTGTTGGCAATCTTATATCTTCTTTGGATAAATGTTCATTTAGGTCTTGTGTCCACTTTTGGATTGAGTTGTTTGTTTTTTTGATATTGAGCTGCGTGAGCCGCTTGTATATTTTGGAGATTAATCCTTTGTCAGTTGCTTCATTTACAACTATTTTCTCCCACTCTGAGAGTTGTTTTTTTGTCTTGTTTATGGTTTCCTTTCCTGTGGAAAAGCTTTTAAGTTTGAATAGGTCCCATTTGTTTATTTTTGTTTTTATTTCCATTTCTCTAAGAGGTGGGTCAAAAAGGATCTTGCTGTGATTTATGTCATAGAGTGTTCTGCCTGTGTTTTCCTCTATGAGTTAGACAGTGTCTGGCCTTACCTTTAGGTCTTCAATCCATTTTGAGTTTATTTTTGTGTTATGGTGTTAGGTAGTGTTCTCATTTCATTCTTTTACAGGTAGCTGTCCAGTTTTCCCAGCGCCACTTATTGAAGAGGCTGTCTTTTCTCCATTGTATATTCTTGCCTTCTTCATCAAAGATAAGGTGACCATATGTGCGTGGGCTTATCTCTGGGCTTTCTATCCTGTTCCATTTATCTATATTTCTCTTCCCCAAAGTATATTTCAATAAAGGTATGTACATTGTTTGTTTAGACACAAGGCTGTCGCACACTTAACAGACTACAGTATAGTGTAAACAGAAGCTTTTCATGCACGGGTACACCAGAAATCTCATGTGACTCGCTTTATGGCGGTATTGGCTTCATTGCAGTGTTCTGGAACTGAAGCTGCAGTGTCTCTGAGCTGGGCCTGTATCCCCAGAAGTGGGATTGCTGGATCATATGGAAATTTTATTTAAAAGATTTTGAGAAAACTCCATACTGTTTTCCACAGTGCCTGCAAAATGTTACATTCCTGCGTACAATATGCAAGGGTTACAATTTCTCTACCACCTTGACAACTCTTTAAAAAAAATAAAAAATTGTAGGCATTCTAACAGATGTGAGGTAGTATCTCATGATGATTTTGATTTGCATTTCCCAGATGATTAGTGATGTTGAGCACCTTTTCATGTACCTGGTGCTGTGTTACGTCTTTCTAGCACACATACACACACAGGGATAAAAGGGATCTTTTGGAAGTGATGAGTATATTACCGTGATGGTGGTGATGGTATCACAGGTGTGTGCATATGTCCAAACTCATCAAGTTATATACATTAAACATGGGCTAGATTTTGTATATCAGTTCTATGTAAATAAAGCTGTAAAAGCCCAGCAACAAGTGGTGTATTTCATGAGCCAGTGAAGCCCAGGTACATCTTGTCTCCTCTCTCAGGGGTGAACCCAAGCAGCCTTTGAACTTGGCTCACTTTCTGTTTCTTTAGTTTCCCCTTCTATTACTTTTGTGTTTCTCCTTTGTTTTCAGATTACAGCTAAGTGGTTCCCCATTTGTCGCAGCAGTGATTCTGAGTTTGGCTCTGTCGTTTGAAGACTTGATGGTCTCTAAAGGGATTAAGTTTCTACAGAACTAATCTCAGTTAGGTGAGAGGTAACAGAGGATCTAGTTTGTTAGTCTTTTCTTAGTCCTTTCTGTTTGTCTATTTGTCTACTTTGACAAGCTCAAATCAATTAAGAATCTCTTGCCCAATGGGATGAGAACAGCTCTTTAATATCTAGACTGGTGAGTGTTTATTCCTGACCCAAGTCTAAGACTTAAAACTGCAGGTAAAAGTTCCATTTCTCTGTATGTCTGTGTGTCTGTAATCCAAAAAGGTCTTTACCTCTGACAGTGTGAGTATGTAATGTTTTCCTACTTCTGGATCTATTAAAGTAGATCGTAGAGTCTGTTAAATTAAAGGGTTTCTGTCCTGATTGGCTTACAAAGATACAAATGTGCTTATAAAAATTATATATCCCTAAAATTCTCAGAGTGAAAGGAACTAGAACTTCTAATACTTTAAATGTGCTAGAAAAGTATTCTTATTGAAATCAAGTCAGGGAATTCCCCAGTGGTCCAGTGGTTAGGACTCGGTGCTTTCACTGCCAGGGTCCAGGTTCAGTCCCTGGTCAGGAACCTAAGATCCAGCAAGCCCCTCGGTGCAGCCAAAAAAAAAAAAATCAACTCAGAAATTTAAAGACTTCAAGTTTACACAATTTAGGTAAATCTTTGACACATGAAGCTAGTTTAATATTTTTGGTTTAATAAAAAGTTATTCGTATCTTATTTATCAGTATTAGGCATACATTTAAAACAATTCTACTTGGGTGTGTTCTTCCTAAATTTATATAGGTGTGCCCATCAAATAAGCTCATATTACTTCTACTTAATGTTTAAGGTTATGAAAAATGTAAGTTTGTGTTTAACCACATTTAGTTTTTATTCTGACAAACTTTGAACAGTAACTATGTTTTCTACTGTGTTAGCTTGTCGATAAATTCCAAGATCTTCTGTTTACATAAACCCTTGAACTGATACTAAATTGTGTTACTTACTGGATAATCATTGGATACCGAGGTCATTTCTAAGCAAGACAGAAACCTGAGGCATTGATTACTAAGCATAATCTCAAGTTATATGCTCTTGCTGCATATGTTTACTTGTTACCTAGAGGCTCTGTCTGTGGGTGTGTTAATGAATGTGTTAGTCTCTGCCACTTGAATAAGTTGTGTAAGGGATGTTTGTGGCTGTGTAAAGTTGTGTTATGTGTGTTCATGAGCTCTGCTAGCCTGAAATGCTGATGTGTCATGGGCAGTTGTCAATCATTCACTCCTAGTTTTCTTTGTGAAATGGAAGTAACTTTGGTTCAAAGTTAGTATTAATATACTATGAATGAGACTTGACCCATAGTGATGTTATCGGCTGGAACAGAACTCAGGTTCAGCTGCTCATCACTCAGAAGTCAGTGTTCCAGAGACAAGGGTTGGTGGAAGAAGAAAGATGCTTTATTCAGGAAGCTGGCAACCTGGGAAGATGGTGGGCTAGTGTCCCCAATACCATCTCCCAGTTGCCAATGAGAGGGAAAAGGGGTTGATAGGGAAAAGACGGGAAGTCTCTGGGCTGTGCCGGTGGGGGCTACATGCAGAGTAGCACAGTCAGCTCTGACCATCATGTTGAAATTGGTCATGCAGTGGTGTGGTCAGTGTCATGTTGATTGTTTCAGGCACAGTTAACCTTCAATTCCAGTGTTGGTTTGTTCCCATTTCCTTGAGGCCAGTTCCTGGAATTGTGTAAGCCATTGGTTCAGGTCTGCTCAAGATGGAGCAGCTTGTGTCATAGCTCCAGTCTGGTCATCATACAGTTAGCTTTCTCCTCTTGTAGTGGTTTTAGTATCTGCAAAACAAGTTAGGAGTGTGTGTCTGACACTGTTACTTATGTCCTTCTGGAGGAACTAAAGATTCTGTGACTGCTGTTGTCCTAATCAGTAACTGCTTGAACCTGTTCTTTAGTGACTCAGGGGAGGCCTGGGAGACTGCAGCTATTTTACAAACAAGAGGCAGGGGACATGGAAGGGCCCTGCATGGTCCTGCTTGGTTCCAGCAACCGAGAGGTACAACTTTGTATGCAAGATAATGCGATGTAGTTTTGTTTATTGACAGGAACAAAAATAGTTTGGTCCTAAAGTAAAATGACTGATTGTTCCAGCACCAGAAAGAGGATAGTGAAGGACACAACCTGAATGAGTATAGAAAGTTGTAGGAGACGGGTAGAAAGGGAATTTTATTTGTCTGAGCCGAAGGCAGCTCAGTTTTGATGTTTATTCCAGAGATTTTCAAAAAAGAGCTTATGGTTCTCTTAGTATGAAGTATTATATTGATGCAAAGCTGGAGTTTGGTTTTCTCTCTGTACAAATGATAAATTTTTGTCATGGAGTATTGGTCTCTTTAATAAGTGGTTGGAAAAGTTGTTCTCTAAATCTGCCTAAACAGCAGATTCTGTATCTCACTGGAAGAGGTTTCTGCACCTAGTTCTGAATTCATCCAGCCTTATTATTTTTTTGAAAATAAATGCACAGGGACTTCCCTGGTGGCTCCTTGGTTAAGAATCCGCCCGCCAGTGCAGGGCACACTGGTTCAAGCCCTGGTCCGGGAAGATCCCACGTGCTTTTAGAAACTAGAGCACGGAAAGACTAAGGTCATGTGAAATTTGAAACGCTAAATATTGTCATAGTGTTAAGCAGTTTGAAGATTGTTGGAAGAAATTATTTGTCATTCATTCAAGCAATAAACATTTGATGAATACTTGCAAAACATAAAAAACCTCTAGAGCCCGTGAGCCACAACTACTGGAATCGACGTGCCTAGATCCCATGCTCCGGAACAAGAGAAGCCACCGCATGGAGATGCCGACGCACCACAATGAAGAGTCGCCCCCGCTCACTGCAACTAGAGAAAGCCCACGTGCAACAACGAAGACCCAACGCAGACAAAAATAAATAAATATATAAATAAATGTATTGGGGGAAAAAAAGAAAGAAAATAAATGCTCAACAAAATTTCTGCATTTCTGAGAAAGTTAAGCTTCCTTAAAACTGTGTTCCTTTTCGTCTGGTGTTTTTTTTTTTAAGTCTACTGTCAGGAACTCCCTGGCATTTCAGCGGTTAGGATTCTGCGCTTCCACTGCTAGAGGCCTGTTTTCGATCCCTGATCAGGGAACTAAGATCCTGCAAGCTGCGTGGCGAGGCCGAAAAAACAGCCAAGACAAAATAATCATCTCTTGGCTGTTAAACAAAGTCAAGGACCTTTAGTTCCTCCTCAAGGGCTATCGGGTAATGTTCTGAGCCACGTCCTTGGAGCTGTTTGGCAGAGACTGAAACCCCCAGCAGGTGGAAGAAGTTAACTGCATGTTGCCCACAAGCACGTAGACCCCAGACCAGTTGGAACCAGAAGGCTGATGATGTTGAATCCCCGTTACCTCACCACTGACCAATCAGAAGAATGACCGTGAGCTGATCACGCACCCTGTAACCCTCTCTTCAACATGTAGCCCCTTTCTCTTTTCCCTGTATAGTCCTCAAGCAAAACCTCAGGAGGGGAGAGTTGGTTCTTCGGGACACGAGTCCACCTCTCTTCTGGACTGCCGGCTTCCTCAATAAAGCTATCTTTCCTTTTACCCAAGAGTTGTCTCTCAGTATTGGAGTCCTGAATGATGCAAGACCTGCCTCATCTTCTGTAGTTTTCTCTACATGAAAAATAATTGAGGACTATTTTTCAGAGTTAAGAAATGTGGTTGGATAATCACAACGCCATTAAGCAACACCTCGTTGGACAGCAAAGAGGCAAAGCCGACTGGTAATGACCACACACATCCTGACTGTGAGAAGACTTTCATCTTTATTGTAGTTCCCCAAAAGCTGCATCGCACGGTACTCTTGAATAATCTAAAATAACATACAAACATGCTGAGGCAAGTTAAAAAATTACGACTGAATTCCCACAATTCAATAATGAGAACTAAAAAAATACAAATTTATGCTTACAAGAATTGGGAGGGGACTTCCCTGGTGGCGCAGTGGTGAAGACTGCACGCTCCCAATGCAGGGGGCCAGGGTTCTATCCCTGGTCAGGGAACTAGATCCCTCATGCATGCCGCAACTAAGAGTTCGCATGCCACAACTAAGGAGCCAGCCTGCCACAACTAAGACCCGGCACAACCAAATAAAAATAAAATAAAATAAATTAAAAAAAAAAAAGAATTGGGAGGAAATACCCACTATGCTATAAGTAGAATGGAAATATTATGTAATAGATACAATCAACAATCTCTCTTGGAAATGTGAGTAAAATTGTATATATGTGTAAATATACAACAGCTACAGTTCTCATCACAAAAGTTTGTAGTAACAAGATGTTTCAAAATGAAGACTATTTCAAAACTATTTAAAATAAATATATAAATATAAAATATAAAAATACAATAATTTTATAGGTGACATTTTCAAAATAAGCCAGTGAAACTTAAGTCATGAGTCATGACCCTGTGGCTGTAATTATATATATATATATTTTTTCTAATTATATATTTTAATGTTATTCCCTCCTATTCTGAGCCACTACACTCCACCTTCAAATGCTTCTAGACTGGGGCAAACAAGTGTATAAAAAATGGGACCTCCAATGTTCATCTCAGGGGAGATGGGAATGAAATGATCTGAAAATTGAGGTGGTGCCTTCAAAAAGGGTGGAATCTGAATAAACCCTGTTTTCTTATTGTCCTGCCACAGACTCCTAGAAGCACGCCCCGCTCCTAGGAGTACAACATGAAAACTCTCCTCTGCTCATTCTAGAAGATGCTGTCTTCTTCTCAATGATCTGCACAAGAGGCTTCTCCCTTCCTTCCTCACGGCTGTCATCAGTGTCTGGATTGACCTCTTGTTGAACATCCTCATCTCTCCTGGGCTCTGTGATCTGGAAGTAAGAGAAGGAGCAAGGATGTCAGATTTCAAAGTGACAACTGTCCAGATATAAAGGTTTTCACATTCTTAGTCAATTCTAACCAGAATTGAGACTCATTTATGATTGCAGTTTTATCTCAAATTCTCCATTCTGAACCCCAGTCCTGAACCATTCATTGTTTTCAAGTGCGATTCTTGGACTGTGGTGACCCTGACTCCAAAAACTACTGAATACACCCAAGGTCAGGCCCAGTAAGTAATCTGCTTTATAGCCCAGACTCCAGGTGATTCTGCTCAGGGAGCTGGCATTTGGAGAATGCTGCTTTAGCCTTAACTCACCTTGGTCCTTTGGCACCACTTAAATTCTGAACTTGGAAGCACACTACAGACATCACTGACAAGTCAACATCGTGGACCAGGAGACCTGAGGCCGGATCCCTAACCCTAACCCTGCATCCTAATGTCTATGTTATTATTAAGTTTTCATTTATTTACTTATTTTCTTTCTTTTATTTTTGGCTGCACTGGGTCTCTGTTGCTGTGTGTGGGCTTTCTCTAGTTGTGGTGAGCGAGGACTACTCTCCGTTGCTTCTCCTGACGGCTTCTCTTGTTGCGGAGCACGGGCTCTAGGCACACAGGCTGAGTAGTTGCGGCTTGCGGGCTCTAGAACGCAGGCTCAGTAGTTGTGGCTCGTGGGCTCTAGAGCGCAGGCGCAGTAGTTGTGGCGCACGGGCTTAGTTGATCCGCGGCATGTGGGGTCCTCCCGGACCAGCGCTCGAACCTGTGTGCCCTGCATTGGCAGGCGGTTTCTTAACCACTGTGCCAACAGGGAAGTCCCTGGATCCTAATGTTTAAATAATACTCAGCCCTAAACTTGGTTAGTGTTATGGGCTGAATGTTCGTGTCCCCCGAAATTCTTATGTTGAAATCTTAAAATCTTAACCCCTAAGGTGCCGGTATTAGGAGGTGGGGTCTTTGGGAGGTTATTAAGTCATGGGGTAGAGCCCTCATGAATGAGATTACTGCCCTTGTAAAAGAGACCATGCTGTGTTGTTTATAAGCAACGCGGTCTGTAGTAGGGCAGGTTGAATGGACTAAGACAGCTAGTTTGCAAGATTTAAACCAAATGTTTGCTCAATCCTCTGCCCACATCTAGAACTCTAATGTGTCAATTGTAATAAGCCATGCTGAAGATGGCATTCCTTAACCTTCAGTCGTTGTGATAAACCCCCTTGACCATAAATGTGAGGGGGAAAAGGTGAATTGTACAAGAGGAATCATTGGTCCAGAAGTGGTGAGTCAGGAGAAATAAAGAGTCACAGGTGATCTGGCCATAGGCAATTTGGATGAATATAAAGCTAGTCATAATTCATTTTTTCTTATTGAACGTGTGGGCTGTTCTATCTAATATCCTGTTTGTAGACATTTACTTTGTTGTAGATAAATGCTAGAACCCATAACCCTGAGGGATGTAAGGCCAAAAATGAATGAAAAAGAGAAACTGGAAACACAGTATATGGAAAACAATCACCATCTCGTCAAAGCTGTTATTTGGACCCAATTGCTTTGGGTGAAATAACTTCAGTGAGACCCATGCGTCTGGGACAAACTGGTTTCCCCGAGGTCTGGTGCCCACGGGCCCAGCGGTGCCAAGGCGAGTCCCCAGGAGCTGAGAGGAGAGGGGACTTAGGCAGCAACCACCAAAGGGGCACACCTGGGGCTCAGATCCCAGAGGGGACCTCGAGGCCCCTGGAGGGAAGTGTTGACAAGGCATGAGGTTAGGAAGGGAGTGGAAACGTGGGTGTAGAAAGCACCCAGTGTGCCCACCTAGAACAGGCGCTGGAGCAGGAATCCATCTCAGTGGGTGACTTACCTTGTCAGATACTTGCAGGTTTTTGTTGTCCCAGGCGAGGAATTTCTTAACGGGATCCTCTGTGAAAAAAGGGCAGATGTTGCCAGTGGGAACAGGGCTGTCGTGGGAGCATTCCAGAGCCAAGAGGGAGAACCGCGCCCCCCTGGGGAAATGCCAAGATGTGGCCCAGGGTGAAGCTGACGGAAAGAGGGGAGGGAAGACCATTCACTGTGGGAGGAAAGGGGGTGACTCCCCTTCTGGGGGAGCCGAGTGACAGGGAGTGATGCCCCTTCATCATGCATTCACGTACCTGCAGAGGGCATCAAGATACTCTCAGCCAATGTCTCAATTGACAGTCATGTCAGGGGGTGAAGATGGCTTGTCAGCCCCTCCTCCCCCCACCCCGAACATGCCAGTAAGATTCAAAAGGCCAGTAAGAGCTAGAGTCTCGGGTACAGTTGAAACCAAGCGAACCTAATCCTGTATCATTTCTAAATCTAACCTAGTCTTGTATCATTTCTAAGTCTAACCTCATCCTGTATCTTTTATGTGTCCCCCGTATCCTTTATCTGTAGACAGTCCGCCAGGGATGGAGAGCGCACCAAGTAGCAGGGAATTCTTTTCCACTGGAAAAGTGTAGTCATGGGAAGTTTTGGTTTGTTTGTTTTTCAAGTATAGGATTGGAGGTTGCTGGACGGGGCGGCGGGTCCTTACCGAGCATCCACTTGAAGACCTTGTGGTGCTCAGGCAGCACTGAAGACACCCGCTGTCGCTTCAGCTTCATCTTGAGCCCACTCAGCGACTCCACAACCCAGGTGTCCTGGGCCTCAGCAGCCATGTTGCCCTCCACCTCCGCTCTGAACGCCGCTGACCTCTTCCTCTTACAGCCGGGGCGCTGAGGCGGGGGGCTGCAACCGGCCCAGGGAGCTGACGAAGGAGAAGAGACTACAGTGTGACTCTCTCGTCTTGGGAATTCAGCCACTGCTGACCACCCAACCCCACCCCGACTCCGCCTCCCCCCTGAAGCACCCCCATGCTTTCCAGTCTCACAGACCGCTGACCTTGCCCCAAGTCATCTTTCCATCTTTCTCTGTCCATATCTACCTATCCCTCCCCTGACTCTTTTTGTCATTTGTCCAGCTTTGCGTCCTTGAAACTCTTTCTCATGGTAGATAATTTCTCCCACCAGGAATAAAAAAAAAGAACCCTCCCCTTGTTTCCTCTCTCCTCTTCTCTCATCCTTGGATCTCATCTCCTAACCCTGTTTCTTGCTCCCCAGGTGTTCTGTGTCCCCAGCTCCTGTGCTCTCCTCCCTCAATCCCTGGCTTTCTGAATGTCTCCTTTCTTTCATAGGCACCTTATGCAGGTGCTCCTTCCCGACCTCTGTACCCTTTCCTCCTTACTGGTCAAATCTCTGAAATTCCTTCTCATGCCAGCTCCCTCACCTGACGGTCCTGGGCTTTCTTCATAGACAGTCAACTCCAGGGGGTACCCTGAAGAGCTGGACTGGGAGTTCAGCTCCTCAGCCTGGGAACTCGGTTGACGATTGTCTGTGATGTCTCCCAGACTCTTCCCTTCCTCGAAGCCTAGACTCTGCTTTGTCCCAACTCTTCTTCTGGACTTGGGCTAAACACAAGTGGTCGTCCCTTCTCCATGCTGCAGGGCAACTGTCAGTGGAGAGAAGCTCTGGCGAGATTCTGTTGTCTACTACTGCTGCCAAGCACCAAGGAGTCTGGTCCATCCAATCAGGAAGGTCGGAAGCCTCTGATGTCATCATCGGAGTTTGAAGGAAACCAGTTTGAAGGAAAACACAAGCAACTGTCAGACCTATTGTGCACTTGTCCCAGAGATCAGGGGTAAATGGTATCTCCTGCCACTGACCCAACCTCTGCCCGTCCTCCAAAACCCCCTCAAGGTATCCGGACCCCTCTTTTTTTTTTTGTCACAAATGACAAAATTTTATTCTTTTTTTTAGCTAAGTAGTACTCCATTGTGTATGTGTATGTATATATATATATATATATATATATATATATATATATATATATATATATATCACATCTTCCTTACCCATTCATCTCTTAATAAACACTTAGCTTGTTTCCATATGTTGTCAATTGTAAATAATGCTGCCATGAACATTAGGGTGCATATATCTTTTCAAATTAATGTCTTTTGGTTTTATTTTTTTTGATATATATCCAGGAATGAAAATGCTGTGTCATATGGTAGTTCTAATTTTTTTTACAAGTTTATTGGAGTACAGTTGATTCACAATGGCGTATTAGTTTCTGCTTTATAACAAAGCGAATCAGTTATACTTATACACCTGTTCCCATATCCCCTCCCTCTTGTGTCTCCCTCCCTCCCACCCTGGACCCCTCTTTACCGCTTCCCAGCAGGTGCACTGTCCTCCCTCTGCTGGACTGTCCCCCTCCCTCCCATTCCTTTTCCACGGCCTGGTGGGAGAGTGGGGAGAGGGACAAGGAAACTTAGGGGAAGCAGCAACGTTTCAGCCTTATAAGAGTGAGACAATGGCTTCTGTGGTGGCGCAGTGGTTGAGAGTCCACCTGCCGATGCAGGGGACATGGGTTGGTACCCTGGTTCGGGAAGATCCCACATGCCGCGGAGTGGCTGGGCCCATGAGCCATGGCCACTGAGCCTGCACGTCCGGAGCCTGTGCTCCGCAACGGGAGAGGCCACAACCGTGAGAGGCCCGCGTACCCCCCCAAAAAAAACAAATAAAGAGTGAGATAAGTATGTAAAAAAAGATCCCAGGTACATCAACTCACTGGATTAAAAAGTTACGTTAAAACACGCAATTTGGCAAAGCTCTTCTGCTGAATGTTTACTGACACTGCGTTCAGAATTCTGTACTGGGGGAGTACACGTCCGCTCCCCTCACACACCTTTGAGTCCAAGAGCCATTTGGAGAAGCTAAAATCATAGAAAACTAAAGGTGCTCACGCACCCTTCAAAGGGTGTCTACAAACACACACACACACACACACAAAGGGCACCTTTGGATGTCACAAAGTCCATGGATTGTCCAAAGCCTGCCCCTCGATTCCAGTTAAGAAGTTCTAGTCTACTTATCAAAATCTTGAGAATGTGGTGTCACTGTTGACCCAGAGATTTCACTACCTGAATAAAAATGTCACATGTACAAAGTACTAAATGGAAAAATCTCCAGTTCAACACAGATTATTTTTCTGAATAAAAATGTCACATGCACAAAAAGACTAAATGGAAAAATTTCCAATTCCAGACAGGTTATTTTTCTATGAGGGTAGGAAGTATATGGTAGCCGAGATGCAGAGAAGAAAATAGCCAACTCAGGGTCATGCAGTGTCACTGGAAGCTTCTTCTGAACCTCCCAACTCGTACTTCCACTCCTCCCCTTGGGCTCTGAGTCTTGCTTTTTTTCTTGGGTTTCCCTGGTGGCACAGTGGTCAAGAATCCGCCTGCTGATGCAGGGGACACCGGTTCGAGCCCTGGTCCGGGAAGATCCCACATACCGCGGAGCACTTAACGCCCGTGCGCCACAACTACTGAGCCTGCAAGCCATAACTCCTCAGCCTGCGAGCCGCAACTACTGAGCCCATGCGCCTAGAGCCCATGCTCCGCCGCAAAGAGAAGCCACCTCAATGAGAAGCCTGCACACCACACCGAAGAGTAGCCCCCGCTCGCTGCGACTAGAGAAAGCCTGCGCACAGCAATGAAGACCCAACGCAGCCGAAAATAAGTAAAACAAAAATCTTAAGGAAAAAAAAAAGAATTTTCATTGTTGTGCAACCATCCCGACCATCCATCTCCAGAATGTTTTCATCCTGTCAAAGTGAAACTCTGTCCCCATTAAACACTGACTCCCCATCCCCCTCCCAGCCCCTGACACCCACCACTCCACTTTCTGTCTCTATGAATTTGACCCATCTGGCGATCTAACAGAAGTGGAATCATGTAACATTTGTCCATTTGTATCTGACTTATCCACTTAGCTTAATGTCTTCGCATGTCATCTGTGTGGTAGCCTGTGTCAAAATTTCCTTCCTAGACCCCAAAGCCAGTGTGGACGGTACACAGTGAGTGAGAAGGAAATAAAACCGTGGGTCTGAAGAAGTTCAGATGTTTGCTAAGTGCAGTGGGAAAGCAGTGACTGAGAGGTGTTGTGATCCAGTTTGCACTGAGAGGGGAACAATTGATTTTGGCTGCTGCATAAATGGATGGGGTGGGGATTCAGTAAGAGTGGAAGTCGGGAGACCCAGATAAGGTTAGGAATTTGGCGTGGTATGGACTTCCTGGATGGAAGACGATGTCTGAGAAGATGGAGAGAAGTAAACAGGTTCTCTATATTTGGAGGGAGAATCAGCAGGGCTCATCGGGGATCAGATTGCGGGGAGGTAGTGGGGCGCTATTCTGTTTACTCTGTGTGCACGTGTGTGCTTATGCCTCTACTGCTGAGACTTAATTGTTTCTACAAAGAAACACTAACCTTTCCTCTTAAAAGTGGAATTGTTAAATTTTCACTGTTCATACAAAGAAAGGTCAATCTTTGAAAAATACATAAATGGTCTTTGTATCAATTAGAAACTTTCCTTCCTGTTTGTGGGTGAATAATATCTGTTGTGTGAATACACACACCACAGTTTCTTGATCCATTCATCTGTCAGTGAACACTTGGTTTGTTTCCACATTTTGGCTCTGAATCTTGCTTTTGAATTATTGTTTGGACTTTGATGAGAAGTATCTCTGTTGTTCAGGATGTGCCCAGAGGTTTATTCTGTCTTCTGATCACTTCCATATTTCTAATTAGCCCAAGCAATGCATACGTAGAGTCACATCAGTTCATCCAAGGTGCAGGGACTGAGTGTCTCTTTGGTTTGCACTCGTGGACTTTCTGAGATGTTCTAGGTCTCAGAGGCCATGCAAAGAGTGTCTGAGGTCCTCCAGAGCTGCCACAGCCTGGCTCTCCTCAGGGTCTGCACTGCTGGGAAAAGCACTGCTGCTTGAGGACCTGTGTCCCTCTGCTGTAGACGTTGCATTGTTAGGAGGCAAATGAATTCAGATTTGCGTTCATCATGCTTTCAACCATCACAGCTGATTGGGTCCTTGTATAACAAAACAGAAGTTCACTCTCCCTCTTGGCTAACAGGCTTTCAAATATTAGAAGGTTGGTATTCTGTCCCCATGAAAATGTCTCTTGTATACTGTGAAATACCCTGATTGCTTTATCTAGTCTTCAGATCTGGATTTGCATAATCCCACCCCACCGCACCTTGTCCAAATGTGCTACAGTCGGGTGGGACCCATCTTAAGATGTGCTGGTATGTTGTCCAAAAATGGCGTAAACAGCCCAGATTGAATGTGATGTTGTAAGTGAGCAGGACCTTGTGGGGCCTTCCTGGGACGGATTCTCCCCATGTCTTCTGCCTGCTTCTTGTCTTTAGAAAATTTTAGCCTCCTAGCCTTCCGTGAGTTGGAAACAAACAATCAGAGAAGGGAGAAAGTGCCAAAAGAAAGGAAAAGAGTCCCAAAAGACCAAATAATACTAGTGTAGCCGTTAAACAAAGTCAAGGACCTTTAGTTCCTCCTCAAGGGCTGTAGATCCTGTTCTGAGCCACGTCCTTGGAGCTGTTTTGCAGAGACTGAAGCCCCCAGCAGGGGGGAGGAAGGTAACTGCATGCTGCCCACAAGCACGTAGACCCCAGACCAGCTGGAACCAGCCGGTTGATGATGTTGACCTCAGATTACCTCACCACCAACCAATCGGAAGAATGTCCACAAGCTGACCACACACCCCTCAACCTCCTCTCCCTCACCCAACTCGTTTGTAATTCACTTTAAACATTTTTTAAATTTTATATTGGGAGTATAGTTGATTTACAGTGTTGTGTTAGTTTCCGGTGTACAGCAAAGTGATTCAGTTATATGGACACAGATATCTATTCTTTTTCAGATTGTTTTCCCATTTAGGTTATTACAGAATTTTGCTTTTTTTTCGTGGTGCTGTGTGGCTTGTAGGATCTCAGTTCCCTGACCAGGGATTGAACCCGGGCCACGGCCGTGAAAGACCAAAATCCTAACCTCTGGGCCACCAGGGAACTCCCTAGGTTAATACAGAATATTGAGTAGAGATCCCTGTGCTCTACAGGAGGTCCTTGTTGATTTCCTGTTTTATATATAGTGGTGTGCATATGTTAGCCCCAACCTCCTGATCTATCCCTCTCCTCCACCTTTTCCCTTTGGTAAAAATAAGTTTTTTTTCTATGTCTGTGAGTCTGTTTCTGTTTTGTTAAGAAGTTCATTCGTATCACTGTTTTAGATTCCACACAGGAGTGATAGCGTATGGTATTTGTCTTTGTCTGACATCCTTCACTTAGTATGATAATCTCTAGATCCATCCATGTTGCTGCACATGGCATAATCTCATTCTTTTTTATGGCTGAGTAGTATTCCATCACACGTATGTACCACATCTTCCCTATCCATTCCTCTGTCGATGGACATTTAAGTTGCTTCCATGTCTTGGCTATTGTAAATCGTACTGCTATACATATTGGGGTGCATGTGTCTTCTTGAATTATGGTTTTCTCTGGGTATATGCCCAGGAGTGGGATTGCTGGGTCCTACGGTAGCTCTAGCTTTAGTGTTTTGAGGAACCTCCACACTGTTCTGCATAGCGGCAGCACCAGTGTACATTCCCACCAACAGCCTCACCCCATCTGTAAACACCTTTCCCTGAAAGCCACTGGGGAGTGGGGGCCTTTTGAGCCCTAGATACCTGGACCCCTTGCTTGTTGCCCTGCCATAAACGCGGCACTTTCCTTCACCGTGACCCGTGTCAGTAGATTGGCTTTAGTGCGTGTGGGCGAGTGGACCCAAGTTTGGTTCAGTAACAGCGTGTTTGGAGATAAGCAAAACTATCACCTCTCCTCCTCTCTTTTCCTCCTGTGGATGCAGTTTAATATAACAACGGCTGTAGCTCTAGTGCAGAAATATCAGTAGGGTGAAGCAGAAGTGCTTTGTCAATACAATCCTTTGGGCATGAGAGTCATGTGGAGAAAATATTCCAACACAGATGCCTGGACCCAGCCTCACAGATTCTAATTCCACAGCACTGAGCCAGGGCCTAATTTTAACCTTCTCAATTGACATGCTTCTGATTTGGAAATGACTGGGTGGGATGTGCCACCCAGGCTGGTGCAGTAGAGGGTCTTCAAGGCGTCGTTGAATGCAATAAGCAGGAGGGAGGTGAACCGTGACCTGGATTTCAACCAGGCAGCCTCTGGCAGGGCTGTGGCCGGGCCATGGGTCCACAGCTGAGCAGACGTCTGTGTCAGCCTGCAGTCCTCCTGCCAACGGGTCCGTGACAAGCCCTCCAGCGGCCTGGTGCTGCTGCGGATGAGCAGCCCTGGGATCGGAGTTCAGCCCAGGCACATACCTGGTACATACATAGTGCATGTGCTTGTGAGGAAACCGCCCTCTCCACCAGGAAGCCTGGAGCACATCCTCCCGTACAGCCCTCAGAGGGGACCAACCCTGCTGACACCTTGATCTCAGACTTGCAGCCTGCGTAAATGTCAGACAGTGCATTTGTGTTGCTTAAGCCCGCCAGTGTGTCGTATTTTGTGACGCAGCCCAAGTAAACTGCTACGACCTGTATTTTGAATAAGAAGGAATTCACATGAGATGGTCACTTTCCTGCTTCCCCTGCCTTTATTTTTTTTATTTTTATTTGTAAAAAATTATTTATCTCTCTTAGGCTGCATCGTGTCTAATTGCAGCACACGGGCTTAATTGCCCCGTGGCGTGTGGGATCTTAGCTCCCGGACCAGTGTTCCCAGGCTTTGAACCCACGTACCCTGTATTAGAAGGCGGATTCTTTACCACTGGAACACCAGGGAAGTCCCTCCCCTGCCTTTAAATTAAGACGTGTCGCTGAGCTTCAAAGAAGAGCCTGTCCTTTTCTGTTAGATTACAAACTTGAGTTTTCTTCTTAAACATTGTGTTTCCTGGTTGTGGTAGATGTGTTAGTGTTGAAAAAAATGGTTGAGAGACTTTAAGAGGAAAATGATTTTACAAATCCTGAAGATGGGTGCCAGTTATCTTGATAAAATTGGTATGTTAAGAGACCCAAAATAAACAGGAGAAAACACAGGCAACTACTGAGGAAATGCAGGATGGGAAAGGCTTCTTCAAGTACAGTGTCCAAGCTGATGAAAAGTATGAAGTGAAAGTGAAAGATTTGAACACAAAATATCTTTTTAAGTGTCTGTATAACAGAATGTGAGAGTAAAAAATTAAGTTAAAAAGATAAAGAACAGGGATTGACAGATACACACTTTTATATGTAAAATAGATAAACAGTAAGGACCTACTGTATAGCCCAGGGAACTATGTTCAATATCTTGTAATAACCCATAATGGAAAAAAGAACCTGAAAAAGAATACATATATTCTTACATAAATACATGTAACTGAGTCACTTTGCTGTACACCTGAAATATTGTAAACGAAGTATACTTCAATAAAAATAGATAAGTGGCAAAGTAGGGAAAATAATCTGTATTTCATAGAAATGCAGATACAAAAAGAGAAAGCTTTATATTGTAAATATCCATATATATGAAGAGATCTTAATGAAAGCAAACTAAAAGGTGGCCATTGCTGCTTCTGGTCAAGGTGAAATCGCAGGGTCCAGGTTTACCCTCCTAGCTTCAACAACTTTAAAAAGGGGGAAATGTATGAAATGACAGTTTTTCGCCTTTTGGAGAGAGGGGTGAGTCGTGAGAGACATCAGCTCACTGCTGGACATCCTGTTCATTGGGATGACTCCGTACTTATTATTCCCTTTTTTAGAGCATTTCCTCAAGACAACTTGTAATAGAAAGACTTCCAGAGAGTGTCCAGGGCAGGGGGCTGGGGAGCCTAGCATGTCTCTGGGCTGAAGGGATAGAGTGAGGTGTTGAGGTGGGCACAGCAGCTGGGGTTCACAGGCCACCCCAGTCTTCTGAGACACGGTCAGTGCACGTGGGTGAGGTGAGAACTGGAGGCCTGGTGGCGTGCTCATGGGCGCACTGCCCTTCCAAGGCGCTTCCCAGCAAGGTACTCCGTGTAGCTGATGTCCTTACGTGGTGAACTTGGAAAATGCGAGAAATGCGCCCTGGAGGTTTGCCAGGCTCAGGCTCAGAGGAGGTGTGGTCGCTGTCATTCCCACACAAGCCAGCATTTCATCGGTGAGAATTCAGGCAGAGGCCACAGTCAGCAGCAGCAAGAACTGGAAAAGACCATTCGTGGCTCTAAGCAGCCACTTCCAAGAGCAGTTTTGGAGAAGCACACATTTTGTGCAGGATTCATTTAATGTGGCAGTTCAGCTGGGGAAATCAGGAATGGGTTAGGTGCTTATTCATTTGCATGAATCATCACTTCTTATTTCCGTTTTTAGAGGATTTCCTCAAGACGCTTGTAATAGAAATACTTCCTCTGTCCCTTTCGTAAGTATCTAAATCTTTTTAAAAGCTAAATCAGTCTCTTGCCAGCATCACAACCCAGGAATGTTTATGTTAAGGACCTGAGAGCTATCTTCTTTATCTCTCTGTCACCAGGGGAGTTTAGGCTAGGTGTTAGGCACTTTCCTCTGAGCTATAAGTACGTGCTTGTCCTAGAGATAGGAGAAGTTGTCTTTCTCCTTTGGATAAAGGGTATTAACTAGCATAGACAACCACCGAGATGACCAGGTGAATTTAGGATGTACTCTGAAAGAATGTATGCCATTTTTATGGTGGTGTCAAGTCTATTCCCATGAGGCAAGTTCCCGTTTATCTTGAGAACCTGTATGCAACAGATTTTATCTGCTGAGCTATAAAAAAAAAAGGTGAGGTTGATTTCATTTGCACAAACATTAGTGGTTCACCTGTGGGTGCACAGCACAGTCTGGTTTAATGGTTATTCAACAGTAAAACCGTTTTCTTTATCTCTACATTTGTGGAGAGGATTTTCTCGGTTGGTGAGAGATTTTATTTTTATTTTTATTTTGTGTGTTCATTAATTAATTAATGAGACTGTGCTGCACAGCATGCGGGATCTTAGTTCCCCAACCAGGAATCAAACACGTGCCCCCTGCAGTGGAAACTAGGAGTCTTCACCACTGGACCACTGGAGATTTTATTTTTAACTTTTCCCCTAGCAGCTTTTAAGGAACAGTTGGCCAAGAACACAGTTATATTATTTCACCCCCAGTGATAAATAGTGATAAATCATTACCCTTCTGATTCCATTTTTGAAAAATGATATTTTTACCTAACATAAACAGTATCCTCTTTAAGAGGTAAGATCCCAGGTATCTGTTTTCTGTTTTCGGTTTGTGTGTACGTTCTGATTTTCGTACAGTTTTTAATGCGTTGGTTGTGTAATCTAAACAGCTACAGTTTCTATTTTCTTTTCCTTCCGTGGGCAATATTAGTTTGTGTCATGGCTGGGCATTTATTGTATTCTAGGATTTGAATGAAAGTTGTAGCATTTCAGTTAAGCGAACATGATACCCTCCTTCCCCTCTCCTGGTGGTGGGGGAATCTCAGATGTAACCCGAAATGTCCCAGGGCCGGGAAAGGACCAGGGACCCTGGAGACCATCACACAGCCCCCACTTGAGGCCACACCTTTCCTTGATCCCTAACAGGAGTGGAGACAAATGGGCAATGGAGTCCCTGGTCCAGGCGGCACACCCTCGCAGCACAGCAGCACTTGAGCGCCAGATGAGATGGAGACATTTCATACGCTCACTATCTTGACGGCGTGGAGACTTCTGGGAGGCTTCTGGAGTCCAGGTACTTGTCCCGCGCTCCTGGCGGGCTTTGGCAGGCGGACTTCGGGCGTCCGCCTGCGCAGGTGCGCCTCATGATTTGTGCGTGTTGGCGCACGCGCACCGTCGCCGCCCCGCCCTCGCTTCCTGTGCGTGCTCAGGTCGTCGCTGGCCGTCGTTCCCCCGTCTTGGCCTCTTGCGGGCGAGCATTTCGGGGCCTGCGGGGTGGTACGCTGTCCGGGCCAGCTGGCAGCCCGCGGGAGCGGGCTGTGCGGGCGAGGGTTCGCGTGGGCCGGGCAGAGGCTGGAACTGTGACCTCCGAGCTCGAGCCGCGGAGCCCGCGTTTGGGCCGGAGTGGCCGGGCGGCCGGCGGCGGTGCAGTGCCCGACCATCTGCAGCACGGGGCCAAGCGAGGTCCCGGGAGGGACGTGGGCCCAGAGCCGGCTCCTCTGGCCCAGTGGCCTCAGGAGGCGGAGCGGAGGGACCCCGAGAGAGGAGCGCGCCCGAGGAGCAGCCCCCGGACCGGAGCCTAGGGAGCCCGGGGCTGGTGAGCGAGTCCCGACGGGGTAGGTGTTGCGTCTGCAGGCCTGTAGTTGGTTGTGGAGCTTGCGGCCCTTGAAGAGCAGGGCTTGGGGTAGCCCGCCCCGGGCCCCGCGGTAGAGCCACCGGGAGGGTTTGACCGCTTCCCGGAGGTGGAGGGGCCGGGCTGGAGGACAGGGCTGGCTGCTCCAGATGGGGCTCCCCTGGGACTTGTGAGCTCTGGGTGTCCTGGGGGAGCAGGGTCCACAGGCTCGGCCGGGACGTGCCGCGTCTTCCCCTCCGTCCAACCCCGATCCTCCACCTCCTCCTAGTCTTCCCCCTCCTGTCGCCGCCTCGGCATCTCGCGCGTGTGTCTCAAGGCGCGTCAGCACCTTGGTTGTCTAATGTAAGCGTCCGCTGCCCCCCTGGGTTGTGCCCTGTGGAGTCGCACAGTGTAATCGGTGCAGGATGAGTCTGCAGGGCTTCTGTCCTGCTGCCTCGGGTGAGGAAGGAAGCGATGGGGCCTGAGGAGGGAGATGACTTGTCCTAGATCCTCACCGGGTGTGCACGTGGGGTCGCTCACAGGACTCCAAACTCCTAGGGCAGGTGTTCTGTCCACTTAAAGTCAGTTTTAATAAAAGATGTTTTTGAGCGTCGCACTTAAGTTTGTAAAGTTTGTACAGATCATTGCAAGACTGAAAGGCACCTGAGTGTGTCCCTTTATTCTGGGTATCCTGTGGATGTTCTGATTTAAGTTGTTAACAGACTTGGAAGAGAGAAACTATAAGCGTTTTTTAATTTCATATTTAATGACGGAGGTTTATTTTAATAGGATTCAGTGTACACTCGCTACTGAAAAAAATGTATCCCCTCAGGTACCACAGTCACGTGGGAGTTACAGACCTGAGGGTGGTTGCTCCCTCCTTATTCTCACAGGCCCTTCTGAAGGTGAAAGGACGGTCTCCCACAGGTGTCTCCTGTGGAGCGTGGGGCGGGTGCTCGTGCACCCCGAGCCGCTTCAGTCATAGCTTCACTGCCTGCGTTTTCCTTCTCCAGGTCCGCCTCCACTGTCACAGTCCTGCACGTTGTTCTAAGAACAGCGGAAAATGAATCAGCCTATGGTGAGTTTTGCTGTTTACGTATTTACCTGCTGCTCTTCTTTTGTGATAACACCTTGGGAGGTGAATAGTTCAAAATTTAAAATGGGAAAGTAGGAGTAGGTAAAAGATGTGGTTAGACAAAGCGTAGAGGAGCAGGTCAGCACCAAGTGTTTCTGGCAAGTTCTACGTGTAGATCCCACGATCCTCTTAGAGCCACAGTACAAGCCTCGTGTTCTTGACATTTGTGGCAAAACACCATCCCTTGCTTGACTTACATGGTCCTGCCGAAGCACTTTTGTTCTCGAGCGTTAAAAGGTTTCCTTGAGGATCCCGCTGTAGGCCACGAGCCTTCCTGAGCGACAGCCCCTATAACGTGTTGACATTGGTGCCTTCCTTGTGCTTCCTGTAAGCCGAGAGCGTGCTGTCCAGGGAGCACTCAGTGCATATAACTTGTCTGTTCAGTAGAACACCGTTGTCACATAGGTACATTGTTTTCAGTGCTCAGTCGAGGGATGCAATGAGGATCATCTGGAAGAACAGCCTTGTCACCCTTCCAGTAAATTTCGCTCTTCGTCTCTTACAATCTCAGAGGGTCGCGTTACACACCATGCAGTGTGGTCTCTGGCAAAGATTCTTGTTTCCCAGCTGAATTGTATCGTGCAGCCTGCGGTCTTGGTTCTGCCCCTCCACGGAACCTGATCCGGTTGAGGTGACCTGGCATCCAGCATACAAAGCAGTGGAGATTTGCCAGTCGTCACCTCAGACCACTGTCGCCTTCCCATCTGCAGAGTCTGCTATGTGGGTTTCTGTGACAGATCTCTCCTTGCTGTCTTCCTGACTGATTCTTTCTTCCGCCCTCTTTGTGTGTTGTCTTTTCTCCCTTGGTTCATGACTCTTCAACCCGTCTGATCTCACCCTCTGGTGCTTTTCACCTCCAACTCTGTCAGTTCTCCCACCTGGACCAGATAGATGCCTCTGTCCAGCCACTTGCCAGCATCTCTATGGAGTTTGTCCAAAGGGCACCTCGGATACTAGATCCAGTAGATCCAGAAGTGATTATTTACAGCTCCCCTGCCCCTTGCCTTGAGCTGTTATCCCTGGCGGCTCATCGTTGCATCATCCAGCCTGTCACCTGCCCAGAAAAATGAGTTCATTCTAAAGTCCTTCTCCATCCTCTGTTACCACATTGTAGTATGAAGCTTGTTAATGTCGTCTTCTAAATGGTTTTTATTCGTTCTCCTTCATCCCATACTTGCTACCATTAAAACAGCTTATCTGTTCATTTCTGTAGTTACAGAAACTTTTTTTCTGTGCCGCTCTTTCCTCCAGCAGCTCAAGTGTATTCTCCACGCTGAGTATTTCTCCTAAAATATTAATCACAGCATTTTGTCTGCATGTGGGAAGCACTTTAGAGGTTCCCTGGGTGACTGGACAAACGAGGTTGCCGTTCCGCGGAGCCATTAACCATCGAGCCCAGCACTGGGGGGAGGTCGTACCTCGCCGATGATGCGTTTGGATGGATCTGTGGGGTAAAATCCTGATCAGAGAGGCTTAGGAGTGAGGAGTGGGAGAACTGGGTTTGTTCTGTTCCACACTTTTTCCAGACGTTTTGCTGTGACGGGGAAAAGAAAAACTGGACAGTAGCTGGGGTAGGAGCTGAGGTCCGGGGAGGATGTTGTGTTATGTTGTGTTGTATTGTGATGGGAGAAATAACAGTGGGAATAATCCAGTAGATGCGTGTGGGGGAGGGGAGAGCTGCTGGCCAGGGTCCTGGAGTGGGGAGGGGATGGCAGAGCTGGGTTGCAGGTGGGGAATCCCTCCGATGGCTTCTCTATTCTCAGGGAAGCAGCTCCTCAGCTGAGGGTGAGGGTGAGGTTGGGGGTTTGAGGGGAGAGCAGAGCTCTGGGGCCCAGCTCCATCGTGACCATCAGCACACACAGTCCAGCCAGCTGGGAAGACTGTACTTGCCTTCCCTGCCTGAAAAGCCATCTCCTTTCTTAAATGTGGGAGTAATTACTCTTTGGGGAGCCTATGTAATTACATGGGTGCTTCTCAGCTCAAAGCGAATTGAGTGCCAGTTCTGGCCACGGACATTTTCTGCTCTGCTGATGGAAGGGTCCCCAGAGGAAGTGTCCTGCTTGCCTGGCTCTTGGCCTCGAGGACCCTTGACACCATCTAGTGTTGTGTCTTTTATCTTTGACATAAGCATCAAATGTCTTCAGATTCTGCATGTGATCTTAAGAAGCAATTCTCTGCTTCCGGGAGCTTCTGTTCTCCTCGGGAAAGGCACTTCACAGACATAATTACAGGAGAGGACGGGAATCCTGCCCGTGGATACATAGGGAACTCCAGAGTGCTGACAAAGCAGAGCCTGCTTTTATTTATTTATTTATTCATTCATTTAAATTTTTTATTTGTTTACTATTTAACTTATTCAGTTTTGGCTGCGTTGGGTCTCTGTGGCTGCGCGCGGGCTTTGTTCTCTAGTTGCGGCGAGCGGAGGCTACTCTTCGTGGCAGTGCGTGGGCTTCTCATTGCGGTGGCTTCTCTTATTGTGGAGCACAGCTTCTAGGCATGCGGGCCTCAGTAGTTAGGGTCGTGGGCTCAGTAGTTGTGGCACGCAGGCTCTAGAGTGCAGGCTCAGTAGTTGTGGTGCACGGGCTTAGTTGCTCCGCAGCATGTGGCATCTTCCCGGACCAGGGTTCGAACCCGTGTGCCCCCCATTGGCAGGCGGATTCTTAACCAGTGTGCCACCAGGGACGTCCGCGAGCCTGGTTTTAAATGCATTGTCAGAGCATGTGGCTCAGTGACTCGGGGAAGGGGGATGGCCCTCAAGTGCCCAGGACTTGGATAGCTGCAGAGGTTGGCGAGGCTCTCAGAGCAGCATGAGGTGGACTGGATGAGGCTCCTGAGGTGCTGGTAAGGACCTCCTTCCTTAGGACGTGGGCCTCCCGTCAGGAAGAGAGGGATGTGAAGGCAGGCAGACCCTGAGGTTGACTGAAGAGCCTCCCCTCTGTGCTGGTTTTGGTTTCTTCCTGTGGAGAAACTGAAACCTTGTAATTGGGACAGTGAGTCATCTGATCAAAAGATTTCATGTGTAGAGACTGTGGACGGCATGAAACGCGGGGTGGGGTGCAGTGGGTCAAGTCAGGGGGACTCTGGGCTCCAGCGTGATGCCCGACAGGAAGGGGCGAGGCCGCGGCGTGTTCCCGCTCATCCTAGGCCCCGGTAAGCAGTATGGACGTTCCCTTGGGGTTTTTCTGACTCGTGAATGAGGTTGAGAGTATTTTCACGTGCTTAGAAGCTGTTTCTTCTTTTTAATTGGTAGACAGTGTTTAGAGCAGTTTTAGGGTTCCAGGAGAATCGAGCAGACAGCAGTTTCCTACACCCGTCCCTCTGGGTTCCCTCCCTTGGTAACATGTCTCGCCTGTGTGGCGCGTCATCTCAGTGATGGATCGGCATTGACACCTAATTCTCCCCTGGAGTCTGTAGTTTATATTAAGGCTCACTCTCTGTGTCCTACTGTTCAGGTTTGGACAGGTGTGATGACCTGCAGCCACCACTGCAGTGCCACCCAGAACCATTTCACTGCCCGAAACATCCCTGGGGGCCACCTGTTCACCCGCCCAGTGCCCCCAAGTCCCCGACAGCTGCTGGTCTTGTTACTGTCTGTGTATTTTTGCCCTTTCCAGAATGTCACACAGTTGGAGTCCTTCATTCTGTGGTCTTTTCAGACTGGTGTATTTCTGTTTTTATATGAAGGGCCTGTTCATGTCCACTGCCCGTCTTACTGCCCCAATTCTTTCCTGTGTTTTTTTTTTTTTTCTGTGCGCGCGCCTCTCACTGTTGTCTCCTCTCCTGCTTCGGAGCTCAGGCTCCGGACGTGCAGGCTCAGCAGCCATGGCTCAAGGGCCCAGCCGATCCGCGGCATGTGGGATCCTCCCGGTCCGCGGCACGAACCCGTGTCCCCTGCATCGTTTGGCACTGGAAGGCTTCCAGAAGCCTCCGCCTTCCGTTGCAGCTGAGGAAGCAGATCCTCAGCTGAAGGTGTGGGTGAGGTTGGGGGTTTGAGAATAGGCAGTTGGAAGAACTCCTCAGTCTGGAAGACACGATGTGGGAGGGAATCTGAGTAGCTCACGTAACGTGTGTATAGATTATTCACTAAATCTTGAGTTAGCTCTTAAGATTGAGAAGAAGCAGCATTAGGGAATAATAAGCAAGCTGTCCTCCACATCCTAAGACACGGTACCAACTGAGACTATAAATCTGCAGGTCCAGATTCATTCACAGATGGTAGGCTGATGGGAAGCTGTTAGCCAGAGTTACGGGGTTAGGAAGCAAATCCCCAACTTAGATTCTGTAGAGGGTAACAACCTGCCTCTCTCATGCAGGGGGAGATGGAATTCTCAGCTCAATGCCTCAGGACTCCGGTCCATTATCATGGCTGTTGTAATCTGTTTCTGAAGTGGTCTTTTCTACAACATTGAAAAAAGTGACTGCATTATCCTGAACATTTTTATCAAGTAACAAATCAGCTGATATAAATGCATAAAGTTGGCTGAAAGCAGGCCAGGATTTCAAAGCCCCTTCGGCATGTCTAGGTTGGGCACACGTCATGGAGCCTAAGAGTTTATTTAGATGGGGAATCTTAAAAAGCTGCCACTAAAAGTGACCATGAAATCATCAAACTTTTAAGTTTGAAAAAGGCTCATTCTTTTTCATATGTAAAAAAGCATTAATTGAGTCATTAAATGAGCTTTTAAAAAAGCCTCCTGTCAAGAGAGTGACAGATACAGAACTTTAAACCCATCCCTCTGGGGCCAGTGCTCTTTCTATCATAAAATGTTTCTCCCTAACATTTGATAAATCAAAACACACACACACACACACACACACACACACACACACACACACACACACACACACACACACACACACACACACACACACACACACACACACACACACACACACACACACACACACACACACACACACACACACACACACACACACACACACACACACACACACACACACACACAATGTTAAGACCCAGTGTTCACTCTTCAACTTGCTTTCAACCATATGGAAACTTTATGGATTGAGTCTTTCAGATATTATTTCAGAGCAGATAAGCCAAACGCTATTTCTCTCACCTGGCTCCAAGCACTGTTCAGTCTTCTCCAACTGGGTATAATTATTCACTAGGGATCTCACCTATTGTTCAACACTCAAACTTGTGATGGCCATGCTGTGGACTCCATTGTCTTGAGAGGAAAGCTTACACACCAAAACATTTGGGTGGGTGAAAGGAACACAGGAGAGGAGACTAGAGGAAAGGTATCAGTGAATATGTAGTGAGTTGTTGCTCTTCTACCTTGATTATGCCTGAATGGCTATTTTTATTAACATGAGCTTTGCTACATGCTTGATGCATGACACATGCAGACTCCCTTAACTTAGAACATAATTGTGGCACATGTATCTCCAACTACAAATATAGATACCAAAGAGCCTAAGGAGCTCAGAGAGTCACATACCTTCATTTATTTTTTTGACTTTTTCTTTTTTTGTGAGAATTGAATAGAAATAAAAGCTAAAAAATATCCCTTATTCACCTAGCAATTTCTTCTCATCTTCCTTTTCTCAGGTAACATCTCTAGGAATCCTCCCATACCCAGGAAAAGATAGTTTCTCCTGCTCTTTACAATCAAAACCCCCTGGGCAACCCTTTCTCATACCTTTTATAGTAGAGTGTTGAATTGTGGATTTACTTGTCTGAATCTTCTTTAACCTGTGAGAAAATTGAGTGCAGGGGCTAAATCTTCCAACAGCGTATCTTCCAGTGCCAAGCACAAAAGAGTCAACTAACATGTAGCTTTAAAAAAAAAGTATCTTGTACATATTGTAAGTGTTCAATACATTTGTACATCAAATACATGAAATAATCAAGGCTGAGAAATATGATAGGAAAAAATTAATATTAAGGAGGATTTATAAATGAGTAGAAAGGGGATTTTAGGGAAGAAATCATGATTTAAGATTATTGGTTTTTTTTAACCTGATATATGTTGCGGATTGCTATAGAAGAAAAGGCAGTTCAATACTTTGAAAATGTGTGAAGTCTATATTCATTAGTTCATCAGCTAAAATAAGGTGGTATGCCCATAGCTGCTCATCTTTCAAAATTTTTCATAAATGTCAACTTGTTGAAAATATTTTTGAAATTAATTTTTCTTTACCTTTTAAATTCTCTTGGAATTAAACTTGGTGATTTACCACTAAGACCTTCAAGATGTATTAATTTATTTAGGCCGCCATAATAAATTTGAGATAGTCTTTGTACAGAGATGCATTTTAAAAAACACAGTTAATCACCCAAAAGTAATTTATAAAGGAATTCAAATTTTAACCATTACTCATAAAAAAGGGTGAAAAAAGGAATTAAATTCATAAAAAGTTGAACATTCCTAAATCTTCATCCCCCTACTCAATTTTCTTGTAATTCACAGTGCTGCAGAATTCCTAATGCAGAAATCCTCAATTATATCCAGCACTTTTTGGCTTTTCCCTTTTCTTTACAAACCCTCCATTTTTTTCTTTTTCTTTTTTTTAAATATCTTTTTTGGAGTATAATTGCTTTACAATGGTGTGTTAGTTTCTGCTGTATAACAGAGTGAATCAGCTATATGTATACATATATCCCCATATCCCCTCCCTCTTGCATCTCCCTCCGACCCTCCCTATCCCACCCCTCCAGGTGGTCACAAAACACCGAGCTGATCTCCCTGTGCTATGCGGCTGCTTCCCACTAGCTCTCTATTATTTTACATTTGGTAGTGTATATACGTCCATGCTACTCTCTCACATCGTCCCAGCCTAACCTTCCCCCTTCCTTGTGTCCTCAAGTCCATTCTCTACATCTGTGTGTTTATTCCTGTCCTGCTCCTTGGTTTATCGGAACCTTTCTTTTTTTTTTTAGATTCCATATATATGTGTTAGCATACAGTATTTGTTTTTCTCTTTCTGACTTACTTCACTCTGTATGACAGACTCTAGGTCCATCCACCTCACTACAAATAACTCAATTTCGTTTCTTTCTATGGCTGAGTAATATTCCATTGTATATATGTGCCACACCTTCTTTATCCATTCATCTGTTGATGGACATTTAGGTTGCTTCCATGTCCTGGCTATTGTAAATACAGCTGCAATGAACATTGTGGTCCATGACTCTTTTTGAATTATGGCTTTCTCAGTGTATATGCCCAGTAGTGAGATTGCTGGGTCGTATGGTAGTTCTCCTTTTTAGTTTTTTAAGGAACCTCCATACTGTTCTCCATAGTGGCTATACCAATTTATAGTCCCACCAACAGTGTAGGAGGTTTCCCTTTGCTCCACACCCTCTCCAGCATTTATTGTCTGTAGATTTTTTGATGATGGCCATTCTGACCGGTGTGAGGTGATACCTCATTGTAGCTTTGATTTGCATTTCTCTAATGATTAGTGATGCTGAGCATCGTTTCATGTGTTTGTTGGCAATCTGTATGTCTTCTTTGGAGAAATGTCTATTTAGGCCTTCTGCCCATTTTTGGATTGGTTTGTTTGTTTTTTTGATATTGAGCTGTGTGAGCTGCTTGCAAATTTTAGAGATTAATCCTTTGTCAGTTGCTTCATTTGCACATATTTTCTCCCATTCTGAGGGTTGTCTTTTCGTCTTGTTTATGGTTTCCATTGCTGTGCAAAAGCCCATAGCAGTATTGTGAGTGTCACTGAAGCAGACTTGGGTCCACTTATCCACGTGCAATAAACCCAATCTACTGACACTGGGTTGTGGTGAAATAAAGTGCCGTGTTTTATTGTAAGGCACCATACAAAGAGTCCGGGACACCTAGTACTCAAAAAGCCTCATTTTCCTGATGGGTTTCAGCAAAGTGTTTTTAAAGGCAAGGTGAGGGAGGGGAGTCCCAGGGTATGTGATCAGCTTGTGCACAGTTCTCTGTTTGGTTGATGGTGAGGTTTCAGGACAGTGTCACAGGGGTTAAGGTCATCAATTCTTAGTCTCCAGTAGGCCTGGGGGCTATGTGCTCATGGTCATTAAGTAGTTTACCTTCCATTTGGTGGGAGTTTTAGCATCTGTAAAGCAGGAATTGTGCATCAAATACTGTTATCTATGTACTTCAAAGAGGAGCTAAAGTAGAGGATATGGGGGAGGGGTCTATCCTAGGAAGGCCCCATAGGGTCCTCCTCTGTTACATGAGCCCTGATGTTCTTTCCAAAATCCTCTTAAAGTTGAAGACAGACAGATTGGGTTTCCATTTTTTTGCTACCAAAAGCATCCTAACTTTTACACTTGGCATAAAAATACTCTACTAATTTGGTACCAGCTCAGAGGTCTTGCTCAGGGCTGTACACAACTCCAGCTTGTGTCATTCACATTGACATTATTATGAATGGTACCCACTGGAGTTGTGCAGTCCCCAACTTTCATAGTTGTAAAAGGCTGTGCTGCTTTGTATCTGCTCATCTTTCCAGCTCCCCTTCAGTTGTTTTACATATGTGAGCTACAGTTGAGTCAGTTCCAACTACTTTTGCTCTCCAGAGGAACCATGGTATTACTTGGGCTTTTTGTGATCACTTTGTTCCCAATGCCAAATACAGATTCTTCACAGTTTGTTCATCTGACAGAGTCGTGTTTATTCTTTGATGGTCTTCTCAGATATCACCTTTACTCTAAAACTTTTCTGGTCACATCATTTTCCTGCCATAGGCCCTAGGCACTCATAGTAAGTGACTTTATCAAATGTAAACATAGCACTTTGTGTACATTTCTATCAATGCATCTCATGATGGTTTTATGTTAGTCTTCTGTACTGACCTATGTGCTTTTTGAGCAAACAGATGTTTCTAATTGTGGCCTAGTAGAGGAAACCCTAGCACACAGCAGATGCTTAAAGGACTCTCTCTTTGTGGACTGTTTAATGTATTCATTAACGCTCATAATTCACTGAATGAACCAAATCATTTAATATTTACAGTTTTCCACAGCAAGATCTTTTTCGACCCACCGCCTAGAGTAATGAAAATAAAAACAAAAATAAATAAATGGGACCTAATGAAACTTAGAAGCTTTTTTGCACAGCAAAGGAAACCATAAACAAAATGAAAAGACAACCCTCGGAATGGGAGAAAATATTTGCAAACAAAGCAACTGACAAGGGATTAATCTCCAAAATATACAAACAGCTCATTCAGCTCAATATCAAAAAGACAAACAACCCAATCAAAAAATGGGTGGAAGACCTAAATAGACATTTCTCCAAAGAAGACATACAGGTGGCCAACAAACACATGAAAAGATGCTCAACATCACTAAGCATTAGAGAAATGCAAATCAAAATGACAGTGAAGTATCACCTCATACCAGTCAGAATGGCCATCATCAAAAAATCCACAGACAATAAATGCTGGAGAGGGTGTGGAGAAAAGGGTACCCTCCAACACTGTTGGTGGAACTGTAAATTGGTACAGCCACTATGGAGAACAGTATGGAGGTTCCTTAAAAAACTAAAGATAGAGCTACCATATGACCTAGCAATCCCACTCCTAGGCATATATCCAGAGAAAACCATAATTCGAAAGGATGAATGCACGCCAGTGTTCACTGCAGCACTATTTATAATAGCCAGCACGTGGAAGGAACCTAAATGTCCATCAACAGAAGAATGGATAAAGAAGATGTGGTACATATATACAATGGAATATTACTCAGCCAGAAAAAGGAAGGAAATAGTGCCATTTGCAGGGATGTGGTTGGAGCTAGAGATTGTCATACAGAGTGAAGTAAGTCAGGCAGAGAAAAGCAAATATTGTATAGTACCATTTATGTGTGTAATCTAGAAAAATGGTAGAGATGAACTTATTTGCAAAGCAGAAATAGAGTCACAGATGTAGAGAACAACCTTACGGTTACCAAGGGGGGAAGGGGTGGGTGGGATGAATTGGGAGATTGGAACTGACATATATAACTACTATGTATAAAATAGGTAACTAATGAGAACCTACTGTATATCACAGGGAACTCTACTCAGTGCTCTGTGGTGACCTAAATGGGAAGGAAATCTAAAAAAGAGCAGATATATGTATATGTATGACTGATTCACTTTGCTGTACAGCAAGAAACTAACACAACATTGTAAAAGAACTATACTCCAATAAAAATCAAATAAAAATTTTAGAGTTTTTAATCCCCCATTATCACATATATCCAGATGCAGCAATATTTACTTCTTCTATCAGTTGCCAATGTCAACTAAAAAAACCCAAACAATAGCAGCATAGTAAGGAGAAACTTTACTGAAAAGGTTAAGTGTGAGGAGGGGTCTATTGCAATTGGGGGAGGAGAACTATTGCATTAGGGAGAATGCTGTGACCCTAAGATCTGCAAGCCTCTCAGTGGTTAATCAAAAGGGGTTTTTCTTCTCTTGAGAGTAAGTAACAAGGGTATTAAGGGTAGGGTGAGGGAAAATGGGATAAAAGAGTAGCTTGAGTGGATGGTAGATCAGAGAATATTTTACCCTGAGCTCAGCCTGTTCTTAGGAGAGATTATATGTTGACTCAGTCTGACAGTGAGTCAGAGTTCTGGAGCCTGGAGGAAGGGGTGAAATTTTCTGGAGCCTGGAGGAAGGGGTGAAATTTTACAGTTTGATTAATAAGCAGTTTGTTCCAATTGATTAGTAGGAATTAACACTTCAGATGATAATTTATGAGACAAAAAAATGGCAATTTGGAATATCTTTGTCTGGCATTGCCATAGGTAAACAAGAGGAGGCATCTGTGGTGGTTCTTAGGAATAAGCTGTTTTCCACAACACAAAGGGCAGAGGGATATCTTAACTTTTGCTGTTTTCCAGGATTCGAGGGCTCAGGTAAAATTCCACATTGTCACTAATAATAGTTTTCAGTATCGAAGGACACAATTAGACTATATAAAACTTTATTTTCTTTTCCAGTGGTCATCACACAGCCAAGCAAATGTATCCACTTGATAAATTTAATTACCTTTTATCTTAGAGAGTTCCCCCAAATTAAATAGGTCGGAAATTTTTATAAAGAATCAAATATTGCTTTCGTGTCTGAAAAGTGTGGACTGAGTATCAGAGGCTTATCAGATTCCTTTCAAGCTAAAGTCACCTTCATTCACTTGATAATACTGTAGAGGGCACAGTTGGACTGAAACAAAGCTTGAGTGAAAGAGTGTGAGAACTTTATTACACCTAGCTAATATCCAAATGTGTGCTGTCAGTGATTCATATCTGCCTTTCAGAGCAAAAGTTTTTTAAAAAATCTTTTTGAAAGAGGGTTTTCTTATTTGTCACTTTACTTTCTTTTTAATTAATCCTAACAGCATTTCATGTGAGAAAGTGTGTTTGAAGAGATAGAATTATAAATGAGTCCAGCATTATTGTTATAGTCCGTGTATTAAAATGTTACTGTAAGCTAAGGCAAGGAAGCCAAAGATAGTAGATTAAGAGAAAACTGCTGGGGAAATGAGCAAGCATTATTAAAAACAAGTGACAGGTTTGTATTACTCTATTGGAAGTAGCATATAGTAGTGGAAAGACTAAGGAATTAGTTGGGCTATCCGTAAGCTATTTGAAGCACAGCTTTTCCAAAGCTAAGTAAAGTTTTCTCTAATCCTCAGCTAATCTGTGGTTTCAAAATCCTGTAGTGTTCTTGATGCAGTTACCACCAAAATGAAGCATGCCCTTCTTCCTAATGGTCTAGTCCTCCCCTTCCTTGTACTATATGTGCAAAACAAATGACATATACGAACTCTTTATGTTCTCTTTTCACCCTGCTTTCATTCCACATTGCACCAAGATTTCATTTTCCACATCAGTAATGGCTTTATAATTTCCAAATTCAAAGGTATTTCTTCTGTCTCATTTACCTTAAAATCTCAATTGCTTTCGATTTTTTGCTCCTCACAGATGACTCTTATCTTTTTGCTGTAATTGTGTTGACTATGTACTACTACCTGTTACTCTTTTCACATATTTAGCAAATCAGTTTGTTACTTTGAGTGCTTCTTTTTGATTTTTCCCATTCCATTATTTTGGGAATTCACCATACTTCTGTATTCTGTGTGCTGGTTCTCCTCTATCAGACTATTGATTCAATTTTATGTTTCCAGCTAAAACTTGTCATTGGACTGGCTATTACCTCAGTGGGAAATGGCTATGGTATCCATGTAATGTACTCTCACTAAAGCCCCAACTTTGTATTGCTAATTGCCTTCTAAATATTCATAAATGGATGTCTTGCTATTCCTTGAAAGATAGCTATTCAAAATCATTTTTCTCTCCAAACCTAGTCCCTCTTTCTGATTTTCTCATTCTTCTATCTCTGCCATAGCCTTTAGATAGAAAAAAATTTGAATGTTTTTTCAACTAACACTCTGTAGGCTCCTTGCTATCCTCCTAGGCCAGGTCTTTGGGCCAAGGTAACTAGTCTCTGGATCCATTAGAAAGTCCAAGGGGGCAGAATTTTCTTTATGCTTTGTTCATTAATGTAGCCTAATCACAAAGGATGATAACTAGCTCAATTAATATTCATTAATAAATCAATGAGCCCAAATACCCAAAGTTAGGTTCTCCTATTATTTATTTTACATTAATTACCAGATGAATGTTTTTTAATACCACTTTTGTATTGCTGCTTTTCTGATCAGAAACTTCATTTAGTCTATTTTGTCTCTTTTTTTCTGACTTTTAAGATTGTCCATTTTTCTATTCTAAGGAGGTCCTAAGAAAGTGAATTAATGTTGTGGGTAAGAGTGAACATACTGGAGTTAAACAGCCTGAGTTTGATTATTGTTCTTTCATTTACTAACTGGGACAGATATTTAATTTTTCTGTGCCTTGATTTCTACGTCTTTAAAATTGAGATAATGATCACTGGATTGATGTTAGGATGAAATAAGTTAGTGCCTCTTAAGCACTCAAACAGTGCCTGGTATTTAATGAATGCTCAATATGCATTATTATTATTATTATTATTAACCTCTACATTTGAAAAGCGTCTGTACAGTCAGTGACATCCAGATGTTTAATAGAACATATCCCATCTTTCAAACAAAATTTGACATGTAATCCCAATAACTTTATGATATACAAAATAAGTGTGGCTTTGATTATTTGTACCCTCCGCTCTTTCATAAACTCATAAATGTCCTTGACAAAATCCCCAAACTCCAAGAAGTACAATTTAAAAACCACGGGTCTCAGTAACTTTTTTTCTTTTTTTTTTAATATTTATTTATTTGGCTCCACTGGGTCTTAGTTGTGGCATGCAGACTTTTTAGTTGTGGCATGCGGAATCTTAGTTGCAGAATGTGGACTCTTAGTTGCAGCATGCATGCGGGATCTAGTTCCCTGACCAGGGATCAAACCCGGGCCCCCTGCATTGGGAGCACAGGGTCTTACCCACTGGACCACCAGAGAAGTCCCTGGTCTCAGTAACTTTTTTTTTTTTTTTTTTTTTGCGATATGTGGGCCTCTCACTGTTGTGGCCTCTCCCGTTGCGGAGCACAGGCTCCGGACGCGCAGGCTCAACGGCCATGGCTCACGGGCCCAGCCGCTCCGCGGCATGTGGGATCTTCCCAGACCGGGGCACGAACCCGTGTCCCCTGCATCGGCAGGCGGACTCTCAACCACTGCGCCACCAGGGAAGCCCTGGTCTCAGTAACTTTTGATGTAAGTATTTACTGATTGACTAAGTCATGTTGAAAACCATTAGATTGTAGAAAGAGCAGGCATTTTAATAATACATCTATTATATTGCCTGTCTCAAGTGAGGGTATTGTAAGACAAGGAAGTTACATTTGAAAATATTATCTAACACAGACAACTTATATCTATTTTAGTAAATTTAGATCAAAGGAATAAACTTTTTTTATAATAAATGAGGGGTAAGTTTGAATTACAAATCATACTTAAGGAGTCAAAGTGTTGTGTTATTATAATTGTCATATATAGTATAAATTATTTGCCCTTTGAGCATTTGGAGATGACTTAAAACATTATTTGGTTCTGAACTAAACCTAAAAGATGTAAAAAGCATTTTCTAAATGATAATATTGATATTAATAATACTTATCCTTTTACTTTCAACTCTGTAAGCTTAGTAAAACTTCAGCCTTTATTGATATCCCCATATCTAAAAGATATTTATCTCTACTGCTTAACTGGAAATTTTTGAGAAAAAATTAATTGATGTTATTAAAAGAAAGGTGCCATCTAAAATTATACTGTCTTATTCTTAGTAAGAATTTGCTGAGTGAGCCAATGAACATCTGACTAAGAGTCATGTACTCTTAAAGGGGTTGAGAACAGGTTCATGAGATATTTTAGTCCCTTCATTTTACAAATGAGAAAAATATGAGCCTGCTTAGCTAAGGAATTTACCAAAGATAGATGATTGCATATTAAATATTAAGAAGTATTAAAATCTCTGTTCTCAATCCAATACTCTTTCCACCATTTGGAAAATTAATCATACAGTCTCAAACATCAAAATATTTTTTCCTGTATCCAAAAGAGAATGGTCATATTTTAGAATCCAGATGTCATATCAACTTAAAAAGCAACATAAAAAAACAATTGTAAAGTAAAACTTTGGATTAAGCAGATGATGACTGCTTGATTGGTAGTGGCTTATAGTGGAATATAAAGTAAATCAATAAGCAGAAATACTTCAGTCATCTGTTTTTCTGAATGTCAATAAACAGAGCTGTTCTAAGAAGGATTGAGAAATAGCAAAAGGCTGGTCTTTCTCCAATCTGTGGTTGTCTTTATTGAACTCATTTTCTTTTTTCCTTGCCCTTTTTGGTGCCTCTTATCTCTGTTCTCTCCTTCTCCTACCAAAACTTCTTCTAGGAAACTTGTATCAAACTTGTACTGAAATGTAAATGGCTTACAAGCCTTAAGGTGCTGCCTCTCCCAGGGAAGTGTGAGGAGTGAGATTTAAGAGGGGCAAAGAAAGGTAAAGTTATAGAATGTATATCTAAATATGAAATTTTAAGCATCAATGAGGAAGAGAGTAGCAGTTTTAAATTGTAGGAGGACACACTTCCCAGTGATTTTAAAACCATTGTTAATCTCCCGAAAGAAATAAAAACCAAACAGACAAACCAATATGCAACAAATATAACAGGCAAACACAAAAACAAAAATAAAAAACCCCAAATTAATGGGACTTGACTATGTTGAAACTGAGATTAATATGTGGAGTATTGATTTCTCTAATAAGTTGAGTCCCTCAGTCCATGAACATGGTATATCCCTTTATTTAGGTATTCTTTAATTTTTCTCAGTACTGCTTCATAATTTTGCATATAGAAGTCTTCGTATCTCTCATTAGATTTATTTTTATGTGTTTCACTTTTTAGATATTACCATCAAGAGCATCGTTTTCTGAATATCCTATTTGCTGTTGGTCTGTACAAATACAATTGATTTTTAAAAATATTGATCTTGGATTCAGCAACCTTGTTAAATTATCTTATTCAAATGGCTTACCTGTAGAATTTGTTTCAAATACCATGATGATTAAAAGATCAATTCTCGGGCTTCCCTGGTGGCGCAGTGGTTGAGAGTCCGCCTGCCCATGCAGGGGACACGGGTTCGTGCCCCGGTCCGGGAAGATCCCACATGCCGCGGAGCGCCTGGGCCCATGAGCCATGGCCGCTGAGCCTGTGCGTCCGGAGCCTGTGCTCCGCAACGGGAGAGGCCACAGCAGTGAGAGGCCTGCTTACCGAAAAAAAAAAAAAAAAATCAATTCTCTAAAACAATGTAATAAATCTAAGATTTCATACAAACAGTAATGTTTTTAAAAATTCATACAGCAAAACTTGACAGGAAAAGAAGAATAAATATGTAAATCCACAATCATCATGGGAGATTTTAACACAACTCTCTCAGTAGTAGGTAGAACAACCAGCCAGAAGTCCATGGAAGATTTTTAACACAAATAACAAACTTGATCAATTTGAAATATATAAAACGCTCTATGCAACAATGATGGAAATCACACTTTTAACAAGTATATATAGACTATATTACAAAATTAATTATATGGTTGTACATAAAGCAAGTCTCAACATATTTCAAAGACTGAAATACAATAAAATATGCTTTCTGACCATTGAGATGTTGAGTTAGAAATCAGTAACAAAAATTATTTTAAAATAGATCCAAATGTTCAGGAATTAAACATTTTACTTTAATAATCCACAAAGAAGAAATCACAATTAGCATAAAGAAAGCAAAATTTTAGCTATACTCCCATGGTTTATTACGTATGTGTGTACTCTAACACCATCACAGTTTCCCCCACAAGCATATGCACTAACAGAGTTTGTATCCTATCTATCTAGTTTCCTTTAGGGTCTGATAAGGCCAGTTGAAGATGCTTACTAAATGCTAATTGGGTGTATCGGCAGAACTCTTGGTTTTAAGCAACATAATATGACTTAGATAACTCTAAGAAAATGAATTTAATACAATGATACAGAGTAGCTCACAGAATGGTTTGGAGAGTCAGAGAACCATGGGTCTAAACTATCAGCCAGGAGAAATGTCTAAACTTATTTCATGGTCTGATGTGGTGAAGATGAGATTGCCACTACTGCTGGATTACTTGATTACTCTGCAGATTGTAATGCTGAGCTCACAAACACAGAATTTAGATGCTGCTGGAAAGAGGATATTGCTTCCACTAGGGTTCTTTTGTGTGACCAGTATAGACTCTACAATTGCTGTTTTCCACTCACTCACTGGCAGCTTTTAATTGCAAATCTGGGGCATATGCATCCAACTGATAGAATTCCGTTTTGGTGCTAATGCCCTAGTTTCAAAGGAGGCTGAGAAAACAAGTACTTGAGATGTTTAGCTTCTATGGTGAAAGGTGGATTTGCCTCATAAAGTGGGAGATTCCTAAAACATAGGGAATGGACAAGGTTCATGCAATTTATCTATGACTTTCAGGCAGACATGGGTCTTGCCAAGACACTTTGGATAGTCTATTTACTGATCTGTAGGTTCTCTGAGCATGATGTCATTAAAATAGAGGATAAGGGTGATGTCAGAAGGTCAAGGACCCTGTGAATTAAGCTGTGATATAGAATGAAAAAGTTGAGACAATACAGTGAAATTAATACTGCTGCCTTGTGATTTGCAAGCAAATTGTTCTGATGTTCTCAGCTTTTTAGAGTAAAGGAATAAAAGCATGTGCCTAATCAATAACTATTGATTACTTAGAAAGCAAAGCAGGTTCCTTAGAACCTTATTGATTTGTTTTAGTGAAGAGACCACATATAGAACAACGGTCTCAATTTGCTGTCTCTAGCTGATCAAATTTATAACAGTCTTCTGTTTTACTCCTGAATACGCTGACTTCTACACTAGACATATTGAAATTTTAAAAGGGAATATGATAGAAATCACCAATCCTGAATTTGTAAAATCTTCAGTAGTGAAACTAATCACTGTGATTCTCTTAGGGATGTAATCATGCTTTTGACATATTAATATAATAAATAGAGGAAGCTCTTGGGGCTTTTAGTGGGCTCTTCCTAATAAAAATATTATTCCCTGAGACATGCAGCCAAGATGGTGATTCTGCTTGTGGCTGAGTGTACTACTTTAATGATATACTAAGAAACTAATGAAATATTTATGGAATTTTGGGGCATCCTACTAGTCCTACTGGGAGGCAGACTTAAGTCAAACTGCCATTTATCATTTCATCTTCATGTCTCCACCCTGACTAGTGGAGAATAGTGGTATCGAAGGTACCAAGAATCAATACAGGGAAGGCTAAAGAGGTTGGGATGGGAAAAATTGACTTCCATTTTCTAGGTAAGTCTTCTTGGCTAAGTCATTACATGTCTCCAATCATGGCGAAAAAAATGTTACTATATATCGTAAAATTGACTTCTCTTTAGAAAGATGGCAAGTGAGGGTTGGAGAGTCCTTTCTTTATTGGAATCTACCATTATATCCTCATCCCACTACAAAGAAGTCCAGTTCTTTTTCAGTCAATGCCCCATTCCAAGATGCCAATTAAACTCTCATAATAAAGCAGTCATCAGAATTAAATGTTTACTGTTATTCTATCTCAACCTGTGGATGCAAGAAGTAAGACTTTTATCACATTCACAGAAAGTTAATGATATTTTGGCATTATCTTGAGCTGGGAATTTAAGACTGGAATATTACATTCTTATTACATTGGTTTATCCTGTTATCTTTATTTTTAATTTATTTTATTAATTTATGAAAAGAAATTTTATTCTGGTAAGAAAACAATATGTGATCTACTCTCACATTTTTAAGTGTATAATACAGCCCCTGGCAACTGTCATTCTATTCTTTGTTTCTACGAGTTTGACTATTTTAGATATCTCATATAAGTGGAATCATGCAGTTTTTGTTCTTCTGTGACTGGCATATTTCACTTAGCATAACATCTTCAGATATATCTATGTTACTGCACATGGCAGATTTTCCTTCTTTTTTAAGGCTGGACAATACTCTATTGTATGTATATATCACATTTTAAAAATGTATTCATCCATCAATGGATATTTATGTTTTGTCCATATCTTGGCTATCATGAATAATGCTACAGTGAGCATGGTAGTGCAGAAATATCTTTTAGATCTTGACTTCAAATATTTAGACTATCTACACAGAAGTGGCATTGCTGGGTCACGTGATAATTCTATTTTTAAGGTTTTCAAGACCCTCCATACTATTTCATAGCAACTGTACCATTTTACATTCTTACCAACAGTACACTGTAGTTCCAATTTCTCCACATCCTTACCAATACTTTATTTTTTTATTTTTATAATAGCCATCCTAACAGGTTCAGGATGATATCTCACTGTGTGGGTTTTTTTGTTGTTTTATGGGGGATTTTTTGGTCTTCACTGTGTGGCATGTGGGATCTTAGTTCCCTGACCAGGGATTGAACCTGCATCCTCAGCAGTGAAAGCACAGAGTCTTAACCACTGGACCACCAGGGAATTCCTTCATTGTGGTTTTGATTTACATTTTCCTGATGATTAGTGATGTTGAGCACCTTTTCATATATCTGTTGACCATTTATATATCTTCTTTGGAAAAATGTCTGTTCAAGCCCATTGATCATTTTTAAATTGGGTTATTTGGGGTTTTTTTTTTTGCTATTAAGTCATAGGAGTTTCTTATAAATTTTGAATATGAACCCCTTATCTGATACAGGGTTTGCAAATATTTTCTTCTCTTCCATAGGCTGCCTTTTCATTTTGTTGATTGTTTCCTTTGCTGTTCAGAAGGTTTTTAGTTTGATGTAGTTCTACTTGCCCATTTTTGCTTTGTTGCCTGTGCTTTTGGTGTCATATAGATAGGACATCATTGCCAAAATTAGTGTCAAGGATCTTTTCCCCTATGTTTCCTTCTAGGAGTTTTACAGTTTCAGATCTTATGTTTAAGTCTTTAATCCATTTAGAGTTGATTTTTGTGTATGATACAAGAGTCCAGTTTCATTCTTTTGCATGTGGATATCCAATTTCACCAACACCATTTGTCAGTTTTGAAAAAGAACAAAGTTGGAGGCATAAGAGTTTCTGATTTCAAAAACTATATTACAAACCTACAGTACTCAAAACAGCATGGTACTGGCAAAAAGACAGATGAATGGAAGAGAATAAAGAGACTAGAAATAAACATATGCATGTACAGCCAACTGATCATTGACAAGGGAGCTAAGAATACACAATTGGGAAAGGATGCTCTCCCAGTGCCCTTAGAAGTAACCATGACACCCTACAGATTTGGAATATTCAGGGCCTCCATACTTTTTGAAAAGATAAATTTATTTATTTATTTTTGGCTCCATGGGGTCTTCATTGCTGTGCATGGGCTTTCTCTAGTTGTGGCAAGTGAGGGCTACTCTTCATTGCAGTGTGCGTGCATCTCATTGCGGTGGCTTCTCTTGTTGCAGAGCACATGCTCTAGGCTCATAGGCTTCAGTAGTTGTGGCACACAGGCTCAGTAGTTGTGGCTCATGGGCTTAGTTGCTTCCTGGACCAGGGCTCAAACCCGTGTCCCTTGCACTGTCAGGTGGATTCCTAACCACTGCACCACCAGGGAAGTCCCAGGACCTTCATCCTTTTACATGTGAGTTACTACTTGATTTTCCCTAGTCAGGTCACTAGTAGGCTTTAAGTTCCAGGAGACTCTAAGGTTAATTTTTCTCAATTTGTTTCTTATTGCCAACTAGGGATTTACTGTCTTCAGTGCCAACCAGGCTAGATAAGTGATGGCAATTTCCCCTATATCCTTAATGATCTGTTGTCTTTGATATCTCCTGGTATCAATTTTTATGTTAGAGCAATAAATGACTTACTCTGGGTTAATTAAGTAGAAAATAAACTACTAAAAAGATATTGGACAGTTTATGGAATCTCTAAATAAAAGATTCAGGAACCAGGATTGGTGTTTGAAAGTTTAAACTTATGCCTAGGAATCATGCTGTAGAATTGGTCCAGGGAACAACCTAGTGCAAGAGTCACTGGGCAGAGACACTTCAGCTAGAACTACAAATATCAATGATAGGGGATGCTAAATACAGTAATATGAATCACTGATACATTTGTTCTGGATACTGAAAACAGTGTGTGCTTTCCACTTCCAGAATATATTCTAAGCAGTCTTTTCTTCTTGTCAGTAGCTTCTAGTCCAGACTCCAGAATGGATATAACTGATTGTCAGAGCTAAGGTCATATGCTATACTATGGTTTTAAAGGATACTTAGAGATTAAGTAGCTGGCATTTTCAGTCTCTGTAACGAGAGGCAGATTCTTCCTCATAAGATGGGGATTTCCATAACTTATATATGGGTTCATACACTGGACAAAAACGAAGAGTAGAACTCTCCATTAGAGTTTATTCATGAATAAATACCACATAAGTCATAATTTTCTTCATAATAATATTTTGGAAACAAGAATAAGGAAGTTATATATATATATATATATATATACACATATATATATATATATACACACACACATACACATATATGTATATATGGGTGTGTGTGTTTATAAATTCTGACTTTATATAAAGTAGGCCTTTGTTTTTTACTGTTACTGTTCTGAATGCAGAATGGGGATTCTTTTAGTTACAAAGAGGAAAATGAAAACTTTTTTCTGAACTAAACTACATGAAATGTGAACATGAAGATTAACATCATCTCTGAGGCAGGAACCTCAAAGTTATACTCCTTCTCAATCAATGTTATTGTCAGTTCTTAGTTTTATTAATTATTAAAGGAAAAGATCTATCCAAGACATTACTGCAAATAAATATTTTAGAATATGTCTGGCTTTTCCTGTACAGTGAAAACATTTTTATAATATGAAATGTAAGAACAGATGTTTTTCCAACGTAAGTTCTCATTGCACATTCTCACATATTATAACCATATGTAATTACTGTTAAGTGAAAAGCCTGAATTAGATGAGGAAATTGTTAGAGCCAGTGGTAAGAAAATTATTATATATATTTTTTAGCACAGTATTTAAATTTGATATTTAAGAAACTTTTGAGGGACTTTTCATCTAGCTAGTAAGTGAGTTAATTAAAAACAGAGGAACGTTATGAAGAGTGACACCATGGTGTTTTTAGAATCAGAGGGGTATGAATTCAAATTATTCAATGATAATTTTTGAGATCCTACCACAGCCAGGTACATGGCTTTTACATTTTCTCTAGGAATTTCATTTTCATCATCTAAACAATAGATATAAAGCATTTAACTAATGAAGTTTTTGAGAGCTGAACAAGTCTTAAAGGCAAGACACAAAAAGGTGAAAACCTTTCCAAGTAACTTGACTATGTTCCAGAGCAAAACTCAATAATATTTATAGAAATACAAAAATATTCATCACTACTACAAGGCAAAATTAGTAAGTTATGTCATCCAACCAAAGATTACCAGGCATACAAAGGGTCAGGGAAAGATGAACTATAATAAGAATAATCACTTGAAAGTGACCCAAAACTGGCACAGATGTTAGAATGAGAAGATAAGGAAGTCAAAATAGCTTTTATAATTGTACCACACATGTTAAAAAAGTTATGTAGAAATATAGAAAATATAAAAAAGAACCAAATTTAACTTCTAGAGATGAAAGCTACAGTTATTGAGATCAAAACAAAGCAAACAAATCATTTGATAGGTTTTGTGTGTTTGAAACTTTGTTGTTTGAAAATTTGTTTCATTTGTTCTACCAGTCAGACCTGGTAGAAGAAACACTGTTTCTGGGTAAGAGATGATAAAAATACCAGTCCTCCAGTTAGTTCACTGTCACTCTCAGAGAGCTTAAAAGGGAACTCACTGTGGTCGAACAGTAGCCCAGAGAATAAGTTGGAGGGGGTTATTGCTGGAAGTGACAAAAGTAAGACATGGCTTCCACTTTGGGGTGTCTTCTTTTGTAAAAGAGACAAGAATGAGGATGAACCATAAACTCTTCCCATGCTGGAGCCACAGAGTGAACCCATCCCATGTTATTAGAGGCCACTGATATCAGAGGCGGAAGACCAGGATCATAACTGCTACTGGGCAGCTAATTGTGCTTGTAGTCAGAGGAGGGTCTCCCTCTTTTCCCCTTTTTCTTTTTAATTCTAAACTCAGGGTTATAATTAAACAAAACAGGAATTTAGAGAAGAGCATGTGGGAAGCTTTTTGGCTATTTGGAGTTGTTGCTTTGAACAAATATCCCCCCAATAAAAATAATAACATAATAATAGTGGTACATGAAATGTCTATATATTTACTTAAATGAATTCTTTAAAATTAGATGTAATTTTTGGTCTAGACTGCAAAAGCATTAAATTTCCCTTGTAGCAGTTACTGAAAAAAATTAAACATTTAAATTTTTTTACTTCATCAAGATTGAATTTCTCAATCAAACCACATATGATTAACCTGGTTTTCCAATGTATCTTTTATAACAGACACATAATCTGATAATAAACATGGCATTGTTTTCTAAATTATTTTTAATGACATACATGATAGAACATGAGAGTTTCTTGGCCCATTTAGCAACCCCCATACTTTTATTTTAATGGAACATATAGTTTAGGTAGAAAATATAGCCTAGTGGATATAAAAAAAATTATCTTTGGAAATGAAAAATAATGGAACTGAAAGATTATGTATAAATTAGAGACTATAAGGATTTGAATTATTTGAAGTACAGAGTCCTTAAATTGTGCTTCTGGTTAATAAACTGGCTTTAGACATTGGACAAAGGTCTGTAATTTCTTCTACTACAGTCTGGTATTTCAAGAGCTACCAAGAAAACACTGCTGAATGGCTTTAGGTCTCAGAAGTTAAGACACAAGAGAAGTCAGATATCACCACTATGGTGGTAAATTCCCTCTATGCAAAACAATTTTTAAAAATTCCACTTCTCTCATTAGAATACCACAGTGCCAAACTTCCCTGGTGGCGCAGTGGTTAAGAATCCGCCTGCCAAGGCAGGGGACATGGGTGCGAGCCCTGGTCCAGGAAGATCCCACATGCCCAGAGCAACTAGGCCAGTGTGCCATAACTACTGAGCCTGCATGGCACAACTACTGAAGCCCACGTGCCTAGAGCCCGCGCTCCGCAGCAAGCGAAGACACCGCAGTGAGAAACCCACACACCGCAATGAAGAGTAACCCCCACTCGCTGCAACTAGAGAAAGCCCACGTGCAGCAATGAAGACCCAACGCAGCCAAAAATAAATAAAAATTAATTAATTAAAGAAGAAAAAAAGAATACCACAGTACAATGTCATCATCTCCTCAAGAAAAAGTGCCATATAATTCTGTTCTCTGTCTTCAGTGTTACGCAGTAAGACAAGATCTGTTTTCTCCAAGTCCCCCCTCCCTTTTTTTGGTCATTTCCCCCTCCTAGAAGAGAGCCTTAGCTTAGATGAGAAAAGAAAGTTTCTATTATCATAACACCAAATAAAGGCTATCAACATTTGCAAGAGAAATTTTGATTGTAGATGTTTAACTGAAAGATTAAAACATATTTCCGTAGGACCTTCAAGGTACCTGACCTCTCCCACAGCCTATCTTGCTGAGAAGATGAAAGGAGCCTATTGACTGCTAATCAAGTCTTGCAGAGTAAGAAGAAAGCTAAAAAAAACCAAGGTCATGGTGAAGAGGAGAAAAGTTAGGGAGAACCTACAGAGATGCAGCTTTAAGCTGAAACCTGTATAGACTTTAAATGGAAAAGAGGAAGACACTATCCATGCTCTCCACTGTTCTCTATGTGTTTTGTATTGTAAAGTAGGCTTTTCTTCTAGTAACAGACCCACTTTCATGCTCTTCCAGATATTCAAGTCTACATAAATAAGGGTTTATATACTTGTGGTCTTGTCTGAGATTACTGTACTGTGACATAACATATGGCTGTGCCTCCATCTAAGACTACCATAGAAATGAGCCAAGAAATACTCCACCGTTTATCTAAACTACCAGATTGTTGCTGAGGAAGGGGAGTGCTCACAGCTTTTGTAAATTGATGTAATGAATACTCTTTCAGCAGGGGAGTAACTTGAGAAAAGTAGTAATCTTGGCCTGGAAGCACTGGCCGAGTGTCAAGTTTGAGAATGCATGGTTTAACATGAATGCCTAGGTTAATACTTTCTTGTGAGTTTATTAGTTTCCCATAGGAAAAATTCACAAGCTGTTATCTGGCTATGAAGAGAGGGAAGAAGTCTGGGGAAGGTCATTTGTGTATCTGCATCATCCAAAATGGATGATAGAAGGGAAATTAGATTGTTTATGAAGACAGAGGAAAAGTCCCTGAATGATATGGCAATATTGATGGGGGCAATGAAGTTGATACAGTATTTGGCTCCAGCTACATTTGAAACAGGGCTTGAAACTAGTGAGAAGAGAGCCAGTAAGTACGTGAGAAGAAGAATGCATTATTTAGGAATTCATGATTCTTTGCCATTCTCAAATAATTCATTGAATAATTAATTGAGAGGATGGGTAAGGGAAATTGATTAAGTAAGCTTTAGAGGAACTGATATAAATTATTTAGTGGACAGTGTATATTATGATTGATTTAAGAGATTTTCAAGGGTAATTTTGACTTTACTCCCTTAAAGAATATTTTCCACTGATTTTAGCACCTAATCAAATATCAGAGTAATATTTGACTCCAATTTATGGACAGATTTGAATATACAAAATCTTAAGTAACCTAAGAATGGAAGGCAAGTTTAAAGAGAAGTTATAAGGTATGAATACAAATTTTTCCTCTCAATAAGCAGTGCAAAATGAGAACTACAACTGTAGAACCCTAGAGTTTGTAGAGCTTTTCAGTGCGATTGAGCCATCAGAGATCAATGTTTTATGGTACCATAGTAGGAAATCCTATATTATGATATCGTAGTATCGAAGTTAGCAATCTTATTCAATTGTGATGGTATTTTAAAAGACTAAGAAAATTAGGATGTGTGTGTGTTTGTACTAAAGGAAGTTGAAGAAGAAGCTATTAATCATTAATTTACTATATCCCAAATTCAGAATTCAGAAGTTGGCATGGTATAGATTCAGGAATTTTTTTGTCTGTGTTAGATTTAAGGAAGGAGTGAATATTATTTGATACCCATAGGAAGACTAAACCTAAAGAGAATATAAATACTTTTTTCTAGGGAGATTTTTTTTCCTTTGAAAAAATGCTTCAGGGTAAGACTAGAGTCTAAACTCTTTGGGGACAGTGGCTATTGGTGAGAGTATTTGGAAGTGTAGGTATAGTTAAATAATAAACTTGATTCTTGGAGTTAAGGACTCTGAAAAAGCAAGAAAAGTTACTTCTCTAAGGGCAAGATCACCTTAAGGAAGTTAATTTGAAAATGTCATTTAACAGGTGTGAGTTTTGACACACCTCAGTGAATATGTACACCATGTTGTTTATTGACAAGGGGAAAAGGAATTACTTATCTCATTAACAAGACCACTTCTTACCAATCTGAAAGAACTAAAGATATTTGGAGAGTTCAGATGGTATTATAATTGATTCATCCAAGATTACTCCTAGAGTGAAATAAGTGGATTGGCATTCAGCATCTATTTGATCTATAGTCATTTCCCTTTATTCGAGGTTTCATTTTCTGCTGTTTCAGTTACCCACGGTCAACCAAAGTCCAAACATATTAAATAGAAACTCCCAGAAATAAACAATTCATAAATTTCTGAGTAGTGTGATGAAATCTTGTATCATCCATCCACCCACTGGGGTATGGACCATCCCTTTGTCTGGCGTATCTCACCCCTTAGTCACTTAGTAGCCATCTTCCTTATAGAACTGACTGTCTCCGTATCACAGTGCTTGTGTCCAAGTCACCCTTATTTTACTTAATAATGGCCCCAAAGCAAAAGAAGAGTGATGCTGGCAATTTGGATATGCCAAAGAGAAGCTGTAAAGTTTCTTTAGGTGAAAAGGTGAAAGTTCTTGGTTTAATAAGGAAAGAAAAAACCATTTGCTGAGGTTGCTAAGATCTATGGTAAGAATGAATCTTCTGTATGTGAAATTGTGAAGAAGGAAAAATAAATTCATACTGGTTTTGTGGTCACACCTCAAATTGCAAAAGTTATGGCCACAGTGCATGATAAGTGCTTAGTTAAGATGGAAGAGGCATTACATTTGTACAATAAGATATTTTGAGAGAGGAAGGGACCACATTCACATAACTTTTATTATAGTATATTGCTATAATTTTTACATTTTATTATTAGTTATTGTTAACCTCTTACTGTGCCTATCTTATAAATTTTATCATAGATATGTAAGTACAGGAAAAAAACACAGTATATATAGGATTCGGTGCTATCTGCTGTTTCATGCAACCACTGGGATCTTGGAATGTATACCCTGAGGATAAGGGGGCTACTGCATTTTCTAGTGTACCTTCCTAAGGCAGAGGTTAGAAGTTAAGAAAAAAAATCCCAAACCCTCTTTCAGCTTGGGATCTTTATGGAAAAGAAACTCCACAAACTCAGTGCATTTATGTGAGACTTGGAATTTGAAAATAAGGAAAGGAAGTTATCCTGGTGCTTTAGCTTTTGTGGCCAGCAAGCATCGCTGTGGAGACATAAGTATTCATCTGTAGCATCATTCCTGTGTACTTAACTCCCTAGGTAGTAAGCACAATAGCTGTTTCTCTTTGTGAGTGTAGATGTAAAATCTATAGACTCTATGTATATTTAATGAAAATATGAAGCAGTAACAATTGTTACAATCACACGGGTCAAGAAATGGAACATTGGCAACAACCAAGAATCCCCTCCATGCCTTGCATCATCACAAAACCCTCCCATAGCACAAACAATAACCACTTACCTAACTTTTATGTTAATATGTTAACCCATTCATTGTTTTTCTTTGTAGATTTATTACTTATGTGCACATTCCTATAATACTGTTGATAGATATTTGTGTTGTTTTCTATTTATGGCTGTCATGAACAATGCTGAACAAGATACATGTTTATATATGTATCCTAGTACACAGGAGAACACATTTCTCTAGGGAGTGAACTACTGGGTTACAGGGAAGTTTCAGGAATGAGATGCTGAGTCACAGAGAATATATGTCCTTAAACCACAAGATAATGACAAGTGGTCAAATCAACTTACACTTCCAACAGTGGTGGTGACTGATATTTAAATTCCTTGACATTAGTTGTTATCATTTATTTTAATATTTCCTATCTAATCTGTGTGTAGTGGTACCTCATTATGGTGTGAATTTTAGTTTTCATGATTACTAGTGAAAATATAAATATTTTACAATTTTAAATATAGTTATTGGCTTTTGGGATTTGCTGTTTATTGAAGGGTCTATTGAATTTTTGGCCTATTTTTCTATTGGGTTATTTGCCTTTTTATTCTTGCTTTTAAGAGTTTATTTCATTTTTTAATTGAAGTATAGTTGATTTACAATATTATATTACTTTCAGGTGTAGAACATAGTGATTCAATATTTTTATAGATTATACTCCATTTAAAGTTATTATAAAATATTGGCCATATTTCCTGAACTGTAAATATATCTTTGTAGCTGATTTATTTTACACATTTTATACCTCTTTATCCCCTACCCCTATCTTGCCCCTTCCTCCTTCTCTTTCCCCACTGGTAACCACAAGTCTGATCTCTATAACTGTGAGTGTATTTCAGTTTTGTTATATTCATTCATTTTATTTTTTAGATTCCACATAGAAATGATAACATACAGTATTTGTCTTTCTCTGTCTGACTTATTTCACTAATAATAATACCCTCCATGTCCATCCATGTTGTTGCAAATGTCAGGATTTCTTTCTTTTTCATGGTTGAGTAATATTTCTGTGTGTGTGTGTGTGTGTGTGTGTGTATCATACCACATGTTATTTATTCATTTGGCTGTTAGCAGGCACTTAGGTTTCTTCCATATCGTGGCTATTGTAAATAATGTACATAATGCTGCTGTGAACTTTGGGTGCATTCATCTTTTTGGATTAGTATTTTCATTTTCTTTGGATATATACCCAGGAGTGGAATTGCTGGATCTTATGGTAGTTCTAATTTTAGTTTTTGAGAAACCTTCATACTGTTTTCCATAGTGGCTGCACCAATTCATATTCCTACCAACAGTGTACTAGGGTTCCCTTTTCTCCACATCCTTGCCAACATTTGTTATTTGTAGTCTTTTTGATGATAGCCATTCTGACAGGTATGAAGTGATATCTCATTGTGGTTTTGATTTGCATTTCTTTGTTGATTAGTGATGTGCATCTTTTCATGTGCTTATTGGCCACCTGTATGTATTCTTTGGAAACATATCTATTCAGGTCTTCTGCCCATTTTCCATTGTTTTTTTAATATTGAGTTTTATGAGATGTTCATATATTTTAGATATTAACCCCTTATAGGTCATATCATTTGCAAATATTTTCTGCCATTTAGTAGGTTGTCTTTTCATTTTGTCAGTGGTTTCCTTTTCAGTGCAAAAGCTTTTAAGTTTATTTAGGTCCCATTTGTCTATTTTTGCTTTGGTTTCCTTTGTCTTAGGAGACAGATCCAAAATAATATTGCTATTATTTTTGTCAGAGTGTTTTGCCTATGTTTTCTTCAAGGAGTTTTATGGTTTCTGATCTTGTATTTAGGTGTTTAATCCATTTTGAATTTATTTTTGTATATGATGTGAGAAAGTGTTCTAATTTAATTGTTTCACAAGTAGCTGTCCAGTTTTCCCAGCACCACTTATTGAAGAGACCTTTTTCCTATTGAACATTCTTGCCTCCTTTGTCTTAGATTAATTGACCATAAGTGTATATAGGTTTATTTCTGGTCTCTCTATTCTGTTCCATATGTCTGTTTTGGTGTCAGTACCATACTGTTTTGTTTACTATAGGTCTGTACTATAGTCTGAAGTCAGGGCATGATATACCTCCAGCTTCATTCTTTTTAAGTTCTTTTCATATTTTGCATAGTAGTCTCTCTATTGGTTTTATATGTTGCAATGATCTTTTCAAACTCTGTGGCATGACCTCTCTTTTAACTATCTTTGTGTTTTCTTTTGTTGGAAAATATTTCTTAACTTAATGTGGGTAAATACATCAATCTTTTCCTTTAAAGCTTATACTTTTTTCCATCTTTCTACTTTGTGGCTTAAAGATAGCCTCCTATATTATCTTTTAAAATATATTTGGTACCATTTCACATATAGGTCATTAATCCATCTGGAAATAATTTTGTTTACAATATGATACAATTTTAATTATTTTTTCTTTATGGATACCCTAGTGCTCAGCATTTTTTAATTGAAAAGTTTGTTATGTCTTTGTTGAGGTGCTGTGATACCTCTGTTATACAGAGGTGCCATATATATGTGTGTGTGTGTGTGTGTACATATATATACATATGATTTTTTTTTATAATATATGTTTTGGTTTGTTTTTCTGTGTCTCTATTAAGTCTTCTTTTGGTTCATTTGTTTGTCTATATATCAAAACTGCACCCTCTTTGTTACTATAGCTTTATAAGAACACTAAATTTTCAGTAGAACAAGTTTCCCCACATTTATATTATTCTTCAAGTGTGTGGTGGGCTTTTGTAATCTCTATAAATTTTTAAAGAAGTTTTTCAGGTCCAAAACAAAATTTTTGGCATTTTCACTTAGATTTTTCTTACTCTATAACTTAATCTTTAGAGACTTAACATCTTTTCACTATTAAGATATCCAACTTATAAACACTATATATATCTCTATTCATTTCTGATTTCTTCAAGGTCTTTTTATTATAATGTTGTCTGTAAAGGCTTTGTATATCTTATTGGATTTATTGCTACTTCAGCTTTTTGGTGTTATCTAAAAGGATTTCTTTCTTTTTACTATCACTTTCTGTTTGATGCTATTATATAAAAACACAATTTATTTTTATTGATTTTTATCTAGAAATCTTAAGAAGCTCTCTTACAAATCCTAGCAATTTCCTGTTCATTATTTTGTATTTTCTCTGTACACAACCATATCATATATAAATAGAACAAGTTGTGTGTTTTCTTTTCTAATCCTTAGACATTTTAGTTCTTTTTCTTGACTTTCGCCACTGGCTAAACTCTCAAGTACAATACTGAATAGAGTGGTGACAGGGGGCATCCTTGTCTTCTTCCTGATCTTTAAATCTTTAATCATCTCACCTGTATCTATAATGTTACTCTATGGTAGATAGCTAATTTTCATTTAAGAAAGTTTTTTCTACTTTGATAAGATTAGCTGCAGGTTTTTGTAAAATCATACATGACTGCTGAAGTTATAAGAAACTTTGGATTTAATTTTTTGCATGTTTAATTTTATTAATTTTGTTGTGTAAAATAATTTTGGTTGTCTGTCATGAAATTAGCTTTTTATGTTGGACTCAGTTGGCTTATATTATATTTATTATCTGTTTTCCTGGGTAAGGTCCCCTCTAATTGTGCTTTCTTATACTGCCCTTTCCTGTCTTGAAATGAAGAAAATATTAAAAAGTAGTTTAATAGTGTTCCCTCTTTCTAGTCTCAAAGAGTTTGTGTACTACTGGAATTCTTCCTTTCTTTAGAACACACTAGTGAAAAATCTTGGATTTCAGCTTTCTTCATGGTGAGAGTAGTGAGTGCTGATTCAATGTCTGTAATGTATAAACGTATGTATAAATTTCTATTTGTGTTTGAATCTATTTTGATGTTATATTTTTCTAGGGGACTGTGACTTTTATAAAATTTAAAATTTATTTGAAAACACTGTTCATTTTTTCCTTTGTAAAGTCTGTAACATGTATGTGATATATGACCCTTTTACCTTTCTGATATTGGTTTCTTGTGCTTTCTATCTTTTTTTATCCTTTTTTGGTCTTGAGAACACTCTCAAGTAGATAGCCACTTTTATTAGTATTTTCAAAGAGCCAAGTGTTAGCTTTTGAATTTGTGTTGTTTATTTTCTATGTCATTAATTTCTGCTCTTGCATTTGTTATTTACTTCTTCCACTTTCTTTGGGTATGTCTCTTGAAGATAGCACATAGTTACATGTAATTTTATACAATCTGACACTTATTTTCTTTTCATTTGGAGCAGCCAATCCATTTGCATTAAATGTAGTTACTAATTTGGTTTAAATCTTCCTTTTTTTTCCTACTTGTCTAAATTCTTTCATATTTTTCTTTTTCTTCTGGAATCATGAAATATTTATAGCAGTCTACTTTTACTCTATTAAGTTTGAAACTGTAAGCTCTATTTTATTATTTAATGACAATTTCTGTCAGAATTTACTAAATATTTAGAGCTGAAAAAAAAAAACCCTTTCTGGGAACCTGTAAATCAATACTTGTAATCTGTGTCACACACACACACACACATATTTGAAAGGAAACTTATTAGAAATTAATTAGCTAAGTTTGCAACATAAGAATTAAATAGATTGTGCCATAGAAGAAGAGATAATTAATAAAACAAGTAGGACAAACAGAAAACAAACTATAGAGGGTATCAATAATCACCAACTTGTAGGAGGACTCACACTTCACTCTACTTAAAAAAATAGTGGTAGAACAGTAAAATGGCATCACTCAATTGAAAACCATCTAAGCAGTTCCTCCAACAATTAAACATGAAATTAACATATGACCCAGCAATTCTACTCCTAGATGTATACCCAAGAGAAATGAAAACATATGTTCACACCAAGTGAACAAGAATGTTTATAGCAACATCTTTCATAGTAGCAAACAAGTGGAAACAGCCAAAATGTCCATCAGCTGATAAATGGACGAACAGAATTGGTATGTCCATACAATGAAATATTACTTGGTTATAAAAAGGAATGAAATACTGATGCATGCTATCACCTAGATGAACCTTCAAAATATTATGCTAAGTAAAAAAGTCAGTCACAAAAGACCTTATACTGTATGATTCTCTTTTTATGAAATGTCCAGAATAGTGAAATCTACAGAGACAGAAGATAGATTAGTGGTTGCTTAGAGCTTGTGGGAAGTAGGGTGGGAATATAGGGAGGTGATGCCTAAAGAATATTAGATTTGTTTTTTGAAGTGATAAAAATGTTCAAAATTGACTGTAATGATGGTTGCACTTATATGAGAATATACTCAAAATCACTGAAATATATAAATAGGTGAATTCGATGGTATGTGAATTATATGTCAGTAAAAAATGGGATCTAAATAGACAATAGAGAGGATCAGTAAACTTCAATTTTGTTTCTTTGAAAATATAAAGAATGGTATTTTTTTATGTTCATAGAAGAGAAAGGCACAAACAAAACTATGAAAGAAAAGGTTTTATTTACATATATTTGGAGTTTTACTAATTATAGGAATAAAGTAAAGAGTATTATGCCATTAATATGAAAATTTATAAAAAATAGAATTAAAAAATAAAATTAGCACAATTGTCTTAAGAGGAAATAGAAAAACATAGTATACTAACAACTTTTACACGAATAGGATAGTCTGGTCAAATGTCTACAGATCAGCAAACAAAAACACCAGGACCAGACATTTTAAAAGTGACTTTGCAAATCCTTCAGGGATCAAATTAACCTTTATCTTATATAAAATTTTTCAGAGAGTGAAACAAGAGGGTATACTCAGTTTTTCAATATACAATAGCCAAACCAAAACAAATAAATAAATAAAACATACAACACATCCATTTATAGAGATCAATAAAACTATTCCAAATAAAATATTAACACAAGATTAATTTATATGTACAGAAGCAAAAGCCAGCGGAAAATATATTTGAAAACAAAAGAGGTGGAAAATGTCTGCATACAAAATACAAGAAAATCTGTAATCTCTGAACTTGCTGGATGACTGACGTACAAAAACCAATACGAATTTAAAATATTAGCAACAACCAGTAAGAAAATGTACTACTATTAGTAAATACTATTCCATTAATACTTTTACTATTAAGTAAAAATATCATTCACAATAAAACAATAAATATCAGGTATTTGAGAACAAATATAATGTGAGTCAAATATTCATAGAGAAAATGAAGCTTTCTTAAAGGATGTAAAAAATTAAATGGAACACTTTGTAATATTCTTTGAAAACATGAATCAATATCCTATAATTGACCATGCCACTAACTTGTGTATGCATTGCTATTACAATGAAAATTGCAATAGATATTTTCATAAGCCATGACAAGCTAAATCTAAAGTTTATATGGGAGAGAAACGTATTAGGCAGAGTTCTCCAGAGAAACAGAAGCAGAGCCAATAGGACATGTGTATGTGCAAAAAATCTGCAGGGCAGGGAAACAGGCTGGAGACCCAGGGAAGAGCTGATATTGCAGTGTGAGTCCAAAGGCAGTCTGCTGGCAGAATTCCCTCTTTTTGAGGGGCCGTCAGTCTTTTTTCTCTTAAGACTTTCAACTGATTGGGTTAAATGTTAATCTCATCTAAAAAAATTCTTCACACAAATATCATGAATAATATTTGTCCAAATGTCTGGTTACCGTGTCTTAGCCAAGGTGACCATTAGGTATAAGTAGGGAGTTGAAAGTAGCCAAAAATTTTTGAAGATATGAAAACATTAAGAAACATGAAGAAAGGGCAACCTATGCTACCTGATATAAACACTTAAAGTCATATTAATTAAAACAGTGTGGTACTGGCACAGCAAAGGTATAGACAAACAAAATTGAACAGAATATAGGGCCCAGGAACATAGATAGATTAAAAGAAAGACTAATGTTTTAACATTACAGATTTGTGGAGAAAGGATGAACCTTTTAATAAATGGTGTTGAGATTATTGGAAATTCATATGGACAAAGGGTTAGACCCCTACCTTAAAGAAATGAGAAAATAAATTCCAGTTCAAATCAAAAATTAAATATGAAAGAAAAAACATTAATACTTTAAAGCAAAATATGGATATAGCTCTATGAAATAAGGTTAGGGAAAGGTTTCTTAAAGACAACATTTAAACAATCACAAAGTACGAAGAAAAGCTGAACAGATTGTTTGACATTAATATTGAAACATTTCCACAGCAGTATAGACAAATGGACAAATAAAAACACAAAAGAATAAATCTGGGTGGCATGAAAATTATAATAGAAAGGTCAGCCTCTCTATCATTAAGGAAATTCTTATTTATCTACATTAGAAGCTATGTACATTGGAATCTTAATGTAGTGCTGTTTATAATAAGGTGGCTGTTACCTAAATTCCCTTCCTAAAGGTAATTGATAAATTATGGTTTGTTCTCAAAAGTAATATTATACAATAGGTAAATTGAATGAAATGTTTTTGTGTGTATTAACATGGGTGGATCATAATAACATAATGTGGATTTAAAAAATAAATTGCAGTTACAAAAAGAGTATGTAGGTTTACAAATATATGAACTGAAGGGATGGGTGTGTGTGTGTTTGTGTATGAGAGCGAGAGACAGTGTGTGCATGAGTTTTTGTGTGTGTTAAATAAGAATGTATATGTAGTCAGATACGGCAACATGAACATAGAAGATTTACATACCTTTTGGATAGAGATCTCTCTAATGATTGGGGATGATCTGAAGCGAAATGCAGGAATCAGATCTTTGGAAATACGGTCAGGTTCCACGTGAAGTTTTGAAAAATTTACCACTTTAAATAAATATTTTCTTTTCTGAGTCTGTTAAGATTTATTGCAAGTTCGATCTAATGAGCTGTATAGTAGAATGAACTTTTCAAAGTATGCTTGGTGAGGGATAGATTTCAGATCATTGATTGTTCCCCTAAAGACTAAGGCTATTTGGTGAGGAGGCTCCAAAACAAGGATTTTGTCGATATATAAATCTGTTTTCTTGAAGAGCTAATTATTTGTAGTTATGGCAGTATAATTTATTGAAGCTTTAATTTGTGTTTATTTTCCCCAATAACTCTATTACCACCACTTCAAGATGGTAGTTAACATTTGCTGTTAATTACTTCAGGGGAGATTTGTGTTAGGGTGAAAAGCTGGTGTTTCCTGGAATTGACCGATATTCCTTTGTTCTTTGAAAAGCACAAATACTTTGAAAGAATAATGTTAGGTGAGAGAGAGAGAGAGGAAACAGAGGAGAGCCATTGAGACTCCAAAGGAAGAGGGATAGATGTCCCTGAGGCTGGAGAGAGGGACATATCTTCATGTAGCAGAAAACTTAAACATTCACTATGGCAATGTGAAAATAGAGCATGTCTCCAGAGATAGAGAAAGATTTCAGAAACAGTGGTTATGCACTTCATGCAAGTAATATGGGTTCAGGCACCAACTTTCCTGTTACTCCAGTTTATCAGTGAAGCAGTAGAGTCAGCAGATTTAAAGCCACCATGAAAGTTCAACAAGATATATCTTTTGTTTAAGGCCCAAATACAGAGCCTCTACTACCCTTTCTAGGGTTATTTTAAGCCTCTAGAATGTTCATGTGACCTAACGAAAGAAATGGATTCTTGAATGATGACAAACTGGTAGAGTTTCTTCTTTGCCTGATGGGATGAGGGCTTACATTATTACTAAATTTGAAATAAAAGAAGTAAATAAATGAGCCTCTTCTTGACCAAACATTTGAAATTCACTTTAATGAGAATACCAATATGGTGTTGTAGAATAACAAAATCTCATGCAAGAAGGGAGCCTAGAGATCACTCCATCCAGCCTACCATTTTGTAAATAAGGAACCTGAAATTGATCAAATGTGGACAACTTGCCCGAACTTAATATTCTGGTAATTAATCAAGCTGCGATTCAAACTCAGGTCTTTTGATTCCAGGTCTAGTTTATTTTTCCCATTATATTAGGCTTTGTTTAAATAAATATAATTTTAAAAGTACATGATACCTTTACTCACTGTGGGACAGTATTCCAACATGAAGGTTTTATTTCTATTTGCCTTTCCTTGAACCTAGGACAGTTGAGGATGACAAACACACACACACACACAGACACACACACACCACTCAGTAAATCTTCATTGCTTGGACTATCAATCCATTGGTATTTTAGCATTTCCTTCAGAGATATGATGCATCCTAAGAAGGTATATTTTCAAATAGCATATTTCAGATGAATTATCTAAATGTGTGGGGGTTAGTTCCTGAAAATCTATTTCTCAGTTAATTGCTAGTTAATGTTTTTCTATTTTTACCACCTTAATCTGCTATCCTTTACCTGGACTCTTAAAAAGGGCCTTCCAAAGTTTCTTCTTGAATCCTTGTTTACTTGTCTATAGGAAACTCCCCATAGATAATCTTTGTGTGTGTGTGTGTGTGTGTGTGTGTGTGTGTGTGTGTGTGTGTGGTATGCAGGCCTCTCACTGCTGTGGCCTCTCCTGTTGCGGAGCAGTCTCCGGATGCACAGGCTCAGTGGCCATGGCTCACGGGCCCAGCCGCTCCGCAGCATGTGAGATCTTCCCGGCCCGGGGGACGAACCCGTGTCCCCTGCATCGGCAGGCAGACTCTCAACCACTGCACCACCAGGGAAGCACCCCCCAATAGATAATCTTAAAAAAATAAATTAGATCATTTTTCTCCCATGTTTAAGCCTCCAAATCCAACTCTGCATTGCACTATCCTATTGTAATTGAATAAAATCAATATTTCTCACCATTGACTAAAAAGCTTACATGATATGGCATCTCCCAAATACTCCTTTGTTTGGTCTGCTATGACAAAAATACCATAGACTGTCTTTTTCTGTCTTATATCACTTATATATGGAATCTAAAAAAGCCAAAGTCATAAAAGCAAAGAGTAGAATGGTGGTCCAGGGGCTGGGAGTGGGGAAATTGGAAAAATGTTGGTCAAATGATATAAACTTGCAACTGGCAGTGATAGATAAATAAGCCCTGGAGATTTAATGCACAACATAGTGATTACAGTCAGCAATACTGTACTATAAACTTCAAAGTTGCTAAGAGACTAGATCATAATTATTCTCACCACAAAAAAAGAAATGATAATTGCGTGACATGATAGAGGTGTTAGCTAATGCTACTGGTGGTAATCATACTGCAATATACAAATGTATCAAACCAACAAGTGTACACCTTGCACTTACATAATGTTATATTTCAACTATATCTCAATAAAAAATACTATAGGCTGGGTGGCTTAAACACAAATATTTGTTTCTTATAATTCTGAAGTAGTATTTCCCCCGAATACTACTTCACTATTGAGTTGTAAGATCATCTTACATATCCTGGATGCCAGTCTATGTTATGTATATATCTATAGCTATATCTATATCTATATCTCATGAATATTTTCTCTAATCTGTGGCTTGCCCTTTCATTTTCTAATGGTGTCTTTAAAAGTGCAGAAATTTAAAATTTTAATGTAGTTATAATTTTTTTTATAATTATCAAAATGCTATTTTTAAAATTCTGAGGTAACGTGGTTTTAATTATAAATTGAAAAGCAGATAGTATAGGTATGTGATTTTGTATCTCATGCAGAATTTGGCAGTCTGGTAGCTTGTGAATATTTTCTGTTTGTACTATTATTGCATGTATGAATTTATTTACGATAAATATACTTATGTGATACATAGAGAATATTTAAATTGTCAGGATTTGCTATTTCCCCATAACCTTTCTCCTCTCAATACTCTGAAGACTTGAAATGTTTACTTTCTTAATTGGTACAAGGCCTTTGTTGAGGTGGGGGGTGGACGGGAGAGAGATACAAAGAATGTAAAGAATACAAATAATAGCCCAGGTTATTCTCTATGAGGAAGAATGAAAGAGGGCAGAGGGGTAAGAAGGATAGGGAACAATAAAGGAAGGGTGAGGACAGGAGAGAAGGGGTAAAAGGAAAGAGCAGTCACTATCAGGAATGGGATTTAGGAAAGGGAGTGTGTAAAAAATTGTTCGGAATCCTAGCTGTGTGCTGCCTCCATCTTTAAAACAAATCAACATGATCTTCAGTGCTTTCTGGAGGTTGGTTTCTGTTTGTGTGCATTATCATGCCGAGGCTGTGATATATTTGACATCCTAAATTTTCATGGAGTTTATTTCCCACTCTGACATCTATGTATCTTACTGACACAACTTGAGTACTTCCTACTTTTTCTCATGTCCAATCACCATAAACTCATCAATACAAGGGACTATCATAATGCTTTTGTGATATCCAGATGACTAATCTCCCTTTGGGCTATAATATTATAGACATCGGGAGACTTGGCATAGCACTCAAGTAAGACAGAGTTTGAGTGTACTTCTGTCTCTGTCAGGTAGAAGTGAACTGCTCCATTATCTTTGCTGTTTGATGTGGAGACAACTATTCGCCAGATCAATAGCTGTATATCAGGAGTTAGAGATATTTTGATTTGTTCCAGGAAAAAAAGGCCCATAAAATCCAGCAGCTTTGATTAGAATTAGTACCTCATTATCTTATGATAATCAACAATCATTGTCCATGACTTATTTGCCTTTTTTACAGGCCAAACAGATTATTTAAATGGGGCAGGTGATGGAGATTGCCATCTGCATGGTTATTTTAGTCTCTGCAAATTCCCCAGATATGTGCTATTGCTACTTTTTGGTATTGTGTTCATGTAGGGACAGTTCCAGGAGCTTCCACTTGGCCCTTCCTATGTATTTTTTTCCAGTTGTGGCAAAATATGCATGACATAAAAGTTACCATCTTAACCATGTTTAGGTGTACCATTTAGTGGCATTAAGTACATTCACGTTGTTGTGCAACCATCATTACCATTCATCTCCAGGACTTTTTTCATCTTCCCAAACTGAAACTCTGTACCCATTAAACAACACCTCTCCATTCATCACTGCACCCAGACCCTGGCAATCACCATTCTATTATCTGCCTATATAAATTTGACTACTCTAGTACCTCATATGACTGGAATCACAGTATTTGTGTTTTCGGTTCTGGCTTATTTCATTTAGCATAATGTCTTCAAAGTTCATCTGTATCGTAGTGTGTGTCAGAATTTTTTATCTTTTAAGGGTCATTAATATTCCATTGTATGTATATACTACATTTTGTTTATCCATTCCTCTGTTGATGGACATTTAGGTTGTTTCCATCTTTTGGCTATTGTGAATAGTGCTGCTAAGAACATGAAATAACAAACATCTGTTCAAGTCCCTGCTTTTAATTCCTTTGGATATATACTCTGAAGTAGAATAGCTAGATCGTATGGTAATTCTGTTTAATTTTTTGAGGAACTGCAATGGAGAAGGGTTCAGATTTCTACACATCCATGCCAATACTTGTTATTTATTATTGTTTTTAATAATAACTATCCTAATGGATGTCAGGCAGTAGCCGTTCTTAATAGCACTTACCTTGGTTGAGAGTTCTGTCATTTTCCAAGTATGTGTACTCCAAAAGTACATTCAGATATGGGGAAATATAGAGTAGGTCACTGCACAGGATTTCTAGTGAGGTGAACTTGTGTCAAAGTTTCAATTATCACATGGCTTCCTTAAGCCCTATTATGACCTGAAGACCACAGTGATGTTTTGGAACCTCAGGTGTGTAAATTTATCTTAATAATCTCTGAAAAATTCTGAGTTTTCCACTTTTCTTTCTAAACATTCCCCCTGGAAAATTGTAAAAACCTTTGAGGTAGACCTGGAGAAAAAAAAATCACACTCTATACTTTTGACAGTGTTGCAGCAAAGTTTCTGAAGCTGTTGTAGCCACCTGATCTCTGGTTTAGGTCTGGGCGAGGCTGTAATTTTCATTCCTGGAAAATCAATGCAGGTTTCTGCTCATTGTGCTTGAATTTTATTTTCATTTATACAGTTCAAGCCTGCTCATCAATGTAATTCCCAGTGTAAATGTGATTAATCTGTTACTGCTGGAAGTCACTTTGGGTCAAAATAGTGCCACTCTGCCCTGCTGACCTTTATGATAATTGCACTCACCTTGTTTCTCATATTAAATGCTACCACTTAACCTCTGCTACTCTGTAACCCCATATTCCTGTTAAAAGCACGGGGGTCATTTCATTGGTGCTATCCCGCATTGTCATCTTTAGCCCACAGAAGACAGATGCCACAGAGGTTTTCAAGGATGCTTGTATTTCTCTCATCAAAGAATGTCTTAATGTCTTGAAGAAGAATGTTATGGATGACCTCTGTGGGGGCATAACTGTGGGATAGTTCAGTGGGTTTTACATAATTAATCCACTCCAACATTCTCATTTTAAGTACATGGATTCCTTTGTCTACATTCTGTCAGATAAATTATGGCATCTTGCCCTCTTTGAACGTTGCTGACTATTGAATCTATGTTTCAGTCAGCCAAACAAGCCAACGATTAGAGCCAATTCCATCAGCTAGAGTTAATACTTTGAATCTCAGGTAAGTTCTTTATAATAAATTCAACCCCTTCCAACTTTATATTCCATCTTTCTCAGTCTAGCACTTATAAAACATATGCCAGGGTTTCCCTGGTGGCGCAGTGGTTGAGAGTCCACCTGCCGATACAGGGGACACGGGTTCGTGCCCTGGTCCAGGAGGATCCCACATGCCACAGAGCGGCTGGGCCCGTGAGCCATGGCCGTTGAGCCTGCATGTCCAGAGCCTGTGCTCCGCAACGGGAGAGGCCACAACAGTGAGAGGCCTGCATACCGCAAAAAAAACAAACAAAAAAACCAAAAAAAAAACATATGCCACACACACATTCTACAGGTTTCTGCTGATACACATTAGCAGGATATAGCATTTCTTTTGATGTATATGCTAACTCCTACCAGGGTGAACATTATACTTGCCTCCTGGGGCCTGGTGGAATCTGACTGTAGTTATTAGGATGCAGTAAGTGCTGATGTGGATGGGTCTTGAGAAAAGTAGAAATTTCCTTGAAAACTAACCTATTTAGATGAGGTCTTTAGAGATATGTTAAGTAAGGGAAGGTTAGTTTCCTCAAATGGGGAGGAAGAAGGGTGGCTTCCTTTGGCGAGGAAACCACAGGAAGATTTGGGTTAAAAATTTTCATATTAATCTGAGTCTGCCTACCTGCACTTATCCTAAATACTCAATATATCCTTATCTTAATACCCACCTCTTCCTGATCAATGTCCTGATATTAATCTGTGAGACTTAGCACAGATGTACGTTGAACTTGCATTTTAATTCTGCAACCCACACTTTAAGATTTGAAACTTGATCCTCAGCCATGTCTGCTGTGTGGCTATAAGACATGAGAAAATTTTAAGGCCCTCAGTGTGGCTCTCTGTGTCTTCCCATGCCTCGATCTGAGAGTTTAAACACCTAACATCTTTTAACATTAAGTGTAAACATTTTCATTTTGTAAGCTCTCTGGTGCTATAAGAAGCAGCTAATGGTCCCCGTGGTGCTTGTAGTTATTACTGCTGTAATAGACAAAATCAGCTGCCGCTTGACATGTAAAAGTATTGTCTTCAACTGGCAATATGTTCAAAGCAAATATTGCTGGTAATTTATTTATTGCTTCCACTACTCGGAAGAAGCACTTGTCTTTGCATTGGCAATGGAGTCACTACTACATTCAAGCTCAAAACCTTATTCCAGAGTCCCATCTTGAGCATCTTTTTCCTGGGATTACTCATGCAGGACAGGAAATCTGCTTCAGGAAGTTTAGAAAGTAGATTTTAATAAAAGGAGCTTGTTTCAAAAGTTATAAAAGCTGGAGTCAAATGAAATAGGAAGGCAACCTAGAGTTTGGAAAGACTGAATCCCCTAAGCATAACTGTAATGAATATAGAGACTGCTGGTGGGTGCTGGGAACATGGAGGGAGAAGCCCTTGAGTAGGAATTGGACGCATGAGGGAGACGAAGCCTCAGTTGTATGTACAACTCAAAGAAAGAGGGCATTCTGGGTTCTCCCCTAACCCCTTCTTCCAAACTCTCACCAGTCCTTCCTTTACTCAAAATTAATTGGAAGCTAGTTGTCAGTGAATCCTGGGAAACGGAGTTTTCAGGAGTCAGTCCTCTAAAATAAAAATCAGAGCTGGAAAAAGAGAAATAGTCTTTAAAAATTATTAACACAAATATGCCATCCCTTTACAATAACTTCTCACATTCCAGTTCACTTGTTCAAATACCCCACCACTATGATAGTACTTTGACGCAAGTCTGTTTACTCCCTTGCTTTCTCCTGATACTGCCTTTGTATCTCTCCTTACTCTCTTACATTCCAATGTCCATTATCTAATAGTGTGTTTGTCCCTAGCCCTGTTCCAGTGTCTTTTAATTATGCTGGATCAACCCAAACCATTGCTTTCTCTTTTCTTGATCTCCAGCTTTCAAAGTCTTCCCAAGTAAAGTGTATAATAGTTTAGATTGTTTCCTTTATAAATTCATGATCACTAACATAAAAGGTCTTTTAATATTGCCCTTTAATTCTGCTACATTAATCTGGACCCATCATTTCCCACTCTTTACAGTTTGTTCTCTCTTTCTGCACTATTCTTTGTTTTTTTTAAAAAATCTTTATTGGAGTATAATTGCTTTACAATGTTGTGTTAGTTTCTGCTGTATAACAAAGTGATTCAGCTAGTGCACTCTTCTTAAATGGCATGTCCCCACCATTTGCTATAATATCAGGAGATAATCTCTTTTAATTCACAGAAAAGAAAAGAAAAAACATTAGGAGAACTTTCCTGTTCATTAACATAATAGAGTTACTACACCTGCTGCCCTCTTTATCTCCTTTGGTAATTTAACAGAACAGAAGCTCTATTCCTACTAAACCCAATTCCCTTACTCCTGATTTGGATTGCATCACCTTGCACTCTCTAAGGATCCTTATTTTGTTCAATACCTTCTCTAATCTGGATCTTTTCCACTATCTTTTTGAAACATTCTAAAATCTTCCAAATTGGGAAAAATAATAAAGAAGAGTAAAGCAAAAAAGAAAAGCAAAACCAACTCACCTTTCTCCACCTGACTTCTATTACTAATTACCACACTATCTCTTCTTCAAAGGCACAGTTTTTAAAATAATTCTTGAAAATGTTTTTCTATATCTTGGCAATTGTGAATAATGCTTCAATGAACATGAGAGTGCAATCTTTTTGAGATCCTGATTTCAGTTCTCATATATATATATATATATATACACATACACACACACATATCTACATATATATATATACATATATCCATTCAGAAGTGGGATTGCTAAATCATATGATAGTTCTATTTTTAATTTTTCGAGAAGCCTCCATACTGTTTTCCATAGTGACTATATACCATTTTGTATTCCCACCAACAGTGTACAAGAGATCCAATTTCTCCATATTCTCTCCAGTGCTTGTTACCTTTGTATTTTTGAAACTAAGCATCCTAACAGGTGTGAGGTGATATCTCTTTGTGATTTTGATTTGCATTGCCCTGATGATTAGCAGTGCTGGGTACCTTTTCATATACATTTTGGCCGTTCATATGTGTTCTTTGGAAAATGTATATTCAAGTTATTTGCCCATTTCTTAATCGAGTTATTTGGTTTATTTGCTACTTAGTTGTGGGAATTCCTTATAAATTTTGGATATTTACCCCTTACCAGATATATGATTTTCAAATATTTTCTCCCATTCCATTGGTTACCTTTCCATTCTGTTGGTTGTTTCCTTTGCTGTGCAGGAGCTTTTTATTTTGATGTAGTTCTACTTGTCTATTTTTGCTTCTGTGGTCTGTGCTTTTGGTGTCATAGCCAATAAATCATTGCCAAGATCAATGTCAAGAAGCTTTTCCCAAAATGTCCATCGACAGATGAATGGTTCAAAACATGTAGTATATATTTACAATGGAATATTTTCAACTTTAAAAGAAGAAGGTGGTTCTACCATTGTGGCAACAGGGATGAACCTGGAGGACAATATGCTAAATAAATAAGCCAGTCACAGAAGGACACATACTGTGTAATTCCATTTATATGAGGTATCTAAAATAATCAGACTTCATGGAAGCGGAGAATAGAATGTTGGTTGACAGGGGCTGGGGAAAGGGAGAAATGGGGAGCTGTTGTTCAACAGGTATGAATTTTCAGTTATACAAGATGAGTAAATTCGAGAAATCTGCTGTACAAATAGTGTCTGTAGTTAACAATAGTGTTAAACACTTAAAATTAGTTAAGAGGGTCAATTTCATGTTAAGTGTTCTTACCACACACAGAAAAAATGGGACACAAGGAAGCTTTTGGAGGGGAGAGATATGTCTGTTACCTTGATTGTGTTAATTGTCTCATGGGTTTATGCATATGTCCAAACTCATCAAATAGTATACATTAAACATGTGCCATTTTTTGTGCATCAGTTGTACCTCCATAAAGCTGTTTAAAAATGTTTATCTATATTTGATACCTTCACTTTATTACTTCCTTCTCATGCTTCAACCCACTCCCAATAGAATCCATCTTTTATTACTCCAATAAAAAGGTACTTCATAAGTTATTTCCAAATCCATGGATGCGATGTGAAAATTTTATCTCCTACTTACTTGACCTGTAAGTAGGATTTGCTTCTGTCTTTGAGACTTGATTTTCCTTGACCCAAAAACTCCTCTGGTTTTCCTTTAATCTCTGTGGCAGTTCATTCTCTATCTTCTTTGCAGGTACGTATCCTTCTCCTCAGACATTAAATGTTGAAATTCTTCAAAATTCCGTTCTAGGCCATTATGTCCTCTCACTCTAGAACTCATAATATGATTTCACAGAAACACACAACTTCAGTTACCAACTCCATAAAGTTTGGACATTTGTGTACCTGAGACCTCTAATCTGAATTCTGTAAATCCAGTTGCCTATTTAACATCTAAATCGGTGCATTTAAAATATACATAAAGCTGGGCTTCCCTGGTGGCGCAGTGGTTGAGAATCTGCCTGCCAATGCAGGGGACATGGGTTCGAGCCCTGGTCAGGGGAGATCCCACATGCCACGGAGCAACTAGGCCCGTGAGCCACAACTACTGAGCCTGCGCGTCTGGAGCCTGTGCTCCGCAACAAGAGAGGTTGCGATAGTGAAAGGCCCACGCACCGCGATGAAGAGTGGCCCCCGCTTGCCACAACTAGAGAAAGCCCTTGCACAGAAACGAAGACCCAACATAGCCTAAATAAATAAATAAGACGGCATATTAAAAAATAAATAAATAAAATCTTAAAAAAAAAAAAAAATATATATATATATATATACATAAAGCTAAATACTCATGGTCTCCCCAAACTGCCGAATCTCTCCTCCTTCATTTTCATTTGTCTTATTGTGTAGTGACACCATTCACCCAGTTGTATAAACCAGGCACCTAACAATAATCCTTGAGTTCAACCTCTCGCATCAGCCACTATATCCTATCCATTATCGATCTTATCCATTTTATCTCCTAGATACTTCCTTAATCTATCTAATGTCCTCTATCTACTCATCGTTGTAAGTGGTAAATTAATGCATGAATATAAATTTCCCTGATTGCTTTGCTTGGTACCTATAGTTTTTATGGAAGAAAAATTTATATTAAAAAAAATCCGTTCATCTTCCCTATATCTTCCCTTCTGTTCCTCCATCCTCCTGTCCTCATTTCAAGCAAGTATACAGGGCTCCCTAGAAACCTCTTCCTCAGGTAATATGCCATTTCTGAGCATCAAGGTGTGAAGGAGGAGATTACAAGGCAGTTGGAGGATTAAAAGCCAGTGAGTACAACAAGCACTGCCTGACACTACCTTGTTACTGGATAGAGCCTTGGAGCTGCACCAACTCATTAGGGGGATGTAGTTGAGAGAGATATAGGGAAGGCATGTAATAGGCATGAGGTATCTATCTCATCAAATATTTCAGCATCCCAAACATTATACAGGAACATTTATAAATGGGACATAAAGGTACAGGTGTCCCGGTCTCAGAAGACCAGAAGGACCTCCACAACACTTTCATGTTACAGGGTTTTTATACCACTTTGGTTGTATAAGGTACCTCTAATAATGGCTGAGTCTAAATTCTCTACCTGCTCAGTTATTTAAAGAATTAAATTCATTTAAATAAAGTAAAGAAACAGCAGGTTTATAGCAGCTCGTAACTGCTTACTTTTTTAAATTTATTTATTTATTTATTATTTTTGGCTCTGTGTTGGGTCTTCGTTGCTGCACGCGAGCTTTCTCTAGTTGCGGAGAGTGGGGGCTACTCTTTGTTGCAGTGTGCGGGCTTCTCATCACGGTGGCTTCTCGTTGCGGAGCATGGGCTCTACGTGCGTGGGCTTCAGTAGTTGTGGCACACGGACTCTAGAGCGCAGGCTCAGTAGCTGCAGCGCACGGGCTTAGTTGCTCCGCGGCATGTGGGATCTTCGGGAACCAGGGCTGGAACCTGTGTCCCCTGCATTGGCAGGTAGATTCTTAACCACTGCGCCACCAGGGAAGCCCCTTAACTGCTTACTTTATGTAGAAAAGCTGTCACCAATATATGGCAAGAACTTTGCTTGTATAATTTACTCTAACTGGTATAATACACCTTCTACTAGAAAACTGAACAAGAATGAACTAGGGAGCAAAACATTTTTATCCTTTGAGCCATTCTGTTTTTAAGGGTTCTTGTGAGCTCTGATGTTTTATCTCTGAGAGAAAGAAAAAAAAATTTTAATTGGAAATTTAGAGATTTTTAAAAAAAACTTAAAATGAAAGATCTTGGTAGTAATTGAGTGTATAGTATTGTGTCATATGTTTTATCATTCAATTTATAGAACTAATTGCCCATGTGTTCCTATAATAGGGGAGGAAAAATAACGGTTTTAGTCCCAGTATAGATATTGCATGATAAAAGGAGAATGATGACCATCTCCATTTCCAAAGGGAGAACAGGAATTCAAAACATGCTATGCCATAAAACGTTTAATTCATCATTTTAAAATATTTTGAGCATTTTGAACTCAATGTTTTGTAACTTCTAAAAAAGTATAATGTATATACATAATTTCCACACATTTAAAATGAGTTGTTAAATTGTTAAGACCTGACTTCTTTCTCAAAATTAAGGTATGCTAGTCGGACCTGAGAATAGCCTCCAGAGGGCGACCAAGTTTCATCCCTGCAAACAACTGCATCAAAATTTAACACTGCTTCCAACAAAAGCAAGGACTTTCTAAAGTTAAAATTTGAAAAGCCAGTGATAATAGTTAATCCTTGAAAAAATACCATGACCCAAAGTCTGAATAGCTCTGCAAATATTGGTTGTTTAAGAAGGAGACCACCTCTAATTTGATGGTTTAGTAGAGCAAGGGCCTTTGAATCTAGACAAATCTCACAAAGCTACTCGATCAGCAAAACTTGTCATCAGTTCACGCATGCTCTAATTTTCCTGCTCACTGAAGTCTACCTATTCTAAGCACCTTGTATTAGCAGGGTTTGGCTCTTGCATTTCAACAGACGTAAGGCCTTAAATTCAAGGGTCAGCTCTACAAATGGTTGATATATTACTTTGTAAACAGAGTTTCATCTACGGAATGGGATAAATATCTTCCTTATGTCTCATTGTTTTGTGAGTATTAAATTAGATAAATATATGAAAACACTTGACACAATGACTGGTAGGTAAACTTACTTTCTGCCCATTTCTTTTGCCCTCCCTTTTTTTCTCCTTAAACTGAGAAAGATAGGATCTTATTATGTCATTCACTTCAATGTTTTAGTGCTATATCACTCTTCCATTACTTTTCCCCAAAGTATATTTTTAAAAATCTCACAGAAATAAAGTAGTGATTAAGTTTAAATAATTGATATTTCTCAATCCCTAGACAGAAGTATATCTAATAAAAGTAGGTTTGTTAATCCTTGACTGATAATGACTAGAAAATAAAGAAGTATTTCTAATTGGGCAATCCATCCAATTGGCTCTCACCGTGTACCAATGGATTATTTTTTTTCTACTTATTTCATCTTTATTAAAGCTACAACACAGAGAACATTAGTTGAGTTTACTTTGTAACTGCCCTTTCTCATTATTCCTGACCTGTATCTAACTAGCAGTTACTTTTGATTCTTCTGATAAAGTTTCTAAAGCATTGCTTTTCTTTATAAAATAACCTTCCTGAAGGTAATGCTAATTTTAACTACTGATCAAGATGGCCTTAATGTTTCCCTCAGTTTGGCTAAACTTCAGACAGGATTTTTCTTTACCATAGGCCTCTAACCTCCCTTTTCTGAAAACATTTACTTTAAGAAACTTGAAATTGTAAATTCTTTCTCTGCCCCTTTGAGATGTAAATTTTCTCCTAGTCACTTGATAATTTTCCAACCCAGAAATGTCTTTCTCAAGGACCTGAGAGTCAGCTCTTTGAAATATAACCTTCAAGAAAGGTATTGCCCCTAGTTCCCAGTCTCTGTGGGGAGTATAGGAGCCTAACTTTGATAAGAGCCAAAGCAAACAGAGATGGTCTAATTATATTGACCAACCTCTTCCCCAGCATCCTCTACTATTTTTCCTACAGCTCATCCTGGCATCTAAAAACTTCCATGCCTTTTGTTTCAGCAGAACGGAGTTCAGTCTCTCTCCCCTATTACAGAATCATCTTGAGTAAAGTACTCCTTGCCTGTTTAACCATCTGGTGCAATTTTTCTTTGACATCAGTCCATCACTTACTCCAAACTGCCTACCACTTTCAGATTAATCTTATAAAACTTTGTATATGTGCTGCTGAAGTGAGCACAATCTTTATAGAACTTTGAATCACTCCCTATTTCCTGTGGCATGAAGCCCGCCATTCAAATTTCTCCACAGTCTTATACCTTCCAAACTCATTAGTGTTATCTTCCAATTCCTGAATTCTCTCCTCCAAGAATATTAGTACGTTTTCTTCCTAAACATGGCTAACATTTCCCCATTCTGAGATTTCATGTCTCTTCTAATTTTTTTAATATTTGGAAATTCTATTATACTGTATTTGCCCATAACAAATAAAATAGAAATTGTTTCAAGTCTTTGCAAATAAATTTAATACAGGGTATTAAGAACACCAGTGATGAAACTTCTGAGAAGTACAGAAGGGCCACCTAGATAATGGAGTGATTAGTAGGAACAGGAATTTACTTGTACCCCTATGCTGGAAAGTCAAAGTTAAGGAGAGGGTTGTAAAGGAGTCCAGGGCCAGGTTAAATGATCATCAATGTCAGACCATACCAGTTCTGTCTCATTGGAGTTGGAGCCGTGGAAGTTACACATTTGCTGCTGGAGAATCTTCACAAAGTAGAGGAAGAAAGGGAGAAATCTCGTAGCTTATCCCTAAACTCCCATATACCATCAGTTGCTTCTTTTTGGCTGCACCTGATCAGAAGTAAGCTGCCTCTATGAGTCTGCTATCATGTGATACAAAACAGATTCAAGAAGGCACAATGATTAAATTCAAGAAAAAGCAGCCCAAAACTAGTATTTTTGCTTGAATCTTGGGTAACAGTCTGTTTTCTGTATTTTTTCTAACTTTATTGAGATGTAACTGACATATAGCATTGTGTAAGTTTAAGGTGTACAACCTGTTGGTATGTTACATGTTGTGAAATGATTACCAGAGCGGAGCTAGTTAACACAACTCCGTTACCTCGCATAAATACCATTTTTTTTTCGGTGAGAACATTTAAGATCTACTCTCTTAGCAACTTTAAAGTATATAATACAGTTCTGTTAACTGCAATCACCATTCTGTAGATTAGATTCCCAGAAATTCATCTGCTAACTGGATATTTTACCCTTTGGTCAATATCTCCCCATTTCCCCCAACCCCAACCCCTGGTAACAACCATTCTATTCTCTGTTTCTCTGGGTTTTGCTGCTTTAGAGTCTACAATTTAGTTATATCATACAGTATTTATTTTTCTCTCTCTGACTTATTTCACTCATCATAATGCCCCAAGGATCCATAAATGTTGTTGCAAGTGGCAGGATTTTCTTCTTTTTCATGGCTGAATAATATTCCATCTATGTACATACCACATCTTCTATATCCATTTATCCATGTATGGACACTTTGGTTGTTTCCATTTCTCGGCAATTGTGAATAATGCTGCAATGAACGTGCGAGTGCAGACATCTCTTTGAAATAGTGATTTCATTTTCTTTGGATATATATATACCCAAAGCAGGATTGCTAATGTGTGGTAGTTTTCTTTTTAATTTTTTGAGGAGACTCCATATTGTTTACCATAGTGGCTGTACCAATTTACATTCCCACCAACAGTGCACAAGGGTTTCCTTTTCTGCATCCTTGTCAACATTTGTTACCTCTTAGTCTCTTTGAGGTGATATCTCGTTGTAGTTTTGATTTGCATTTCCCTGGTGATTAGTGAAGTAGAGCATCTTTTCATGAACCTGTTGGTGATCTGGATGTCTTCATTGGAAAAATTTTTATTCAGTTCTTCTGCCCAAGTTTTAATTGAATTGTTTGAAAATCTATATCTATCTATATCTATATATCTATATAGATATATAGATATAGCCATTGTATGAGTTCCTTATATATTTTGGATATTAACACCTTATCACATACATGATTTGCAAATATTTTCTCCCATTCTGTAGCTTGCTCTTTCATTTTGTTGATTGTTTATTTTTCTGTGTAGAAGCTTTTTAGGTTGATGTAGTTATATAACAAGCTGTATAACAAGTTGTATATAACAAGTTATATAACAAGTTGTATTTCTCTTGGTGATTTTAAGATTCTTTTGTTATCTTTAACGTTGACATTTTAATTTTAATATTTCTTGGTATGGATCTCTTTAGGTTGATCTGCTTTGGAGCTCTCTGGGCTTCCTGTATCTGGATGTCTGTTTCTTTCCCCAGGTTAGGAAAAGTTTTCAGATATTATTTCTACAAATGTTTTCTGCCCCCTTTTCTCTTCTCCTTCTGGAGTTCCTATAAGGTGAATGTTATTCCATTTGATGTGCCATAAATCCCTTAAGCTATATTCATTATTTTCATTCTTTTTTCTTCCTTATTCTCTGATTGGATGAGTTCCTCTGACCTGTCTTTGAGTTCACCTATTCTTTCTTGTGCTTCATCTACTGTATTTCTAAGTTCAGTTATTGCATTCTCCAGTTCTGTGACTTCTATTTGGAACTTTCTTATATCTTCTGTTTCTTCGTTGAAGTTCTCACTGTTTTCATCCATTTTCCTTCTGAGTTCAGTGAGCATTTTTATGACCATAACTTTGAACTCTTTATCAAGTAAATTACTTATGTTCATTTCATTAAGATTTTTTCCTGAGGTTTTATTTTGTTCTTTTTTTGGAGTATAGTCCTCTCTTTCTTCATTTTGCTTGACTCTCTGTGTTGCTTTCTATGCATTAAGTGAAATAGCCACATCTCCCAATCTTGAAGAGCTGTGTGACAGATGAACCTTGTCATTTAACCCTGTCTACTCTTGGTTGCCTCTCAAACCTTTGTGATTGTCTAAGCAGTTTATTTTTAATAGACGTGGCACACCATCCCAGCAGTTGAGGGTGTGCCAAGACAAATGAGCAACCCAAAGTGGAGGATCTCCGGCAGCACCTAGATTCAGGTTGATAGGAAGCCAGAAAATTTGGTAACAGCTTTTAAAGAATGCAAATATATTCAGTCTTGTGAGATTGCAAGTGTAAGCCCTGCTACGCCCCAGAAGCAAGCAATCTGAAGGTGTTCCCTGGGGAGCAGTCACAAGAAAACAGTGCTTCAGATAAGTGTACAAGCTCCATTCTGGGAGATACCAGTGAACTGTAGTAAGGCAGAGTGAGGGTGGAGAGATGGCACCCCCAGCCTACCTTCCCCGAGAGCACATCCGTAGCCCCTAGCTGTGTGCTGAACCTGAAGCCTGCTCTTAAGTCTTGTCCCTACTAGCAAATAGGCCTTTTTCATGTAAAGGCTGGGGCTGTGTCTCAGTCTGATGTATAGTGGTACATCCTGGGGGTGGTATCCTGCCAAGAACTGTCTCTCCAATTGTTACAGTCCCATGGGACCCAGAAAAGAAATCCCTCCTGGCCTCCAGAGCCAGGTGATCAAGGAGCATCCCCTGAGTGGAGGCCACAAAAATGGGATCTCCTGTCTTGGAGATTCTGGCTCTCTGGAGCACATCAGAAGGAAAGTGTGAAGATGATGCTTACTGGCTGAGTGAGGCGGTGGGAAGAGTGCAAAGATGACACCATTTGAATAAAGGGAAAGAGGGAAAAGAAAAAGAAGAAGAAAATATATATATAGCAAGACAGAGGAAGAGCAGGGAAGAAGGAGCCAGCTGGCTGGAGCACAAAGTTGTCACCTGCAGGAAAGGAAAAAGGGGAAAAAAGATGGCACCTTTCAGTTTTATCAAGGCAGAGAGAGAGCAGGAAGATGGCACCCGCCAGCCTCTGTCCCTGGGGAGTATTCCAGCAGGCCCCTGTTCCTCAGATTAATGCTTTAAAATTGGGATGTGAGTCTCTTTCACAAAAAGAGTGCTTTTCAAAGGCTGCTTCTACACTTGGCCCTGGGACAGGTGAGTCTGTGCACAGGCCCATTAAGAGTTGTTCCTCAGTTCACCACAGCCCTGTGGGTCTCATGGGATGTGCCTTGTTGGTCTTCAAAGTCAGATGTTTTGAGGGTCTATCTCTCAGGTGCCAGCCTTAAAATTTGGAGTGCCCAATGTGGGGTCCATACCCTTCACCTCTCAGGAAGAAGCTCCAGATTTTGAGTTCCTTCCTAATTGTGTGTCTCCACACCAAGGATGGGGTTTATGGCAAAATTGCGTCTCAGCCTTTCCTACCTGTTTTGATGTGGTTTCCCTCTGGTTTTCCTGATGTGAAGGGGTTGCTCCACCATCTTTCAGTTTTCTTCAGAGGAAATTTTTCCATATGTAGCTGTAGATTTGGTGTGTTTGTGGGAGGAGGTGGGTTCAGGATCTTCCTATGTTGCCATCTTGAACTGGAACCTATTTAATATGTTTTAAATTTTGGTTTTCAATCGTTCAGTTTGTTACGAGTATATGGAAATATGATCAATGTTGTGTATTAATGTTTATGTATTGATTTTATATTCTGAGATCCTGCTAAAGCAAGTTATTATAATTTATTATGAGTCTACTTATACATTCCTTGGAATTTTCTATGTAGACAATTATGTCATCTGTAAGTAATGACAGTTATATTTCTTCTTTTCTAATATGTATGCCTCTTTTTTCCTTTTCTTGCTATACTACACTAACTAGAGTCTAAAGTACTAAGTTGAAAACTAAGATAAGAGTGGACATTCTAACCTTGTTTTTGAACGCAGGGAAAAGCATTCATTCTTTCACCATTTCATGTGATGTTAGAAGTAGGTATTTTGTAGATGTTCTTTATTCGGTTGAGGTAGTGACCTTCTATTCCTAGTTTTCTGAGCACTTTTAATATGAATGGGCGTTGAATTTCGTTCAATGCCTGTTCTGTATTAATTGGTGTGACAGTACGTGTTTCTTCTTTAGACTCAATCTGGTAGATTACGTTGATGATTTTTTACCATTGAACAAGGCTTGCATCCCTGGAATCAATTCCACTTGGTCATAGTCTGTTATTCATGTGGATTCTGATGGTAGGTATTCTTGTGGATTTCTTCTAGTAGGGTAAATTATGGCTCCCCAAAAACGTCCGTGTTTAACCCCTCCTATGACAATATGTGAACGTTACCTTGTATGGAAAAATGGACTTTGCAGCTGTGACTAAGTAAAAAATCTTGAGATGAAGAGATTATCCTAACTTTTCTGGGTGGGCTATATATAAACACAAAGAGCTGTGTAGGAGGGACACAGGAAGAGTCAGAGTTGGAGAGACCATGTGATGAGGGAAGCAGAGATTAAAGTGATGCACTTTGAAGATGGAAGAAGGGACTGATTCCAAGGAATGCAGGCAGCCTCTAGGAGACAGAAAGGGAAAGGAAACAGATTCTCCTGTAGGGCTTCAAAAGGAACAAGCCCTGAGACACCTTGACTAATACCAGACTACTAAGCTGCAAAAACTTTCTTTCACAAAGGGTCAAGGAGGGCTGGGAGCACATATGTGCTGCCCACCTGGACAGAGGGGGACCTGTGAGGCTGACCTACAGATTCTGTGGAGGTGGAGAGACATGAGCCCCTTTCTTCTCCAAGCTCTTTGCAGGGTCCAGCAGAGAGTCATGCCACCTGTGGAAGCCTGCGGCCCCAGTTTTGCATGCTGGTGGTGTAGGGGTCATGTTCAGGGAATCTCTGTTGTCCTAACACCTGCCTGGGTCCTGAGGAAGGAATCGGAACTCAGAAGCAGGAGAAGAGCCTTTGGCCAGCAGGGAAGCGGGGGTGAGGCCCAGGGCAGGTCCATAAAAGATCAGAGCATCTCAGTGCTTTAGGAGGAAGGGGCTTCAGAGGTGGGCCAGCACAGGCTGTGACAGAGGCTAAGCAGACTGGGAGGGGAGGCACTTCTGGGAGACAGCAGGGGTCTACTCCCTCCCTGCCCCTCATTGTTTGCTCGTCTCACTCTAACGAGTGGGTCATTTCCCCTGCTCTGATGATTCGAAGTCTCTGCCGGCACCCACAGGACGGTGACTGAGGCCTCCACACTCCTCAGCATGGATCCCAGCTCCCACTCAGATCTGGGGCCACAAACACCTCTCCCACACCCTGCCGCCCCTGTGAGCAAGCTGTTCTTGTGAAAGGTGGTCATAGTTTGTTAGGAGGATCTGTCTTCTATGGGGATACAAACCAGTGTTGATACCGATACACACACATGTCCAGCCATGGGTGGAAAGGGAAGGGACAGTAGTTCTGGGGTGTCTTTGCAGACCCGGAGGCCCCGAACGCCAGTCCCCACAGCCACAGCCAGATGGGTCCTCCTCCCTCAGTTGAACGAGATGCTGCTGCACAGAAATCCCACAAGTTCCACAAAGGGGCCCAACTGTCATTTCCCTTATACACACCTTTAACGGGTGCCCCATGAATTTCCCCACACCCATTCCCCTTGTTGCATCCTCATTGGGATTAAGAGGTAGCTGCCTCCACCACTCTCCACATTGCAATAATCCCAGTGGAACTAGAGGATGCTCCCGCTACGATGAGGCAGACAGTCCTGTCCCCATGGCCAAGACTTTTCGTCTCTGGTCAGGCCACCCACACAGGAAACCCTGGATGAGCGGAGGGTCATCCCAGCGCCGTCGTCTGGCCACATCAAGAAAGCAGAGAGAAGCTCCATAATGACAAGGGCTATCTCCAGGCTCCATCCTAGAAACTGGTGAGTGTCCGGAGGGCTGAAAGGCACAAGAGCAGCTCTGCCTCCCCAGAAGGTTCAGGGATGCAGAAGATGGTACAGGTGCCCCAGAAGGCCCCTAGCCAAGCAGGCGTTAGAGAAGGGGATGATGAGGGGGTCCCTGTGGAAAGTGAGAGCTGTGTGTTCCCAGGGGCAGCCTGAGGAGTCCTTGTCTATGTGGAGGAAAGGTGTGGCCACCTGTAGACCCAGAGCTCCTGTGACCTCCCTCATCCTTCCTTCCTCTCAGGATCGCTCTCTGTGAAGCAGCTCAACACCAACAAGATGACAGTGGCCTGAGAGCATTTCCCACGAAAACGATCTTTGTTCACAACTTACATACATCACTCCAAAGGTCCTCCTCCTACCCACACCTGGCCACACCCACCTCTCCCACCTCCCTAACCCCCCACAATCCTGCTCCCCCTCCCTGCCCTGGTGGTCCTGCCCTCCCTCCCTTCCCCCCACATCATCCAGGATCAGCACTGGGAGGAGGAGGAGCCCCTAGGCTCCCCAGGGGCTGCCCTGGGGCCTCGCCCTGGAGGGCCGCCCCAGCTGTTCCCTACTGGCTGCAGGGCTTCTTCCTCCTCTTCCCACGCTTCTTTGTGTCAAATGGGTCACGCTTTCTCTTTCTCAGCTGTGAGGGGCGAGCCAGCCCCAGAGCCAAGGCTGGCCTCCCAGAGACGCCGAGGCCAGCCCCGGGGATGGGCAGTTTCTCAGCAGCGGCTGGGCGTCCACACAGAGCCTGCTTCCTCGACTTGGGAGCGGCTAGTGGAGCTGGGCTGAGGCCTCTTCTCTGAGAGGAGGGGAACTGGGGAGCACTCTGGGCCCCCCAACCTCCAGAGGAAGCCAGGGCTGAGACATGCGCAGGACTGAGGGACATCCCGAAAGGCACCAGTATATGCTGAGAGTCTATGACGAAGACCCTTCGGAGCACCTCCTCGTTCTCACTGGACCCGTCCCTGGGCACTCGTGCCTCCCGAAGAGGAGAGGCCTTTCTGAGAACAGACGCATCCCTGGATCTCAGTGGAGGGCCAGTGCGCCTTTGACCCTGGGGAGGGGAGAGCCGTACGGGCCGGAATATAGAGAACTCCTGACGTCCTCCAGAGGGAACAAAGACTTTGGGCCTGCACAGGGCAGTGTCTGTTTGGATGAGCCTATGAAGAGCCTCAGAATCAATCTCTGGTGGGCAGGCTTCATCACTGACCCCTAGATGGGGGTCTTGGTCGTGCCTCTGGCGTCGGACTCAGAAGGACTTGAGGCCATTCCGGGTGCACTCTGACTCGGGGCTGCCCGCACACCGTCGTCCTCTTTCAAGGCCAGGAGTCGTTTCTGCACCAGCTGGTAGGAGGGAGGAGGACAGTGATGGCTCCACACACACGTGTGAGAGAAGGAGCACTGGGCAGTGGGACAATGGCCCTGGGGGGAGGAGGGGACGGGCGACCCCAGGACTCGAATCCAAATACAGACACTGTGGCAGTCCTGCCATCCTCCTGCAACTGATTCCCAGCTTTCTGACCTTCCCTCCCCTGCCGGCTCCCCATCCTCTCCTTCCTTTCACCCTGCACTGCACCCACGCCAGAACGGGCCCTTCCCCATGCCAGGCGTCCCAGGCAGGGGAGGGATGGACAGCGCTATGTGGCCCTCCTGTTCTGGGGCCCTACCTCTCCCCTATTCACTGGGGTCCCTCCGTGCCCTGGTCTTCCTGGGTGTCCCTTGTGTCCCCTGTTCTAACGGGGATCCCTCCCTCCTCTGGCTCCCCTGGGTCATCTGGGTTCCCCTGTCCCCTGGATCACCCGGGGTCCCCCTCCCGTGGGGTCCCCTGGCTCCCTGAGTGTCCCTCTCCCTCCCCTGACTCACTTCTTTGGGGGTGAGCCCTTCCTCCTGCTCCAGCTCCTTCTCTAGGGCCAAGAGATCCAGCTGTGGGTCTGGGGAAAGCAAATCTGCCAGGAATCCAGGGTGAATGACTGCCTCCACCTAGAACAGAAAGAAGAGGCTGTGAGCATCCTTGGCCAGGAGTGGCCTGTGAGACAAGAAGGCCAGGAGGGAAAGTGAAAAGCAGAGACCCACCCCACTCTCCTCCACAAGGCGGGGATGGTCAGCGCGCGCGTACACACACACACACACGCAAACATGCACATACACAGTCACACACAAAAGAGCACATATACAGAGGCACAGACACAGACACAAAGGCATACACACAGATAGACACAAACATATACACACAAACATCCGCGTAAACCTCCCCTAACACCAGGCTCAGGAACAAGGAGCTGAGCTTAAGTCCCAACGGCCTGAGCAGAACCCAGACCTTGGGTGCTGAGTGTTCCATGCCCTGGCATCTTGCAGACCCCAGTCTCCAGGCCTAGCCTACTTTGGTGACAAAGTCCTCCTGGGAACACAGCTTGTCAATGTAGCTTAAGAGATCCGGGTCCGAGTAGGTGCCGTCCTCTTCCTGCTGCAGCTCATTTCCGTCCTCTCCCCATTCTGCATCTGAGTTGCCTGTGGCTTAGTGGACGGGCCCCACCAGCGCCTCCATGATATCCATATACTCCCTCACAGCCTCAGGTGGAATCTCCTCGGGTGCCTTGGGCTCCGGGGGCCACTGGGACCTGTGTGGCTTCGGGCGGGAGGGCTGGGCCCTGGGGCTGGACATCCTGGGAGCACAGGCTGAGGCAGAGCAGGAGGAAGGGAAGGAAGGTGAGGGGCTCCCGGTCCACCTCCTGACCACTGATTGCACGCTGGTGAGGGCATTGTTTGGGGGACATTGATGTGGTTGTGGGGGGGTCAGGACCACCTGAAGCCTCATGCACAGTTGGAGGGGGGAGGTAAGGGGGCATCTAAGAGAGTCACATGTAAGGAAGTGGGGAACCTCCAATTTTCCAGGGGTGTCCCCATCAAGCCCACTTCTTAGGCAGACTTTGTGTGCAGTCCTTTGACAGGGAGGCATGAGAGAAGTTACAGAATTGACCAAGTCAATACCCCGTAGTGACAAAGGGCATCTGAGACCCCACCCCCCCACCCCCCGCCTCGGTGGCTGTTTTGCTTGAAAGACCAATGCCCCTGTCTTGAAGGAAAATGATCCACATGGGAACAGTGGCCAACCCTGGGCCCCTGTTACCTGTGCGTTCAACTCCAGTGGGAACCTGGGTGGCTGGCTGAAGGCCCACTTTCGGGGCTGGGGGCCCCCGAGGATCCAGCTTCGGTGGGGCTGGAGGAGGCAGGCCCTGCGCGCACTGCATCCACTGCAACTGCTGAATCTGCATCTCCTCCTCTGCCTCAAATTCCATGAACCTGGGGGGTGACGGAGGCACAGGCCAGCCTGAGAAAATGGCCTGGGTTCTGGAGCCCAACAAAGGCAGCCAAGAATGAGGGATTGGGAGAGGACGTGCCTTGGGGCTGTCAAGGCCCAGTGAGGTGCTGTCCACAGCAGAGAGCTGCTCCTGGAACTGATACAAGATCTGGGACCCCTCCTGCCTCACCAGCACTGGAGAGCATTCAACAGCATACACCCAGGTCGCTGCATTGAACCAGGTCAACGGGACACGTGGCTGACCCAGGGGGCACCCTCCTCATGCCCCCAGTCCAGAGCCACATGAAGGGCTGACAGCCAGAGGCTGGAACAGGCATGTGTTCCCCACAGGGGTCCTTGCCCAAATCCAGGACCCTGGGTTGGGACTGAGAGTTCTGGAACGTAGACCTGGAGACAGGGCTCAGGAGAGGCTGGACGATGTGGATGCTGAGCTTAGAGGACAGGCCTTCCTTTCCTCTGAGAGGTGCTTGTTTGTTTGGTTTTGTTTCTTAAACCAAGGGGATTACCGTGGAGCAAACACTGGAAGGGCCAGAGACCCTTGGGTTGATGACAGCTGGCTTCCCCAGCCTCTTCAGGGATGCCAGGGTACCCACTCAGGCCACTTTTCGTGAGGAGAGGGGGTCCCAAATCTATGTCAGTGGCAGCCAGCCAGCCACCACTAAGGAAGCAGCAGGCTGGCAGGTGGAGCTCTTTCCCCGGCCCAACCCATATGGCCGGAGTTGGACCCCTACTGGACTCACAGCTTCACCCTGCCCCGTCCTGAGACCTTCATGTCAGGGCAAGGGTAGGTCAAACTCAGGGGAGGGCAGAGCTCCTGGTGGAGGAAGGACAGAAGACCCAAACTCTCAAGGTGAGGGAGGGGTTTCTGGAGGACTGTAGGGCCTCTGGGCTGCGGGCCCCCTGTTCCGAGCGACAGCCCTTCTCCTTTGTCCTCTCTGATGAGCACCCCCACGACCAGACCCTGCCCTCACCCACTCGCCTCACCCTCCACGCAGCCCCTGGGCCCAGGACGCTGACTCACTTTTGTGCCATCTCGTAGTAGATCATCCGGTCAGAGTTGCTAATGTGCTGCCATTCCTGCACGGCCCTGCACAGTCCCTCCTCCAGTGTCATGGTGGGCTTCAGGCGGGCCAGGGATCGAAGCACTGGGCTGTCAGCACTCGGGGTCAGTCTCTGTGCCCAGCCCAGCCCCCACCTGCCTGACCCCACCCACCAATGTGGACCACACATCACTCAACACAGCATGACTGAGCCACAGGAGGGTGAGAGGCAGGTGTCTGGGATGTGGCAGAGACAAGCCTTCCCGGCTACTGCCGTCACCGCCTCACACTCCCTCGAGGATGACCATCCACTCCCAGGCTAGAGCTGGGACACTGTGCCTTGGGGAGCTCTTTTCCTCTTCAAGGCTGCCTTTTCATAATAAAAATCACCATCATCAATGAGGCGTGGCATGTGCCAGGCAATCTGCTCACACTTCATAGATTAGCCCAAGGAGTCTTCTGCACGGTCCTCTGAGTGAAGTGTGATTGTCCCCCTTTTACGAGGGACCGGAGGTTTAGGATGGAAATGCCTGCCAGGCTCACAACTCTAGTGGGAGAGAGCCCATGCCCTTAGGAGAGCTCTACCATCACCCTGTTCCTAGTGGAATTCTCCACATCAACGAAGTCGAGGCGTGCATGAAGCGCTCTCCTGGGCCCCGCGCTCCTCCCCCTTCTCCGAAGTGACCTCCCCCGGCCACGTACACTCAAGTGCTGTATGAAAGGAGACGGCAGCACAGGAGTGTGGCATCCACTCCTTGGCTCCTCAACGTACACCACGACCCTCTCTGACTGCAAGTCTTCAGGCCATATTACCAGGAGAATCATGGAAGAGCAAGCTGGCTAGACTCACGGGGGGGTGGGGTCAGTTGAGATAAGGCACATTTCAGTCATGATGTCATGGACTGGCAGGCTCGCCCGTATGACCGACAATGTGCCTTCTCATGGCGTGGACATCGCCCTCACACCTTGCTTCCAGTATCCCTAGAAACCTAACCTGCGAGTCCATCCCCAGTTCCTCTTTATCTAAGAGCTCCGATAAGCTCATGACCCCCTGAGCGTTCACTCACATGAGAAAGCAGGAAAGAGCTTCTGCATCAGGTCTCTGGGGAAGGTGTCTCTGGGCCAGTGGCTTGAGGCGCTGCCACCGTCGGAAGTTACTGTACACGCTCTGGTGGTTAGAGCAGTCATCCTGCGAGGCATAGGGCTGATTGGTGTCCAGGCTGCCCTCCCTGGAAGTGCCATGTGGCCATGGCCCAGAGTCCACTGGGCGAATGTTAGGGGCCATCTGGGCAGCTGGTGGTGGAGCTTGAGGAGAAAAGCCTGGGGTCCAGCCTCCCTTGCCAGCCTGAGTAACTCCAACAGCTGGAGCAGTCACAATGGTCTCCATCGCAGGGGTGGCTAAGAATATGGGTGCAGGACATGCAGCACTCCCGCTGAGGGCCCCTGGAGCGCTCCAGTTGAGGGGGCCCTGAGGAACGATAAAGGTCTGAGTCTGGGGGGCCTGCACTGGCCTCCCTTGTGACCTGACTTGTACAGTGAAGTTGCAAGCCCCAGGGGCACTGGGGCCACAGCCACCATTAGCCACCAGAGGCATCCTGGGGAAAGCTGGCAGCAGCAGGCTGCTGCCAGGAGGGAATGCGGGGGTGATGAGAGGTGGCAGGTGCTGCTCCCAGGGTGGCCAGTGCTGGGCGCCAGGAATGGGTGGAGGAAAGGACACTGCCATGAAAGTAGACAAGGAGGCACCGGGGTTCATGGTGACATCCGTTCCCAGCACTGCAGATGCTGTTGAGGCAAAGGAAAGGAGTGAATGGAGGAGGAGAATGGGCAAGTGGGACTGAGGCTTTCTGCGGCATCAGAGTGTAAATCTCCACAGATGAGAGACTCTCGGACAAGGGAAACTGCAGTGTGCAAATGTCTTCAAGTGATTTTCATGCCCTGACCTCCAGTTGAGAATTATTCCACTGGTGACCCCACGCCCATCCACGAAGCTCCCTGACCCCTGCCTGCCGAGAAGAAATTGCCTCAGCAAGCACTCACTTGGAGAGCCTCCCTAAGGCACACCCTGGCACCTAAGCCTCACAGGCTGTCTCCCAAGACCTGGAGCTGTGTGGACATCCGCTCTGTGAGAAATGCCCCTCAGCCGGCGTACTAGCAGGTAGGGGCCTTCTGCAAGGTAAGTTCTAGGCCCCCAAAGGCCCTTTGTGGACAGGCACTGTGTAAAATATTAGGGCCCCACCTCCTCCTCAGTCCTCCTTTTCCTGATGCTCAGTATAAATCCCCTCTTTCTTTCCTAGCCTCACAAAACAAAACAAAATGCTGGAAAATATCTCTAATGGAATCCTGATACAAACCCATGACACTGGCCCCGAAAGCACCTGCATCTCAGAACAACCCACAGCAGATACGTAACATGGGCCAGGTCCTGCCACCCCTTCCCCAGTGCCCAGAGTCACTGTCATCAGTCAGGAGTTCTGTTCCTAGGGGCTTGGGGTGGTCTGAGAAGTAGGCGCGTGTCCCTTAGATTCTGTCATTTCACAGCCAGTGATGGCTGCAGAGGATTAAACAAGGGCCAGGGAATTGTCATGTTACATTGGTCGTGGGAGTATAGACTGCCTGTGGTCCTTCCCCTTCCAGCTCCCAATAACGGAGAGACAATCTGAGATGCAGGCATAAGCCAGATGCCATGGCGGTCAAGTTGTCTGAAACACATCCCCGTTCAGGAGAACAAGGTACACACCACGGTGCACCTAACTAACCAGAACAGATGTCATAGGACGTTTAATAGTAACACAGAAGATCATCTTCCTGATCCTGGACTACACTCCTTCCCCCTTTAAAAGAGGAAGCAGCCTTCATAGACATTCCACCCAAACCAACCCCACTCCACATCTGTTCCCTGTCCATGAAGGAGTGACATGAAATAGGAACAAACTCTTCCTCTCAAGGCAGCCTGAGGGTCCACCATGAGATACTGGACAAGATGAAGTAGGTCTGAAGTACTGCCATTCCACAAAGGGAAGAACAATTCAGAGCAACTCAGCAACCTGAGCCCTCTCTTGGCTGAAGTTACACGTAACGGTTGCCCATCCCCTGTTGAATCCAAGGCAACAGTTACCTGAACTGAGAAGTGAGCTCTGGGCTGGGAGGAGTGGACGAGGTGTGGGCTGCGGCAGTTAGAGTAACCCCCTGCCTAGCTCTCGGAGAGGACACTTCACTGCAGGTGTGGCCACACACAGCCGCATTGAATAGTTTTCACACCAAGACCATCTCTCCCCACGGCCCCCTGAGATACAGTATGCTCCTGTTCAAATCCCTTTGAAAGATATGGTGAGGCAAGCTTCAGGTGCCTCAGGAACACAACACAGCTCTAGGCTTTCCTCATGACCCTCCCTGTGTCACCACCAGGACATCACACACATCCTTACACACACGTTTCAAAGTGGCTTGTCTCCCTTCTAGAAAGAATCAGACTGTCTGCTGCCATCCTTTCTCCATAGCCAGGGCAATTCCTCTTGATCCACCTCCCAACGACCCCTCCTCCCCAGGGCAGTCTCAGGTTTCTTCAGGCTCCCCAGTCTCCCCAGGTGAAATGTCCTTGTGCGTCCAGTGCTCTCTTCTCCCTCTACTTCAGTCCAACTATGTGCCCACAGTTAAGTGTAACGTGTGAACCTGAAGGATGTGAGGATGGCAGGGCCTCTGAGAACACACCCCCAGCCTATAGGCTTACCTCCTATTGAAGCCATCCTGCAGGCTTGGGCATGGACTACTGCTGCCTGGTAGCCTCAATGAGAAAAGTCAAGACCAGGAGCCAGAGAGCGACCTGCTTCAGCAAACGCTCGGGATCCAAGTCAACGAGGGACACGTTTGAAAGTAAACAGGAAAATGCGGGCTGAACCGTTCTGTGGTGGGGGAGGGGCAGAGGGCACGTGGGTCGGTGTGGCGTGCGCTGGGGGGACATTCCACGAGGGCTCTGGCAGGTAGGCAAAAACCGGAAGTTCCTTCCACCTCCCACAGTGGCAACACAATTGGCGTGTGCCTCTTTAGGCAGTTTATAAACTTGTTTTGATTCACGGCACCGAGGTTGAACATGACAGTCCCTTCCTTTCACGTCTTTATCCATCAACCTAGGTTTTTGTTTTGTTTTTTTGCGGTACGCGGGCCTCTCACTGTTGTGTCCTCTCCCATTGCGGAGCACAGGCTCCGGGCGCGCAGGCTCAGCGGCCATGGCTCACGGGCCCAGCCGCTTCGCGGCATGTGGGATATTCCCGGACCGGGGCACGAACCCGCATACCCTGCATCGGCAGGCGGACTCTCAACCACTGCGCCACCAGTGAAGCCCTATCCTGTGGTTTTTAAGTATCCCTGCACACTCTGCTTGTCTCTAGAGTATTAAGTCCAGTTGCGCTGTTTTTACCTCTTTGTTTATTGAGATTATTATTTACTTGCATTAAAATGTACCAATTTTAAAGGTACAGTTTGATTAATTTTGGTAATTGTATACCAGGTGTAACCACCACCACGATCCAGATATAGAAAAGTTACTTACCCTTTAAAAGTTTTCCATCCCAATTTGCCCCAATTCAGTTTTGAGACACTTTATTGAGTTTTACTGCTTTCTCTAACATCGACTCTCCGGGTGATTTAGGAAAGTCACTTTACCTCTCTGGATGTGTTTTTGCTTTTATAACATGAAATATGCCAGAACAGATGTGTTACCAAGGGCCCTTGCAATACTTTCAGAAAATGAGGGGGTAGGGTAAGGGCGGGAATCTCAGCCTTGCGTCCTCATTCTTCACATAGCACACGCATGTGGCAGATCCTAGTGGGAAAAGCCTGTGGTCGCATCAGAGAGAATTAGGTTTCCATCTCCTCCCTTGCTAGTGTGTATGTAACCTTTTGTAAGCATCAGCTTTCTCATCTCCAATATCAGGCTTATTAACAAGGCCTGTTTGTTTACTGTTGTGAGGATGAGTTGAGATGCACCGGCAGCCTTAAATGTTAGTTGGTATTTGTATTATGGCATGATAGAAAGGCACTGCATTCAACCATCTCAGTTACTACACGTTTATGCAGGCTGATTCTCACAGCCAAAACAGACGCACAAAGTACACCCACCCATTTACCCACCTGGGGAAGCCCGAAGCCTCCCTGCCTGCCTGCCTTACGGGGCTCAGAGAAAAGCTGCGCACGCGTGCGCGTGCTTCCAAAGAGCCTCGCTAGGGGGCGGAATGGGAAACAGGAAGTTCTAACGCCTGTCGTACGAGCGCGACGTAAAGCGGGTCTGCTTTATGGCACCCTGCTTCCGCCGTAAAGCGCCGTTGGCAATCCCGCGTGAGTGGGTTGACGAGACTACTTCCAGGTGAAAAACGCGATTCTTGGAGGTTGGCTGACTTGACGTCTTCCCCATGGGCAAACGCGGGAGCCGGAGCCGGAGCCGGAGCCGGAGCCGGAGCCGGAGCCGGAGCCGGAGCCAGAGCCAGAGCCAGCTGCTCAACTCCCTAACTAAAAAGCAGAAGAAGCATCTAAGGGATTTCGGCGAGGAGCATCCCTTCTATGACAGGTATGGAGAGGCAAGGCTGGGACCGGCGCTGCCGGCGTCCTTTCCCGGTGGGAGCCCGCGTGTCCCCGCGTTTGGTCCGCCGGTGCCCCGGGGGTAGTGACAGGGCAGCTCCCGCCGCGCCCCACGCTGCCCCGGCGCCGGCCTAGCTCGCCCGGGGATCCTGGCGGCTTCCCGCCTGAGGTGGGGTTCTTCACCGGTCTTCCTACCCTTTGTTGAGCCTGTAGTTTTATGCTAGACGGCACGCCTCCTGTGTGGCGACTGGGCAGAGATTTTATAAGCTTGTGTTCGTTTTATATGTTTTTAAAGAATTGCTTGGGGGCTTCCCTGGTGGCGCAGTGGTTAAGAATCCGCCTGCCGGGGCTTCCCTGGTGGCGCAGTGGTTGAGAGTCTGCCTGCTAATGCAGGGGACACGGGTTCGAGCCCTGGTCTGGGAGGATCCCACATGCCGCGGAGCGGCTGGGCCCGTGAGCCACAACTGCTGAGCCTGCGCGTTTGGGGCCTGTGCTCCGCAACAGGAGAGGCCGCGATAGTGAGAGGCCCGCGCGCCGCGATGAAGAGTGGCCCCACTTGCCACAACTAGAGAAGGCCCTGGCACAGAAACGAAGACCCAACACAGCAAAAATAAATAAGTTAATAAACTCCTACCCCCAACATCTTCTAAAAAAGAAAAAAAGAAAAAAAGAAAAGAAAAAAAAAAAAAAAGAATCCGCCTGCCAACGGAGGGGACAGGGGTTCGAGCCCTGGTCCGGGAAGATCCCACATGCCGCGGTGCAAGTAAGCCCGTGCGCCACAACTATTGAGCCTGCACTCTAGAGCCCGCGAGCCACAACTACTGAGCCAGGGTGGTGCAACTACTGATGCCCGCAAGCCTAGAGCCCCTGCTCCTCAACAAGAGAAGCCACCTCTCGCCGGGCTTTCTAGAGAAAGCCCGGGCGCAGCAACGAAGACCCATAGCAGGCAAAAATAAATAAATTAAATAAGTTAAAAAAAATAAAAAAAGAATTGCTTGGGACCCTCGACATCACCTATCTGTTCAATGACCATGAGGAAACTAATGTTTGGGTAGTTGTGGGTTCCTCTATAAGTGTCCAGACTCTCAGTTATGATCTTAGTGCTCATCCCACCCCTTTGGGCTGCTTTATCAACAGTTAGAGGGATAGTCTACTTAAGTTTGCTAGAAAAGGTGAACCCCGAGGGCTTTTATTTGCCAAAATTTCCCATCTTTTGGATGAGAGCCTGTTACTGTGTGACTGTAGTATTTGTCATGTGGTCTTGTTAGACTTTTTCATTCGTCTCTTATTATCTATTTGGCATATCCTTCCAAAACCTGTCCAAATGCATGTGGAGTTTTTACTTGACAATAGATATAATGTATTTATAACGGTATAGTCTGCCATGTTCATTTAAAGTTGTATCATTAGACTTTTCCTAATTGCTACATACTAGTAGTTAAAGTTTAACATTGCCTGTTTCTTCTCAGGGTTTCCAGAAAGGAAGCAAAGCCACAGACTTGTCAACTGGTAATGCTTTATACCTTCTTTATGATAGTAGATTCTGGACTGTTACTTTTAAGATTATATATGGTAATAAAGTTTGGCTACATTTCCACTCTTTTTGATTTTAGATGTAAGCTATATTTTAGTAATATTGCTTAGTTTTAAGTGCAGGTGTCTGTTAAAATGCCATTGTGATAACTAATATAGTATAGAGTATGAAACTGTCCTGAGAGATTAGCCTGTTAGAACCTGTTAAGGAGGCTTACCAGAGGGCTCTTGGTGAATCCTAAGAGGGAATGTCATGTTTGCTTAACATAAAATAGAGTGCAAAATCATCAAAGGTCTTATTTCATTACCACAGACTCAGAAATAAAGTACACTTTTTTGTTGTAAGTTTTCCTGTTGCTCCTTTAAAGGTGCCAAATGTCTGACACATAGGTTAGATCGCCTTATAACCTAAAGCTCCATGTGTTTAGTTTGCTGTCTTCCCATGTGGAACATTAGCAGTTCAAAGAAGAGGAAGCGCTTCTAGAATCATAGCTAGATTAGCTGTTTTAAACAAATTTGGTGCTAGGTTTGGTTGAATAGATAGGGTTGCATATTTGCAGAAAAGCTAGTTTTTATTTAGAAAAGTCTGAACTTGGTTCCACTGTGGGCCTGATGATAGTCGTGGGGTAGCAACAAGAACAGCATAATTTTTGTTTTTAAAATCCCCATTTTCCTTTTAGTCAGAGAGTTTATAGGTACTTCAAGTTCTAAAATTGAAGCATAGAGTGAACCAGAACAAGTTTCTGGTTACAACAGACTACTTGCCGCATTAAAGGATGTTTCCAAGGAAGATGAGGAGGAGGAAGATGAAGAAGACAGTGTTATAGATGAGACAGAAATGAATCTTGAAGATGGTGATAGTGACATCATTGTGGAGGAAGAGATGGCAGTAGAGTCTACTGACATGCAGAAGAGTAAGTGTCTTTGATGTGGGTTTATCATCTTTGCAGGGACCACAGACAGATTGCCCCAGGGGCAGGGTGCCTTGTACCATAGAGCTGGGTGAAAGCACATGGATTCAAAGCAGAGATTCTTAACATTGTTGGGCTCTGTGATATCTTCACGAATCTGATGAAAACACAGGACCCTCTGGCCATAAAAATGCAGAAATGACATTTTTGCTTATGATTTCCAGGATTTCATCAATCCTACTTCAAATTCCCCTGATTGAGAGGAAAGGGAACATAATTCTGTTTTTGTAATGGTCTCAATTTATGAAAGAGATTATTGTTCCTGCCTTAGAGGAACCAAGTTTAATGGAAGATAGACATAAAATATACAAAACTTTTCAAGCATCAAATCTGAATGGAACCGATAAATATAAGGTGTTAAAGAGATGCAAAGTGGTCACATGCTGCCAGGGTAAATGAGGGGAGGCTTCAGAGAAGAGCTGGGACTGAAAGCTTAAAGGAACTCTGTCTCACTCAGACATCTAGGTGACTATTTTTTTTAAAATTATTATTAATGTATTTATTTTTGGCTGCATTGTGTCTTTGTTGCAGTGCGCCGGCTTCTCACTGTGGTGGCTTCTCTTGTTGTGGCGCATGGGCTCTAGGCACGTGGGCTTCGGTAGTTGTGGCACACGGGCTCAGTAGTTGTGGCTTACGGGCTCTAGAGCACAGGCTCTAGTTGTGGCGCACGGGCTTAGTTGCTCGGCGGCATGTGGGATCTTCCCAGACTAGGGCTTGAAACCACGTCCCCTGCATTAGCAGGCGAATTCTTAACCACTGTGCCACCAGGGAAGTCCCCATAGGTGACTTTTTAATTTAACTTTAAAATCAACTTTATTGAAGTATGAATTACATTCAACAAGGTGTACCCGTTTTAAGTATGTAATTTGATAAGTTTTGACAAACGTGTATATCTATATTGTCATCGCCAAAGTCAAGATACAGAACACTTCCAATACCTGCAAGAAGTTCCTTCATGTCCTTTTACAGTCAGTTTCCCAGGCCTGGCATCAGGCAACCACTGACATGCTTTCTTTCACTATGTATGAGTGTCTCCTATCCTAGAAATTCATATGAATGGAAGCATACAATAAGTACCCTTTTGCATGTGGCTTCTTTGGCTCCTCATGTTGTTGTGACTCATCTGTGTAGTTCATATTAGTAATTCATTTCTTTTTATTACTGGAATAGTAGTCCATTGTCTGAATATATCTGGGTAACTTTTTATATTCTATTATCTTAATGCCTATTTGCCTTACTGTATTTTTTTCTATACTTTAAGGTGTCACACACCATTCTTAGTATTTTCATTCATCACTTGTACTCGGATAAAAAAATCGTTGCCTCAGACTTAGGGATTTTTTTAATTTTGTTGGTTTTCCAGTTTTCTTTCATGTTTTAGGTTTTTAAAAATGAAAAGTTTGGTTTTTTAAATTATAAAAGTAATATATATTTACTGTAAAAATTTAAGAGGGTAATATAGTTAACGTATATCTCCTCCACCCTGGGATGAACACCTTTAACATTTTATAGAACCTTCCAGACTACTTTTTTATGGATATATGAGTGAATATATATTTGTGTGTATGTGCATAATGGCCTCATACATTTCTGTAAGTTACTTTTTTCTTTAATAATATAACGTGTGTAACTGGGTTACTGCAGCTAGAACCCTGGTGTCCAAACTCCCAGGCCAAATCTCCTTCTACTACATTACACTACCATGGGGAGGTTTAAAAAAGAAAGGGAAAGTATGAAGGGTGATTTTTTCATAAATTAAATCAACTTTAAAAGGCGCATTTGGAGAGTCAGAGAGTACTGATATTGTTAGAAAGAAGAAAGGTTTAAAAGCTGGTTAAATCTCATTTAAAAAAAATCCATATGTACCACATTGTAAAAAAGAGAAAGAAGATGGCATTCATGATTACTGGGCTGGCAGGGTAGGGGACAGTTGCATGCTGGGGGTGGCTCTCGTACTGGCTCTTCCACTCTTCACACTTGTGCTCGGCCAGAGCCAGGGACCGCTGAGGGAGATCAGAGGAGAGGGTGGTGCCTTGGGGGTTCCAGGGAGTTGTGCAGCTGGCTCCCTTGCCACCCAGACTGCCCCAGGGTTCCCAGCCCCAAGGATTATGGAGCATCCCCACACCTGTTTGCTCTGCAGTTGCTGTTCTGCACGCATTTTCTCCTCCAGCACTTTCTGCAGTGTCTCCTTGGCCTTCTGCTCATAGCTGTTTTTCTGGTCTTCCATCTGTAATAGCAACTTATTCATTCCCCAAGAAGTGTATTTCTGTAAATTTGAGGCAATTCAACAAATACACATTGACCTACTGTGTGCTAAAGCCTGAGCAGGGATACAGAAATGAAAAGAAATTGGTCCTTGCCCACAGGGCAGAGATGTCAGTAATCTGGTGGACCTTCTTCCAGGCTGGAGGCAGGCAGGGAGAGTCCCTCAGGTGATGTGAGAGGTGAGTGGGGATAAAAAACTGCCCTGGGCATGCTGGGCATCCTCCCCTAGGCCTTCCACAGGCATTTGAAATCCGACATTTCCAAAGGGAAATCATCTTTCTAAACCTGCTCCTATCTCAGTGGCCAGCATCACCACCCACCCAGTCTCCCAAACCCTAAACCAGGGAATCATCCTTGATTTCTCTCTCACCTTCTTCAAGGAATCAGTTCATCATCAAGCTTTGTCAAGTCAGCGTCTTTACCTGTATCCTCTATCCCTACTGCCACCTCCTTAGTTCAGACCCTAGTAACACTATTATATGGATTATAGAGAGACTATGTATTATCTTCATGCCTTGCCTCCCTTCAAACCCTTTTCAGTCCTGCAGCTAGAGGGTTCTTTCTAAAACTTAAATCTGATCACATCACAACCTGCTTAAATCTCTCAGTGGTTCTCAGTGTTCTAAGAATCAGGTCCAAACTCCTTGGCATGGTTCCTACTTACAAGCCCAGACTTTCATCTCATGCTGCCTCCACGCAAGCTGAACTGCTTGTAGGTCCCCTAAGCACTGTGCTTTTCAGCCTCTGCCTTTGCCCATAAAGCTTCTTCTGCTTAGAGTATCGTGACCCACGCTTCTCACCTGGTTAACTTCTACCCATGTTCAAGATTCAGCCCTAGAATCATAAATTCTGATAAACTTGGCCAACCATACCTACCCCCCGACTCTTTTTGGATTAGGCAGTTTTACTGTGTCTGGTGTTCACATAGTATCTGTATTTCTGATCTATTGACTCATCTGTCTCCTTTAAGGGATTGTAAACTCCTTTGGGGCAGGGAGCATTTTTAAAAAAATAAAATTATTTTTGTAGGCTTGGGGATCTGACCAATATTCAGTAAAGTCAAGTTTTAAAAATTAATACATTTGTATTTTTAGAATTTCTCCTGGCTTCAAGGTCAAAAAGAAAAAGACACAAGAGCAGCTTTGCAAATTCACTGGGGGTCTTGCCTTTCCAGTGCTTTTCATTTTTATGCCCTGTGATTTTTGGGAAAGCAGGAGCCTTTTACTGTCGATTCTGGGTTACCCAACTGGGTAAGAGATAGTCTAAATAATGCAAATTTAGAGTTCAATATCAAATCATTTCCATTTAGCTTTGGAGTCATCTGAAAATTTGGATTTAAATGTTGAGTGGGTCTTATGTTCTTGGAATTGTCATTAGAAACCAGATACAGGAGTTACTGGTTGAGATCATACATGGTTATGTCCAGGTTATTGGACACTGACCAGCTTTATCCCCCATTGAAAACGAGTAGACTGGCATTCTGGATTATACGTCAGTCTCTTATAAGCTTGGTTGGCATTACTGAAAAAATAAAAGTTGTGGATCCGCAAACCCATAGACTATATAGGCTATGTTCCCCTGCAGAATTCTAACTACATGGCCACCTTATCTTCCTAACATCAAGCGGGAGCAGTCTGGCCGGTCCATCTCGTTCTCTTGATCTTGAGTCCTCTGCCAAAGACATCCCCCTTTTCTGCACCAGCACATACGTCACAGCCCTGAAGAAAGTGTAGACATCTGAGATACGTTAACAGTGGGGGAGGGCTGATATCCCGTGAACAGACACATAAATGCCTGTTAGACCTGGAAATTGAAAACCAGAGAGGCGGGGCCACACTGCTTTTGGCCCAGGCCACCAGCCACTGGTGTTCCCAGCAAAATGTTCCCAATGTGGGAGTTTGAGGAAGCAGGGAAAGGCAGGTGGTGTGAGTTTATTAGGACTTGAGGCCCTCAGCCTCGCACTGAGGCAAGCTGAACCCCCAGAGTGTGCTTCTTGCCCTCCTATGGGCTGCTACTCCTAAAGGTACTTGGTTTCAACAGTTATTTGTGCATCAGATTAAAGACTGAAGGGAGAGGGAACAGCAAGCCTAAATTCTTCATATCATACACCACCTCCCTTTCTCTTCTTATTATACAAGCAATTCATGTGAAAAACAAATAAGGCAAACAAAACAAAACAAAATTACCTGAAATCTTGCTATCCAAAAGTTACCATTAGTATTTTGGTGTATACTTGTTCCAGATTTTTCTTTATTTTCAACCCTTCATTAAGGCCATTGTAGTCTTGACAGATGATGCTGGCACAAGCACTTGAGATGAGGCTCCTCTTTTTAAAATACTGTATTTGCCTTTGGCTTAATTTCTCTCAGGCCCTGCCTTGCTTGGTCCCCAGCGTGGTGTTTTCTGCTGCAGTCTCTGTAAATTGGAGTTGGGGTGATGGGGCGGTCAGGCAGGGCTGTGTGTATCTGTGTCTGTATGAGGGAGGGCGGGCACACTTTCCAGTGTTTCTGGGCAACAAGCAGGCACTCACTGCAGTTTCCTATCCCTCAGGCCTGGGCTGTGGAGACAGGGGAAGTACCAGGAAGGGGTGGACGACCCCGACCCAGCTAAATGGAAGGCCCAGCTCCGCTGTGCACTCAACAAGAGCAGGGAATTCAACCTGATGTACGACGGCACCAAGGAGGTGCCCATGAACCCAGTGAAGATATATCAAGTGTGTGACATCCCCCAGCCCCAGGGCTCTATCATTAACCCAGGTGAGGCCCCAGCTGCTGGGGAGAAGGTGGACAGTGTGCCAGGTTCCGGACTGGACCCTTAAAGCGATAGTCCACTTGAAAGTCGCCTCGCTTACAAAGTTGAAGACTGGTAAATAAAGCAAGATATCCTGTCCCTAGAACCCAGAGAACAAAAGATATAAACTTAGCACAGTCTTCCTGCCCACCCAGTGGAACAGTAAAGCATTAGAAAGAAGAGGGGGTATTGAGTTCTATAAAAAATAACTTCTCTTGGGACTCAACACTGAGAAGAGAGGCCAGGTAGTTTAGAAGAAGGAGGGATTAAAACTTAGAAGGTCTGAGTTACAAACCTCGGTCTTTCTATTTCACTACTTGTGGGACATTGAATCAAGTCATTCAACATTTTGAGCCTCAGCTTCTTCCACTATAAAATCTGGGTTCTCATCTTTCCTGCGTATTTCAAAGGCTGTTCTAAGAATCAATTGACATGACATTATGAAGGCTATTAAGTTCTCTTTATAAGTGATGGGTAAGTGATCATTTAATTTGTATGGCATTTTTCCTAGGAGAATACCACCTGATCCCTATATTTACTCAATGTTTAGCCAGTTCCGACTAAGAGCCAGATAATTTAGACTTGACCTCCAGTGAATCTAGTGAGGCTCTGCCATGAGGGAAGGGTCTGTCTTCACAGTAAGCTTATAAAGGAGAGAAGCTGTGCTCCTTGGGTCCTTAGAAGGGATGCGAATGTGTAGAAAGGGGCTTAGAGTAGGAATTAAAAGATTTCTAGGAGAAGGGAGTAGGGTCTGCAGCTCCTGGATAGGGGAGGGGATGAGAGCTTGCACTGGGGCTCCGTAGGAGGAGCTGGGAGTGGGATGAACACCCTTGGTTCCCACTCTTTGGCATTGAGGGTGCACACTGAACCCAAGGAACCTCTGTGCTGGCAGTGCCTAGCTTGAACAGTGGGTCAGCTGCAGGGATGACAGTGCAACATGAGCGCCTCACTTTTGACCTTTGTGTGTGTGTGTGTGTGTTTCTCGGGTAGGATCCACTGGATCTGCTCCTTGGGATGAGAAAGATAATGATGTGGATGAAGAAGATGAGGAAGATGAGCTGGACCAGTCACAGCACCACGTTCCCATCCAGGACACCTTCCCCTTCCTGAACATCAATGGTGAGTGGGGTGGGGGGTGGGACAGAGGCATGGAGAGGATGTAAGGGGCTTTGATTTTGCAACCGTTGACACCATATCCACCATTGCACTGGGAGCAGCGACCAGGCCCTGGGGCCAGGCTGCCAGTCTGTTAGCAAGTAGGAGTCATAGGCAAAGGAACTCCATAGGCATAGTTATCCAAGTGGGGTGGCTTCTAGGCAGAGAGAGCATCTTCTGAATCTTATGTGATAATTCAGAGAAATTAAAAAATTAAATTCATTCTCAATCCCGCATACAAATACACAAGCTGTTACAAATTTTGCTGATTTCCTTCAGGCCAAGTGCAGGGATCATTTTCGTGAATTGTAGGCAAACTCTTCTGCTATTTCCCTCGGTACAAATTTTCTGTCACTGTCTTAACAGCCTCTGCTAAGGCTGTATCATGGGAAACTTGTGGCTCTACAGCTCTTAATACTAGGCTCTGATAAAATTTCTCTACTAGAGACTTTTATCTTTTTAAAGTTAATTAATTAATTAATTTATTTTTTGTGGTATGCGGGCCTCTCACTGTTGTGGCCTCTCCCATTGCAGAGCACAGGCTCTGGACGCGCAGGCTCAGCGGCCATGGCTCACGGGCCCAGCCGCTCCGCGGCATGTGGGATCTTCCCGGACCGGGGCACGAACCCGTGTCCCCTGCATCGGCAGGCGGACTCTCAACCACTGCGCCACCAGGGAAGCCCTATTTTTTTTAAATTGACTTTTTGAATTCAGCTTCCCAGGAAAGATGAGTTAAGAGGTTGGAGGGTCACTGTGAGACAGAGCAGGTACTGCATCTCCCATTGCACGTTCTGAGGACGCTCAAACACAAGGTGAATTGCTCTTCCACAGCATCTTCACTTGAACTTTTCACTGACATGCTCCTAGTCATATGACTTGCATTCAGTTGAGTAGCTTTTCACTACTTTTCTAAGTTCCATCTGGCTGCTAGGGTCAAATGAGATACTTTTGCCACCTAGAAAATTTAGTATATCCAGATGATTCCTGTAGGATTTTGGAGTACCCTTCCCTAGGTGATGCCCCTTCTTTTGAGAATCAGGAAATGACTCTTATCTGTCTACTTGCCCTCCTTCACTTACCCTGTCATTTATGACCTTGCAACCAAGTGATGAGTAAAGACAACGATCATAGAGCTCTCTCAGGTTAATATTGCCACAGCTACATTCCCACTTGGTGCAATTTTAAGATTTGGACATTTGGAAATGTGAGATCCTTTCCCAAATCTTTGGCTCACTCATTCTGTTATTCTCACCCCTTAAAAGGATGCAACCCATTTCCAGGATCATGATTTCTCTTTTTTTTTTTTTCATGTTTTTTTAAAGCTAATATTGTGTGTCCTTACGTTATGGGCCACCTTGGATCCTTTATGGAAACATGTGAACATATATTAAAAATAAAAAAGTAAAATGTGGCCCTACAGCCACACCGGGATTTCATTGCCCTGAGAGAGGAGTTGGGGCGCATCAGTGACTTCCACGAAGCCTATACTTTCAAACAGGCTCCGGGCCAGCCAGTTTCCAGCTTAAGCAAGGAGAATGTTCCAGCGGTAACCAACAAGGAGAACCTGGCGACTCCGGTCTCGACTCCATTCCTGGAGCCGACCCTGGGGAGCGACAGCTCTGCGGTCACTTTCGGGAAAACCCAAGAGGATCCCAAACCATTTTGCGTGGGCAGTGCCCCACCGAGTGTGGACGTCACCCCCACCTACACCAAAGACGGAGCTGACGAGGCAGGATCAACCGATGGCAAAGTTCTGAAACCGAAGCCATCTAAGCTGGCAAAGAGAATCGCAAACTCCGCTGGTTACGTGGGTGACCGGTTCAAGTGTGTCGCTACCGGACTGTACGCAGACTCCGGTCAGCTCAGCCGGGACCAGCGGGCATTGCAGGTGAGCCCCCCCCCACCCGAATTTCAGGAGCCTGACCAGTTGTCAGGTTTTTTTAATGTGTGAAGAGGAGGGGGCCGGGGGTATGATAGGGCAGGACACCGGGCTGATTTGGTTAATGAAGCTTAGGATAATTTAAATGTTTGAAATGTGTCCAGTAAGGGGACGTAAGTGGATACTTTAAGTTATTCTGTAGATTTTAAGCGAACTCCACTCGAATGCTGATAACGGAAGTTTTAATTATTGCGAAGGATGTCTAAAAGACTGCATGACATTTACCTATCAATCGCTTTGATTTCTCTGCCGTTACTGTACGTTAACAAATATACCTAAAAGCGCTGCTTAGAATGCCTTACGTGATACTTGGTGGAGGTGTGTAGCGGCCGCATGTCTGTGAGATTCGTGCAATTTTTTTTTTCCACCAAAAAAACAAACAAAACAAAAAAAACAAACCTTGCTTAAAGGGATAGAGTATGTATTTAACTTGCTAGTGAATGATAGATGTTGTATAGGAATTTCCTTAAGATATTTTACTTTTAATTAAAAGACAAAGCCAAATTGTTTTGCAATGTTAAGAAAAAAATTGGTTTATGCTTATAAAAATGGATGAAGTTATCTAAATGATCCATTAAGTGCCCATTTTAATTACATAGATGGAAGGATTACAAGAGGACAGTATTTTATGTCTACCCGCTGCTTACTGTGAGGTCAGTTCTTCAAATTTTTATTACTAGAATCTTACATAAACCTTTTGAGTTAAATTTCATTTCCAAATATACAAAGGGAAGTTTGTGGGCCATGGTCGTCTTTATTCATTGTGCATTTGTTTTCTTTTCTGTTGTGTTTTTGTTTTGCTTTCTTTGCGTTGTGTTTTTGTTTTGTTTTATTTACCTTCGAAAGAGAATGTCTGTCTGTATGCCACAGTGTATGTATGGCTATACATACACACCACATATACCTCTACGTACATATGGCTTTACGAATAAAGAGTGTGTGACTAGTTACACATAGACACTCTTACATTTTTATCGTTCAATTTTAAAATATCTCAGTTGTATCATAAATTGTGGTTGGTTTTGGGCAAACTTTTCTTTGAAGATACTTTCCTTTAAGGTAAGGGCAGTGAAATAGCTTTGGTGGTAAGGTGTGTCTTTTTTCCATCTCCGTTCTCTTTCTAGCGTGCAGTGATGCGCTTCTCAGAGTTGGAGATGAAAGAGCGAGAAGGTGGCCACCCCACGACCAAAGACTCCGAGGTGTGCAAATTCAGCCCCGCTGACTGGGAAAGGCTGAAAGGAAGTCAGGACAAAAAGCCAAAGTCGGTCGCCCCGGAGGAGGCCATTGCCGACCAGAACGACAGTGAGAGATGTAAGTGAACCCAGGCGGCTCGCGTGTGGTACCACGTCGGTGGGAACGGGGCGGTTCCGCTCCCAGTGCCGAGGGAGGTGAGAGGAAACAGTATGCTTCCGACGGCCCAGCGTCTGGGTGCTGGCTGTTCGGAGAACGGGCTGCTCTGGCCACCCTTCCCAGCTGTGGATTGCAAGGCTGGTTGTCCTTTTGAGCGTTGCGGCATCCAGGAGTGAAGCACCTATGAAATGTTGTTTCCTGGCACGCATCTCCTTTTTCCGGAGAAATGCTAGTCCTGTAGTTAGTAGTAGTCTGATACAGTAGAGCAGAGGAATGGCAGTGCAGGACCTCCAGCGTCGCAGGTATGTGTTCTGTTTTGTAGCAGGTACGGACACGGGTTTTTGGTAGCAGTGGAATGACACTTGCAGCCAGAGCCAGACCTTCCAGAGTGACAGTCTCCTATGGGAGGGAGTGGAGAGTACTTGGATTCTCCCTCCAAAGGCAGAGGTTTCGTTCAAGTGAGATGAGGGCTGATGAAGGCCCCAGAGAGATAAGCAGAATTATTTTCTGTGGAGGCTTGTTTGCAGTCATGAGGAGCTGACAGCACGCTCCAAGGCCGTGGGACCAACGAGGCCGTTCTTCCTACCCGACGGGCTATGTTCTGTTCTGGAGGCCGAATTGGAGAGAAAGCTAGTGTTTGCCTCGAGTCACACTCTGCGGTCCCATCAGCTGCTCCCCCACTGGGCTTGACTTCGGGCTTTGCCCTCGAGACTTCCTGGGCTAATGAGATGCGTTGGCAGCAAGTGGAGGTCTTTCTCCCGCTTTCTTCAGTGTGCGTGCTTGTGGCCTGCAGCCTGCTCCGGACCCCAGAAACCTCACCGGTGATGGTGAGTGAGGGCACCTAGGTGAACGTCGAGGACAGGGTGGGCGTGAAATCCTCCTGAGACGGGACAGTCGGGGGTGGTGGGCACGTTTGGGAGGCCCAGGCCCTTGGACCCAGTCGTAGGGTCGGCGTTGACCCGCACGCTTAGGTCGTGGGTGCCTGATGCAGCTCGGGAAAATTGTGGTCAGCAGCAGCGTGTGCTTCTCTCTGCTGCTTGGAGCACTGCCCTCCCCCAGCTCATCTTTGAGGTCAGACAAAGGCCTGTGGCCAGGGTTCTGGGTAAGCCACACCGGGACCGGTTTGTCCTACGTGGCTCCCGTAGAAGGGGATTTCTGGGGCTAGTCAGTGGCGGCCTTACCCGAGGGATGGGGCTCTTGATGTGCCTGGAGTCGAGGATTCCGAGCTCCTCCCCCTCGGGATTGGAATGAAAAAAGGAGGGTCCAGGCCACCCTGGAGTAAAGCAGCAAGAAGGCCTCCCTCCTTGCCTGTGCTCACAGCTGACACGCAGCCCTTACCCTCCTGAGTGGCCTCATAACTCAGCTCCTGGGGAAGTTTCTCAGAGAGATATGATCAAAGTGGGCAAAGCCCAGTTCACGGGGATGCACTTTTCTGAGGAGGGGATCTGCCTGTTCTGGGTGGACGGTGAGGGAGGCTGGAGGAAGGGAGCGGGCAGTTAACCGGCCTCGAGTCTTCTCGCCCTTTTCTCCAGCAACGTGGCCAAACCCAGGGTGGCCGCTGCCCTTCACGTCTCAGTGGCCTCACCCGCCCTTCTTCCCAGAGACGTTTGTGTGCGTCCTTCCCAGTCTTTCCTGCTGAGCGTGGAGACGAGAACTCGGTGTGGCTGATGGGGAGCAGGGCCTGAGCCCCAGATGATTCCGAAAGCCCCCTCCCCCCACCGCCTGCCTCCAATCTCAGACCGACCGACGGGTCTCTTCCTGGAGCACCCGGGACATGGCCCAGTGAGCCATAAATCGCCACCATGGGAGGGCAGGAGAAGGGTTGGGGAAGGTGAGGGGCTCCGTTTGAAAGGTTGGGGCAATGGAGGTGGGTTCCTCACCCACCCTCTGTCTTGTAGAGACGTGGGGTTTGTAAATAGCTGGTCAGGAAAGGTCACCTGAAGGGGCCACTGTTCTTACTGCCGCCTCCATATCCAAGGCACAGCAGGTGTTCATTCCATTCAGCGGGATATGAATGGGCCTTCTTGTTCTTGGGCCATCATGTCTTGAGCTGATATGGGCTCAGGTCCTTCTCATGGGTGTCGGTGTGGCCGAGAGCCGAGCTGTGAGCACATGGGAGCTGGGGCGGGGATTTGGGGCGGGCAGGGGTCACAGAGAGGGCCCAGGATGCCTTCAAGATGCCTTCCCCCTTCTGAGGCAGCCCCTACCCATGGAGGGACCAGGAGCTTCCAAGGTGGTGGGTGCTGTTTGCGTGGCCCTGGTTGTCCTGGTGCGGGTGCATCTTGTTGCTAGGGGCTTGTTTAAAAAAAGGAATTAACTTGAAAACACAGTGGCCGAGATACTCATTTATTCTTTATGATCACATGGGTGGCTGAGTGAAATTTTTATTTTGGAAGTTCACCAAATGAGTTTGGAGGTTCCTCAGACTTGGAAGTTCATCACTAGGAACCCTCAGTGGCATTTGAAGATGGGGCAGGGCAAGGAGGCATTGGTCCCTTCCTTCTCAAACTTGGAGTAACCATCTCCCTTGCCAACCACTTGGCTGGGACAGGCCTAGGACCTGCTCAGTGGCAGTGCCTGGCCAGGAGCTGGAGGAAGCCTCAGTCGAGGGGCTTCATGAAACTTCTTTGCTCAGGGAACTTCTCTTCCAGCTGAGCACCTGCACGTTTGTAAACTACTTTGGAACAGAGATCCCCTGCACTCCTTGTGTAGCGGGTGTAACTTTGAACAAGGTTAGCCCTGACTGGAGGTGCTATTATAGTTAAGCTACAGAGAAGGGGATTTTAATCTTGGGGAGCCTTCCAGCGACTCAGAACCCTCTCACCTTGTTTAGGCCTCACTGGGCATGGCTCAACAGTGGTGAGGGTGCTTTGCTGCCACAGTGACTTGTAAATGTTGCTGTGGTGATGCTTCTGTGAGGTGATGGTATGGTGCAACCATAATGAATTTGGGATATATGTGCTGTGAGTCATAGGACCATGCTGCAGGGACCACGTTCACATCTTGCTTAGACTGGGTGACCAAGGGCACATGGCTTCCCACTTTTAGAAGGGCCAAAAGTAGCAATGATGGCAAAGCCTGATGGTTAGGATCCCCGTGTATCTATTTATGTCCCCATCTCCTTTGCCCTCAAGGGTAATCCTCCTGTGGGTCGTGGTTAGAACAGACTTTGAGAAGCTCCAAGTGACACGGAGCCTCTACCCCATAGCTGGTGGCCATGGGTATCTTGGGCAGTCGGGGTGGGTGTCCTTCAGGGTTATTACTGGCCTGGGTAAGGTCACACTAGCGTAAGGTCTTGGGGGGCCTTAGCTGAGGGGAATTGAGATCTTTGCCCTAAAAGGCTCCAGGGTTGGGGGAAGTGTGGATGGACCTAGTTTGGAAAAAGAAACTTTCAAATTGGGCATGGGGGTTCTTAAGGTAGCCCTTCCATTCCTCCATGGATGCCCTCCCACGGAGCTTTTAGGGAAGGCTGATTGGACCAGATTGGACCAGAGAAGTCCAATGGTGTAACCAGCAGGGCTCACCTCTTAAAATTTCCTACATTTCGTGCCTGAGATTCAGGCTGGTCTGAAAGTCTTGGCATCTTTTGGTTAAAGGGATTTTTCCAGCCTTTCTCTGTGCTGAGCCCGGCCCGTGATTATGAAGCCCACCCTGGAGGGAGGCTAGCAGTAACATTCCCACTTTACAAGTGAAGGGGGCCGAGTTGTAAAGCGGCGCCATTCCTGCCCGAGTGTTTAAGAGGGTCACAGAGCAGCCCGAGTGAGAGTTGCAGCACGCCGTCTTCACCGGGCCTGTGGTAGCCTGGGCTGCATCACCCGTAAGCACAGGCCAGGAGTTTGGGGTTTCTCCTGCTGCCATGGCAGGAGACCCTCGCGGTTGGGGTGATTCCACCATTCCGGCAAGAGTAGATGGGGATCTCTCCCACCTTGGGATAGTCTTGGAGAAAAGCTAAGTGTGTTCCACCATTGAGAACACAGGTCAGGCTAGCCCAGGCCAGGGTGAGGTTCATCCCCACAACTGGCTGCCATTAAATGCTGGGAATGCCCCCAAGAGAGGCTGATCAGGGGACCAGCCGGCTGGGCAGAAGTGGGAGTGATACTTGAAGTGGTCTAGGGAGCGGAGGAGGAATGCGAGCAGCATGTGAGGGGTGTGTCCATGTTTTCATCTAGAAAATCGGGCTGTGGGAGCTTAGCTCAGGTGTTAACGAAATACCAAACTCATACACCCACCCCCAACCCCCGGCCGGTGATGGACACAGGGTCATCTTCGGGGAACTCTTTAACAGCACAGTGATCATTATGGAATTATTTGTGTGTTAGAAACAATGTGACTAGCAAAGCAGTTGAACTGTTTCTTTGGCTAGAGCAAAAGTGAGGAGTGATGTTAGGCTGGGGTGATTGGAGGAAAAGCCCCAAGTGGATGCTAGATTGAGCAGAGGGGGCAGGAGCAACACAGGCGGAGCTGAGGTGTGAGCAGTTCAGCCCTGCCCGCCACACCCCCCCACCCCATCCCCATGAAAGGGGTTGGAGTTTTGTCTTTGAAATGTCCTTAGATGCTTGTTGCCCGGGAAGGAAGGCGTGGAGACGTGCCAGGTGGGTGACCGGTGTCACTGAGGGCCTTCTTCCTAGACAGGAAATAGGAGCAGCCCCTCGATGGCAGTGAAATGCTTTTCCCCCCACGGGTGTGGAAAGAGGACAGACGGACTTGTAGCAATCTGGTTGAGTTCTTTGAAATTGCCCTTGACCCTTGTGTGTGCACCAGGAAGCCTTTCCTTTCCCTTTGCCAGGCTCCTCTTGCCTTGGTCTCCCCAGCTTCCCAGCCTCCCACCATTCTTTCCCTACCCTTTTTCTTCACCCTCGCCCCTGCTGACCCAAGTGAACATTGGTGCTATGTCTGTGTAGATGGCAGTTGGGGGCTATTTGGTCTCTTGATGACATCAGCCTTTTTTGTTTACTAGCAGCTGTTTCCATAGTCATTTGTAGCTCCGCCCTGATTGGTTGGATCTTACTGTGAGGTCACTCACCCCCCCTTTAAAAGTAAGCCACCTTGGAGAGTTAAGCAGTTAGGGAGTTAATCTGACATGCCTATAGAGGGATGGTGTAGATGCCTCACCTTGACCCTTGAAGGATGGATTGTGAGTGGGCTACGCGCCTCATCTTCTGCTTTCTTTGCTGGTTGTGTTCAGCTGTCCTTCCTTTGGGACGTCTTTCTGAGGGTTTTGTGCTTCCAGCGTGTGAGGCCCCTGGTCTCCAAAGGGGGGTGGTCTGTTGGTAGCAGATTGCCTTGGGCATGGGGGTCCTGCCTGCTCCTGGTGACCTTTGTTCCCTCCTTTCCGGGTTGTCTCCCCTCCCCTAGGGGAGTGTTATGATGGAAGCAAACCTGACCCCTTCGAAGCCCCAGAAGACAGTGATCTTCCTGAGGACATGGACACGGAGCCCCCCAGAGAGTCCCCCGCCGACCAGGCGGCCCTGGACGCGTCACGCAGCCCCACCCTCCGGCTGAACAGAAAGCGCAAGGTGTCTGGCGATAGGAACCACACTGAGACCACTGTGCTCCCGGAGGACTCTCTGCTGAAAGCCAAGCGGAGACGGGTCTCCAAAGGTGAGCTTGGTTTCGCTTCGGGCCCACAGGGCACCCTACGGAAGTCCTGGAGCGGAGCAGTGGAAAGTTCCAGTCCCACCCTGGAGCCCTGGGGGGAGCCACTCACACCTCCCCACCCCCGACCCCCCCAAAGCCAGGTGCCGGGGCTGGAGCCCAAAGGTGGCCAAAGGCAAATAGGCCCCCTCCCGAGACTTGGTGACAAGTTCCAGCCAACACAGTGACCACACCCCTCCTCTCCCCCACCCCTGTTAGTGATGTGTAAGACAGTTTGTTCCCCGCCCCGGGGGGCTTCTTCATTAATTTGTAGTTATTTCTCCATTAGCTGACTGGCCTGAGAGGGAAATGACAAACAGTTCCTCTAACCACTTAGAAGAGCCACATTATAGTGAGCTGACCAACCTGAGGTGTGCATTGAATTAACAGGGCTCCATCCCAGAAAGCAGTGCCGCTTGCTGCACCTTAGAGAACGGCGGGAGCAGAGAGGAAACCTGGCCAGCAGGGCAGGAAGGAAGTGACCCAGGCGGTTCAGCCTGCGGTCACCCCCCAGGGCAATAGCATCTCCGAAGAGAAACCTGGCAGGAAAAGGGCAGAGGCCAAAAGCAACAGAAGCTGGTTGGAGGAGTCCCTTAAATGCAGTGACAATGAACAAGGTACGCATTTGGCGGGGGGCGCTCCTGGAGGGTGGATCACCCGCCCTCTGTGGGAAACGGCCCTGGAGGGGACCTGAGCGCCATCCAAGTTGACAAGAGTAGCGTGTGGCGAGCGGGGAGTTTTCTTCATGAGGTCCTTTCAGCCTGCACACTTCCTTATGGAATGGACAGTAAGGTGGGAGCTCGACTTCCTGGGCTGCTCCTCATCACCCAGCCCGCGGCTGGGCAGGAAGGGAAGTCTTGGGTGACCCCGGGCGCTTGTCAGTGCCCTCATTCCAGCCTCAGGCTGTCCCCAGTCACCCTGTCCCGAGCACCCAGGCCCCCCACGGGTGGGGACGGGAGCGCACGAAGGGCTGGCTTCTGCCCTCTCTTGCGGCCCTTTGAAGCGACTTGCCATTTGGCGTTTCGTGGGTTAGCCTATTTGCCGGTTGAATGTGGGATAATTAAAATATTAGTGCTTTGAAAACATAATTGGTATATCTTTAAAAACTGAAGCTGCTCCAACGATCAGTGCTAACAATGGGCTTTTCTTTCCTCACCGGCTACAACTGTGTAACGCCCGCTGCTTCTCCCCCTGACAGATGTGCTGTGCATGGACGAAGAAATGGATTGGCAGCCTTCGCCCCTGCCGCAGAAATACACCGACAACAGCGAGAAACCATTCGGGAAGCGACCGTGCAAAACCAAGCATTTGATCCCTCAGGAGCCCGGGCGGGGCTTGCCGCTGTCAGGGGACTCCTAGGTGGACAATGCGGATGGCAAGGCACCTCTTGCCCCTGGCTCTCCCCCGCCCCCCGGGCCTGTGCAGGCACATCCCGCCTGCCTACTTCTCTGCTTCTGGGGACAAAGCTTTCCTTTTCCTGAACCCCTCCCCCCAAAACGTCACTGCCCCTTCCTAGGGGACCTGTCTCCTGGGTGGTGGTGAAGTTTCCAGCGAGTAAAAATGCAACCCCTTCCTCCCACGCCGCCTCCCCCAGACAGAGAGGAGGAAAAGTGCTTTCCTCCACTCAGGTTTGTAACTCAGGGAGGAGGCGAACCAGGCGGGTGGTGGAAGGACAGCCTGAAATGTGTGCGCTGCCTGGTTTCGTGATAGGTGACCGTCCGGAGATTTTGAGAGCGGCCTGAGCCCAGTTCCGACTATGATCTTTCGCCGGCCAAGCAGGACCAGAAGCCCTTGGACCGTTTGCAGCAGGCCTCGCAGCTGACATGCTCAAGCTCCCCTCCAGAGACCACCCAGTCCCGACCGATGCCACCGGAAGCGCGGAGACTTAATTGTCAATAAGAACGCGGGCGAGACCCTCCTACAGCAGGCCTCCCGGCTTGGCTACGAGGTGAGCACCCTTGTGGGTGCCCCGGATCAGGATCCGCCGGCTGCTGCTCCTTGGGTGGGGGACACGCTGGGTGGGGATGGGGGCGGGTCTCAGAGCCCAGCCCCCTCCACGTGGCGGGCTGGGCTGGGTGTTCCAGCAGGGTGTTTGCGTTGGCCCCGCTCACACTGCGGGCTCTTTGGTGGCTTGTTCAGTCGTGGTGTGAAAAGAAAGGCAGGCCTCTCTGATGTTCCTTACCCATTCAGGCAGGTAGGCTGCTTCGGCCAGTCCGGCTCACTTATCTCTGATATAAAATCTGACCTAACCCAGGGCTTGGCGACCAGGGGAATTTTAATGAGCCCTTTTGGATTCTGAATAGCAAGAAGGAGAGTAGTTATTAGCTCTAATAACTTGTGCTGTTTGGGGCAGAGTGATGCCCCTGTGGGGTAGCGGGTGGGAAGTGTCTGTGCAGAGTAGGGGTGGGAGTGGGGCAGACCTGAGCAGTCTCTTTCTGAGAGGGCACGGGAGCCGAGGGCTGATGGGCGGGAGCAGGGGTTGAGCCTTGCACAAAACTCCCTGTCCACACTGCTGTATCCCAACCCAGCACGGCTGATGACAGTGATAGCCTCTATTGCTAGAGCAACATAGAAAGATAGCTGATATCTGCCTAAGCCCGTGTGATCTGTAGTAACTCCTTTCACCCTTTTAACATCTTCACTTGGGAGTAACAAGTACTAGCCCACTCTCGGATGAGGAAACTGAGCCTCAGAGGGGTTGGCTCATACCTGTACAGGTAGCAATCCAGCAGTGCTCCACAGCCCACCACTCCCCACCATGCTCCTCAGCAAGACTGGCTCACACTGGAATTGCCCTTTTTAGAGTTCAAAACCTCTGTGAGACAGATGACTCTCTCTGCCCTGTGCAGTTCCCCCACCATACTTGTCAGTAGCAATTGTGATGTAATAGCCCACAGGGCAAAGGCATTTTTCTGTGCTGGCATCAGCCCTCTGGGAGTTGAATGGTGACAGTAAAACGCGGTTCAGCAGGCTGAGCGTGGAGGTCCATAGTGCCATGAGCCCTTCGAAGTGTGCCTGCCTTGGCGCTAGGGCTATGCTTAGTTTGGGGGTGTTTTTTTGTTGTTGTTGTTGTGGGTTGAATGTGCTGTTGTTTATATCTACACGTCTCCTGGAGACCTCTCCATTAGCTAGAGAGCACTTTCTGGTAGTTAGCGCAGTTACTTGCAGGTGAAGTCCAAGGAGCACCCAGTTGGTTTCCCAAGAGCTGAGAGCGGGCGCCTAGGAGGACAGAGCAGATGTTGCACATAGTGCTGAGCTAGACCCCCCGTGGTTGAGAAGATAGTCTCCTTGCTTCCAGCAAACGCTGGAGGTGGTGGGGAGACCCCTAACCCCAACTTTTGGGTTAGGGTTGAGAAAGTAGACTCCCGCTTCCAGCAAATGCTGGAGATGGCACCCCGCCGTGGAGGGCGGGGCTCCGAGCCCCACCTGTGAACTTGGCATCATGTCCAGCAGCCTCCCTTTGGGACCAGAGACGTCAAAAGACCCTCGTTGGTCCTCTAAGACAGTTTGCATTTTGGTTTGGTGGCTCTGAGGCCTGGACCAAGGGGCACTTGGTCCATACTTTTTTAGGCTACCTGGCCTTTGATTGCACAGGAAGCCTTGGGAATGTTTACAGTGGGATTTGTTTTTTTCTTCAAATGTAAATTTCAGTATGTAGATTACACAGATCACCAGTGTTGATGCTGAACATCGTTACAAGTAGATGAACGCTTTCAACTTTGAATCCAACTTTCTGGGATTTCTCTGGGCAGAATTTTAAATGTTGGGATGATGGCCCAGTTGGGAGATGTGGCAGCTTAAACCTTTTAAAATTGAAGGACAGTTTGCTTAACCAGATAAGGGTGTGGTTTGGGAGGGTTTTCCTGAAGTTTTGTCTTCAGCATTCTTGGTTATTTTCTTCTGCTTAGCCAAAGATACCATGTGCAGTATAAAGGCTGTCTGAGCTTTATGTCATGATAATCTGGTTCTGGAAGTTTAGAAACACACTCTGGCTTCAGATCCGCGTTAAATAGATCACTTGCGTGGCCAAAGACCTCAAACCTTTCCCTCCTGGGAAAAAGGCTTCTATTTCTTAGGCTAAAACGCCAGTGTGCAACCACATGCTTGTGCCTTTAGCGGTGATGGTTAAATTTTCTATGAATTGAATAAGTCATGTTTTTTAAAAAGTTAATGAGGCATTTAATTAATTAACAACGTCGGGCTTATGGCCTTTATGGTTACATTTTGCGGGTAATGGCATTCGGCTTATAGCCGCTGAACAGAGAGCTGTCCGACAAAAGCAGTTTGGCTTTGCTTGGGAATGGCTGGGCTGCCCTTCAGACACTCCCGTTTATTTCTAGCGGAGAAAATAAACCAAGGAATGTGTTGCGTTGACAGACTCGCCCCGCCTCTTCACCTTTCAGTTAGAGAAAGTGTTGGTGGCGACGGTTGCCATCCATTTAGAGGCCATCACCCTCCTAGCTAGGAGAGTGTAGTTAGCCCACTTGACCCCCAACAGAGAAGGCCTGTGGGATGCTCGTCACAGCTGCATTGCATCCCTCTAACTGGGGCCCTCTTGGGCCTTTTGAATCTTCCCAGCTGACCAGGTACCAAAGACCTGAGTTATAGGTCTAGTACTTCATGTTAATTGAACTTGGGGTTTAATATCTCTGGGCCTCAGTTTCCAAGTGTTGAATGAGGATAGTACTACCTTCCTTTCCTGCTATCTCCTGGGTTCCTGTGGGTGACAGAAGACATCCTCATCTGGGGAAATGAGAAGCACTGTGTAAATAGTGGGATCAACGTGGTTGAGTTAGGACAGCCCGTGGCAAAAAGTCTGACCTGGCCGTGGGGCTACTGCTGCCTTTGCTGCCATCTTCCAGGAGAAGAGAGTTGACTTACCCATCATCTTGGACGGCCTTTCATTTCTAGGTACCCTTGAATCTGCCCTAGTAGTGATGAAGGTTTCCAGGTGAAGGCCATGATTGTCACAGCAAATAAACCCTGGGTTGAGTAAATTGATCTGTGCACAGCAGTTGGTGGCGTTCAGAACTGATCCCAGAGCCAAGTGACAGGGCCTCTCCCTGGCTGGGGCACACAACTCATTAGCTTGCAGCCGTCCACTCAAGTCTGGCTAGTGAGGGCCTGCTAAAAGAGCAGCAGCTTCATGCGTTATCCTGGATACCAAGGCTCGGGGCAGGTGGCCTGGGAGCCCAGAGGATTGTGGGCTTTCTGGCAGGTTGGGATGCATTCCTAAACGGAGAAATGCATTCGTGGGCGTGCCTTTTCTCTTCCTCCTCTTGTTTTGGAAGGGAGCTGCTGCAGTGACCTGAAGTAACAGGGCACCGATGGCCAGGTTTACCAGCATGCCCCATTGGGTTCACGTGGTAAGCAAATGGAACATTCTAGTTCGCTCCCAAGTGAGTGGTCACCTTTGATTGGCGTGTCCTCCAAAGGGCATAAAAGGTTTTACAGAACCCATCTCGCACTTATGGGCGGCTAGAATGACCCCCGTTTTAGGTTTAACAGATGAGTTACCTGAGAGATGTCACAAGGAGGCCTGTTCTGACCCCATCCCATCCCCCCTTACCCAGCAGACCATGTGTTGGGCCACATGCACGTTCTGCCTACTCCCAGCTCTCAGAACCTGACTGCTCTCTGCTGGGCATGACTTACCCAGTATAAACAGTATAACGTGTTTTCTGGTGGCAAATGCTTTCGATGTGTCTGAAAACTTTCTTAAGGTAATAAAACATTGAATAAATTCCTGCTCTGCTTACTGGGAGTGGTTCATATTAATATTTTAACAAGCCAAAGAAATAAGGTTAATAACAGTGATTCTAATGCACAGTGTTGACACAGAACATCTCCGGGGGGGGGGGCGGTGAACGTTTTATTTGATTCTTGAAATGTGGAGGTTGCAGCCTGTGGTGTATCAGGTTCCTGTCATTAACTTGAGTAAATATGAAAATATTAGACTGATTCTGCCCCGAGAGGGTGGAGTGAGGGAAAATAGAGGGTGGGGTTATTGGAGGCATTTTGTGTCATTCCTCGAGGATGGAGGGAGAGAGCTTCTCTTTAACTCTACTTAACGTACAGACAAGAGCATCTGAGGCCCAGGTTCTGACTTGGGGTCTTAACAGGGGGCGCGAGGATGTAGCTGACCTGGGTGTCCCTGCTTCTCTAAGCTGGGGAATGTTCTCCGGCTGATTTAAGCTCTCTTTAAGTGTTGGTCATCCATACTTTTATCTAAACCTGTGTTATCGTCCACTGCCACCGACTGTGTTATCGTCCACTGCCACCAACAGACCCATCAAGTGAGAATGGTCTGTGCTTGGCAATATGTCATCTAAGATGTTAGCAGCCGTGACACCTCTGTACTGGTCACGTCGGCCCCTGGACTGAGGGCTTTCATCGCTATCCGAATGCGTCCTCTCAGCAGCCCTGTGGAAGCTTGGAGAAGTTCAAGGGTAACTTGCCCATGGCCAGGCCACTGGTGCAGCAGAGCCTTAGACAACACTGTCTGCATCTCCAAGCCCTTCTCACGCACTCTCGCCCCCCACCAGGATGCCTGCCGCCTGCCCACGCCATGGTGGGCTTTTGGCCCCAAGGATGTATGCCTTTGAAAGTGGGCACCGCCAAGCTATGGGGAGGTCACCCTTACAAGGTTCACTGTACGGTGGTCTGATGGTATCTCCTCTCCTCTCCTCTCCTCTCCTCTCCTCTCCTCTCCCCGTAGGAAGTGGTCTTGTACTGCCTGGAGAACAAGATTTGTGATGTGAACCACTGCGACAACGCGGGTTACTGTGCCCTGCACGAGGCTTATGCAAGAGGTTGGCTCAACATCGTACGACACCTCCTTGAATATGGCGCCGATGTCAACTGCAGTGCCCAGGATGGAACCGGGTCAGTGACGGTCTTGCGCTCTTGGCCTGGCCCTGCTGGGGCATAGGCAGTGGTTCTCAGGGTGTGCGGGGCACCCCAGAAGGAAAGATGGAGAGTGAGTGCCATGTAAACACACTGATGGCGGAGTCCTCTAGAATGGAATCGGACAGATCTTTCTGGCAAATTTACATAGAACTTTAAAACTCTGTGATGCTCTTATGGACAGAAGTCCCTGAAAATGTTGAGCCTGCATGAATAATCAGGGGTGTTCTCTTTTAAGACCCTGGACTCTTCACCAGCATCTGTTGAATCTCAATCTTTAACATATATGTGAGTTGAAAGTTCCAGGAGTACAGACAGGTCCAGTGGCAACTGGCTTGATAGGACCTGCCATGTCCACCCACAACCCCGGGCCTGGCCCCCATTCTGTCCTTGACCTCGGTTTATTGGCCAGAGGCCCAGGTCTGAGTCAGCCCAAGCATCTTCCTGGTTGTACCTGGGATGCCACCACGAGGCAGGGCACTGGGGCTTTCCTGACAGTCATAAAATTAGCAAAACCGTAAGGTATTTGGTGGTTCATGGTTTCCAAATAGCATCCTTTCTGGATGGGACTGCGGACAGTGTTCCTGACCCCAGCGGACACGGGCAGGAGGACTCTGTACCCTCCTGAGAACTCGCCCTGCCTGTCGACTGCTTCTGGGCGAGAGGGTTGATCACTCATCTCCAAATTGGTTTCAGGAGAGGTTCCACTTTGCCCCTAGTTTCTTTTACAAACTGCACTTTTTGGGTTTTGTTCATAATGGTATAACAATGGCTTGTCGTATCTGCTTCCGTGATGCTGGGGTTCTTCCCCCCACCCCGCCGTACGTTACCTTCTTACAGTCTGTTACTATTTAAGTTCATTGGAAACGTTTTCATCGTGGCCTGAGTTCCTCCTTGGGCCATGCATTAAGAGAGATTTGCATTGAAGAATTAGGACTGAGATGGTCCCTTCACCTGTCCCGTAAAGGGTTATATGTTGAAATAACAGAGTAATTTGTCGCAGCGACCGTACACTCACCTCCTCAGTGAAATAGCGCGCCTATGAGGCTTGGCCGCACACGCTCGATTTTGCCCCGTGTCCTTAGAAGCAAGCATCGCGTGCACAGGTGTAATCCCCCGCACCTCTCCTAGGCCTCTCCACGATGCTGTCAAGAATGATCATCTCGAAATTGTCCGCTTGCTCCTCTACTATGGTGCTGATCCTACCCTGGCTACGTACTCAGGTAGAACCATCAAGAAAGTGAACCACAGCGAACTTCTGGAGAAGTTCTTAACAGGTACGGCAGAGGTCAAGACACGGTCTTGTTCAAGCATCTAGACGGTGACTTCACAGCCTTTCACCTGGGTTCCCCCTACCCCCACCCCCCGTTTACTCTACGTGACCCTTTACTTGGAAAAGCGGCCCAACGTTAGTCTGTCAAAGAAGAGATACATACTTTGAGTTTTGCAAGGTGGGGGGCTGGAAAACTCTTAGCTAGCCAGGCTAGCTTTTGTTTGGCAGGCTGGGGCGGTGAGGCGGGCAGTCCCTCAGGAAGGCGGGTGGACGCGTGGGGAGGTTTCAGTCAGATAACTGGAGGCGTGTGCAGTGGGACTTGTCAGGAGGTGACACCAGCCCCAGCGTGAAATGTTCCTGAACTCCAGCAGCATTTGCCTCTTACCAGCAGGCGTTATCTTGTTTCTCTCTTTCTCTCTCTCCCCCTCTCTCTCCAGACTGTTTAAATAACCTGCAGGCTCCTGACGACGGTAGCCCCGGTTGCTCTTCGGAGTTCTCTGGCAGCTGTGTGTGTGGTGAGCAGCCTTGTTCGTTTCAGTTGGGCTTGTGGGGGTGGGGGTGGGGGTGGTGCTGTGAGCAGGGCTTGCTTGGGAAAGAATTTTTCCAGGGTCCTTTTTGGAGAACAGCTGGAATCTTGCTCCAGCTTACTGACCTCTCTCTTGTTTGCACCCCCCCGCCCCCGGTTAGAACCAGATGATGAAAGTGGTTACGATGTTTTAGCAAATCCCCCAGGACCGGAGGACCAGGATGACAGCAACGAGGCCTATGGTGACCTATTGGAATCTGAATTTCCCGAAGAACCCCTTTTGCCGTGTTATAACGTCCAGGTGTCCGTCGCTCAGGGGTGAGCGTGGCCAGCGTGTGGTCAAGAGCCAGCCCAGCTGCTCTGTGGGGTGGCAGGAGTTAGAAATCCCCTTTAGCAGATGAGGGTGGATGGGTTGGGGGGGGTGAGTGAATTCCTCACCAAGTGCCCACCGACCTCACATAATGCAGTGGAACTTTTCCAGAAAAGTTTGGGGGGTGGGAGGGCTCCCCAGCCAACTGCCCTCATTGGAACACACCCCTAGAGCCCAAAGGACACGGGAGTCAGCGACTGCAATTGCACAGTTTCAGTCACTAAACTCTTGGGGAAGGGATCCTCCCCAAACGGCTACCATAGGGGCCTTCCAAGGTGCGTGAGGTCCACGGGACGATACTGATGTGTACCCTCTTCTCGTATAAGATTAGAGAAAGCCGTATGTGGCACCTGGTATCTTATGTGTATTCAGACTTGCTTAGATGGAGTCTTGTCCCCACGGTCGGGCCACTGTGCCCCATGACCAACCCTTCGGAGTGAACACATCAGGAGACCTTGCTCTGCTGTGTGTTGACCCCGGTGCTTAAGGAGTAGCATCCTCCTTGGACTCTGAGGCTGGGAACGTGTCTGCCTTTGTGGTGACATTCTATTCGGGATAGAGATCATAAAGCGTGGCAGGGTATCAGGAAGGATCGTACCACCTCCCTTTTCGAAAAAGCCTCACTCCCGGCAGCATTGAGGGGCGGGTTGGAGGTGTGGGAAAGGAAAGGAAAGCCAGGTGACCTCGAGTGTTTCTCATGCTCTCTCCGTGAGGGCCGGAGGAGAGGAGAGGTCAAAGAGGTGTTTGCCATCTCCCTTGGGTTGGCATACAGACTGGTTTTCCCCAGTGACTAGAACGGGGTGCACTTACTTGGAGAGGGGTGACTTGAGTTGTGGCCAGAGCCAAGGCAGCACTGGGGTGGCCTGCAACGAGGCTCGTTCAGGGGCGCTGCTCCTGCTTTTGTCTAAGTTGGCTGATCCGCCTTAGGTGGTCTCTTAACACATGCACATGAGTCCAGAGTTCCCCCGCTAGAAGTAGATCTTCTGGGCTTCCCTGGTGGCGCAGTGGTTAAGAATCCGCCTGCCAGTGCAGGGGACACAGGTTCGAGCCCTGGTCCGGGAAGATCCCACATGCCACGGAGCAACTAAGCCCGTGCGCCACAGCTACTGAGCCTGCGCGCCACAGCTACTGAGCCTGCGCTCTATAGAGCCCGCAAGCCACAACTAGAGAAAGCCCGTGTGCAGCAACAGGCCCAACGCAGCCAAAAATAAATAAATAAATAAAATTTAAAAAAAAAAGAAGAAGTAGATCTTCTAAGGACAGTGAGAAGTGGGGTGGGGGTGGGGTAATCAAAGTGGAAGTAGCAGGCCCTTTCACTGCCAGGAGACGGGTAGTTCATAGTTGGGAGCACCTCTAATTTTGCTGGAAACTCAAACCACTGTCCTTTCTCTGGTGTAGGCCTCGTAACTGGCTGTTGCTCTCAGACCTGCTCAAGAAACTGCAAATGTCCTCCTGCATATTCCGCTGCAATTTCCCAAATGTGGAAATTGTCACCATTGCGGAGGCCGAGTTCTACCGGCAAGTGTCAGCAAGTCTCTTATTCTCTTACCCCAAAGACCTGGAGTCCTTTAATCCGGAAAGTAAGGAGCTCTTAGATCTTGTGGAGTTCACGAACGAGCTTCAGACTCTGCTGGGCTCATCCGTGGAGTGGATCCTCCCCAGAGACCTGGACTCAGACGACAACTGGTGAGCTCGCCGGGGCCCGCCGTGTACAGTGTGTCATGGTGTTAATCCTTGTGCATATGTGTCATAATATGACTATTTCTGTAAAGAAAGGACACTATGAGACACGACTCCAGTCGGAAGGACTTTGAAACATGTTTTTTTCTTTTTAAAATTTTAAGTCAGTTTTTATGAAGTTGTTAATAAAGTTTCTTTACTTTTCAGTGTACACATGCTTTCAGTGTACATATGTTTGTTTTTACTCGGAACAATTGTTTCTTTTCTTTTTTAAGGAGAAAAAAAAAAAGGAAAAGGAGCTCCACACTTTGACTTAATTTCATACGAAGCTCCGACGACAGAGGCCATAACTGTTGAGAGTTGCTTTTGGGGCAAATTAAACCAGTAAAATTTTAAACTCTTCCTCCATATTAAAGGGATTGAATAAATTGGCCACTTTGGTGCACCTGTGTCCTGCGAATTGTCCAATTGGAGATGGAGGTTTAGAAAGTGAGTTTCAGTCTTGTTTAAGTCTCTTCCCATCAGACTGGTCTCGTGATTTCCTACACACCATGTTACTTCCTGTCCACCTTTTCTTGGTGTTGTTCATGTCTGGATTGTCTACTGTACCTGCTCATTCGTCCATTCTCATTTGTACCATGGAAGTTTGTCATGCTGGATACTGTCAGAACTAATTTTACTTAAGTTTGTGTTAAGGTGCAAAGCACACGTTTTGTATATTTTCTGTTTTTTGTGTTTGTCTATATTTTATGGTTTCGCTTCAAGAAATATTATGGGAAGGGAAATAGCAAGATGTAAAGAGCAAAAAAGTCATCATTCTCTTTAAATTGTTAGAACATCTATCTGCAATCATAATTATGATGCACTGTGGTATGTGTTAAAATAGTAAATACATGTAACATCCCGTAGGAGCAGCAAACTCAGTGGTGTTGGTGAGGGTGTATCATGGAAATAATCACAAAGCAGGTGACTGTTGGGGCCCTGAAACATTAGTGTGCCTTCCCTGTGTCCAGTAGTGGTCTGGAGGGGTCAGGAAGCCTGCCTTTGAATTTGAGGGAACAGAGGGTTTGAGGTCCTCTCTCTTCTATTGCTCTAGTACACTGCATAGCAGCAGTATACTGGGTTTATAGTTGACGTTTAAATCGCTGATTGATCATTAAGATTGGGATGTATCTTTGGAAATGGAAATAGGAAGAATCGTATGCTTTTTCTTTTTTTTCTTTTTTTTCCTATATCTGAAAAGGTATGTAGTACTTTGCTGAGTGGTTGGGAATAAAGTTTGCAGTATTGAGTGTATTCAGTTTTAGTATCTAAATAGAATTAAACTGTTGCTGTAAACTGGAATAGCACTTTGTTACTGACAAGTTTTAGAATGCATCTGTTTGTCAATTACCTGTTTGGGAAGATTGTAGTTAATGATTTTGAGAATGTGGCTATAAACCTCCAACTGACTCAAGAAAAGCAAATAAGTCAAGATTGACAAATGTATAGGCTCTTCATCTTATTGTGTGTGGGTTTTTTTTTTTTTTTCCTTTTAGTTATTTGTCAAGGTATAAAGAATTCTATCACACTTAAGACAAGTTAAGTAAACTTCACGGGGTGTATTCTGACATGGCATGGAGCAGATCACATGGCCTAGATCTTAAAGGTGATTTTATGTTTAAACTTTCATGAAAACATATGTGATTGAAACACATTAATGTACTGATACAGAGGGCAGTTAATTTTTGTCTTTTTTTTGTGTGTGTGTGGTACTGTTGTGGCCTCTCCTGTTGCCACAGGCTCTGGACGCGCAGGCTCAGCGGCCATGGCTCACGGGCCTAGCCGCTCCGCGGCATGTGGGATCTTCCCGGACTGGGGCAGGAACCCATGTCCCCTGCATTGGCAGGCAGACTCTCAACCACTGCGCCACCAGGGAAGCCCTAATTTTTGTCTTTTGATACATGTGAGCGCAGCTTTCATTTTGCTGAAAGAATATGACCAGTTTTCAGTTTGGGATTCTACCATTTAGTAAAGATAGTCCACTTAATTTTAGAAATAAGAGATTTAATATATAATACCTAATAATACTTTTATGTATGTTTTTTTACTGAAAACGTTTATTGTAATACTGTGAAGAAACTATGCCATTCTAGTCTTCAAGACTTAAATGAATCAAGTGTTTATTAGCTGTTGTAGTTTTTAAACTAATAAAAGTCAGTAAGTACATCAGCAATTTGTAAATACAGTTTTTAAAATAATGCCTTAACAACTTTACAGTGGTTATAATGACTGTATTTAGGCCTAAAGTTAGTTAATAATTTGACATGAAGGCTTTTTAATAGTTTGATGGTGCAGATCAGGGATAGGTAAACTCTGGCTGGTGGGCCAGATCCAGCCCGTCGCCTGGCTTTGTAAAGGAAGTTTTTCTGGAACATAGTCGCACCCATTGTTTACATGGTAGTTATGGCTACTTTCACCCTACGCCAGTGGGGCAGAGTAGTTGCAACAGAAACTGTATAGCCCACAAATCTGGAAATGTTTAAATTTAGATTTTAAAAATTGAAAAATTCTTTGAGCCTATACAGGGCAAGTCCATTGACCCCTGAGGTAGAAAACAGTCAGGAACTTGGGTACGGAAGCCAAATGGCCTAGGTTCAAATTCCCTGTCTCCCATTTCATAGCTAGTGACCATGGGCAAATCACTTAACCTCTGTGCCTCGTTATGAGGTTTAAATGCACTTATTTGTATCAATAGTGCCTGGCACATACTAAGCACTGTGTAAGTGATTGCTGTTGTTTCTGCTTGGAGCTTTAATAAGTTATTGTTAATAGAAAAATGACACTAATGATTTTCCTTTTAGAGTAACAAAGGCACTTTGAGTCTTTTACTTTTTCAGGAATGTAATAAGACTTTTTTCATTTACAGTCAGTGTTCCCTGTTACCAAAATTTACTTTATGAATATAAAGAATTGAATGTCTTCAAGACAGTACTTTTGCTTAAATGTCAAACCATTATTTTCCCAAGGCACATCAAACTGGCTCTGCATAGTCCAGGCCTCTAAAGCTTGTGTGCATACCCTAGGTAGCATGTGAGATACATTTTGTAAATATAGTTTTTTAAATAATGCTTGAGACTTCCCTGGCGGTCCAGCAGTTAACACTATGTGCTCCCAATGTAGGGGGCTTGGGTTCGATCCCTGCTCAAGGAACTAGATCCCACGTGCCTGCCATAACTAAGAGCCCACATGCCACAACTAAAAGATCCGGCATGCTGCAACTAAAGACCCGGCACAGCCAAACAAACAAACAAACAAATAAATACATCTTTATAAAAAATAAGTAAAATAAAATAATTCCTTAGGAGTTAGGAAAAGAAAATATTAGAACATTTTTACCTTTGTATTATTTTTAAAAATCTGTGTAGTTTATCATGTACATAAATTATATGTATGGAACTTTGTGTATATAATTTGTTAATAAATAAGATGCATATTAAAAAGTTTTCTTATGGTTTGCCCAGTCAGGTGTTTGGAGGCCACTGGAGGACAGGATGATGAAATATAGGGCCTCAGCGAAGATAGAATTTAGAACCAATTCCCTGACTTAGAAGACTGTAATTGAGTTGTCCAACTTTACATAAGTGTTCAGAAACAGGAAATCCAGTGGCTAGAATCTAATCACTGACCGAGCAGAATCTGGGTCACTGGACTCATAAACCAGAAGTGACTGTTGAATTTCTCAGGTTGATGCTCCTGGCATATATGCTTGATATGTGTGTGTGTGTAAATCTCTGACATAATAAGCCGTACTCAGGCACACCCTGTTTCCTTATTCAAGCATCTTAATTTCATCCCATTAAATCTTTGAAGTATCAGACTGCCAGAAGGCATGAAGAAACCTGGGCTGAGAGTCTTCATTCCAGGAGACCTGATCTTGACTGCATGGCTGGTTTGAGGCACATCACTCTGAACTGCAACACGCTCATTGGTGACCTGGGTGCAAGTGCTTTGGCAGAATCTCTTAGTGAGGATTTATGGCTTAGAGGTAAATTCTAAAATTGGAAAATATTGAACTTTTAATGTGAAATATGCTTAGCTTTTGGCATGATACTATTGTGATAGGATTTTTTAAAGCCTCATTTTACTGATAGCTTTTATTTTGCTTTTAAACTCTCTCTAAGAGTTGCATATATTCTTTATAGAAAATACAGAGTAACAAGAGAACAATTACCTATAATTTTAATACCCAGATATAATCACTGTTCATTTTGGTGTATGTACTTTCAGTCTTTTTTTTCTACAAATATATATGTACACTTAGGGATTACAAAAATAGAATTGTAGTATACTTGCTATTTCATATTCCTGCTTTTTTCACTTAATGATGTATCATGTAGTATTGCGTCGTATTGATGTCCCATAGTTTAATCAATTCTTTGCAATTCTATTTAGACAGTTTGCTTTTCCCTGTCAGAAACAATGTGAATACGTTGTATATACATCTCTGTGTCCATCGGGATTACTTCTGTAGAATAAGGTACTACAAGTGGAATGACTAAGTGTGACATATTTTTAAGACATTTGATACACATGGCCAAATTACCACCCAGAAAGGCTATGCCAATTTGTAGTCCACCCCAACAGTAGATGTGAAGCCTGCCTCTCACAAACACTGGCCTGTAGCACTTGTAAAAAAAAGGTAAAACTACAAAAATGAGTACCTCTCCATTTTCTATGCAAGTGGGATTACTCCAAATTTTATAACTTTTTTCAATTAATTTAGTATGAGCATTTTAGCAAGTCAGTAAATTTGCATCTCCTACATCATTTTTTGTGATTGTTCAGTATTCCATTATATGAATATGCCACAGTGCACATAGCTTATCCATTCTTGTATATAAGCTTTGTCCAGTTTTTCAGTTACAGATAGTACTCTGATACATATCCTTACCTATATCTCTGACTATTTCTTTTGGTTAAATTCTTAGAAAGAGAGTTGTTGGATCCAAAGTGTATAGACATTATTTAAAGGCTTTTCTTACAGAATCTTGGCTTCATCTGATAGGAGAATAACCACATTTTGTTTTATTTTGTATTCATTTGATTTACTGGTGAGGTTTACTGGCTGTTTGTATTAATTTGGCTATTTGGTTAATTATACCCTGTGTCCATTCTTCTGTAGTGAGAGTTTGTAAGGGTTGTATCATATCCTGTCAGATCCGTATGTCTGACTTGCTATTTCTGTGTGTCATGGGGGTGTTGAAAGATTCCAGTTATTTTAATGTGATGGTCCACACAACACTTAAACAAAAGACTCATGCTAGTTTGCTTTCATGTAATCTTCTTTAATACCTGTGCTTTAGTGATGATCCCTTTGGTTTAAATGAGTAGGTTGTTCAGCCCCAGAACTACTAGAATTCATGATCAGTTTTTCTGGTTTTTGTCTGACCTTTTACTGCGAGGGTTCTTGACCATCATACTTTCATGATAGGTTTTTAGTATGTATTCTCTATTCACACATTGTTTAAAGTTTTTATTATTTGTATCCTCTTAGACTTGTCTTTTTTTCCTCTAAAACTAACAGTTATTACATTTCTTCTATTTTGTTTTCCCCTTTGAACTAGTTTCAAGTGTGATTTGGAGCTGAAGATCATGATCAAAAGAATGCAGTGCATTTCTGAGCTCCACCAGGTTTTGCTTGTGAGGTTTACATGCCCCTGCCGCCCTTGCTAATTATGAACTGAGATTCATTTTGTGATGCTTTTTGCTCATAGGTTATGTACAGTTATTCTTCAGTTCTGTAATTGTAAAATATGTTGTATGATTTATTGGTACTAAAGCCAGGGTTATCATTGCACATCCAAGAAGAGGTTTTTAAATTGGATTATGCATTATGTGTGTGTGTATATGTTTCTGTTTTTTTCCATACCCAAAATTACAAACCTACCATGACTTGTCTTGTGCAGGACTCTTCCACACGTGAGAAAATGAGAGTTGTCTATATGTTAAATCTGTAGAGTTAGCAAGTGACCTTTTGTCTTTCATCAAAAGCACTTGACCTGCAGCAGTGCGGCCTCACCAGTGAAGGAGCAAAGGCTTTACTAAAGGCCCTTGAAACCAACAGAACTCTGCTCGTTCTGGATATAAGAAAAAATCTGCTTGTTGGTATGTGGTCACTTTTTTTAAATTGATAAACACATAGCAAAACAAAAAATTTGTTCAGGTATTGACAGTTTTTTAAAACTTAATGTGTTTAACTTTCCTCATCATATACAGTTGGCCCTTGAACAACGTGGGGTTAGGGGTGTCGACCCCTACGCAGTTGAAGATCTGGGTATAAGTTTATAGTCAGTGGTTCCACATCTGTGGATTCAACCAACCTTGGATCATGTAGGACGATAGTACATATGTATTGAAAAATATGCGTGTGTCAGTGGACCCGTGAGGTTCAAACCCATGTTCAAGTCAACTGTACTTTTCTAGTGTTGCACTTCCCTTATGTTTTTAGCAGATAGTGTACTAATTAAAGTGAATGATACTTGTAAATTTTTCTTATCTCTACTCTGAATAGAGGTGAACCTAGATACTAAGCCTGCTTCCACCAAGAGCATTATTTCTTTCCTGTGCAACCTCTGAATTCTTGCCAGGAGTACTTTATTCATTTGTCAGATTCACAAGTAATTTTTTAAATATCTTCTGTGTGCCAGATACGGGTTTAGGGACTAGGGATAAAGCAGTGAACCAGACAGACAAAAGTCTTGCCCTCATGGAGCTTACATTCTAGTGAAGGAGATCAGATAGAAATGAGTAAACAGATAAGTAATATAATTTTAGAGAGAAGGAAGTGCAAAAATATCTTAATGTAAGGAGAGTGAGGGAGAGCAGGTAGGACTCCACTGGATAGGTTTGTTAGGGGACAGCTTCACTGGAGAAGTGGCATTTGAACGGAGACCTGAATGAAGAGAGGAGCAAGCCATGGAAGATCTGGAGTAAGCACATTCCAGGACAAGGAGGCAATGAGTATGTAGGCATGTAGGTGGGTGGAGTATTTAAGGAAAAGCAAGGAGGCCAATCTGGGCAGAGTACCGAGTGAAGAAGAGTGTGGTATGACATGAGGTCAAGGAGCTAGCCAGGGGTCTGCTCTTGTAGAGTCTTGAAGGCCAGAGTAAAGATGTGGATTATTCTAAATGAGTAGAGGGGTTTGAACTGGAAAAAGGCATGATCCAAATAGTATCTGAATAAGGTGACCTGGTATAGAGAAGGGACTTGGGAGGATAAAGAAGAGGAACAGGGGTCTTCCCTAATGGCGCAGTGGTTGAGAATCCGCCTGCCGATGCAGGGGACGCGGGTTCGTGCCCCGGTCCGGGAAGATCCCATATGCCGCGGCGCGACTGGGCCTGTGAGCCATGGCCGCTGAGCCTGCGCGTCCGGAGCCTGTGCTCCGCAACGGGAGAGGCCACAACAGTGAGAGGCCTGTGTACCGCAAAAAAAAAAAAAAGAAGAAGAGGAACAGGGAGACCAGTTAGGAGACTATCACAGTGCTCCAAATAAGAGATGTTTATGGCCTAGGTTAGGTTGGAAGTTTGCAGCAAGTGAAAAGTGGTTGAATTCAGGTTGTGTTTTGAGGGTGTAGCTATCAAGACCTGCAGATAGATGTGAGGTATGAAGGAAATAGTAACAAGGAGACAAGTCGTTGATGATTATGTGTGCAACTGGGTAGTATCACTTAGAAGAAGGGGGCTGATGGGAGGAGCAGCTTTTGAGGGAATATCGGGACTTGCTTTGTTATCTTGGATGCCCTGGTTTGATATCTTAGATGCTCTTTAGGTATCTAAGCGTCTGGACGGTGCTCAGACTGTACTTTGTATCCAAAGGTATCCAAAGCCACTTTAGATGCAAAATGTTTAAAGTTGACCTTTGCTGCTGCCAAAATAGTAGCCACTGTGGGCAGTCTGCAAGATGGCATCTTAGGTTTCTGAGGAAGAAATTAGAATACACAAAGGGGGAAATAAGTGTATAATTATATAATGTAGATTTCATATTTAAATTTATGGGAAAAGCAATAATTAGTTGGCTTTTGGTTTTAAATGGAAATAGCCACTCATTGGAAAATACTCTAATTTCAATTCATTTTACTTTAGATCATTCTGTGATGAAAACAGTTACCAAAAAAGTTCTCCAGATGGAAGGAGTGCCAAGTCAGAGGTATATAACATGTTTCAGTTCTCTCGGAAGAATTTCTCTTTAATGGCTTGGTTTTCTTTCTTTCTTAAAAGAAAATTATCAAGGTACTTTCTGCCATCTTAAAACTAAGATTTTAGTCAAATCAAATGGCTTTTCTGTTTTTGAAAATGATGTGTGATGCTTTAATTTAGGTTCCCAGATATGCAGATTGAAAACCTTTTAACTTTTTATTTTCTGTAACATATTATCGTTAGTCACAAATAGTCTTTTTTTTTTTTGGTGATAAGAATGAATAGCAGGAGCAGCATTTGTGAAACCAAATCTAATATGAAACTGACTCTTGTGAGTAAATTTGAATTTTGAAACAGCAAAACAATAAGGTTTAATAAAAAGCAAAATAAATTTTTTATGTTTATGATCTGCCAATTTCCCAGAAAGAGTTTTGTGGTGACTTTTGTTATATACCAGATACATTAAAATCACCAGTGGACAACACATCTTTTATTCAGGTGCCCTCTGAAAGTTTTAAAAATGTGTTGACTTCATATCACTGAACGGTCCACTTTAAAATGGTTAAAATTATAAATTTTCTGTTTTGTGTAGTTTACCACAATTTTTAAAAAATGTGTTGTTTGAAGATTTTTGGGTTTTATAAAGGTATTGTATTAGCATAAAAATGAAAAATTTAAAAGACCACCTCTAATCCCATTATCCTATCAAGCAATATTTACATTTTTATTTTCTCTTCCTGCTGTCTATAAACATAATTCCACATAGCTTCAATATAATTTGCCATTCTTATCTTTTCATACTAAATTTAAATTCTGTGATTCATAGTTAATACTTTTTAACATTGCATTCACAAGGTTTCATTGAGTAGGTCAATTTTTTAAATTGGTGAAAAATTGGAAATAACCTAAAATAAACTATTGTAAACATCTTCATAAATACAGCTTTTTTTTCCTACTTAAATTTGTATGTTTTTGATTCTCTATTAATCAACTTGCTTGGACAATAGTGTATTAAATAAGTTGTTAAGAGTGTTTATGAAGTCAAAAAAAAGCTTATGATCGTCTGCCAATTGTTATTTCAAGAGAGTGATATTTTAATAATCAAATAGTACATTCAAAGAAGTTAAGATTTGTAATATCACACTAATGAGATATTATTATTAAAAATTTATATCATATGTAAAGCATTCTTAAAATAGCTACATTGACTTTTGCTATGATATTAGAAATGGAAATATATATAAATAAAACATGTATATGTAAAACATATTAGGAATTCTGTAAAGTTAGTACAGAATAATAGGGCATCATGGAATGAGAACAGTTAAACATTTTTTTTTAGTTAGCATGATTAAACAAAGTGGAAATGTAACTGAAGTATACAAGCTCATTGAGCTCTTTTAAGAGTAATTTTATTTCTTGGGCTTTTTTTTGTATTTGCCTCAGTTATTTGGAGACATAGAGGTAAGCCAAATCAGTATCTGGGTATATACCTAGATCCAGGTGAGTATAGGGGTGAAATAATGGTGTGAATTGTGTCACATTTATATTGTACTTATGTATGCCTAATAAAAGATGGGAACTTTTATTAGAAATTTTTTAATCTCCTAACAAGAAAAGTGTAATTTAAAAAAATTTTAATACAAATGTATTTGCATTAGTTTCTGAAAGTAAAGGAAGGATATATACATACAAACCATATGCACACAAACTTTTTTTTTGATGGCAATTAAGTTAAAAAACAATAAAATAGCACAAAATGAACTGAGCTCCTATATATTTTTAAGAGGCATGTAAATCACACAGGATCATGTGGTGATTATCAGTAAGCTACATTCTATGAAATATTTGTCCTATATTACCGCATACACTCCATTTTACCCTGCCTCCTAATGCTGCTAAAATATAGTAGAAAGCAGCAGCATAGCACAGGGAGATCAGCTTGGTGCTTTGCGATGACCTAGAGGGGTGGGATAGGGAGGGTGGGATAGGGAGGGTGGGAGGGAGGCTCAAGAGGGTGGGATATGGGGACATGTGTATGCGTATGGCTGATTCGCTTTGTTGTGTAACAGAAACTAACACAGAATTGTGAAGCAATTATACTCCAATCAAGATCTATTAAAATAAATAAATAAAATAACATAAAATATAGTAGCTTTGAAGGATAAATATAACCATTTTAACCTATGATGTTTGTTTTCATTAAATTCAAATTAAATATTTAAATGTGAATTTTAATATATGGCTTGTTCTAAGTAAAATATTAACACGTAGGTCTAGTTTTTGCAACCAAATGTTTCATATAAAGATACTTGCCTCTTTACTACTGAAATATAGGGTAAGTCTCCACATTTCACTCTTTCATCCAGTGGGTTTCATTTGTTTTTCTGTGTGTTTTCTATATGAAATCAAAGGAGCAGTGAAGGTTGACAGGCTTATAGGAGGGTAAAATTGACTCACCTACCCCCCAGCAACTTGCAGCCTTATAACTTGTATTGTTTTTACATAGAAAAATTCATCTTAAATTTAACTTTTGGTCTACTTCTGAAGATTCTGTTTGGCAGAAGTCATGGGTGTATCTGTGTTTCTGTATCCTTGAGATTCAGAAATGCCAAAGGTGTTCTAAGATTCAGGAAACTTGAGTGTTTCTGCATGATACATAAAATGTATCATACTTTGGGATTTTTTTAAACTTTATTTTTGCATTTCTGCACATCTCAATACTTTTAGTTAAAATAACTTGTTACTGTAGAGAACTTATATTTTTTTAAAAATGCTGGCTTATGTAAAAACTTTGTACAAAACCGATCCTCTTTTTAATGGGCTTGGCATCATTGTCAAGTGCCTTTTTGATTCCTTTCGACGTGTGCACGTGTGACAGTTGCTCTGTAGACCTTTGGTGCATCTTGATTCCTTCTTTTCATGCTTTGTCAAATGTAGTCTTGGCCGCAAAGAAGCCTGTAAGTAATGGAAGGAAACACTCTGCTGGTAAAGAATGTTACCCTCCTGAACCGCTACCACCTGGAGTGTCTGGTTTCCGGCCATTGTGTCCTGCAGAAAGTGCAAAAAGCAACAGGTAACCTGTTTGCATTCCCTGTCTTTTTCAGTCATTTAGAGTTCTTTATTTTGGAACTTCTATTATGTGGGTGGTCTCTGGTGCTTTGTGTAGAGGGAAAAAGGTAACTCACACATGGCTTCTGCCTAATGAGCCCTCTAAGGAAGAAAAATTAAAAGTAATTGGGAGTTTCAAGTTGTTTCTCAAGTGTCACAACAGAGGTAACTCCGTGGGAGTCTTGAGGAGACTAAAATTATCACCAATTGTGCATGTGAGAAAAGTTTCTTTAAAGGCAGGTGTAGTTGAGCGAAGCCCTACAGCACAGAAGTAGGAATTTGGATACGTACGAATGGGAAAAAAGACATTTTAGGCATGGGAAATAGTTTAATGCAGAATGGATGAAAAATATGCATCAGACCTATTCTAAATCAACTGGCTTATTAACTCAGTAAATCAGATTTAGTGAGTCAAACTAGCATTACCTGATTTCTTATCCAGGGGATAGCTGTTCATAGTAATTTTTGTCACAGAACAATAAATAAAATGGTTGAATTATAGCTTTAGGCTTGCTAAGTGAAATAGATGGCTCTAGATGATCTTCAGGTGACTTACTTGGTAGTAATCACGAAATTGGGGATTAACAATTGCTTAAGAAAACAAAGAGAAATGATTTTAAATAGTACTTGAAGTAGTTACTGTGTAAAATATCTGTTCAGTTGCTCATGTTAAATGGATGTTTCTAATCCCCACTGGACAACCGACTACTTTTTTGCAAATGGTAATGTGAATTGCTGTTGCATAAACTATAGTGTTGAATCCCCAGTGTTTGCACTTGAGTTTCACAGCTCTGTGGTTTCCTATCTTCTTCCTGAGACACTTAATTGCAGTCCATCCTCGTCACACAGGGTGGTAAATTAGAGAACGATTAATATCACCATTTAAAGAAGTGAGACTGAAATCTCAACCATCCTGAACATAGGAGCTGAAGGGGCCTCTCAGCAGTTCAGAGAGTTATTACCAAGCCAGTAGGCTGAATTCTGTTCTGTTTTCTCCGTAGCAGAGCCCTCCAGGTCCTTGTTTTGAGCTTATTTATTTTTATACACAATTCTGTATGGATACTGTTCATACTACTAAATAGTTGTATTACCTGGGTTTAACTGGTGATGTATTTACATGAAGATCTAACTTCGTTTTGTTGATATCTTTTTAGGGGCTTTCCATTCATCAAAGCTCGTGATGTATGTAATCAGTTGCTGGTGTGTAGCTATCATATTTATGATATATAGGGCTTGAATTGGGAAAGGTGGATGGTCATTCTTCTTGCTTTTTAAACTGACAGAGGCTTACAAGAAGCATTTCCCTCTCTGAAATAAATCCATGTAAAACATGTTTGGTCGCTCTCCCAATGCAACTGTGTAGTTGTGTGGATTTGGTGCACAACGGGCAGCCTTGTGGCTATGTCTGTAAACAAGGAAGCCTGTTTTCCAGTGAAACGAACTTGACTGCCATTTCTGACCCCTCACATGGAGCTGTCATACTCAAGAATGTTCACATGTTTTCAAGAAACGTTGTTTGAGGGCTATATGTACAAATTCCTGATCTGAAAGCCAATATAAAGCAACATCTCCCAAACCTCTGCTCTCTCACCAAGGCCACACACATTCCCTCGCTTATGGCCTCATGGCAAGCTAATACTGTCAGTATCAGATTCTCCTTCCCAGTGGTCTTGGGAGACTGCATAGTTGGTCTGTGAAAGGCACCACTGCTGAGGTTGAGAGAAGAACATCTTGGGTGTCAGTCCTGGCCTTGCATTCCCAGAGAGAGGGGTGTGCACCTCGTTCTCCTGTTAGGGTTTTCCTATGCTGCAGGGTTTGCTGCTTGTTGTCAAAATGATGTCCTAGTGACTTGTCTTCTGCGTGGTTATATAATCCCAGCACAGTTCTTTATGATCTGTAGACTTTTATGGGGTTGTGGCAAGGTCAGTTTTAAATGTTTGGAAATGTCCTATTGAACAACATTGCAGTGGCAGTGAAGCTTGCTGGGAGAATTGTTGCCCTAGTTTTGGCTTAAGGGTGGTGAGAAGATGAAATTTTTGATGGGTCAGTTTTAGTTGTGTATGTGTATGTGATTTATTTTTTAAAATTCTCATGTCTATTATTCACAGCTTAGATATGTTGACTTTCTGATTATTCATCAGTCCCTTTACTGATGTATTTTTCTCTGAAAAACTACATTTTCTTCCAGACTGTTTTTGTCTGATGGTGAAGAATAAATTTTTCATTTGCAGTATAAAGTTGATCTCAGAAAAAATGTTGACCTTGGATCTTCACTTGGCTTCTGTGAAAGAAACTTAATAAAATAATATGGGCAATTCCCATTACTAATCCTAACCACGTACAACAGAGGTCTGTACAGTAACATAGCAAAAATAAGTTACTGTACTTTTACTTAGTTGTTGCCTGTTTTACACTAAAGAGCAGTGAGAGACATTTATAAATAATGATACCTCAGATCACTTTTGTTAAATGTCCTGTAATATTTGGATATTTGGTATCTGGCTTGTGTTGTCTTTTATACAATCTTGTCTTCTTTTTTTGCACTTTAGTTTAACAACTCTGTGGTTTCCTATCTTCTTCTTGTGACACTCAGGTCCATCAGAATTTCCTGTGACTGTGACAGTAGAGAGTCCTTCCTCCTCAGAAATCGAAGAGGTTGATGATTCCTCAGAACGTGTTCAGGAAGAGCCAGAGAAAATCCGTTTGAAACAAGAAGCATTGCAGGTACAAAGTTATCACTTTAAAGCTATAGAGAAGATTATTTTTCAAACGGAAGGCTGATTGCAACACAGCACAGCTTGTGTGAGGGTTCTGTTTTCTCATGCCATCTGCATTGTATCCCCTTGAATGATTCCTTAAGCTTAGACCAAGGTGAATGGTGGACATTTGAACTCTAAGAAACTAAAATCAAAACATGTCGTTAGTAATATATTTTCCTTTCCTTAGAACCTCAGTATATTAGATTTAGGGAGAACCTTAGTGATCATAAGATAAGGAAATTGAGTTCTGAATGAATACAGTCAGCTGATTCAGTGCTCTTGTTTTACAGATGAGAAAATTGACAGTTCTAGTTGAACTCTCTTTTTATAAGAGGAAAATATGGCCTCATTTTAAATAAAAGTAAAGTTGAGAAAAGTTTTGATGTTGATATTCTCCTTTCCTAAAATCAAAAATATCAAGAAGCTACATTCTGTTACCAAATAAACCTGACCTCTAATGTCAGTCCATACTTTTGTTTGTATGGACAGAAAAGGAAAATTGATTTTTATAAGAAATTTTTGCACCTCAAAATTAATATATTTATTTTATTTCAACTTTAATGCAGAGCTGAACATTTCTAGTAAATAAAGGAACACCATTTGGGGGGGACCTTGTCTTTGTGCTACAAAGTCCATGTTTAATTTTTTTAAATTATTTAATATGACTTTCTCTTCATATGAAACATGACACTTGACAGGTTTCAGAACTAATTATCCCATTATTGTAGGACTATGGGAATTAATCTTTGATTTTCAAAAGAGAAAGTTAGATTTTTATTTTTTAATTAAAATTAATGATAATATAGAGAAATTTTAAGAAAAGAACTTAGAAAATTATGAAATGTTAGAGTAGGAGAAATCTATAGTTCATGTAGAGTTACTCCCTTTCGTTTTATAAATGAGCACCTACAATTTGTAGAACGTAAGTGGCTTATTAGTAAATGGCAGAGTATGACAAGACCCTAGAGCATCTAACCCGCATTCCTTGTTATTTTAGATGTGGTGTATTCATTTCCTTCATGAATAGACCACGAGATTGTATTTCTAAAAGCAGTAATAGACACTGGGGAAGTCCAAGAAGTTTAAACAGTGGGACCACAGAATAGCAGATTCAGAATGCACTGAGAACCCTTTTAGCTCTTCTCTGTTTTGACAAGACACTACAATGATGGTATCAAAGTGTTTAAGTATATATGCCCACAACAATCAAGAGATTTCAACATAGTTTTGAAAGACAGAAGACAGGTGGAAGAGTGTGAAACTGAAGCAGTAGAACAGAGGAAAAGCATCACCTAGAATATGCACAGGGACCACGTGCAACTGAGGAGGATTCTGACCCCACCTGAAAAAGTAGCCCCATGCTCAGGTGCGCATGTAGGAGCGAGGGTGGAGTTAGTTAAAAGTGTGACTGAGATAGGGGAGCTCATTGAAAGGTTGTGTTTGGAGGAGTGGACTCCCAGCCCCGCCCTCACGCTCCTGAAATAAGATGATTTCATTTTGAAAACAGTGAAACTGGCGAGAACTGGGGCAGCTAGTGTGAGTTCTTACACCCTAGAAAATTGTGTTTGGGGGAGATCCTGTTACAGTTACTCCCCGCTTCTTCCTGCATAAGAAGCCAATCAATCGTTGACTTCAGGGAGCTTTCTGCGCTCATTCTTAAATAGAAAATAATTGTCATTTGCCTGTTAGTTGAGTAAAGCTTACAACATTAGAGAGGGGGAAAGAGTGAAAACATATCCTAGTAGGACCAGGGACAATTTAGGGAACAGAATAATTTAAGAAAAAACCCTAATTAGTATCCTGAGAGAGGTTTAAAAAGAGCTAGCAACTATAAAATAAGACTAGGGTATTAATGAAAAGGAGAATGGTCAGAAAGCAAGAGAGGTCTCCTGGAAATGAAAATATGGTTGCTGAAATAAATTCAGTAGGAATTTAAAAAATTTCTCAGTATATAAAAAAGAAAGACCCAATGGAAAATGTGATAGAAATATGTTAGAGAGGCTGCATCTGGGAGATCCCACATGTTACTATTAGAAACTCCAGACCCAGAAAAAAAATGGAGGGAAGCTGTCAAAGGGCAACAAAATTCCCCACAGCTGAAAGTAGACATCAGGCCTCAGATTGAAAATAGTTATGCAAGATGAGCAAGAATAGACTCATACCTAGGCACCCTTCATTGTGAAACTTTAAAATACTGAAAAAATAAATTAAAATAGAATAAAATACTGAGAGGATACATCCATTCCAGGGAGAAAAATACTGGTCACCTAAAAAAAAAGGTTAAAATCTGACTTTATCTTACTTGTCATGAGCACCATGGATCCTGGAAGGCATTAGAAAGATACCTCCAAAGTTTTTCAGGCACATAATTTTCACCCTAGGGGTTTGTATCCAGCCAAACTATCAGTCATAAGTGGAGGCTGAAGAAGATATTTTGTACCCAAAGAAATTTGAAAAATTGACCTCCTGTGCTACACCTTAAGCTATTTATAGAAATAATCCAGTAAAATGAGGCAATAAACCAAGAAGGAAGGTAATAGGGGATTCAGTGCAGATTGCAGCTAGTCTAGAGTGGAGAGGCTTCTATTGATTGTGTGATTGAGAGCTTAGAAACACCTTGAGGCATATTGTACTTACTAGGTGTTAGGCACTGTTGGAAGGGAGGAGGGAGAGGAAGAGGAGAAGGAACTTGAACTCCAGAGGAGAAAAGGCTATACGGACATAAACCTGAAGCACACTAAACTATGGTTGATTTTTAACCTAGTATTGGTGAGGAAGGGAAGAATCCACTTCAACTTGACACTATAGATGTCCCCCTTTTCAGTGACACACAGGGGTAATGACCACCTATCTAATTTGTTGTCCAAACCGGAACTTGTCCGAACTCCTTACACTTCAATAGTGTAAGGAGGCACTCTAATGCTGTAACATCAGGACAACAGGTATAAACTGTAACAGCCCAAGGCGGCTTGGGGTATGTGGTCACCTTGCACAAGGGCAGTGACACTGGCACAGTATGGAACGAGGTGTAGTCTACACACAGAGACACAGTACATCTGCAGTGGGCAATATTAATTTCATTGTAATAATGGCAATACTGTCTTGGTTTGCAGCTTTTATTGTCAACTTGCATGTAATCACAAATAACTAAAGTAAACTATACTTAGTATGTATTAGTAGTAACTTGGTATGTACTGAAATGTATTGTGTACTAGTATGTACTTAGTATATATTAGGCTCTAATGTTTTTGCATATATTAACTCATTTAATCCTCTGAATAGCCTTATGAGGTTGGTGCTAATATCATTCCCACTTTTGAGAACAGGAAGCTAAGACAGGGAAGGAACTTGCCCAGGCTGTACCTAATTTAAGGTTGGATCGAGGCTTTGAGTTCAGGCTCTCTGCCTGTTCTCTTAAACCTTACTCCGTACTGACTCTCAAATAACAGAAGACTTAACTGCACATAGAACAGAATATAAATTTCAACTTTGACAACGTAACAGCTAGGTTTGGAAGGTAGACAGGAGGTAGAAAAAAGGGAAGATGGTATGAATGTCCTCATTTTACAAAGCGTGACGTTGAGAGAGTTTCTAGTTGATCAACAATGTAGGTTTTTAAGTATATCACTACAAGTCAAAGAGATCATGAGCAGTGGAATAACTCATGATGACATAACTTTACTGAGCAGTGTGGACATAGGAAAGAGTGTAGAGGAACTAAACCCTTACTTATTAGTAAGTTAGAAAGTGAACAGATAATGCCTCCAATTTAGTGAGAAAATAGTCATGGAAGAGTATTACTTGGAAATGGAGAAGAATTCAAAATAACAATAGTTGGACCTCCCTGATGGCGCAGTGGTTAAGAAACTGCCTCCCAAGGCAGGGGACACGGGTTCGAGCCCTGGTCCAGGAAGATCCCACATGCCATGGAGCAGCGAAGCCCGTGCACCAGAACTACGGAGCCTGTGCTCTAGAGCCCGTGAGCCACAACTACTGAGCCCATGTGCCACAACTACCAAAGCCTGCGTGCCTAGATCCTGTGCTTGATAACAAGAGAAGCCACCGCAATGAAGAGTAGCCCCTGCTTGCCGCAACTAGAGAAAACCTGCATGCAGCAACGAAGACCCAATACAGCCAAAAGTAAATAATAATAATAAAATAATAAAAAATAACAATATTTGACGTAAACCTCATAAAAAAGGAAATCCATACAGCCAGTAAACACAGAAAAGTGTACAACTTCATTAAGTAATAAGTGAAAAGTGAGTCAAAACCAAGGAAACTACATGTCAATCAGATTGACAAATACATAAATAAAAAGTCTGGTAGTATCAGGTATTGTAGACCTGAAGTACTATGGGAATCTTCTACCCTGTTTATACTGGAGTATAAATCGACACAACTACTTTGGAAAGCATTTAGCCCTCTCCATCAACTGAAGGTATATAAATAGCCTGTGAGCCAGCAGCCCTCACCCCTGCCCTATGTAAATGCACCAGAATAACCGGTACAGCAGGATTCCTGTCCATGATTTGCATTAGCACAAACTGAAAACAAACCAAATGTCCATTAAGAGTCAAAAATTAAATAAATGATGTGTATTTGTACAGTGGGAAAACTATCCAGCAATAAAGTTGAATGAACTAGAGCTACAGGCAGCAATGTGCATGAATTTTTTAAACCAATGTTGAGAGAAAGAAATAAGATAGAAAAGACTTCATATACTATGATCCTGTACATAAAGTTAGATGTTGACACAACTAAACTCTTTTGTTAGGGATGCATGCAGGTTAAAGGAAATGACTGTCAAGAAGTGAGGTTGGTGTGTAACCGGGAAGAGGGAAGGAGCTTGTGATGAGAAAAGGATATGGGGGGTTTTTGCGATGCTGACAAGTATCAATACTTTCAGATTCGAGTAGTGCTTATGTAAGTATTCTCTTTTTATTTGTCACATTGACAGTTTTGTTCTGTGCACTTCTCAGTACACATATCGTATTTTACAATTAAAAACTGCGTAAAGAATCGGTCGCTTCTTGAGTGCTGGATGTGGGAGTGGGATGAGACCGTTTCATTTTAAGCCCTTCACTACTGTTTGCATTCGCATGTTCATTCATTCAGCATTAATTGCACATATTCTATGTACCAAGCACTCTTCTAATTTTATATGTGTGTTAACTCATGTAATTCTCACAAGAGCTCTGTAATATGGGGGCTTATCTCCATTTTATAGATGAGGAAGTTGAGACCTAGAGTTATAGAACTTGTCCAAGGTTATATAGCTAATGGGTAGTGCCAGGCCCATTTGCCTCAGAGAATCTGAATATTTACAATATAATCTAAAAGAGAAATTTAATTACTAATTATAAGCAAAAAAATTGCACATTAAAGAAGAAGTTTTCATCTATCCAGTTAGAGAAAAACACACAGTCTGTCTTTCACACACGTACATCTTATATGTACGTGTGTGGCAGGGATTTTCCTTATTAAGCAATTATTTATTGACCGTCTATGTTGTGCTAGGCACAGGTGCTGGGGATAAACACTTAATAAAATACACCCCCTGGGCTTCCCTGGTGGCGCAGTGGTTGAGAATCTGCCTGCTAATGCAGGGGACACGGGTTCGTGCCCTGGTCTGGGAAGATCCCACATGCCGCGGAGCAACTAGGCCCGTGAGCCACAACTACTGAGCCTGCGCGTCTGGAGCCTTTGCTCCGCAACAAGAGAGGCCGCGATAGTGAGAGGCCTGCGCACCGCGATGAAGAGTGGCCCCCACTTGTCACAACTAGAGAAAGCCCTCGCACAGAAACGAAGACCCAACACAGCAAAAATAAATAAAAATAAAATTAATAAACTCCTACCCCCAACATCTTCTTAAAAAAAAAAAAAAAAATACACCCCCTATCTTCAAATAACTTGCACTCTAAGTGAGGAAGTAAGCCAACAGTTATAGTAGAGGTTATATACCAAGTGATACATCGCTGATGGCAGTGTAAAATCTCAGAAATCTTTTGGAAAGAAGTCTGGAGATAGGTACCTCAGAGCCTTAAACATGTTCATTTGCTTTGATCTCAAACTCATTTTTATGGATTTATTGTAAGAATGTTATTCTCAATATGGAAAAAAGCCTTCATGCATAAAAACGGTTATTTTGTCTGATAATATTAAAAAGTTGGAAAGAATTTAAGTGTGTAAAATGGTTAACCAGTAAACCCACTCAGTGGAATATTTTGTAGCCCACACAAAAAAATCAAGGTTATGAATCCCCTGATTATATGAGAAATGATTGATTTCAATGTTAAATGGAGAAAAGTTGAACATAAAATTTGATATCCAATATGATGGGAGCTTTGTCCCAGAAAAATCACCCTAGCCAGTGTACAGAAGGGAGGAAGGAGAGCAGATGGCAGGAAGGAAAATTCTTCCAAAGCCTTATCATTAGTCTTCCTTAAGTAATAGAATATCAAGCAATTTTACTTTCTAACTTTTTTGGTTCCATATTTCCATGTAAGTGACATGAATTCTGAATACTTTGTAGGAGGAGGGTACACTTTTTCACAAAAATTTAACACTGTGTTCTAATTCCCTCCATTAGAGGGAGAAACTGTTGCATGTAATTGTACTTTGATGTGCTATTTAGAACCAGTCAGGAATTTTAGTCTACTTTCCTCTGACCGTGCTGAGGGTTTTTTGTTTTTTTGTTTATTTGTTTAGAATTTCTTTGAAATCAGTTTTAGAAGATTGATTAAACCATTATATTAAAAGTAGAGGAATTTTGCAATTTTTTTCCCCTTTTTCCCCATTGAAAACTTGACTGGCTTTAGTAATGAAACATTAAAGAATTTGAAGTTCTTAGACTCTCAATTTTTTAAACATGTTCTGAATATAAAAATATATGTTCATTGAGCAAATGTTTGAAAACAATGAACAACTTCTTGAAGGAAATAAAAGCCACCTCTGCATGTACACACACCTAATCTGCTCTTTTGTCTTAAAAAAGTATCAGAAATATTTTGCCATGTCACTAAACTACTCTTCTACATCAGAGAATTTGATTAAGCTTATGCATCATCTCCCAGGAAAAACGCACAGATATATTTTGAATGTAGCACTCCTGAAGCCCATTCATTAACTCTGGTTGAGACCTCTTGTCATTCTTAGTGGCTTCATAGCGCATTCCTTCAGACGATGAGCTGTTTTTATTTAAACCAGTCCCAATTCGGAGGCTCTTAGCTTTCTTCTAGGGTTTGGTTATAAACAATCTTATGACATCATGTTGGTAGATAAATCTTTGCCCACATCTTTGATTTCCTTAGGGTAAACTGATGTAGGATTGTTGTTAGGTACCAAAAGCTACTCTCCAGAAAGTGATACCAGCTCCTCTCCCAATGATGGCAGGTAATAAGAGTTCCTCATTCTTTAAGTGATTGTTCAAAGCAGTTAACATGTATAAATATACCTTACTGTTTTCATAAGTATAGGTATTATGATTGTTTATCACTGCATAAGAAACCACCCCAAAACAGTGGCCTAAAACAATGACAATCATTTATTTTGTTCACGAACCTGGAGGTTGAGTAGAATATTAATTCTTTTACTACACTCTTACTGACTGAAAACAATACCTATTTGACTAGCTCAGAGTTCTGTAGGTCAGAAGTCCAGGCACAGCGTGACTGGGCTTCCTGCTCAGATACACACGGGAACATGTGGGTTCCCTCCTGAGAGTGTTAAAGCACGTGAAATTTAAGTGTTAGATATTGAGCCCCAAACGTTGGATGTTCACCATAGTTTGTGTGGGCCACAGAGCTGAAATCAAGATGTCAGTCCGGCTGTGTTAGTGTCCAGAGGCTCTGGGAAAGAATGCCTACAGGCTTCTTCCGGCTTGTTGGCATAATTCAGATTCTGCAGTTTCAGGACAGAGGTCCCCATTTCCTTGCTGGCTGTCAGTCGGGGGAGAGTTTCAGCTCCTAGAGGCCTCTCGCTTGCCTTCCCTGCCGCAGCATTGGACTTCTTCAGAGCCAGCAATGGAGAGTCTCCCTCTTGTCCCTTTTGTACTTCAATTCAGGAAGAGTTCAGGTCCTTTTCATGGGGTGCCTGAGTAGGCCACATCCACCTAAAATAATCTCCCTATCTTAAAAAATCAACTGATTTTGAACCTTAATTCCATGTGCAAAATCCCTTCACTACAGCACCTACATTTAGAGTTTGATTGGATAAGTGGAAGGTTTGTGTACTTCAGTAAGTGGTAATCTTGGGGGCTCTGTCAGAATTCTGCCTATTGCAAGCAGTGTCCCCACTTCAAGGACCGAAGTGTCTTAGTTCCTAAAACTCCTAAGATAGTTTATCAGTGTTCATTTTATTTCAGTGACCTTGGTGAAGGGAAGACTACCACCTCCGTGAGCAGGAATGGCAGCCAGCTTCCTGAGTCCACAGTGTGGCTCTGCTAGTTAGTGGTGTGACCTTGGCTGTGCTGCTGTACTTACTCTACTTCTCTGCCTCTGTAAAATAACATGGAGTTAGTGATCGTTCTTTCCTCGTAGGGTTTTTTGTTTTATAAATTTATTTTTGGCTGCACTGGGTCTTCGTTGCTGCTCGCCAGCTTTCTCCAGTTGTGTCGAGCGGGAGGCTACTCTTCGTTGCGGTGCGGTGGCTTCTCTTATTGCGGAGCACAGGCTCTAGGCGTGCAGGCTTCAGTAGTTGTGGCACGTGGGTTCTAGAGCATAGGCTCAGTAGTCGTGACGCACAGGCTTAGTTGCTCTGCGGCATATGGGTTCTTCCTGGACTAGGGCTCGAACCCGTGTCCCCTGCACTGGCAGGCGGATTCTTAACCACTGTGCCAGTAGGGAAGCCCCCTCTTAGTGTTTTGATGATTCGATTATTTAATACCCAGGGAACTCCAGGAACAGTGCTTGACTGTAAATTGCTTTAAAAGTGATTACTTTTTTAAAACATGCTTTTGAATCTGCAATTATGCAATTCAGGTATGCTAAGCAGGTTCGTTAATAGGACTTCCTGCTATAAAGAGACCCACAAATAAAAATAGAATTTTTCTTTCTTGGTCGTAACTTCTTATTTCTGACTTACTATGTTATATGCATATGCCTTTTATGGTGGGCTGCCACAAATTTATGTTGGAAAGAGTGGAATTTAAATAAATCTTTGCCAATTTGATAGATTTTGATCATTCATTTCACTGGCATGGTATGACATTACCAGTAGCAGACTAAAATCTGAGTTCACTTCTGGCTCTGCCCCTAAATCCTGATGAGACCAATAGCTGGAAAGGCTTTTGGATATTATACTATGAATTAGTTATAATATTGACTCTGTTTGTTTCGGAAACCCTGGAGGAGTGCCTAAAGCAGTTAAAGGAGGAAAGAGTAATAAGACTGAAGGCTGATAGACGAGTCAGTGAGGTAAACATGTTTCATCTGCTTTTGGTTTTATTTTGATTTGATTTTAAGCCATATACACATATTTTGTAAGCTTTAAAACTGTAATATGTTGCAAATTGGTTGTATCATATGGACTTTTGCATTTACTGGTATTTAGTGATCATATGATCTATATTCCAGAAAGCATGTTTTGAAAGATGTGAAAATCTGGTTTTGTGTATGTGTGTGTGTGTGTGTGTGCTTTTATATGACATTAGCTTATTTCCTGTTCATGATTCTTTGATTCAAGAAGGCACTTTCTGTGCCTATATTGTATATACAGTAACATAAAAGACATGATGAGACTCTCCTGGCAATGAATTAGGAAAGTGAATCATTTAAATAAATTTAAGATATTGGAAAACTTCTAAGAATGCAATGAAAGATAAAAATATATACTATGAGAATTACATTAGGTAATGTGCATGAAAGCAGGGCATAATCTAAAAAGTTCTATCTAAATGTAATTTATCACAGGGTGAGTGTAGGGAGGAATTTTTGAAAGTGCATCCATTGGATTGGCAGACACTCATTCAATAAATGTTGAGCACCTGCTCATGTAAGGCAAAAGGGGCATCATGAATATTAATGGCCTTTCTGAGAAATACGAGAGTTGAGCTTACAGGGGGTTTTAAGTGCACAGATGATGAGCGGAAGGGGAAGAGTGCACGGGGGTGAATATTTTCAAGAAGCCAAAGAAAATATTGGTGATCGTACATTTAATAAATTGGGTTGGGTATGATTTAGGACTTTTAAACGTAAGCATTAGATATTTTGCTCACTAAAGTTAATTCTTAACATTCAGCAGAGTTGTAATATGTTTTGTTCAAATCAGATTCTATAATTCACTTTCTAATTTAAGGGAAACTTAAAGCAGGTAATTTTCTAATGTGGAATGAGGCTCCATTATGAATTGAACCAGTTAGAAATGTGATCTTTTGTGAAAGATCATTAATAAAACGGTAACTTCGGTTTATTTATATACCACCTAAGTGTTATATAGGAAACTTTGTTGGGTGCCTGTGGGTTTTGGTTATTATGTGATATGGTCTCTGTCTTTACTGGCGGAGGGTTACATTAATTATAAATTAATTACATTTTGAGTGTTTTAGTTTTGTTCCTTGAAACTAGGCAAGACTACTTTTTGTTTGTTTGTTTTTTGTTTTTGGGTTTTTTTTTTTGCTGTATGTGAGCCTCTCACTGTTGTGGCCTCTCCTGTTGCGGAGCACAGGCTCAGCGGCCATGGCTCACAGGCCCAGCCGCTACGCAGCATGTGGGATCTTCCCGGACTGGGGCACGAACCCGTGTCCCCTGCATCGCAGGCGGACTCGCAACCACTGCGCCACCAGGGAAGCCCAAGGCAAGACTACTTTTGATGACAATGAGAAAAAATCATGTCAGACGTTTTCAGTCTTCTTGTATAGCTGGAACATGAAAATGCCCAGTTAAGAAACACAACTTTCTCTTTGTCTGAAGCCCTTCATGCCCACTCATTGACAAGCATGATCCTGGATGATGAAGGTGTTTTGGGCGGCACTGAGAATTCTTTTCAGAAGTTCCATGCTTTCCTGGTTCTCCTTAAAGATGCTGGGTTAGTTCATTTCTCTTCATGGCATTCTTCTCTTTGCAACTATAATGGTAGTTTGCTGAGGAACTGGAGCAATTTTCATCACTTACGTGGCTATATTTAGCCAAATTTGGTGTAATTATAGGTAATATAGTTGACGTTTTAAAATGAGGAATTAAATTTTTTAAGAAATGCAAATAGGGAAGCCTGCTTTGGTAGAGTGGGGAGCCCATTATAAAAGAGTAACCTGTAGACAGAGTAATTAGTAGGTATAGTTGTTTTGTAAAGACTAAATTAAAGGCAGTTTTCATTGAAAATATTCGGGAATGCATAAGAATTTTCCTATCTTTCACTTATTTTGCTTGTTTGATAAGTTTGAATTAAAGTTATCTTTGCCTTAGACATAAAAATGATTATTAATCTGCAGGGGAGCTATAGGTCAGTGGTTCTCATCCGGGAGCAATTTTGCTGAAAGAGGGAAGTGGAGATTGATAGTTGATGGAGTGGTGTTTTGTCAGTGAATGAATTGGTGTTGGTGTTGGGAAGGAAGGAACACACACATTCTTGGAAACTGGAGGAAAGGTGGTAAAGAAGTGTGGGAATGGAGGTGTGACAAGCAGGGGACAGGGTGCATGGTACATATTGAAGCTGCTAGTGAGACAGTGGGATGTGTCCTAGAGGATGAATCTGGAAAGGGCTGAGGATTTGGGGGAGAGAGAGGCTTGTAGACTGGAGTAGGATGTTGGCTTTTAAGATTTTAGAAGTAGGGCTTCCCTGGTGGCGGAGTGGTTGAGAGTCCGCCTGCCGATGCAGGGGCTACGGGTTCGTGCCCCGGTCTGGGAGGATCCCGCAGGGCGCGGAGCGGCTGGGCCCGTGAGCCATGGCCGCTGAGCCTGCGCGTCCGGAGCCTGTGCTCCGCAACGGGAGAGGCCGGGCACAGGAGTGAGAGGCCCGCGTACCGCAAAAAATAAATAAATAAAAAAGATTTTAGAAGTATTTCATGATTGTAGGTCTGGGGAAATCTAAACTGCTGTTCTGTGATTATAATAACCTTTGTCTTTTCTCCTTTCCTCCGCTCGTCTAGGCTTGGGCAGTTGGCCACAATGGCTGGTATAGATCAGTCAGATTTTCATTTACTAGGTCGTCCCCAGATGAATTCTACTGTTAGTAGTCCACCTAAAGAAGAAAAGAAGGCACTTGAAGAAGGAAAATCAGAATCAAAACAAAACAGGGTGCCCCATAACAAATGCAAAATCTCCAAGTAAATGGACAGAACAGCACTTAATGATTCTAAGAGTGATTAGCAAAAAGGAAATGACCAAGTCAGGGAGAAAACAATAATGATCAGTCTCTAATAGTTCACATGCTCAGGAGCTAGAAGACTCTGGAATCCTTTCCAAATCTGAGATTAGTAAATGTGTGCCCATTTCATGATACTGTACTTTTGTAAATAAGGAGACTGGAAGTTCTTTAGAAAATTTATGAGTTAAAGCAAACTATCCTTAATGAAGAAAGAAGACATTAGAGAAAATATTCCAGATTTTAAATTGTATAAATGTCTGTTCTTATTTTATCTAGGTTTCTATTTGTATGCAGTCAGCTTACAATGAAGGAACACTAATGAAGGTACACATACTGATATAATTTTTAAAATAAGTAATCCAGACATAGCTAATAGGTAACACATTAGAGTGAATCACCTGGTTATGGGAATGGGAGGGGAAAACCTGTCAGCTTTTCCTCTAGCCTTATTTGGAGCCCCCATCAGCCCATCTCAGAGTGGTCTTGGGAACTGACAGCTTGAGAACACAGTCTGGTCACAAACTATATACGGTTTACATGTGCCTGGAGGATAGAAAAGAAATTAATTATCTTAGAGAATAGGGTTTTATTTTTAGTGAGGGAAAGGAAATGGGTAATAACTACCCCAATCACCAAAGTCTGAAAACGTAGCGGACATAGCCTTGGATACAGCTAGGTTAAGCTGAGAATCACTTGGCAAGATATAATTACAAAAAAAACTGGCTCTGAAATCTTCTGATTAATCAATTGACTGTGTTAATAATAAGATTACAGAGTAACATTGAAGTTTTGAACTCTACTTTTTAATGGTTGGCTTTGTTCATCACTGAATTTTTGCCTTGGCTTTTGTCTTCCCCTCCACTTTCAGAAAATTACAGGTGATGCTAGGATTCCTTTGCCTCTCGACTCCTTCCGTGTTCCAGCGTCTACTCAGGAGGCCTTAGAAACTTCCAAAGACAACCTGGGGGTCCCAGTCACAGAGCAGCGGCAGGAGTCTTTTGAAGATTTCATTGCTAGAACGTGTTCTCCTTCAGCAAGACGTCATTTCTGGAACTGGAAGTCGAAGAAAAGAAGAGGAATTATCTAGAAATAGCAGGTCTTCTTCAGAGAAAATGAGCAAAGCAGGTGAATATACCAAAAAATACTCTGCTAAGAAACAACCTGGGAAGGACCTGCATTCCTGCTCTGACTCACCTGTAAAGCAGAAAAGCAAAGGAATTGGGCAAAATAATTCTTTGGTTAATAAACCAATTAAAAGTGAGTCTTCGAAAAAACACATTTCTGTTAAGAAAGAGAGTAGAATAGTGACTGTTTCATCAAAGACAACTAAAAGTAAACTCAGTCTACTAGAACAGCCTGAAAGTGATACTCTTGGATCTGATTGTGAATTTCAGGAAAGCATCCATACTCTATCATGCCTAACATAGGTCTAAATCTTTTAAAATTATGTTTTTGCCTTCAAATTTTCATAAATTACTTATGTTTTTATTATAGCATATGGTGTTTTCAGTTACTTGACTGGAAGCCATTAGAGAAAGATTTTTTTATCTATACTTTTTTATTATAATGAAAGTTTTGGTGTACTTTTCCTTGTAACACTTTGCACCATTCATTCAGCTAGTGTTTACTGAGGGCTTCATATGTACAGTACTTTTCTGGGTGCTGTTGCTTTCAGCAGTGAAGTTTACTCTCCTGGAACTAGCACTCTGTGGTGGGAGAAAACATAAACAACAAAGCAGTCTAAGGGTTAAAAAGAGATGGGAATAATAAATGGAATAGTTTTACCATTTGGTTAAACATCAAACTATTATAAATCACACGGCCAGAAGCCATTGACATATTTTAATTCATAATAACCAGAGAGCCTCAAACGTTTACCAAGGCACTTAACCGTGTTTATGGATTACAGCAACACTCTGAGGTAGGGAACTTTTACCATCCCCATTTTATAGATGAACAGTCTGAGGAGACATTATGTGAGTTGCCCAGAATTACACAGCTATAAGTAAGTGGGAAGTTGCAATGTGACCCGAACCCATGCTCTTTTTTTTTTTTTAATGTATGGACTTTATTATCTTTCATTTGTTTCTGATTTATGTGAATTTTTTCTTTAAAGATTTTTTCTGATGTCAACCATTTTTAAAGTGTTTATTGCATTTGTTACAGTATTGCTTCTGTTTTATATTTTGGTTTTTTGGCCTCAAGGCATGTGGGATCTTAGCTCCCCGACCAGGGATTGAACCCTCACCCACTCCATTGGAAGGCAAAGTCTTAACCACTGGACCACCAGGGAAGTTCCCCTTATGTGACTATTTTTCTGGCAATTTTTTTAAATTTTATTTTTTATTGACATACACTTGAATTACAGTGTTGTGTTAATTACTGCTGTACAGGAAAGTGGCTCAGCTACACATTTATGTACATTCTTTTTCATATTCTTTTCCATTACAGTTTATCACAGGATATAGAATATAGTTCCCTGTGCTCTACAGTAGGACCTTTTGGGGGTTTTTTTAAATACATGCACTTTTTAAAAATAAATGTATGTATGTATTTATTTTTGGCTGTGTTTGGCCTTTGTTGCTGCATGCGGGCTTCCTCTAGTTGAGGTGCACATGCTTCTCATTGTGGTGGCTTCTCTTGTTGCAGAGCACGGGCTCTAGGTGCCTGGACTTCAGTAGTTGTGACATCCGGCTTAGTTGCTCTCTGGCATGTGGGATCTTCCCGGACCAGGGCTTGAACCCATGTCCCCTGCATTGGCAGGCGTATTCTTAACCACTGCGCCAGCAGGGAAGTCCCATGTAGGACCTTTTTGTTTATCCATCCTGTATATACACCAGTTTGCATCTGCTAATCCCAAACTCCCAATCCAACCCTCTCCCACCCGCTCCTCCTTGGCAACCGCTAGTCTATTCTCTATGTCCTTGGTTATGTTTCTGTTCACACATAGGCTATAACCAGGCTCTTAATTACTTTGTTATGCTGTTTCCTTGTTAACAGAAGAAGGGTTTAAGGAAGGCACTGAGAGAGAAGCCAGTGACCACTGGAAGTGTAAAAACAGTGGGGCTGTCAGAAAGCACACCTGTCTCCTTCCCCCATCATGAGCAGAATTTTTAAATGGCAGAGTATGTAAGAGTATGTGATGACACATCTCTGGATTAAATTATGTCTCCCTGGTAAAACATGTACAGATAAGTCTTTAGTTCAATCAGAGTGAAAGGTGAGATCAGAGAAAAGCTGGAGTGTCAGATTTCTTGTAGAAGGTCCTGCCTGACTGTTCCTAAGAGGGCTACTGCAGTACTAGTTAGTTCATTAGTCATGGGTTGAGTGTTAGAGGAGTGAAACAATGAGCAAGATGTAGTGTTGGCCCTTTAGCAGTGGAGTGAGAGGGGAAGACGCACAGCAGATGTCTCATCCTGCACGTGACATGCTGTGACGGGCATATTCAGGGCGTTTAGTCAGTGTTTGTGGAAGAAGAGGGGGAGCTGTGAGGCAAAGAAAAGTCATCAAAAGAGGCAGTCCCTAAGCTAAGTCTTAAAGGACTCGTGAGAAACTGGTGAGTCAGCCGGTGAAAGGCAAGGATACTCAAGGCAGAGTGGACAGCGGAAGTCCAGAGCCATGAGTGTGCGAGGGGTGTGTTACAGAGCCACAGGCACAGGCTCTGGAGGATCAGTGCAGTGTCCCCAGGCAGCGGCAAGTGCCCCTAAAGGAGGCAGCGAGGAGGAGGAGAGCGGGTCTTAACCATCCATGTGCGTGGAGCTGGTTTCCTCAGAAAGTAGCTAAGAATAGAAAGGATAAGTTCAGGTGGCATTTTAGACCACTGACGTCAGTATGGATGAGGAATCTGAAGAAGCCTGGAGATAATTATGCCCCACTCTTCTGAGGAGCAGTGCTTTATATTTTCAAGTGGGATTTTCACGCTGCCACCTCCTCTCCTGTCCCTACTGAAAGGTTTATAGGCGGGCAGAAGGGAGAGCCTGGCTTAAGTAAAGTTAATCAGGTTTCTTTACAGCTTCTCGTGGCTGCTGTAGGCTAATGGTCATTCTGGATCGTCACAGCAGGCGTATGGTACACAGCCATCCTCAAAGCTATTTGACCCTAGAGTCCTTTTTTAATAGAATGTCTAACAACTGGTTCCACCAAACAGCAATTTCGTAACTTCTAGACCAGGTAATAGCAAGAAGAAAGGGGTCTGAAATAAGGTATAGATGAAGGGAAGAAATAAGTTCTAATTGTATTTAGGAAATTACCAGCAAGACTTGACCTTGGGAAGTAAGGAAGAAGTAGGAGGCGGAGGCTGAACCCCCATCTGTGTGACTAAGGTTGGGTGGTGGTATCATTGAGTTTGGAAATAGGGGATAAAGAACTGAAGTGGGGAAAAGACTTTAGTTCTGGACATGTAGAATTTGAAAGCACCTGTAGAATTCAGAAGACAAACTGGTAGATAACTGGACATGCACGTGAAGACATGGAAAGATAAAAATTTGAATGTCATCAGTACATATCAGCAGTCATTAAAATCATGAAAATGGATGAGATTTCAGAGAATTGTGAGTACTGACAATGTTTAAGTGATAAGCAGAGAAAGAATTCTGGGAAGGAGAGAGGTGATAGAGATTCAAGAAGGAGGAAGGAGATGCCAGCGTCATCCTTCAGAGACTGTGAGTGTCCATTGGATTTGGGCAGTTAGGTCCCCAGTGACCTTAGAGCAGTGCAGGGAAGTGGTGGACAAAAAGCCAGATGGCAATAAACTGAGGGTGTAGGGCTGCCTGTCGGGGCCAGTGAGGACAGTGGGAATAGGCTACTCTCAAGGAGTTTGGATGAAAAGAGAAAATAATTAGCAAAAAAGAATTTTTTAGAATGAGAAGGACTTATATTTTATATGTTGAAATGAAGGAACCAATAAAGGAGATCCTGAAGATATAGATAATAATTTAGAGAATTGGGGAAACATGGACATATGAATAAGAAAAAAAACCTTGCACAGTATATAAAAATCACTTGTATCCTTCGAGCTGGATGGATACTGGTAAGTTTGGGAGGAAATAAAGGTAAGAAGAGATAGAAGTTAAATAAGTTTATACTGATAGCCTCAGTTTTCTTTGACACAGATTTTTCAGAGACACATATAGACACATACATAATTACCGTTTGAAAATTCTTTCATAGTTACATGTTTTATTAATCAGGTCTGAGAAAAGTCACTGATTTTCATTTTGTACAGCATTATCTTGTAAGGACAAGATACAGTGACAACTTCCATGCTTTTTGCATATCAGAGCTGACACTGAAAGTATCTGCATAATTGAGTTTTCACTTCTTATTTGTAATAAGTTTATCCTTAGGAGGATACTTTCATAGTGTTTGATCACAGATGAGTTTGGGCATTGCTGTCACTCAATAATGTTAAGCATCTGTCAGGTTCTCTCCTATACTATATATTAATTTTTTGTCCGTTAAGCAAATATTTATTGGCGGCCTGTGGGAATAAGATACACCTAGGTCCTCTTTCCTTGGTATATTCACAAAAGCCTCTGAAACTAAATTTCCAAGTCAGGCCATACTAAGGCCTGGCATAATAAGTTTTCATTGTTAACAGTTTTTTTGTGTTTGTGGGGGTGTTTTGTTTTTATTTTTTTGAAGCAAGGATAAGATACTGTCTTAACTCAGTAGTTGTCCATTCATTAATAAGTCAAAGAAGACATTGATGAAGCATGGTATTTTGAATATCCTTTCCACAGAATAGGTAATGGGCCATCCTGAAACTCTGGTGAGATGCTTATCATTTTCAGATTTTGGAGTGGCTGAGAAAACCCTATTACACCTTGAATTATCACTAGAAACATGAATTCAGCCAAATAAAAACAGTGCCTCTGCCTACTGAGGTTGTCAATTTCCATCTCAACAAAAGTGACCACTTCTCCTTTAGATTAAAATCAAGAAAATCCCCTCTGTCCAGGATGCAATAATGGGGTGCACGAAAGAGGAAAACTGAAGCTATTCCCTCTTTACACCTGAACAGTGAATTCATTCTGATATCAAATATTTGTTATGATTCTGTTATGACCAGGTGCTTTATTGTTTAGAGATCAAGTTACTGTTCATTCTTGGTAAGTAAGAAAAATCCACGTTTTAGGACTCTGAATAGTAACTTTATATATATATTATATATATGTTAAAAATAAATATGTATATTATATGTAATATATATTCCACCTATTCAACAAAATTGTAACTTTCATCATCTCTTACGAATGATGAACTGTATTCACTCTTTGGAAAGGGCTTATAGTGAATTAAAGTCTCCATATACATTTTATATGAGACCCTGGAAACCAAATTCTCAACTGGGAGCAAACTTAGGTTTTGCTATGAAGGTTTATGCTTGCCTGGCCTTAGAGTGGTAGGCCAGGAAGTCAAGGTGGAGTTTTTTTCCTCTAAGTTACTTTCATTGATGCCACCCTGAAAAAATTTGGAGGGAGTATTTTTGAAATAGTAACCCTTTAAAAATGCTTCAGGGTATGGGGAACATAACTGTCAAAATGTTCAAGCAACTCTTGTTGATTTAAGTGTAACTGATCAGGAGCAATACAGGAAGGAGCTGGTTACAAAAGACAAAAGGCGTGAGGCTATTTCATGTATTGTTTTTGGCTTATTGTACAAAACAGAAAGTCTCATACACTCGCGCAGCCAAGGTCCCCTACTGTTCTCTCCTTTTAGTAGAAATAGAGCTCGTTTCTCAATAGCAGCATTCTATCCTTAAGTGGGTACACAGTGATATTCTGATGGTCTCTGGAGCAGAGAATAATTCCGTGGCAGCTCTGACCTCCAGTCACCGGGTTCTCTGTAACTTAGTCTTTCATGGCCAAGGACTATAATCATTATTTCGATTTATATTTAGCATCTCAAAATTGAAAGGATTCCATGGACAACAAAACAGGAAGTGATTTCATGAAGTGTTTTAGTATGGATAAAACAATAAACTATAAAAATACAAATCATCAGTAAAGCTTTTTCTTTCCGGAGAACTATATTCAGAAATAAATGTAAGCCTCTAAGGTGCGCATGTGTGTTTTTTCACCCATGATCATGTTTGTATGTGTGTGCATTGCACTGCTACAGGAGACATGCAAAATTATATCAGATTTGCTACTATATGCAGCACTGGTTTCTCCCAAGAACTGTGTGCTCGCAGGGTTCGTTCAGGAAGGTGAGTGCCCTACCACCACATCACAGTCATATCTCATCACATTCGGCAGGAATAGTTGACACTTTAACCTCACATGCAGGCTTATTAAATTAGTATGACTCATCAGAACTTGCTTACTAATAAAACAAGCTGAATTAGCCACTGCAGAATCATATTTGGAAATTCAATGAAAATTTTACATTTTTAATAAAGGCCCAGAAATATTATTTCAGAGCAGGTGGTACAGAAAACTGGTCAAGTTTGACATTCATTAATCATTGAAGTGTGGAACGTGACAGGTGAAAATTGATATTGATTTCTTTCCTCTAATATTTGGAAGAGTTCTAACAGGTAAATCAAATGAGATAACAAGACATATCAAGTCTCACTCATTTCTATGATCACATCCTCCCCACATATCACTCCTTTGCCTGCCATGTTTTGAATAACTTAATGCCCATAGTCTTTCCAGTCCAGTGTATTATAAGACACACTCAAGCTGGGTTTCAATCATATTAGACTGAAAGCTGAACATTTTATGAAGGATTATTTAAAACCAAATGCGTCTTGAGCCCAACAGCCTTTGAAACCAAACAATCCTGGGAGTTCAGTTGGATTCAGAAAATTCAGTAATCCTATTTGATGTATGTTAACCGTATCAATATTAACAACCTTCTGCTGGATTTCAGCACTGATTTGAGAGCTGAGTTACTACTGGTCTTGTATTTTACCTAGTTGTGAAAGCACTGAGAGAGTTGTTCTTCGGTTGAACTTGACCTGCCTCTGGGAATGCTCTCTGTTCTATCCATCTTGAAAAGCTTTATTCAAGTGCATTTCTCTGCCTTTCTTCTCTTCACTTGCACCCCTTGGGAAAACGAAAGATGCTCAAATATAGATGTTAACACTGCAGGTGCTCTGCTTGGCAATGGTGTCTTTCAGCTTCCCAATAAAAAATTATATTGCTGACCACCCATTTGACTGAAAAGTGACTCATTTTACTGACAGATATCTGGATTGAGATGCCAAAAGAAATAGTTCATTTCAAATTTCCTTTTTAAGTCATAGCTTTGTGTTGCAACACTCCTTGTTCAAAACTTAGATCATGAAGGTTCCTTCCTATGACCTCCAAATAATTAAAATGTTCTTCAATAGGCTATATAAAAAGCAAGGAGAGGGGCTTCCCTGGTGGCACAGTGGTTGGGAGTCCGCCTGCCTATGCAGGGGACACGGGTTCGTGCCCCGGTCCGGGAGGATCCCACATGCCGTGGAGCGGCTGGGCCCGTGGGCCATGGCCGCTGGGCCTGCGCATCCGGAGCCTGTGCTCCGCAATGGGAGAGGCCGCAGCAGCGAGAGGCCCGCGTACCGCAACAACAACAACAACAAAAAAAAAAGCAAGCAGAATATTCCTAATTATCAATCTTTCTCTTGAGTCATATAGTTCTTGTAATTTCAAGGAAGAGAAACTCAAATGTAAAGTGTTACAATAGCCAAGCATACCAGCACTATTATCTAACCATTCAGCAATTTTCTCTGCCAAGTCACTCTGAACCTTAGACTACTGAGGATGTCTTCTTAATTAATTTTTAAGGTTCTCCTCTTTTGAGTTAAAAAATGGTCACAATTTTATAAGTAAAATTAAAGAAAAATACCAAATAGAACATCTGAGATGTTTCCATTAGGCATTATATATATATATATATATATATACATAAATTTAATAGATATACATATATAAATGCACTGGGATAAATCTCCATCTTCTGTGTCAGTCGGACATAGGTCCATTTTCTTAGGAATAGGGAACTCCTTTCACAATGGAAGTGAGGAAATTGGCTGGACCATCCTTCTTGAAAATAATTCTGTGAAACCGCCATTCCTTCTAGCAATCTACTACTCCAACAGTGTATAGTTCATCAAATTCAGGTCTTCTGAAGCCAGGCTAGAAATACAAAGTGAGGTGGACGACTAAGGTAACTGACCAAAAAGGAGGAAAGGAAGAGGAGCAAAACAATTTCCCAATTTCATTCTTTCCCATATTCTCTGTGCTTGACAAGGGAAAAAATATTCGGGTCTGAGTGCCTCTCATTCTTAGCCATTGTTAGTTCAAAGTCTGAGAAAAAAAAAAAAGTAAAAACGAAAATATGGAGTCCAGAATTCCGTTAGCTCTCTTGCATGCAATATCACAACTTAAAAGGCCTTCCAAAATGGAGGGATAAACTTTTAAAAATGTAGCCCAATCTTTTCAATCTAAACAAGTAAACACTAAAAATATATTTTAGAAATCCAGCAAACACACTAACCACAGTCAAAGCAAAGGAAGGCTTATGGCTTACCAAATGACAGTGGCTGTCTACAAGAGAGAGAAAGAGAATAGTCCAAAATTCTATCTGACCTGGCAGAGCTAGGAGGGTGCCCTGGTTAGGGTCTTTCATATACAGTTATTCAAGCTCAGACTTGATCATCTGTCAGGGATGCTACAGTAGGGAGAGTTTTGCTATAACTGTGAGACTCAGCAAGATCACTTCCAACTCTAAAACCTACAACTTTAATTTAATCACCAACACCAGCCATCATTAAGAGCGACCTCAAATAACTTCAAATCTGTTCATCTACTCACATATTCTTTACACAGTCAACAGACCTCGAGTGATTACTACATGCCAGACACAGTTCTAAGACCCAGAATAAGGGATAAGAAAGGTAACAACCTCTGTCACTGTGGGGCTTGAGTTCTTTGGGAAGAAGTTCATCTAAATACAAAGAGACACCAAAGATAATATTTGGTTTGATTATTATTCTGTGAAAGAAGTAAGGTAATCTGTTAAATTGGGACTGAGTTAGGCTAGTAGGACAATCAAGGAAAAAATATCTTTAAGAGATGAGTGCCAAAGAATAGAAAGGAATCAGTTATGGAAAATTTTTCTGGAAATAATATTTCCAAAACATGGGAACAGTGAATACAAAGTCCCTGAGGCAAGATGAAGCTTAACTACAATCAAGGAACAAAAAGAAGCTAAAAGGTTAGGTCAGGAGATAACCACACAAATTTACACCAGCTGGTCCCTAACTTCAAGTCTACGTGGGTATATTCTTCAGGTGAGTTACATATATATCATCCAAAAAACAAAAAAAAATTGACTCCAAAACTACCCTGGAAATTCTGAGTGAGATTCTTTACAAAGGCACAACCATATTAAAGATCACAGCCATCATTCTCCAAACTCCACTCTGGGCATCACTTGCAGGCATTTAACGGGGGTGTTTCATATCCTCTCTAAAATATTGGGCAGGAAGAACAAACATCCTAGCATGTCTGCACTGTGCACCTAGTGTCTCACAATTGAAAAGTAGCCGGAGCTCACCCTGCTGATGGCTTTGCTGGGTTTTTTTAACCATTTATTAAGAGTCCCATCTCTTTTAAGAACTGGGATCTATTTTTTGAGGAAATAAACTACAGGAAAATTCAAGTGACAGAGATCATACTGTAGTTGACTTTTCTGTTCTTTGTTACATTTATTCGTTGAGACAAACGTCTGTTCTTAGCCTTTTTTTAATGGCTCTGTTAAATAGAACGGACACAGTACACTGCACATACTTAAAAACACAATTTAAATTCTGAAATATGCATATACCCATGGAACTGCCAACACAATCAAGAAAAGGAACATATCCATCACTTGCAAGTGTTTATGCCTCATTCATAAAGCCCCTTTTCCCCCCTCACATTCCAGCCCTCCACATCCCCAAGTGAGTACTGATATGCTTTCTTTCATTATAGACGTGTTTGCATTTTTCTAGAAATTTATATAAAGGGATTCACACACTGAGGACTCTTTTATCTGGCTTTTTTCACTCAATGTAATTATTTGGAGAGTAAGTCATATTTTGGTGGGTGTCAATAGTTTATCACTTTGTTTTGCTGAATAGTGTTTCACTGTATGGGTATACCACAGTATATTTATTCATTCTCTTGTTGATGGGTGCTCGAGGTTGTTTCAATTGTGTCTATTAAAAATAAAGATGCTATAATGATCCATGTACAAGTCTTTGTACGAACATATGCTTTCATTTTTCTTGTGTAAATATCCAGGTGCAGAAAGGCTGGGTCATACGGTAGGTGTACGTTCAACTTATAAAGAAATAGCCAAACTGTTGACTGAAGTGACTGTACTCTTTTCCTTCCCACTAGCATGTAAAAGACTTGCAGTTCCTACACTGCTTCACCAATACTTGGTGTGGTTGGACTTTTCTAATTTTAGCCATTCAATAGGTGTGTAGTGGTATCTCCTGGGGCTTTCATTTCCATATAGCTAATAATTGACTACATTGAGGAACTTCATGTGCTTATTTGCATCCGTACACCTCCTTGGCAGGATCTCTTTTTAAATATTCTTACCCATATTGTTAATTTAAAATTTTTTTTCTAATGACTGAGTTTTGAGAGTTCTATACGTGTTAGAGACACAAGTCTTTTCAGGTATATAATTTGTAAATATTTTCTTCCAACCTGTGGCTTTTCTCTTATTAATAATGGCTTCCAAAGATGAAACCCAATTTATTACTCTTTTTCTTTTATGGATCTTGTTTTTGGTGTCATCTCTAGGAAATCTTTGCTTAACCCAAGGTCATAAAGATTTTGTCCAAGTTTTAGAGATTTATGTTTTGATCTACATTTAGTTAATTCTTTATATAGTGTGAAGTAGGGATCAAAGGTCATACTTTTGCATATGGCTACCTAGGCACTATATCCATGTACTACATGCTTCCAGCACCATTTGTCAAGAAGACTATCCTTTCTCCTCAAAATTGGCTTTGCACCTCTGTTGAAAAATCAATTGTCCTTATATGTGTGGATATGTTCCTGGGATCTACATTCTATTTGATTGACCTATTATATCTGACTCTTGGTTATAATATATTCTTTCACTGATTTCTTTTCACTTGCTCATGTAAATAGTCTCCCAGTAATATAGCCTTACCATTTGACTGGACATACCTAGGTATACCTGAAATGCATTTGATAAATCGATGGAACTTGCACTCAAACTAGGGTTACTTTCCAAAAACACTTAAAATGTTGAGGTGTAAAAACGATGTACTCTACAGCCTTCCTGCCTCAACCAAGTGTATGTTAACACATCCCCACACAAGCTATTTTGCATGTGTATGGGGCTGTAGAGTCTGGGGAGTATGAGAGTGGTATGTGCTGTCTATCCCAAAAGATCATCATAGGAGGCAAAGGAAACATTAAGGAAATAGATAAGAATAGTCAAATGCCAAATGTTAACATATTTCTCATGCGTTTTTAATATTTACATTGAGATAAATAAGTAAATTATTATAAAATAAAATACAAAACTTTAGAGAATATTTCAAAATGCTCTTTTTTGCCAGATGCAACAAGATACTAGGAATAGAGAGATTTTCTGGAACTGGCTTATCTTTCCTTTTTTTATCGCCATCGAGTGATGGGGTTGTATTTTATTCAGTGTATTGTACATGTGGGTGTGAATAAGATGGAAGTTGTCTCAAAAAGAGAAACGAACAAAGAATATATGTCGTCAACTTGTCTAAAACATTTTTTCATGTTCTGACTCATTTTTCTTTGTATTGGCATTTCAAGGCATTTTGTTTTTTAATTTGACTATTAAAAAACCTTGATAACTTCAGTGAAATCCCATGAAGATAATATAAACAACAGTAATGGAAAATGAAAAGATGATAATAGCAACCAGCACTGTGATATTTCTTGTCAGTGTTCTTTACTATTTAGAATAGTAACAAATCCCATATTAATTTGACTTTTTGAACTTTGGCCTTTACTTTGGTGGAAGAAATTCCTTACACTTTGCTTATTATCTGTTTGCAATTAAAAACAATTAATGACCATACTTTGATATGATCATCTTAGAGTTGTATAGAGGGAGGATAGTTATGCAACTATTTATATATCTATGGGTTCAAGGAAGTTTAAAGGCTTGATATTTGAATCCTGTGGAAAGTAGCCTCCTTTCCCAGAGGGAAATGAACATATACATGTACTTAATGTGGTTTAAACTAAAGCAACACCTGTTCGTAAAGGCACCTTCTATTCCAGGTATGTTTAGGTATAGGGAAGGGGAACAAGAGCTATAAAACATAATTCTTGTGTATAAGAAGTTTACAGGGGCTTCCCTGGTGGCACAGTGGTAGAGAGTCCGCCTGCTGATGCAGGGGACACGGGTTTGTGCCCCGGTCCGGGAGGATTCCACATGCCGCGGAGCAGCTGGGCCCGCGAGCCATGGCCACTGAGCCTGCATGTCTGGAGCCTGTGCTGTGCGTCTGGAGCCTGTGCTCCGCAACAGGAGAGGCCACAACAGTGAGAGGCCCGCATACCACCAAAAAAAAAAAGAAAAATAAAAGTTTACAGTTTAGGGGGGTTGAGGGCACTCAATGACCCAATGCGGATGAGCCTGATGCAGGTTACTAAAAGGTCACCCTTGAATAAACTCTGCTTTAGGAAAGACCAGCCTACTCTTATTCTGTTAAACTCTTTAATGTGGTGCTCAATATACCTGAATATCAATGTCAAAGGCCACTTTAGAAATGTTTCCAGGGGTGCTAACAGCCAACAAGTTAATATGATTCCTATACACTTGATACAACTCACCAGAGGTCTTGAATTCGGTGAGCATATTGGCCTCCTTTAAGAAAGAGCACCCGTTAAACTTCGAATGCTAAGTGCTAAGAGAATGAAGTAAGTAATAAGTGATATTCAGGTTCAGAGGCGGAAAAGACGTCTCACCTTGAGTAGAACATTTTGTTGGATTCTCCAAAGTGGCAAACAATAAGGAGAACACTAAATAACTAAGACTGAATACATTGAGAAATAAGATGAAAGCCTAAGATGGAGGTCAAAATGTCCCCTAGATTTAAGGATACATTTAGGCTGAAAGGGAAACTATTGAAAAAGATGTAGAAAGTGCTAAATATTTCACAAAAAAATTATTAGAACAAAAAATGTATTAGAATAAACTTAGCAAAGTTTGTTTGCAGAATATGAAATCAACATACACACATCACTTGCATTTCTGTACATTAACAATGAACAATCTGAAAAAGAAATTAGGACAACAATTCCATTTACAATACCATCTAAAAGGATAAAATACTTAGCAATAAGCTTAACCAAAGACATGAAACACTTGTACACTGAAAACTACAGCAGTATTGAAAGAAATTAAGGAAGACATAAATAAATGGAAAGACATCCCATGTTCATGAACTATTGTTAAAATGTCCATGTTACACAAAGCTATCTACAGATTTAATGCAATGCCTATCAAAATCCCCTGTTTTTGCAGAAATAGAAGAAACCACTCCAAAATTGATATGTAACCACAAAGGACCCTCAATAACGAAAGCAAACTTGAAGACCTCACACTTTCTTTTGAAATGAAGTTTTCTTGTTATTGTGGGTTAAAAATCCAAAGTCCTAAGTGTCCATAAATTATCCTCCTAAATTTATATTTTGGTTCATTCTCAGTGACAGGGCTTTCAGTGCCTGAGTGGTACTGAGGGCCCCTTCAATATCTGTAGCTTGGACTCCTGTCACTGACATGGTGTGGGTATCTCACAGCCTTGGCTGTTTTACCAGTTTACCAAGTCCCAGATGAACCATGCTCAGAAGGGCCCCACACTTGCTTGGTTTCATGCTCTGATATTGCTGTCTTAATATTCTTAATGATTTTATCTTTGAACTTACGTTCTGTAAGTAAAGTTTATGGGACAATAAAATATACGCATGAGCAGAGGAGACATGTGCAATATGTGTGTCTGCCACCATTCCTGCTGCCCCATTCACATCTAGTTTTCACCCTGCTTATGGTGTGCTTTCCATGACATGCTTATTTGGTACCCATTTGGAGTCTTACTGTGTTCCACCAGAATTCTGTGCTACTGGTCACATCCAAGACTAAGTGAAGGTGTTAACAGATGCGGAGGCCATGCTTTCCATTTGAATCTGAACTTATTTCTAACACAGAAAGAAAGCGTTGTTTTTTAAGAAACAAGAATGTCCAAGGAATCTTATCATATCCTTTCTTACTTGTGTTACTTCCCAATATTAGCCAAACATTCTGCTGAAAAAGATGACATGTATGAAAAAGAGAAGAGAGAACAACCCACAGAACCCATTTAGGGCTCATCCTAATCTAGTATGATGTCATCTTATCTCGATTCTATCTGAAAAAAGAATTTACTTGGGCACATTCACAGGTTCCAGGTGAACATGAATTTGGGGAGGACACTATGCACCCCAGTGCAAATACTTTCAACAAGACTTTTTCTTTGCAGTTTGAACAAGAGGCACTATATTTTCATTTTGCACTGGAGCCCACACATTATGTCACTTGTTACTGTTAGAGCCCATGTTGGAAAATGGGGCTTCATGACATAGCCAAGTGAATCTGTCAACTGAATTCTAGAATTATCCAGACTTACCCACTTTGTTGCAGCAAGTTGGTTCCAGGCAAGCCCAGGTGAGAGGGGCATGTCCACAGCGGAGCAGAGAACTTTTGTCTCTCTATCACCAGACTCACTCCCAAGATGAAGGAAAGAAGAGCTTAGCAAAGCATGGCCAGTTATTCTTCCCAACTTTGCCCGTCAGGTAGGTCACCTCACCTAGCCAGTGTCAGTGAACATGAGAGCAGGGAGGTTAAAAGTTATACTTATCAAATTCCCTTCACATGCTGGTACCCGTAGGAATGAGAAGGGAAACTGTCACTAATGCTCCCCTGGTTTTTTCAATCTCTTAACCCACTCAACAATGCTTTTAAGCCTATAATTAATGGAATATGGCTCTCCCTTCAGGAAAAAGAATAGACCTTTATCAGGACAGTCCTGCTCACACGTTTATAGGGCTACTCATTTGAGTGGCCTCCAGGAACTGCTGGTGGATGCCTTAGAGTTTCATCCCAGAAGTCTCTGATATGGGTGAGAAATTGCATTAATTCAAATGAACTCCAAGGCTACTCATATCCAATGATCAGAAACAACTTTTTGTTCTACCAGCCATCCACAACATAGCTAACCATAGACATTAGATGAGGTCAAATGACAAACTAAGATTAAATACATAAAAGCATCCAGTAATACAATTCAGAAATCATAGAAATGTTGCAAATTTGTAAGTACACCTTTGCCAGTATCAAATTCTTCACAGAGAAATTAAAAGGGCACACATTACGCGCTCTTATGAATTAAGGTTCCAAAGTATTAAATCCCAATTTTGAAATCAAGTTTCCTTGTTACTGTGGGTTAAAAATCCAAAGTCCTAAATGTCCATAAACAATCCTCCCAAATGTACATTTGGTTCATTCTCAGTGACAGGGCTTTCATTGCCTGAATGGGACTGAGGGCTCCTTCAGTATCTGTAGCTTGGACTTCTGTCACTGACACGGGTGTGGGTCTCTCAGGGCCTTGGCTGTTTTATCAGTTTATCAAGCTTCTTATGAACCATGCTTTTAAAGAGTCTAAAGATTTACTAAGATACAATTTGATTTTACAGCACTATCCCCAAAATTTAAAAACAATCTCAAAAGCAAGCCAATCCCCCACTCCTAGAAGAGTGAAACTAGGCACATTTTTGTTCCCAGAATCCAGTAAAGACTTTGACCAAAGAACATAGCAGAAACTCAATGGCATTTGAGAGAAAGATAAAGTCTCTTTGGTTTTAGCCTCACTAGAATGTCCATTAGTCTATGCCATTAAACTGAAATTTCTGACCTGCGAACTTCGAACCAGGAGGAAACTTTTAGCTTGACGTTGATTTGTCACTATGAATTTGCCATGTGAAGTGCACAGCCCTGAGCATCTGTCACACATGGACTCTTGAGTTATCCTTCCTCTTTGATGACCTTGTTGTTTACCCTGCAGTACTGAACTGTTTATGGGTTCTGTCGAGTGACATTACACCTCCAGGTCTGAGGCGTAGATTTGACAGTCCTATGCCGCCATGGCCATTTTCACTGCCTCCTGCTATGGAACTACATAGACCAAGGGCAGCTGCCTTTAGGACAACATTTCTTTCTCCAATATAATTGACAAATCCAGTGTCAGCTTGGGTCCACATGTAAAGGGCGTCACTTGAGCCTACGGTAGACCATATGTGTCAATGCCAACAAGTTCTATAAAACATGTTTTCCTTACAATTGAGTCTTTGTCTCAGTCAAGCCTGCTTGGGAAAAACAGTACCTGAAGAGTAAGGCAAGGTGGACGGCTGCCTGAGACTTTCCTGCCCTGTAAACTCCTGCACACTCTCAAGTCAAGTGCCAGGTAAAGGTCTCTGTATACTAAAAACCCTCCAGGTGCCTTATTCATTCTGCTCCAGGTATTGCTCAGTCACCTGCAACTACCTAATGCCCCTTTTCTTTATATCAGACCTTTACTTAAGTGGCTCGAAAGAAACAGCCACTCTCCCACACCATAAGCTGCAGCCATCAGCCAAAATCAAAGTATCTTATGGCTGGTGTAGTGGGTTGGATGGTGGCCCCCAAAAGGATATATCCATGTCCTCATCCTTGACTGTTACCTCATTTGAAAAAAAAAGGTTTTGCAAATATCATTAAAGATCTTGAGATGGGATTTCCGTCCTATATTAGCTGGATGGGTCCTAAATAGAATGACAATTGTCCTTAATATACAAGAAGGGCAGAGGGATATTTGAGACACACAAAAGAGAAGATACAGACACAGAAAGGGGGTGATGTGAAGACACAGACCAAAACTGAGTGACGTGGCCTCAAGCCAAGGAAGCTGGCAACCACCAGAAGCTGAAAGAGGCAAGGGATAGAATCTTCCCTAGAGCATCAGTAGGGAGAGCAGCCTTGCTGACACCTTGACAGCACACTTCTGGCCTCTACAACTGTGAGATAGTAAATTTCTATTGTGTTCAGCCTCCAAGTTTATTAGTCTCCCAGCAAGCATGGCACATTTATACAGCATGCATTAAACGTTTTCTAAGCTTCAGCAGTTTACTGCACAAACCTAAATATTTTCAAACAGTCAAAGGTCTCAACATCCCAACATACATTAAAGGCCAAGGCAGTAGACTACCTTCCTGGGCAGTAACAAAAGATTTTCCACATGGACATTTTCCTCTCCAAAATGTCTGCTCCTTTCTTTTTATTTCTCCATGTTCCCAGGTAATGCACCAAGTGTTAGGGACTTCTATTTACCTTTCAGCAAGTACAATGCTTTAATTCCATTTGGTTTGGAATAAATTAGGAAATAAGATAAAAGAGAAAAGATGGAGGGCCGAATATTCCTGTTACTATTGATAACCCTGGCTTGAGAATCCTGTTTGAATGAAATGATCACATAACTGAACCGCAGAATTGGGCAGATTTACTAACTAGTAATACACAGAATGAGAGAAACAGAAGACACTCACTCACACTCTCAAGGGAGAGAACAGAATTAGTCAAGGCAAGCATGCACGCTTAATTCTTTTCAAGCTTTCTATATGTCACTTGATCACCCTGGGGCAGAGTCAGTAAAGAAGCAGTGCTGATAGGACCCTACGAGCTCTCTTGACAGGACTGAAACATCAGGAGCAGGAAAGGAATATTCCCTCACTCCCCACCACCGCCACCCCCAGCAGTAAAAATATGATCATCCACATTGACAATGTAAAAGAAATCAGAAACTACGCTAACTCTGATTCACTCTTAGTATACCAAGAGCTAATGGGGAGCTTTGTGAAAAAACATCTTGATTAGTTGCTAATAAAACTCCTTGGGGCCTGGGGGAAGATGGCAGAAGAGTAAGACGCGGAGATCACCTTCCTCCCCACAGATACACCAGAAATTCATCTACACGTGGAACAACTCCTACAGAACACCTACTGAACGCTGGCAGAAGACCTCAGACCCCCCAAAAGGCAAGAAACTCCCCATGCACCTGTAGGGCAAAGGAAAAAGAATAAACAGAGACAAAAGGATAGGGACGGGACCCGCACCAGTGGGAGGGAGCTGTGAGACAGGAAAGGTTTCCACACACTAGGAAGCCCCTTCGAGGGCAGAGACTGCGGGTGGCGGAGGGGGAAAGCTTGGGAGTAGCAGAGGAGAGCACAGCAACAGGGGTGCGGAGGGCAAAGCGGAGAGATTCCCGCACAGAGGATGGGTGCCGACCGGCACTCACCGCACAGAGGATGGGTGCCGACCGGCACCTCACCAGCCCGGGAGGCTTGTCTGCTCGGCCACCGGCGCGGGCGGGGCTGTGAGCTGAGGCTCGGGTTTCGGGTTTCTGTCGGGAGCACAGGGAGAGGACTGGGGTGGCGGCCTGAACACAGCCTGAAGGGGTTAGTGCACCACGGCTGGCCGGGAGGGAGTCCGGGAAAAAGTCTGGACCTGCCGAAGAAGCAAGAGACTTTTTCTTCCCTCTTTGTTTCCTGGTGCGCGAGGAGAGGGGATTAAGAGTGCTGCTTAAAGGAGCTCCAGAGACGGGCGCTAGCCGCGGCTAAAAGCGCGGACCCCAGAGGCGGGCGTGGGATGCTGGGGCTGCTGCTGCCACCGCCAAGAGGCCTGTGTGCGAGCGCAGGTCACTGTCCATGCCCCCTTTCCGGGGAGCCTGTGCAGCCCGCCACTGCCGGGGTCCCGGGATCCAGGGACGGCTTCCCTGGGAGAGTGCACGGCACACCTCGGGCTGGCGCAACATCACGCCGGCCTCTGCCACCACAGGCTCGCCCCGCACTCCGTACCCCTCCCTCCCCCAGGCCTGAGTGAGTCAGAGTCCCCGAAGCAGCTATTCCTTTAACCCCGTCCTGTCTGAGCGAAGAACAGATGCCCTCCAGCGACCTACATGCAGAGGCGGGGCCAAATCCAAAGCTGAGCCCCGGGAGCTGTGTGAACAAAGAAGAGAAAGGAAAATCCCTCCCAGCAGCCTCAGAAGCAGTGGATTAAAGCTCCACAATCAACTTGTACCCTGCATCTGTGGAATACATGAATAGACAAGGAATCATCCCAACTTGAGGAGGTGGACTTTGAGAGCAAGATTTATGATTTTCTCCTCTTTTCCTCTTTTTGAACAACACAATAAGTGAAATTAAAAATACTCTAGATTGGATCAGTAGCAGAATAACTGAGGCAGAAGAACGGATAAGTGACCTGGAAGATAAAATAGTGGAAATAACTACTGCAGAGCAGAATAAAGAAAAAAGAATGAAAAGAACTGAGGACAGTCTCAGAGACCCCTGGGACAACATTAAATGCACCAAGATTCGAATTATAGGGGTTCCAGAAGAAGAAGAGAAAAAGAAAGGGACTGAGAAAATATTTGAAGAGATTATAGTTGAAAACTTCCCTAATATGGGAAAGGAAATAGTTAATCAAGTCAAGGAAACACAGAGCGTCCCATACAGGAAAAATCCAAGGAGAAACACATCAAGACACATATTAATCAAACTGTCAAAAATTAAATACAAAGAAAACATATTAAAAGCAGCAAGGGAAAAACAACAAATAACACACAAGGGAATCCCCATAACGTTAACAGCTGATCTTTCAGCAGAAACTCTGCAAGCAAGAGGGGACTGGCAGGACATATTTAAAATGATGAAGGAGAAAAACCTACAACCAAGATTACTCTACCCAGCAAGGAGCTCATTCAGATTTGATGGAGAAATTAAAACCTTTACAGACAAGCAAAAGCTGAGAGGGTTCAGCACCACCAAACCAGCTTTACAACAAATGCTAAAGGAATTTCTCTAGGCAAGAAACACAAGAGAAGGAAAAGAACTACAATAATGAACCCAAAACAATTAAGAAAATGGGAATAGGAACACACATATCGATAATTACCTTAAATGTAAATGGACTAAATGCTCCCACCAAAAGACACAGATTGGCTGAATGGATACAAAAACAAGACCCATATATATGATGTCTACAAGAGACCCACTTCAGACCTAGAGACACATACAGACTGAAAGTAAGGGGATGGACAAAGATATTCCATGCAAATGGAAACCAAAAGAAAACTGGAGTAGCAGTTCTCATATCAGTCAAAATAGACTTTAAAATAAAGACTATTAGAAGACACAAAGAAGGACACTACCTAATGATCAAGGGATCGATCCAAGAAGAAGATATAACAATTGTAAATATTTAGGCACCCAACATAGGAGCACCTCAATACATAAGGCAAATACTAACAGCGATAAAAGGGGAAATCTACAGTAGCACATTCATAGTGGGGAACTTTAACACCCCACTTTCACCAATGGACAGATCATCCAAAATGAAAATAAATAAGGAAACACAAGCTTTAAATGATACATTAAACAAGATGGACTTAATTGATATTTATAGGACATTCCATCCAAAAACAACAGAATACACATTTTTCTCAAGTGCTCATGGAACATTCTCCAGGATAGATCATATCTTGGGTCACAAATCAAGCCTTGGTAAATTTAAGAAAATTGAAATTGTATCAAGTGTCTTTTCTGACCACAATGCTATGAGACTAGATATCAATTACAGGAAAAGAGCTGTAAAAAATACAAACACATGGAGGCTAAACAATACACTACTTAATAATGAAGTGATCACTGAAGAAATCAAAGAGGAAATCAAAAAATACCTAGAAACAAATGACAATGGAGACACCACAACCCAAAACCTAGGAGAGGCAGCAAAAGCAGTTCTAAGAGGGAAGTGTATAGCAATACAATCCTACCTTAAGAAATAGGAAACATGTCGAATAAACAACCTAAAGTTGCACCTAAAGCAATTAGAGAAAGAAGAGCAACAACAACAAAAAAAAAACCCAAAGTTAGCAGAAGGAAAGAAATCATAAAAATCAGATCAGAAATAAATGAAAAAGAAATGAAGGAAACGATAGCAAAGATCAATAAAACTAAAAGCTGGTTCTTTGAGAAGATAAACAAAATTGATAAATCATTAGCCAGACTCATCAAGAAAAAAAGGGAGAAGACTCAAATCAATAGAATAAGAAATGAAAAAGGAAAAGTAACCACTGACACTGCAGAAATACAAAAGATCAGGAGAGATTACTACAAGCAACTCTATGCCAATAAAATGGACAACCTGTAAGAAATGGACAAATTCTTAGAAATGCACAACCTGCCAAGACTGAATCAGGAAGAAATAGAAAATATGAACAGACCCATCACAAGCACTGAAATTGAAACTGTGATAAAAAATCTTCCAACAAACAAAAGCCCAGGACCAGATGGCTTCACAGGCGAATTCTATCAAGCATTTAGAGAAGAGCTAACACCTATCCTTCTCAAACTCTTCCAAAATATAGCAGAGGGAGGAACACTCCCAAACTCATTCTATGAGGCCACCATCACCCTGATACCAAAACCAGGCAAGGATGTCACAAAGAAAGAAAACTACAGGCCAATAACACTGATGAACATAGATGCAAAAATCCTCAACAAAATACTAGCAAACAGAATCCAACAGCACATTAAAAGGATCATACACCATGATCAAGTGGGGTTTATTCCAGGAATGCAAGCATTCTTCAGTATATGCAAATCAATCAACGTGATACACCATATTAACAAATGGAAGGAGAAAAACCATATGATCATCTCAATAGATGCAGAGAAAGCTTTTGGCAAAATTCAACACCCATTTATGATAAAAACCCTGCAGAAAGTAGGCATAGAGGGATCTTTCCTCAACATAATAAAGGCCATATATGACAAACCCACAGCCAACATTGTCCTCAATGGTGAAAAACTGAAACCATTTCCAATAAGATCAGGAACAAAACAAGGTTGCCCACTCTCACCAATCTTATTCAACATAGTTTTGAAAGTTTTAGCCACAGTAATCAGAGAAGAAAAGGGAATAAAAGGAATCCAAATCAGAAAAGAAGAAGTAAAGCTGTCACTGTTTGCAGATGACATGATACTATACATAGAGAATCCTAAAGATGCTACCAGAAAACTACTAGAGTTAATCAATGAATTTGGTAAAGTAGCAGTATACAAAATTAATGCACAGAAATCTCTGGCATTCCTATACACTAATGATGAAAAATCTGAAAGTGAAATCAAGAAAACACTCCCATTTACCACTGCAACAAAAAGAATAAAATTTCTAGGAATAAACTTACCTAAGGAGACAAAAGACCTGTATGCAGAAAATTATAAGACTGATGAAAGAAATTAAAGATGATACAAATAGATGGAGAGATATACCATGTTCTTGGATGGGAAGAATCAACATTGTGAAAATGACTCTACTACCCAAAGCAATCTAGAGATTCGATGCAATCCCTATCAAACTACCACTGGCATTTTTCACAGAACTAGAACAAAAAATATCACAATTTGTATGGAAACACAAAAGACCCCGAATAGCCAAAGCAATCTTGAGAACGTAAAATGAAGCTGGAGGAATCAGGCTCCCTGACTTCAGACTATACTACAAAGCTACAGTAATCAAGACAGTATGGTACTGGCACAAAAACAGAAAGATAGATCAATGGAACAGGATAGAAAGCCCAGAGATAAACCCACGCACATATGGTCACCTTATCTTTGATAAAGGAGGCAGGAATGTACAGTGGAGAAAGGACAGCCTCTTCAATAAGTGGTGCTGGGAAAACTGGACAGGGACATGTAAAAGTATGAGATTAGATCACTCCCTAACACCATACACAATAATAAGCTCAAAATGGATTAAAGATCTAAATGTAAGGCAAGAAACTGTCAAACTCTTAGAGGAAAACATAGGCAGAACACTCCATGACATAAATCACAGCAAGATCCTTTTGGACCCACCTCCTAGAGAAATGGAAATAAAAACAAAAATAAACAAATGGGACCTAATTTAACCTCAAAGCTTTTGCACAGCAAAGGAAACCATAAAGAAGACCAAAAGACAACCCACTGAATGGGAGCAAATATTTGCCAATGAAGCAACGGACAAAGGATTAATCTCCAAAATTTATAAGCAGCTCATGCAGCTCAATAACAAAAAAACAAACAACCCAATCCAAAAATGGGCAGAAGACCTAAATAGACATTTCTCCAAAGAAGATATACAGACTGCCAACAAACACATGAAAGAATGCTCAACATCATTAATCATTAGAGAAATGCAACTCAAAACTACAATGAGATATCATCTCACACCAGTCAGAATGGCCATCATCAAGAAATCTAGAAACAATAAATGCTGGAGAGGGTGTGGAGAAAAGGGAACACTCTTGCACTGCTGGTGGGAATGTGAATTGGTACAGCCACTATGGAGAACAATATGGAGGTTCCTTAAAAAACTACAAATAGAACTGCCATGTGATCCAGCAATCCCACTACTGGGCATATACCCTGAGGAAACCATAATTCAAAAAGAGTGATGTACCAAAATGTTCATTGCAGCTCTATTTACAATAGCCCGGAGATGGAAACAACCTAAGTGTCCATCATCAGATGAATGGATAAAGAAGATGTGGCACATATATACAATGGAATATTACTCAGCCATAAAAAGAAATGAAATTGAGTTATTTGTAGTGAGGTGGATAGACCTAGAGTCTGTCATACAGAGTGAAGTAAGTCAGAAAGAGAAAGACAAATACCGTATGCTAACACATATATATGGAATTTAAGGAAAAAAATGTGATGAAGCACCTAGGGGTAAGACAGGAATAAAGACACAGACCTGGGGCTTCCCTGGTGGCACAGTGGTTGAGAGTCTGCCTGCCGATGCAGGGGACACGGGTTCGTGCCCCGGTCTAGGAAGATCCCACATGCCGCGGAACAGCTGGGCCCGTGAGCCATGGCGGCTGAGCCTGCGCGTCCAGAGCCTGTGCTCCAAAACGGGAGAGGCCACAACAGTGAGAGGCCCGCGTACCGCAAAAAAAAAAAAAAAAAAAAAAAAAAAAAAAAAAAAAAGACACAGACCTACTAGAGAATGGACTTGAGGATATGGGGAGGGGGAAGGGTAAGCTGTGATACACTACCAAATATAAGGTCTCTAGCTAGTGGGAAGCAGCCGCATAGCACAGGGAGATTAGCTCGGTGCTTTGTGACCACCTGGAGGGGTAGGATAGGGAGGGTGGGAGGGAGGGAGACGCAAGAGGGAAGAGATATGGGAGCATACGTATATGTATAACTGATTCACTTTGTTATAAAACAGAAACTAACACACCATTGTAAAGCAATTATACTCCAATTAATATGTAAAAAAAATGTCATGAAGAACCTAGGGGTAAGACAGGAATAAAGACACAGACCTACTCGAGAATGGACTTGAGGATATGGGGAAGGGGAAGGGGAAGCTGTGACAAAGCGAGAAAGTGGCATGGACATATATACAGTACCAAACGTAAAATAGATAGCTAGTGGGAAGCAGCCACATGGCACAGAGAGATCAGCTCGGTGCTTTGTGACCACCTAGAGGGGTGGGATAGGGAGGGTGGGAGGGAGGGAGATGCAAGAGGGAAGAGATATGGGAACATATGTATATGTATGACTGATTCGCTTTGTTATAAATCAGAAACTAACACACCATTGTAAAGCAATTATATTCCAATAAAGATGTAAAAATAAAAAATATAAATGGTTTAAAACAGCATGTAAATATCTATGTATTGCTAGAAAAGAGATAATTTAATGATGAGCTTTCTTTATTAGTCATATTTTATACTGTTAGAAGAATGAGACTGTCAACTGAATTCTGTTCCCCCAAAATTCATATATTCAAGCTCTAAGAAAGTGATGGTATTTGGAGATGGGGCCTTTGGCAGGTAATTAGATTAAATGATATCATGAGGATTAGGCTCTATTAGTGCCCCTATAAGAAGAAACCAGAGAATTTTTTCTGTCTCTCTCCAACATGTGAGGACACAGTGAAAAGACAGTTGTCTGCAAGCCAGCGAGAGAGCCCTCACCAGGCACTGAATTGGCCAGCACCGTGATCTTAGACTTCCAAGCCTCTAGAACTGTGAGTTGTTAAAGTCACTAAGCCTATAGTATTACGTTATTGCAGCTTGAGCTATAAGAGTACTAAATGGAAGAGACATGGAGGAACCCTAAACGCATATTGCTAAATGAAAGATGCCAAACTGAAATGGATACATGTTGTATGATTTCAGCTACATGACATCCTGGAAAACGGAGGGCACTTAACCTATTCTGTATGATACTGTAATGGTCAATGCTTGTCATACATTCGTCAAAATCCATAGGATATACAACAGAGTAAACTGTAATGTAAACTATGGATATTAGTTAATAATAATGTATGAACATTGGCTCATCAATTGTAAAAAAATGCCCCACACTAATGCAAGACGTTAATAATAGTGTGGTTTGGGGAAAGTGTGGTTTGGGGAATAGATGTGAGGGGGTGTATGGGAACTCAATACTCTGCTCAAAAATTCTCTTTAAACTCAAAACTACTGTAAATATAGTCTACCAATTTATTTAAACAAAATAAATCTAAGTTGCCTCATCATATTGTGAGGTTATTAACCATCTTATAGTTTTTCTATATTCTATTTCTATTTCTAAAGACCTACTTCTTTAATGTTCATTTCTATCTTCTTTTATCCTTGTAAAAAATATATCAAATGTTTTGTATTATTTCACCTCCCAGCCTATTATCTTTTTAGTTATATGTCTTTCACAAACATTCATTAGAAACTACATTAGATATCCTTGACTTATTACACTCTATGCCCATTACTATTTTCACCACCTCCCTCGTAATGCTTGAACCTTGGCTATGACCCATTGTCACCTCTGGACAAATAGTTTCTGCTCTATTTTCTGTCTTCTGTCCTTCTTGGCCATTTCTATCTACCATCATTACCCGAAGAACTGACTTTACAGATTCTATATGCCAGTGTGTAAGACTTGCAGTGTTTTAAGAAGTATCCCAACTTCATGATGATGATTTGGGGTCATTACTAAAGCACTCGGGATCATTCTTTGAAGGTAGTTTTACAGGACAACGCACATTGGTATTTTTCTCCTATTAACAGAGTAGGAAATTGTGGGTTGATTTGCAGTTATTTCGATTAAGAAAGCAAGATATGAACACTGCTTCTTTGCTGGGGTACTTGGCACTGCTCTTTCTCGTGCTGGGACATATTTTGCGCCTTTACAGCCTTGCATCTAGGCGTACTGATCAGACGAATGTTTGGTTTTATTGGATACGTTGACCAGTCTGATTGATATTCTGGTACATACAGGGTACTTGGTCATGGTTGCTCACCTCTGAACCTCAGCTTCATCACCTGCAAAGTTCAACTAATAGCATATCCGCTTTGTGGGGTTTTTATGGATTTGGCAAGCGTCATAGTGCCTGGTACATGCTAGAGACTCAGGTGATGCAGTAATTACTCAAATGTGCATTTTCAGTGGCTCCTTCCCACCTGGACAGGGTGACTCACAGCCTTGGGGGAGGAAGAGCAGGACAAACAGCAAGGGCAGCATGGGCCAAGAGAAGGAGGTGAGAACTGACATGCAGGGGGGCCTCTTGCTGGTATCACCAGAGGGCCCATAGTGAGCCAGGATGTGGGGAGAGACTGGCCAGTCAGTAAGACCAGGCCAACAAGGGCCGTGTGAGGGGGGTTAGCTTTTATCTTTTGGTAGAGGCCATCCAAAGGAGAAAGTGGAAGATGGGTAGGTATAGACTTCTCCCTTAGGAATTGTCCTCGGGGTCTGTTTATCTCCTGGCAGGGTGCGTTCAACAAGTTGGCCTCTCCAGCACATTCTAGAGAGGACTGGCCATGTCTGACCTTCTGGAGATACAGCCCTGACCTCCTGGCCACCTCACTGAGGAGAGGGCTCATGGGGGAATCAGCTTCACTCTGCATCTGTCCACCAGTCCTGCACCCTGGACCCAGGACCACTCACTTGCAAGAGGCACATCCAGCTGCCAGAGGAAGTGACATTTCCTGGCTCATCTGGCTAAGAATGAGCAGAGTTTCACTCACCATTCCAGGGGAGTAGATGCCACAGAAGATCAGGATGCGTACAAGCCATAGAAGATCAGAAGGAACAAAGGTCAGTCCACGTGGGAGTTCACATGGGTGCCTCACAGTCCCCAACAGGCCCTCGAGTTTCCCTTCCAGCCCAACACACACTCCACCTGCCCACAGTCACCTGTGCCACCATCACAGAGCCCCACAGAGCTCCAAACATCCTCAAACACACAAACTCCCTACTTATAAGCAGATGCCTGACTGTGTGCCCAGAACCCTCCTGCTCCAATATACATGCACTACAAACCCCAATAAAATCACAGCCACAGTCTTGAATACAAAAACACACCCCCAACGGCCCCTGACAATCAAACACCTAAATCCTCATACCCCACAAAAATCCACCCAACCCCATATAACCCCTCAATGCAAACACAAAAACCCTTCAACAATAGCCAAATATATTCAAACCAAACTCACATACTTCTTAATATAAGACACAACCCCCAAAATCCAAATAGAACACATACAGTCCGCACACAGCTGTCAACATCCACGTATGTACAATGCCTCAGAAGCTGAGACAAACACAAAATACCATCAGAGAGACACAATGTTTCCAACCTTCTCCTAAATACTCCCCCCAGAACACATCATGACCTCACACCCCCAATACAAACATACACCCATCTCCCTCTTGAGATACTATAAACAGCCTCTGTCATATCCCCTGATTATACACACACAGCTGGCAGCCCCAATTTACACTGACAACCCCAATCTCTGCAAATTCCTCCACATCAAAAATACACTCCCTGGACTCTTACCCTACAGGATGAGCATGTGTATAACCCCTGCACTCTGAATAGACACAGATCCAACACACAAAGCGTTAAAATGCATACCCCTACCTCTTCTCAAATGCCTGCACACATAGCCTCAAAACACCCAGAAGCAGCTCACCACCCAGCCACACCATGCTACACTAACCGTACACTCACAAAGGCACTCATGCCCCTCATCTCTCCCCAGATCACACATACACAGTCTCTACACAGCTTTACTATTACCCCAAACCATCCTATGCCCTAAACATACATCCAAGAGTTCCCCACACAGCCCTAACCGATGATAGAGGCAGCTGTACCAGGGGCATCACGGTACCCTGAACGGGCAAATGCCGCTGAGGTAAGTGCCTCCTATGTTGCTGCATTTCTTGCTGCTGTTGCAAATCATCCCTTGACCCCACCCAGGCTGACTGGGACACCCTAAACAGGAAGTGGCAGCGTATGAGTCAGGAAGAGGAAACTCCATTCCAGGTGTTCCCTGTCACCATCCATTGCACCGAAACATCGGATGACCAGCATGAACAAGAAACAGAGACATGTAACTATACCATGATTGAAATGCAAATTTTTCTAGAAAAAAATTGTCCAAGGGAAGGGGGAGAAGGGTGTTCCCCCTAATTATAAAGCTATGCTGTTACAATTCAAAGAAACGTCAGATACAGTACAACAGGCGTGAGACTGCATCCATGTTGTAGCTGGATACGAAAAAGGTAAGTTTTCAAAAGCCCCAAATCTCACTTGCCAGTAAAGGCACATGGGCCCCGCTGCCCCATTGGCCAGGAACCCAGCAGAGGACTCTTAAGGGATATAGGGACTTCTGGCACCCTTACTGATCTCCACCAAGGGGTGGTGCCATCACACAGCTCCATCCTTCATGAGATGACTAACAGACCTCCCTGTATTGGCAGCTCTGGAGATCGGGGGTCCCTAATGATGTCAACTTGAGACCGCCCAAGCACAAGTTAGAAATTTTTGCTCAGGCGCTGCAGACTCTTCCGGAGACTGGAGTGATGGGTAGCCATCACCTCTCCGAATCCTGTACCCTGACCTCTGCCAACGCCTCTGCCTTAGGGACCTGGCAGATCCCTGGAGCGTGGCCCTCCTCTGGGACACTTGCCCATATACTTCTCTAATTTTCCTTGGGACACACATAAACAAATCTTCTTATGGCTCTCATTGACAACGGGAGCTCAAATTACACTGCCTCCTGGGAACCCCTCCAATTATAAGCAAGGGCCACACTTTAGATTACAAGGCATAGTAGTCAGGGGAGTAGAAAGCATTCAACTTCCATTGAATGTCACTATTGAAACAATCTTTATTAAAAATCTTTTAGTGGTGGTAGACCCTTTGGCCCTACCCTTTCCCGTTACAGCTATGGATGCCTTGATGTACTGTAACGCCATTTGGAACAAACCCAAATTCCTGGCCTTCCTGGTGGAAGCTGAAACTGGGAGCCCATAAGACTGCCACCTAAGACAGTAAATATCCCCCAATAACATGTATGACAGGGGGCTGTGGGATTGCAGCCCATAATTCAGAATTTATGAAAAGAAGAAGTCATTAAACACACCATTTCTCCTTTTCAGTTTCCCCATTTGGCTGCTATTAAAGCCTGCTATTAATGAGTGGTGACTTATAATCAACTACTGAAATATAAATGCTGATCCCCACTATTAAGGCTCCCATTTCCAACATTGTCCAGTTCATTAAGGATATCCAAAGGGCTCCAGGGAATTACTTTGCTGTGACAATCTAGCTATTATGTTCTATTCAGTACCAGTTATTAAGGAGTCCCAGCTGCAGTCTACTTTTACTTCAGAAGGCACCCAGTATGTTTTAACCTGTCTGCCTACTGGCTATATTAACAGCCCAGCTATTGCCCACAGTCTTTGCTGGCAAGACCTGGTGTCCCCTTGCACCATCTGGCACTATACTGATGTTCTAATCCACAGCCCCTCAGGAGACTGGTGCACAAGGCCCTAACGTGGTTGGTGACCCATCTATAACATACAGGTGGGCTATTTATTGCCCCACATAAAATTCAAGGGCTGTCCACAACTATTAAATTTCTGGGCATTAACTGATCCTCTAAAAGCCAGGAAATTCCTTTTGCAGCTAAACCTCAGCTGTTAACTATTCAGCCCCCCAACACACTATAGCAAGCCCAACACATCTTAGTTAGGTCTCTCCACACTTTGGAGGCAACGAATACCACACTTGTCCATCATTCTTAGACCCATTTATGCAGCCACGTACAAACCCTCCATAGTTTACTGGCGAAGAGCTAAACAATAAGCATTATAGCAGGCACAAAGCTCAATTAGTCAAGCCCACCCACTGGTTCCCCCTGGCTGCTCCATCTGGACTGAGAATGGACTATGTGTCCCGGAGCCTTTGGACTAACACAGCTCCTCCTAGCTGCCTGTGGGCTTCTGCACCAGACGGCTGCTCTCTACACCACTACACCCCCTCAGAACCGATTTGGGAACTGGTTCGTTGGTTTTGGTCTTGGTTTTGTGTGCACTGATGCCAGAATTTGTTTGCATCTTTTGCGTTTTGGTGTACAAAATGGGAAGTACTCCATCAACCCTGAAGGAGAGCCCTTTGGGGCCTATAGTAGATAAATGGGTGTAACATAGCCCTGAGCCTATGACTAAGAAAGACATGTATACTATTGTAATAGGGTGTGGACCCAAAATATAGGATCAGAAGGGCGGTAGCCCCTAAATGGTTCACTCAATTTTTTTAGGAACTCACAGTTAGAAGTGTTTTGCAAAACAGCAAGCTGCACCGGCAGTTGTTCCACCTGCCCACCCTCCCCCCATGCCGCCATCATATTCACCACCTCCTGTTTCCCCTACCCACGGGGATCAAATAGAAGTTTCTGTGTTAACCCCCAGAGTACAGGAGCCTGATTTACTATCACCATCAAGGACTCCACAAGCCACCCAATTTGGACTGGGAGCCACATCCACAGCAGGACAAAGTTCCCTTGTGCGGACATCCTATAAGAGGCCAGGGTACTCCCTTGGACTTGAGGCGTCCGATTCTAATTTCCCCACAGGAGCCCCAGGGAACTTTGACAGTGGAGAACGAGTTGATTGACTCTCCAATAGATACCACTGCCCAAAACCTCCCTGTTTATCTTAAGAGGCTTGTAAATATTAAACAAAGGGGAAACAAAGTCATCTTAGGAAAAACTTGCCTGTATCTTTGAGATGCAAATGTCCTTTCTGGTCTTCTCAGGAACTCTCATCTCTGCCATCTTTTTAAAATGCACCTTTTTGAAAGAGGGTAAAGTAATTTAGAAATTGACTTATCAAGGATAAATAAAAAACCTACGTGTCTTTTCTGTAAAAATTCAGCCATCTAGACAAGTGAGTTTGATTTGTTCCATCTGCCAGAAACCTAATTTGAATCCAACCTCTTTTTGTAAACTGATGGGCTTCACATGGCTGTACCTGACTCAGTGCTGAAATTCTGAAATGACAACCATGACGTCTCTGTATGTTTGTGTCCTTGTATGTGTCTTTGTCTTTGCATAACATTGCTGAGGTTGATTTGTGGATGAGCTCTATTTAATTGGCTTAAAGAAAAGTAAGCACTTACACACCAAACTATTCTAAATACAAGAGAAACTGAGCTAAATGATCTTCAGGTTCATGTGAACTGGGAAATATTCAGTATTCATTAAGACCTGGTATTAACATTCGTTTGTTGATCTAATTAATATAGACATGCTGTTAGAGTCATCAACATTAAGTAGAATACTTTTATTGTGCCTAGGTTTAATATAAGCTAAATAAAATCTTGTTATATCTGTTGCAAATTTATCAGCAAGGAAATAACTTGATGTGAAGAAACTTTTAAGGAAAGAAAATGCAAATGAGATAAGAGCTTTAGGTGAACTTTTTAAAATACTTATCTTTTAGGAAGGTCTATCTAAAATGAATCTCTCCAGATATTTGACCACTTGAAAGTCAGAATTGTGCTAAGTAAGTGACAGAAGGTTTATGGAAAGTGGACCCTGAAAAAAAGAGTTCTGTACGTGGTCAGGACTAAGTTTAAAATAAGTTTAACTGAGTAAATAAATTTTAAAAGTAAGCTGGTGCACAACTTGAATTTCGCTTTTCTCTCTGTTAAGAAGACAAGCTTTCTTAAGATTTTGGACTGCCTTTGATACCAGATTTTAAGTTTTTCTACCTTTAAAGAGATCTGTTCTGTACTTGCCTTTGAAATCTTTTATTGTTACTTTGGCTAAGTGAATAACTTGTTTCACAGTGACATGTGATCCTATCTGACTGTTTTAAACCCTTTTCTTATTTTTTTGACAAAACTTCCCAAATCAAATTATAATGAAGTTCCTTTGACCTCTAGCTAACTTTGGGGTGCTTCAAAGGGCCCCTGGAACACCCCAAAGAGAGATATTAACTAATTAGGTTGAATTACATGGGAAGTGTTGTCAAATAAGCAATAAATCTTCTTAGGTTATATTGTATGCCAAATGACACGGGTATTCTACAGATTATATGGAGTTCCTAAAATTTGGTATGTCCTGGTAAAATGTTACCAGTCACAATTCTCTTTATTATCTGGAAGTGTTGCATGTCACCGCAGTAACCACGTTACTTTGTCAATTGCACTGTAATCAGATTTAAACGTGCCTTCTTAAGTCTTTCACCATTGTACACAGTCATGGTTTCACTCTGATGCCTTTGCAAAAATGTTTCCTCCTCAAGAAGATTTATAGAAAGGACCTTTGGATAAATACAAGTTTCTGATTTTCAAACCATAAAGGTGAACTGGGTAAGAACTTGAAGAATTCTAATGGGAAACCTGATGGCTTCATAAAGCTGTTAACAAAAACGGTTAGTTGCACATGCCTGGGTAAAAGGGTTATAATTATGGTTATAATTATGGTTATAATTTTTATGGTTTCTATCTGAAAAATGACTGTTTTAAATCTGTGTTTTCCAGGTGTAAGCAAAACGCTCCCCTTAAACTAATTATGATTTACAGTCATTTGTTAAATTATACCCTTGTAAGCAGAATTGAAACATTTATCTTTTTCTCTCTACCTGGGTGATCCTGCCAGTAGCATATGCTTGTCTCAAAGATTAAGCCATGCATGTCTAAGTACGCACTGCTGGTACACTGAAACAGCGGATGGCTCACTAAATCAGTTATGGTACCTCTGATCGCTCGCTATTGCAATTGGATTACAAGTAGTTATACTGATCATTGTTCTTTGTTTCCAGATTGTTTGCTCTTTGTGTCTCCCTGCTGTACTGTGTCTTTGTTAACGTTACTAGCTGCATTACTAATATCCTGTCTACTTTATAAGATTGGTGTCTCTTACAGTACCCAGTATGTAACCAGGCCTCCAACAATACTTCAATGGCTAAACATCTTGAGGAAATAGACCACATTTATAACATGAAATAATTGTCATAGTGTGATTCTAGGTACAGGAGGAAGCAACAAGGGAAAATGTCTCCTGGATCATAATTAGATAGAGGATCCAGAAGATCTTTAATGATCAATAGGGCCTAATCCAAAAACTAGCACCTGGAGTGGCATATCAAGAATTCTCCCCTGACCTGGGATGAGCCTCCCAGCGCCATGGGACAGAATTTGATCCTGAAATGTCTCCCAAATATTGGTCAAAATCCTGACCAAGAGGAGAGGATCTGAGAAATGGAATATTTCCTGACACATCAGTCATTAGCAACTGCAGCCCCCCCATGTGAGCCGGTGAGCCCTGACGAAATTCAGGATATGAGAATATAGGACACAGGCCCCGGATAGCTGAGGTACATATCAAATGAATGATTTCAGTGAGCCCAGACTCTGGCATCTTCCCGTACATAGAAAAGTGCTAAATTCCTTAACTTGAGATGTTGTCTCCCAGGCTTGAAGCCCTCAAAATTCCCATCAAAGAGATCATAACTCTCAACTTTTAGGCTGAGAATATTTTTTTAAGGCTACAGGTGTAAAGGAGACACTTTCCAGAGAGGAAGAAAAAAAAAAAAAAAAAACCAACGTTTGGAACACTGGCACCAATGGTGGACACTCCCGGAAAGATCCATCTGATGAAGCAATTAGAAGGGCCGTCACCCCCTTTTTTCCACAAGACTGTGGAATGGACATTGACAGTAGGGAATTGTAACAGGGAAGAGCCAAATCTAACGACACATTGGATCTGTTCCTTTTACTTTAACCTTTGCCTTCCTCACCTTTGGTTCACTAAAAGGATACTATCTGTACCTGTACATAATGGCCTGCCTCGGGGAACCCTGTCCCTCTGTCTGAATGTTAAACCAAAGTGCCTTTGTTCAGGGAAACATATGGACTCCTTCCACCTGTGGAGGGCTACAATTAAGAAGAAATTAACACATCTCCTCCCCGAGGCTGGCCATTCCAGGGGCTATTCGCAAAACTTATGGCCTTCTTACTTTACCTCCTCATCTCCCCATCTCTGTATTATAAAAGAAACTGGCACCCAAACCCCGATAAGATGGTTATTTTGAGACTTTACTCTGCCATCTTCTCGGTCTGCTGGCTTTCCGAATAAAGTCATATTCCTTGCCTCAACACCTCATCTCCGATTTATGGCCTGTCGTGCGACAAGCAGAGCAAGCTTGGACTTGGTAACACCTTTACTCAGGACACGGTGTCACAAAATGGGACACTGTTTTCTGTTTGTTTGTTTTGTTTTTGTTTTGGGCCGCGCCATGTGGCTCGTGGGATCTTAGTTCCTCGACCAGAGATCCAACCCATGCTCCCTGCAGTGGAAGCTCAGAGTCCTAACCAATGGACTACCAGGGAATTCCCATGGGACACTGTTACCTTGCAGTCATGGCCCTCACCTTGGTGAGACAGAGGTAGTAGTGTAGCAGGATTGAGAACGGTGTAACGTTTAAAGATTAGGTGGTGAAAGCAGGATTTCACAGGAAGTTAATCCAGTGATACTTGCAGAGAAATGTTGTCAATTCAGCGTTAAGAAGACTGTGGACAAGGTGTGGAGTTTGCAAATAAACTTCATTTTCTAGAGTCAAATCTGTCAAGGCTTCCACTAAATTTGCACTTGTGGCTATAACCTTAAGACAACTGAGACAGGCAAAAGCAAATGAATCAAGTTGTATGCTGTAACAGGCAATAGGCCTATGTTTACTACCATGCTCACACAGTTCTGCGCGGCCTGATTATGCCTTTCATGCACAAATAAAGTAAAAGGTTTTGAATAACCTAAAGTTAATCTATTAAGTAGAGATCTCTTTTCGAACTTAAAAGGGCTAATATAATTTGCCTCCAGTGGAGATCTCACCTTAAAGTATCCGGATCGGGCTTCCCTGGTGGCACAGTGGTTGACAGTTCACCTGCCAATGCAGGGGACACGGGTTCGTGCCCCGGTCCGGTAAGATCCCACATGCCGCAGAGCGGCTGGGCCCGTGAGCCATGGCCGCTGAGCCTGCGTGTCCGGAGCTTGTGCTCCACAACGGAAGAGGCCACAACAGTGAGAGGCCCGCGTACCACAAAAAAAAAAAAAAAAAAAAACCTAGGTTGATGGATAAAGACGTGAAAGGAAGGGACTGTCATGTTCAACCTCGGTGCCGTGAATCAAAACAACAGTTTATAAACTGCCTAAAGAGGCACACGCCAATTGTGTTGCCACTGTGGGAGGTGGAAGGAACTTCCGGTTTTTGCCTACCTGCCAGAGCCCTCGTGGAATGTCCCCCCAGCGCACGCCACACCGACCCACGTGCCCTCTGCCCCTCCCCCACCACAGAACGGTTCAGCCCGCATTTTCCTGTTTACTTTCAAACGTGTCCCTCGTTGACTTGGATCCCGAGCGTTTGCTGAAGCAGGTCGCTCTCTGGCTCCTGGTCTTGACTTTTCTCATTGAGGCTACCAGGCAGCAGTAGTCCATGCCCAAGCCTGCAGGATGGCTTCAATAGGAGGTAAGCCTATAGGCTGGGGGTGTGTTCTCAGAGGCCCTGCCATCCTCACATCCTTCAGGTTCACACGTTACACTTAACTGTGGGCACATAGTTGGACTGAAGTAGAGGGAGAAGAGAGCACTGGACGCACAAGGACATTTCACCTGGGGAGACTGGGGAGCCTGAAGAAACCTGAGACTGCCCTGGGGAGGAGGGGTCGTTGGGAGGTGGATCAAGAGGAATTGCCCTGGCTATGGAGAAAGGATGGCAGCAGACAGTCTGATTCTTTCTAGAAGGGAGACAAGCCACTTTGAAACGTGTGTGTAAGGATGTGTGTGATGTCCTGGTGGTGACACAGGGAGGGTCATGAGGAAAGCCTAGAGCTGTGTTGTGTTCCTGAGGCACCTGAAGCTTGCCTCACCATATCTTTCAAAGGGATTTGAACAGGAGCATACTGTATCTCAGGGGGCCGTGGGGAGAGATGGTCTTGGTGAGAAAACTATTCAATGCGGCTGTGTGTGGCCACACCTGCAGTGAAGTGTCCTCTCCGAGAGCTAGGCAGGGGGTTACTCTAACTGCCGCAGCCCACACCTCGTCCACTCCTCCCAGCCCAGAGCTCACTTCTCAGTTCAGGTAACTGTTGCCTTGGATTCAACAGGGGATGGGCAACCGTTACGTGTAACTTCAGCCAAGAGAGGGCTCAGGTTGCTGAGTTGCTCTGAATTGTTCTTCCCTTTGTGGAATGGCAGTACTTCAGACCTACTTCATCTTGTCCAGTATCTCATGGTGGACCCTCAGGCTGCCTTGAGAGGAAGAGTTTGTTCCTATTTCATGTCACTCCTTCATGGACAGGGAACAGATGTGGAGTGGGGTTGGTTTGGGTGGAATGTCTATGAAGGCTGCTTCCTCTTTTAAAGGGGGAAGGAGTGTAGCCCAGGATCAGGAAGATGATCTTCTGTGTTACTATTAAACGTCCTATGACATCTGTTCTGGTTAGTTAGGTGCACCGTGGTGTGTACCTTGTTCTCCTGAACGGGGATGTGTTTCAGACAACTTGACCGCCATGGCATCTGGCTTATGCCTGCATCTCAGATTGTCTCTCCGTTATTGGGAGCTGGAAGGGGAAGGACCACAGGCAGTCTATACTCCCACGACCAATGTAACATGACAATTCCCTGGCCCTTGTTTAATCCTCTGCAGCCATCACTGGCTGTGAAATGACAGAATCTAAGGGACACGCGCCTACTTCTCAGACCACCCCAAGCCCCTAGGAACAGAACTCCTGACTGATGACAGTGACTCTGGGCACTGGGGAAGGGGTGGCAGGACCTGGCCCATGTTACGTATCTGCTGTGGGTTGTTCTGAGATGCAGGTGCTTTCGGGGCCAGTGTCATGGGTTTGTATCAGGATTCCATTAGAGATATTTTCCAGCATTTTGTTTTGTTTTGTGAGGCTAGGAAAGAAAGAGGGGATTTATACTGAGCATCAGGAAAAGGAGGACTGAGGAGGAGGTGGGGCCCTAATATTTTACACAGTGCCTGTCCACAAAGGGCCTTTGGGGGCCTAGAACTTACCTTGCAGAAGGCCCCTACCTGCTAGTATGCCGGCTGAGGGGCATTTCTCACAGAGCGGATGTCCACACAGCTCCAGGTCTTGGGAGACAGCCTGTGAGGCTTAGGTGCCAGGGTGTGCCTTAGGGAGGCTCTCCAAGTGAGTGCTTGCTGAGGCAATTTCTTCTCGGCAGGCAGGGGTCAGGGAGCTTCGTGGATGGGCGTGGGGTCACCAGTGGAATAATTCTCAACTGGAGGTCAGGGCATGAAAATCACTTGAAGACATTTGCACGCGGCAGTTTCCCTTATCCGAGAGTCTCTCATCTGTGGAGATTTACACTCTGATGCCGCAGAAAGCCTCAGTCCCACTTGCCCATTCTCCTCCTCCATTCACTCCTTTCCTTTGCCTCAACAGCATCTGCAGTGCTGGGAACGGATGACACCATGAACCCCGGTGCCTCCTTGTCTACTTTCATGGCAGTGTCCTTTCCTCCACCCATTCCTGGTGCCTAGCACTGGCCACCCTGGGAGCAGCACCTGCCACCTCTCATCACCCCCACATTCCCTCCTGGCAGCAGCCTGCTGCTGCCAGCTTTCCCCAGGATGCCTTTGGTGGCTAATGGTGACTGTGGCCCCAGTGCCCCTGGGGCTTGCAACTTCACTGTACAAGTCAGGTCACAAGGGAGGCCAGTGCAGGCCCCCCAGACTCAGACCTTTATCGTTCCTCAGGGCCCCCTCAACTGGAGCGCTCCAGGGGCCCTCAGCGGGAGTGCTGCATGTCCTGCACCCATATTCTTAGCCACCCCTGCGATGGAGACCATTGTGACTGCTCCAGCTGTTGGAGTTACTCAGGCTGGCAAGGGAGGCTGGACCCCAGGCTTTTCTCCTCAAGCTCCACCACCAGCTGCCCAGATGGCCCCTAACATTCGCCCAGTGAACTCTGGGCCATGGCCACATGGCACTTCCAGGGAGGGCAGCCTGGACACCAACCAGCCCTATGCCTCGCAGGATGACTGCTCTAACCACCAGAGCGTGTACAGTAACTTCCGACGGTGGCAGCGCCTCAAGCCACTGGCCCGGAGACACCTTCCCCAGAGACCTGATGCAGAAGCTCTTTCCTGCTTTCTCATGTGAGTGAACGCTCAGGGGGTCATGAGCTTATCGGAGCTCTTAGATAAAGAGGAACTGGGGATGGACTCGCAGGTTAGGTTTCTAGGGATACTGGAAGCAAGGTGTGAGGGCGATGTCCACGCCATGAGAAGGCACATTGTCGGTCATACGGGCGAGCCTGCCAGTCCATGACATCATGACTGAAATGTGCCTTATCTCAACTGACCCCACTCCCCTGTGAGTCTAGCCAGCTTGCTCTTCCATGATTCTCCTGGTAATACGGCCTGAAGACTTGCAGTCAGAGAGGGTCGTGGTGTACGTTGAGGAGCCAAGGAGTGGATGCCACACTCCTGTGCTGCCGTCTCCTTTCATACAGCACTTGAGTGTACGTGGCCGGGGGATGTCACTTCGGAGAAGGGGGAGGAGCGCGGGGCCCAGGAGAGCGCTTCATGCATGCCTCGACTTCGTTGATGTGGAGAATTCCACTAGGAACAGGGTGATGGTAGAGCTCTCCTAAGGGCATGGGCTCTCTCCCACTAGAGTTGTGAGCCTGGCAGGCATTTCCATCCTAAACCTCCGGTCCCTCGTAAAAGGGGGACAATCACACTTCACTCAGAGGACCGTGCAGAAGACTCCTTGGGCTAATCTATGAAGTGTGAGCAGATTGCCTGGCACATGCCACGCCTCATTGATGATGGTGATTTTTATTATGAAAAGGCAGCCTTGAAGAGGAAAAGAGCTCCCCAAGGCACAGTGTCCCAGCTCTAGCCTGGGAGTGGATGGTCATCCTCGAGGGAGTGTGAGGCGGTGACGGCAGTAGCCGGGAAGGCTTGTCTCTGCCACATCCCAGACACCTGCCTCTCACCCTCCTGTGGCTCAGTCATGCTGTGTTGAGTGACGTGTGGTCCACATTGGTGGGTGGGGTCAGGCAGGTGGGGGCTGGGCTGGGCACAGAGACTGACCCCGAGTGCTGACAGCCCAGTGCTTCGATCCCTGGCCCGCCTGAAGCCCACCATGACACTGGAGGAGGGACTGTGCAGGGCCGTGCAGGAATGGCAGCACATTAGCAACTCTGACCGGATGATCTACTACGAGATGGCGCAAAAGTGAGTCACCGTCCTGGGCCCAGGGGCTGCGTGGAGGGTGAGGCGAGTGGGTGAGGGCAGGGTCTGGTCATGGGGGTGCTCATCAGAGAGGACAAAGGAGAAGGGCTGTCGCTCGGAACAGGGGGCCCGCAGCCCAGAGGCCCTACAGTCCTCCAGAAACCCCTCCCTCACCTTGAGAGTTTGGGTCTTCTGTCCTTCCTCCACCAGGAGCTCTGCCCTCCCCTGAGTTTGACCTACCCTTGCCCTGACATGAAGGTCTCAGGACGGGGCAGAGTGAAGCTGTGAGTCCAGTAGGGGTCCAACTCCGGCCATATGGGTTGGGCCGGGGAAAGAGCTCCACCTGCCAGCCTGCTGCTTCCTTAGTGGTGGCTGGCTGGCGGCCACTGACATAGATTTGGGACCCCCTCTCCTCACGAAAAGTGGCCTGAGTGGGTACCCTGGCATCCCTGAAGAGGCTGGGGAAGCCAGCTGTCATCAACCCAAGGGTCTCTGGCCCTTCCAGTGTTTGCTCCACGGTAATCCCCTTGGTTTAAGAAACAAAACCAAACAAACAAGCACCTCTCAGAGGAAAGGAAGGCCTGTCCTCTAAGCTCAGCATCCACATCGTCCAGCCTCTCCTGAGCCCCGTCTCCAGGTCTACGTTCCAGAACTCTCAGTCCCAACCCAGGGTCCTGGATTTGGGCAAGGACCCCTGTGGGGAACACATGCCTGTTCCAGCCTCTGGCTGTCAGCCCTTCATGTGGCTCTGGATGGGGGGCATGAGGAGGGTGCCCCCTGGGTCAGCCACGTGTCCCATTGACCTGGTTCAATGCAGCAACCTGGGTGTATGCTGTTGAATGCTCTCCAGTGCTGGTGAGGCAGGAGGGGTCCCAGATCTTGTATCAGTTCCAGGAGCAGCTCTCTGCTGTGGACAGCACCTCACTGGGCCTTGACAGCCCCAAGGCACGTCCTCTCCCAATCCCTCATTCTTGGCTGCCTTTGTTGGGCTCCAGAACCCAGGCCATTTTCTCAGGCTGGCCTGTGCCTCCGTCACCCCCCAGGTTCATGGAATTTGAGGCAGAGGAGGAGATGCAGATTCAGCAGTTGCAGTGGATGCAGTGCGCGCAGGGCCTGCCTCCTCCAGCCCCACCGAAGCTGGATCCTCGGGGGCCCCCAGCCCCGAAAGTGGGCCTTCAGCCAGCCACCCAGGTTCCCACTGGAGTTGAACGCACAGGTAACAGGGGCCCAGGGTTGGCCACTGTTCCCATGTGGATCATTTTCCTTCAAGACAGGGGCATTGGTCTTTCAAGCAAAACAGCCACCGAGGCGGGGGGTGGGGGGGTGGGGTCTCAGATGCCCTTTGTCACTACGGGGTATTGACTTGGTCAATTCTGTAACTTCTCTCACGCCTCCCTGTCAAAGGACTGCACACAAAGTCTGCCTAAGAAGTGGGCTTGATGGGGACACCCCTGGAAAATTGGAGGTTCCCAACTTCCTTACATGTGACTCTCTTAGATGCCCCCTTACCTCCCCCCTCCAACTGTGCATGAGGCTTCAGGTGGTCCTGACCTCCCCACACACCCACATCAATGTCCCCCCAACAATGCCCTCACCAGCGTGTGCTCGGTGGTCAGGAGGTGGACCGGGAATCCCTCACCTTCCTCCCCTTCCTCCTGCTCTGCCTCAGCCTGTGCTCCCAGGATGTCCGGCCCCAGGGCCCAGCCCTCCTGCCCGAAGCCACACAGGTCCCAGCGACCCCCGGAGCCCAAGGCACCCGAGGAGATTCCACCTGAGGCTGTGAGGGAGTATATGGACATCATGGAGGCGCTGGTGGGCCCCGTCCACTCAGCCACAGGCAACTCAGATGCAGAATGGGGAGAGGACGGAAATGAGCTGCAGCAGGAAGAAGACGGCACCTACTCGGACCCGGATCTCTTGAGCTACATTGACAAGCTGTGTTCCCAGGAGGACTTTGTCACCAAAGTAGGCTAGGCCTGGAGACTGGGGTCTGCAAGATGCCAGGGCATGGAACACTCAGCACCCAAGATCTGGGGTCTGCTCAGGCCGTTGGGACTTAAGCTCAGCTCCTTGTTCCTGAGCCTGGTGTTAGGGGAGGTTTACGCAGATGTTTGTGTGTATATGTTTGTGTCTATCTGTGTGTATGCCTTTGTGTCTGTGTTTGTGCCTCTGTATATGTACTCTTTTGTGTGTGACTGTGTATGTGCATGTTTGCGTGTGTGTGTGTGTGTGTGTGTGCTGACCGTCCCCGCCTTGTGGAGGAGAGTGGGGTGGGTCTCTGCTTTTCACTTTCCCTCCTGGCCTTCTTGTCTCACAGGCCACTCCTGGCCAAGGATGCTCACAGCCTCTTCTTTCTGTTCTAGGTGGAGGCAGTCATTCACCCTGGATTCCTGGCAGATTTGCTTTCCCCAGACCCACAGCTGGATCTCTTGGCCCTAGAGAAGGAGCTGGAGCAGGAGGAAGGGCTCACCCCCAAAGAAGTGAGTCAGGGGAGGGAGAGGGACACTCAGGGAGCCAGGGGACCCCACGGGAGGGGGACCCCGGGTGATCCAGGGGACAGCAGAACCCAGATGACCCAGGGGAGCCAGAGGAGGGAGGGATCCCAAATAGAACAGGGAACACAAGGGACACCCAGGAAGACCAGGGCACGGAGGGACCCCAGTGAACAGGAGAGAGGTAGGGCCCCAGAACAGGAGGGCCACATAGCGCTGTCCATCCCTCCCCTGCCTGGGACGCCTAGCATGGGGAAGGGCCCGTTCTGGGGTGGGTGCAGTGCAGGGTGAAAGGAAGGAGAGGATGGGGAGCCGGGAGGGGAGGGAAGGTCAGAAACCTGGGAATCAGTTGCAGGAGGATGGCAGGACTGTCACAGTGTCTGTATTTGGATTCCAGTCCTGGGGTCGCCCGTCCCCTCCTCCCCCCCAGGGCCATTGTCCCACTGCCCAGTGCTCCTCCTCTCACACCTGTGTGTGGAGCCATCACTGTCCTCCTCCATCCTACCAGCTGGTGCAGAAACGACTCCTGGCCTTGAAAGAGGACGAGGGTGTGCAGGCAGCCCAGAGTCACAGGACACCCGGAATGCGCTCAAGTCCTTCTGAGTCTGACGCCAGCCAAGGTGGTCAAAGGCACACTGGCCGTCTACAGGGACCCAGGGATGCATCTCTTCTCAGAGAGACCTCTCCTGTTCGGGAGGCCCGAGGGCCCAGGGACTGGTCCAGTGAGGACGAAGAGGAGCTCTCCAGCCTGGCCTTCCTCTCTGGCTCTCTGCAGAGCCTGCTGCCTTTCTGGCTGTCCCAGAGTCCTGTGCATGCCTCAGGCCTGGCATACCCTGGAGTTTGGGGGGCCCACAGTTCTCCCCAGGCCCCCTCCCCTCAGAGAAGAGGCCTCAGCCCAGCTCCACCAGCCGCTCCCAAGTCGAGGAAGCGGGCTCTGTGTGGACGCCCAGCCACTGCTGAGAAGCGGCCCATCCCTGGGGCTGGCCTCAGCGTCTCTGGGAGGCCAGCCTTGGCTCTGGGGCTGGCTCGCCCTCACAGCCCAGAAAGAGAAAGCGTGACCCGTTTGTCACAGAGAAGCGTGGGTGGAGGAAGAAGAAGCCCTGCAGCCAGTAGGGAACAGCTGGGCCGGCCCTCCAGGGCGAGGCTCCAGGGCAGCCCCAGGGGAGCCTAGGGCTCCTCCTCCTCCCAATGTTGATCCTGGATGATGTGGGGGGAAGTGAGGGAGGGCAGCACCACCAGGGTGGGGAGGGAGAGCGAGATTGTGGGGGGTTAGGGAGGTGGGGGAGGCGGTTGTGGCCAGGTGTGGGTGGGAGGAGGACCTTTGGAGTGATGTATGTAAATTGTGAACAAAGATCGTTTTCGTGGGAAATTCTCTCAGGCCACTGTCATCTTGTTGGTGTGGAGCTGCTTCACAGAGAGCGATCCTGAGAGGAAGGAAGGATGAGGGAGGTCACAGGAGCTCTGGGTCTACAGGTGGCCACACCTTTCCTCCACATAGACAAGGACTCCTCAGGTTGCCCCTGGGAACGCACAGCTCTCACTTTCCCCAGGGACCCCTCATCATCCCCTTCTCTAACGCCTGCTTGGCTAGGGCCCTTCTGGGGCACCTGTACCGTCTTCTGCATCCCTGAACCTTCTGGGGAGGCAGAGCTGCTCTTGTGCCTTTCAGCCCTCCGGACACTCACCAGTTTCTAGGATGGAGCCTGGAGATAGCCCTTGTCATTATGGAGCTTCTCTTTGTTTTCCTGATGTGGCCAGACGACGGCGCTGGGATGACCCTCCGCTCATCCAGGGTTTCCTGTGTGGGTGGCCTGACCAGAGACGAAAAGTCTGGCCATGGGGACAGGACTGTCTGCCTCATCGTAGCGGGAGCATCCTCTAGTTCCACTGGGATTATTGCAATGTGGAGAGTGGTGGAGGCAGCTACCTCTTAATCCCAATGAGGATGCAACAAGGGGAATGGGTGTGGGGAAATTCATGGGGCACCCGTTAAAGGTGTGTATAAGGGAAATGACAGTTGGGCCCCTTTGTGGAACTTGTGGGATTTCTGTGCAGCAGCATCTCGTTCAACTGAGGGAGGAGGACCCATCTGGCTGTGGCTGTGGGGACTGGCGTTCGGGGCCTCCGGGTCTGCAAAGACACCCCAGAACTACTGTCCCTTCCCTTTCCACCCATGGCTGGACATGTGTGTGTATCGGTATCAACACTGGTTTGTATCCCCATAGAAGACAGATCCTCCTAACAAACTATGACCACCTTTCACAAGAACAGCTTGCTCACAGGGGCGGCAGGGTGTGGGAGAGGTGTCTGTGGCCCCAGATCTGAGTGGGAGCTGGGATCCATGCTGAGGAGTGTGGAGGCCTCAGTCACCGTCCTGTGGGTGCCGGCAGAGACTTCGAATCATCAGAGCAGGGGAAATGACCCACTCGTTAGAGTGAGACGAGCAAACAATGAGGGGCAGGGAGTAGACCCCTGCTGTCTCCCAGAAGTGCCTCCCCTCCCAGTCTGCTTAGCCTCTGTCACAGCCTGTGCTGGCCCACCTCTGAAGCCCCTTCCTCCTAAAGCACTGAGATGCTCTGATCTTTTATGGACCTGCCCTGGGCCTCACCCCCGCTTCCCTGCTGGCCAAAGGCTCTTCTCCTGCTTCTGAGTTCCGATTCCTTCCTCAGGACCCAGGCAGGTGTTAGGACAACAGAGATTCCCTGAACATGACCCCTACACCACCAGCATGCAAAACTGGGGCCGCAGGCTTCCACAGGTGGCATGACTCTCTGCTGGACCCTGCAAAGAGCTTGGAGAAGAAAGGGGCTCATGTCTCTCCACCTCCACAGAATCTGTAGGTCAGCCTCACAGGTCCCCCTCTGTCCAGGTGGGCAGCACATATGTGCTCCCAGCCCTCCTTGACCCTTTGTGAAAGAAAGTTTTTGCAGCTTAGTAGTCTGGTATTAGTCAAGGTGTCTCAGGGCTTGTTCCTTTTGAAGCCCTACAGGAGAATCTGTTTCCTTTCCCTTTCTGTCTCCTAGAGGCTGCCTGCATTCCTTGGAATCAGTCCCTTCTTCCATCTTCAAAGTGCATCACTTTAATCTCTGCTTCCCTCATCACATGGTCTCTCCAACTCTGACTCTTCCTGTGTCCCTCCTACACAGCTCTTTGTGTTTATATATAGCCCACCCAGAAAAGTTAGGATAATCTCTTCATCTCAAGATTTTTTACTTAGTCACAGCTGCAAAGTCCATTTTTCCATACAAGGTAACGTTCACATATTGTCATAGGAGGGGTTAAACACGGACGTTTTTGGGGAGCCATAATTTACCCTACTAGAAGAAATCCACAAGAATACCTACCATCAGAATCCACATGAATAACAGACTATGACCAAGTGGAATTGATTCCAGGGATGCAAGCCTTGTTCAATGGTAAAAAATCATCAACGTAATCTACCAGATTGAGTCTAAAGAAGAAACACGTACTGTCACACCAATTAATACAGAACAGGCATTGAACGAAATTCAACGCCCATTCATATTAAAAGTGCTCAGAAAACTAGGAATAGAAGGTCACTACCTCAACCGAATAAAGAACATCTACAAAATACCTACTTCTAACATCACATGAAATGGTGAAAGAATGAATGCTTTTCCCTGCGTTCAAAAACAAGGTTAGAATGTCCACTCTTATCTTAGTTTTCAACTTAGTACTTTAGACTCTAGTTAGTATAGTATAGCAAGAAAAGGAAAAAAGAGGCATACATATTAGAAAAGAAGAAATATAACTGTCATTACTTACAGATGACATAATTGTCTACATAGAAAATTCCAAGGAATGTATAAGTAGACTCATAATAAATTACAATAACTTGCTTTAGCAGGATCTCAGAATATAAAATCAATACATAAACATTAATACACAACATTGATCATATTTCCATACACTCGTAACAAACTGAACGATTGAAAACCAAAATTTAAAACATATTAAATAGGTTCCAGTTCAAGATGGCAACATAGGAAGATACTGAACCCACCTCCTCCCACAAACACACCAAATCTACAGCTACATATGGAAAAATTTCCTCTGAAGAAAACTGAAAGATGGTGGAGCAACCCCTTCACATCAGGAAAACCAGAGGGAAACCACATCAAAACAGGTAGGAAAGGCTGAGACACAATTTTGCCATAAACCCCATCCTTGGTGTGGAGACACACAATTAGGAAGGAACTCAAAACCTGGAGCTCCTTCCTGAGAGGTGAAGGGTATGGACCCCACATTGGGCACTCCAAATTTTAAGGCTGGCACCTGAGAGATAGACCCTCAAAACATCTGACTTTGAAGACCAACAAGGCACATCCCATGAGACCCACAGGGCTGTGGTGAACTGAGGAACAGCTCTTAATGGGCCTGTGCACAGACTCACCTGTCCCAGGGCCAAGTGTAGAAGCAGCCCTTTGAAAAGCACTCTGACTTTTTGTGAAAGAGACTCACTTCCCAATTTTAAAGCATTAATCTGAGGAACAGGGGCCTGCTGGAATACTTCCCAGGGACAGAGGCTGGCGGGTGCCATCTTCCTGCTCTCTCTCTGCCTTGATAAAACTGAAAGGTGCCATCTTTTTTCCCCTTTTTCCTTTCCTGCAGGTGACAGCTTTGTGCTCCAGCCAGCTGGCTCCTTCTTCCCTGCTCTTCCTCTGTCTTGCTATATATATATATATATGTTTTCTTCTTCTTCTTTTTCTTTTTTTCTTTTCCCTCTTTCCCTTTATTCAAATGGTGTCATCTTTGCACTCTTCCCACCGCCTCACTCAGCCAGTAAGCATCATCTTCACACTTTCCTTCTGATGTGCTCCAGAGAGCCAGAATCTCCAAGACAGGAGATCCCATTTTTGTGGCCTCCACTCAGGGGATGCTCCTTGATCACCTGGCTCTGGAGGCCAGGAGGGATTTCTTTTCTGGGTCCCATGGGACTGTAACAATTGGAGAGACAGTTCTTGGCAGGATACCACCCCCAGGATGTACCACTATACATCAGACTGAGACACAGCCCCAGCCTTTACATGAAAAAGGCCTATTTGCTAGTAGGGACAAGACTTAAGAGCAGGCTTCAGGTTCAGCACACATCTAGAGGCTACGGATGTGCTCTCGGGGAAGGTAGGCTGGGGGTGCCATCTCTCCACCCTCACTCTGCCTTACTACAGTTCACTGGTATCTCCCAGAATGGAGCTTGTACACTTATCTGAAGCACTGTTTTCTTGTGACTGCTCCCCAGGGAACACCTTCAGATTGCTTGCTTCTGGGGCGTAGCAGGGCTTACACTTGCAATCTCACAAGACTGAATATATTTGCATTCTTTAAAAGCTGTTACCAAATTTTCTGGCTTCCTATCAACCTGAATCTAGGTGCTGCCTGAGATCCTCCACTTTGGGTTGCTCATTTGTCTTGGCACACCCTCAACTGCTGGGATTGTGTGCCAGGTCTATTAAAAATAAACTGCTTAGACAATCACAAAGGTTTGAGAGGCAACCAGGAGTAGACAGGGTTAAATAACAAGGTTCATCTGTCACACAGCTCTTCAAGACTGGGAGATGTGGCTATTTCACTTAATGCATAGAAACCAACACAGAGAGTCAAGCAAAATGAAGAAAGAGAGGTCTATACTCCAAAAAAAGAACAAAATAAAACCTCAGGAAAAAAATCTTAATGAAATGAACATAAGTAATTTAATTGATAAAGAGTTCAAAGTTATGGTCATAAAAATGCTCACTGAACTCAGAAGGAAAATGGATGAAAACAGTGAGAACTTCAATGAAGAAACAGAAGATATAAGAAAGTTCCAAATAGAAGTCACAGAACTGGAGAATGCAATAACTGAATCTAGAAATACAGTAGATGAAGCACAAGAAAGAATAGGTGAACTCAAAGACAGGTCAGAGGAACTCATCCAATCAGAGAATAAGGAAGAAAAAAGAATGAAAATAATGAATATAGCTTAAGGGATTTATGGCACATCAAATGGAATAACATTCACCTTATAGGAACTCCAGAAGGAGAAGAGAAAAGGGGGCAGAAAACATTTATAGAAATAATATCTGAAAACTTTTCCTAACCTGGGGAAAGAAACAGACATCCAGATACAGGAAGCCCAGAGAGCTCCAAAGCAGATCAGCCTAAAGAGATCCATACCAAGAAATATTAAAATTAAAATGTCAACGTTAAAGATAACAAGGGAATCTTAAAATCACCAAGAGAAATACAACTTGTTATATAACTTGTTATATACAACTTGTTATATAACTATATCAACCTAAAAAGCTTCTACACAGAACAATAAACAGTCAACAAAATGAAAGGGCGAGCTACAGAATGGGAGAAACTATTTACACATCATGTATGTGATAAGATGTTAATATCCAAAATATATAAGGAACTCATACAATGGCTATATATATATATCTATATATAGATATAGATAGATATAGATTCTCAAACAATTCAATTAAAACTTGGGCAGAAGAACTGAATAAAAATTTTTCCAATGAAGGCATCCAAATCACCAACAGTTTCATGAAAAGATGCTCTACATCACTAATCACCAGGGAAATGCAAATCAAAACTACAACGAGATATCACCTCAAAGAGACTAAGAGGTAACAAATGTTGACAAGGATGCAGAAAAGGAAACCCTTGTGCACTGTTGGTGGGAATGTAAATTGGTACAGCCGCTATGGTAAACAATATGGAGTCTCCTCAAAAAATTAAAAAGAAAACTACCATACATTAGCAATCCTGCTTTGGATATATATATATATATATCCAAAGAAAATGAAATCACTATTTCAAAGAGATATCTGCACTCGCACGTTCATTGCAGCATTATTCACAATTGCTGAGAAATGGAAACAACCAAAGTGTCTATACATAGATAAATGGATATAGAAGATGTGGTATGTACATAGATGGAATATTATTCAGCCATGAAAAAGAAGAAAATCCTGCCACTTGCAACAACATTTATGGATCCTTGGGGCATTATGATGAGTGAAATAAGTCAGAGAGAGAAAAATAAATACTGTATGATATAACTAAATTGTAGACTCTAAAACAGCCAAACCCAGAGAAACAGAGAATAGAATGGTTGTTGCCAGGGGTTGGGGTTGGGGGAAATGGGGAGATGTTGACCAAAGTGTAAAATATCCAGTTAGCACATGAATTTCTGGGAATCTAATCTACAGCATGGTGACTGAAGTTAACAGAACTGTATTATATACTTTAAAGTTGCTAAGAGAGTAGATCTTAAATGTTCTCACCGAAAAAAAAAGGTATTTATGTGAGGTAACGGAGTTGTGTTAACTAGCTCTGCTGTGGTAATCATTTCACAACATGTAACATACCAACAGTTGTACACCTTAAACTTACACAATGCTATATGTCAATTACATCTCAATAAAGTTAGAAAAAATACAGAAAACAGACTGTTGCACAACATTCAAGCAAAAATACTAGTTTGGGGCTGCTTTTTCTTGTTCCTTCTCGAATCTGTTTTGTATCACATGATAACAGACTCATACAGGAAGCTTACTTCTGATCAGGCGCAGCCAAAAAGAAGCAACTGATGGTATATGGGAGTTTAGGGATAAGCTACAAGATTTCTCCCTTTCTTCCTCTACTTTGTGAAGATTCTCCAGCAGCAACTTTGTAACTTCCACGGCTCCAACTCCAATGAGACAGAACTGGTATGGTCTGACATTGATGATCATTTAACTTGGCCCTGGACTCCTTTACAACCCTCTGCTTAACTCTGCCTTTCCAGCATAGGGGTAAAAGTAAATTCCTGTTCCTACTAATCACTCCATTATCTAGGTGGCCCTTCTTTACTTCTCAGAAGTTTCATCACTGGTGTTCTTAATACCCTGTATTAAACTTATTTGCAAAGACTTGAAACAATTTCTATTTTATTTGTTATGGGCAAATACAGTCTAATAAAATTTCCAAATATTAAAAAAAATTAGAAGAGACATGAAATCTCAAAATGGGGAAATGTTAGCCACGTTTAGGAAGAAAATGTACTAATATTGTTGGAGGAGAGAATTCAGGAATTGGAAGATAACACTAATGAGTTTGGAAGGTATAAGACTGTGGAGAAGTTTGAATGGTGGGCTTCATGCCACAGGAAATACGGAGTGATTCAAAGTTCTATAAAGATTGTGCTCACTTCAGCAGCACATATACAAAGTTTTATAAGATTAATCTGAAAGTGGTAGGCAGTTTGGAGTATGTGATGGAGTGATGTCAAAGAAAAATTGCACCAGATGGTTACACAGGCAAGGAGTACTTTACTCAAGATGATTCTGTAATAGAGGAGAGAGACTGAACTCCATTCTGCTGAAACAAAAGGCATGGAAGTTTTTAGATGCCAGGATGAGCTGTAGGAAAAATAGTAGAGGATGCTGGAGAAGAGGTTGGTCAATATAATTAGACCATCTCTGTTTGCTTTGGCTCTTATCAAATTTAGGCTCCTATACTCCCCACAGAGACTGGGAAGTAGGGGCAATACCTTTCTTGAAGGTTATATTTCAAAGAGCTGACTCCCAGGTTCTTGAGAAAGACATTTCTGGGTTGGAAAATTATCAAGTGACTAGGAGAAAATTTACATCTCAAAGGGGCAGAGAAAGAATTTACAATTTCAAGTTTCTTAAAGTAAATGTTTTCAGAAAAGGGAGGTTAGGGGCCTATGGTAAAGGAAAAACCTGTCTGAAGTTTAGCCAAACTGAGGTACACATTAAGGCCATCTTGATCAGTAGTTAAAATTAGCATTACCTTCAGGAAGGTTATTTTATAAAGAAAAGCAATGCTTTAGAAACTTTCTCAGAAGAATCAAAAGTAACTGTCTGCTAGTTAGATACAGGTCAGGAATAATGAGAAAGGGCAGTTACAAAGTTAACTCAACTAATGTTCTCTGTGTTGTAGCTTTAATAAAGATGAAATAAGTAGAAAAAGAAATAATCCATTGGTACACGGTGAGAGCCAATTGGATGGATTGCCCAATTAGAAATACTTCTTTATTTTCTAGTCATTATCAGTCAAGGATTAACAAACCTACTTTTATTAGATATACTTCTGTCTAGGGATTGAGAAATATCAATTATTTAAACTTAATCACTACTTTATTTCTGTGAGATTTTTAAAAATATACTTTGGGGAAAAGTAATGGAAGAGTGATATAGCACTAAAACATTGAAGTGAATGACATAATAAGATCCTATCTTTCTCAATTTAAGGAGAAAAAAAGGGAGGGCAAAAGAAATGGGCAGAAAGTAAGTTTACCTACCAGTCATTGTGTCAAGTGTTTTCATATATTTATCTAATTTAATACTCACAAAACAATGAGACATAAAGAAGATATTTATCCCATTCCGTAGATGAAACTCTGTTTACAAAGTAATATATCAACCAATTGTAGAGCTGACCCTTGAATTTAAGGCCTTGCGTCTGTGGAAATGCAAGAGCCAAACCCTGCTAATACAAGGTGCTTAGAATAGGTAGACTTCAGTGAGCAGGAAAATTAGAGCATGCGTGAACTGATGACAAGTTTTGCTGATCTAGTAGCTTTGTGAGATTTGTCTAGATTCAAAGGCCCTTGCTCTACTAAACCATCAAATTAGAGGTGGTCTCCTTCTTTTTTTTTTTTTTTTTTTTTTTTTGTGGTACGCAGGCCTCTCACTGTTGTGGCCTCTCCCGTTGTGGAGCACAGGCTCCGGACGCACAGGCTCAGAGGCTATGGCTCACGGGCCCAGCCGCTCCGCGGCATGTGGTATCTTCCCGGACTGGGGCATGAACCTGTGTCCCCTGCATCGGCAGGCGGACTCTCAACCACTGCGCCACCAGGGAAGCCCTGGTCTCCTTTTTAAACAACCAATATTTGCAGAGCTATTCAGACTTTGGGTCATGGTATTTTTTCAAGGATTAACTATTATCACTGGCTTTTCAAATTTTAACTTTAGAAAGTCCTTGCTTTTGTTGGAAGCAATGTTAAATTTTGATGCAGTTGTTTGCAGGGATGAAACTTGGTCGCCCTCTGGAGGCTATTCTCAGGTCCGACTAGCATACCTTAATTTTGAGAAAGAAGTCAGGTCTTAACAATTTAACAAGTCATTTTAAATGTGTGGAAATTATGTATATACATTATACTTTTTTAGAAGTTACAAAACATTGAGTTCAAGATGCTCAAAATATTTTAAAATGCTGAATTAAACGTTTTAGCATAGCATGTTTTGAACTCCTGTTCTCCCTTTGGAAATGGAGATGGTCATCATTCTCCTTTTATCATGCAATATCTATACTGGGACTAAAACCGTTATTTTTTCCTCCCCTATTATAAGAACACATGGGCAATTAGTTCTATAAATTGAATGATAAAACATATGACAATACTATACACTCAATTACTACCAAGATCTTTCATTTTAAGTTTAAAAAAAAAATCTCTAAATTTCCAATTAAAATATATTTTTTTCTTTCTCTCAGAGATAAAACATCAGAGCTTACAAGAACCCTTAAAAACAGAATGGCTCAGGGGCTTCCCTGGTGGCGCAGTGGTTGAGAATCTGCCTGCTAATGCTAGGGGACACAGGTTCGAGCCCTGGTCTGGGAGGATCCCGCATGCCGCGGAGCCACTAGGCCCGTGAGCCACAACTACTGAGCCTGCGCGTCTGGAGCCTGTGCTCCACAACAAGAGAGGCCACGATGGTGAGAGGCCCACGCACCGCGATGAAGAGTGGCCCCCACTTGCCACAACTAGAGAAAGCCCTCGCACAGAAACGAAGACCCAATACAACCCTAAATAAATGAATTTTTTAAAAAAAGGTCTAGGCACGTGTATCTGTGTGGTGTAAAGCACAATATTCATTAAAAAAAAAACAGAATGGCTCAAAGGATAAAAATGTTTTGCTCCCTAGTTCATTCTTGTTCAGTTTTCTTGTAGAAGGTGTATTATACCAGTTAGTGTAAATTATACAAGCAAAGTTCTTGCCATATATTCGTGACAGCTTTCCTACATAAAGTAAGCAGTTAAGGGGCTTCCCTGGTGGCGCAGTGGTTAAGAATCTACCTGCCAATGCAGGGGACACGGGTTCCAGCCCTGGTTCCCGAAGATCCCACATGCCGCGGAGCAACTAAGCCCATGTGCTGCAACTACTGAGCATGCGCTCTAGAGTCCGTGTGCCACAACTATTGAGCCTGCGCTCTAGAGCCCATACGTCACAACTACTGAAGCCCGCGCACCTAGAGCCCATGCTCCACAACAAGAAGCCACCGTGATGAGAAGCCCACACACTGCAACAAAGAGTAGCCCCCACTCTCCGCAACTAGAGAAAGCTCACGTGCAGCAACGAAGACCCAACACAGAGCCAAAAATAATAAATAAATAAATAAATTTTAAAAAGTAAGCAGTTATGAGTTGCTATAAACCTACTGTTTCTTTACTTGATTTAAATGAATTTAATTCTTTAAATAACTGAGCAGGTAGAGAATTTAGACTCAGCCATTATTAGAGGTACCTTATACAACCAAAGTGGTATAAAAGCCCTGTAACATGAAAGTGTTGTGGAGGTCCTTCTGGTCTTCTGAGACCGGGACACCTGTACCTTTATGTCCCATTTATAAATGTTCCTGTATAATGTTTGGGATGTTGAAATATTTGATGAGATAGATACACCATGCCTATTACATGCCTTCCCTATATCTCTCTCAACTACATCCCTCTAATGAGTTGGTGCAGCTCCAAGGCTCTATCCAGTAACAAGGTAGAGTTAGGCAGTGCTTGTTGTACTCACTGGCTTTTAATCCTCCAACTGCCTTGTAATCTCCTCCTTCACACCTTGATGCTTAGAAATGGCATATTTCCTGAAGAAGAGGTTTCTAGGGAGTCCTGCATACTTGCTTGAAATGGAGACAGGAGGATGGAGGAACAGAAGGGAAGATATAGGGAAGATGAACGGATTTTTTTAATATATATTTTTTAATTAATTAATTTATTTATTTATGGCTGTGTTGGGTCTTCGTTTCCGTGCGAGGGCTTTCTCTAGTTGCGGCAGGTGGAGCCCACTCTTCATCACGGTGTGCGGGCCTCTCACTGTTGCGGCCTCTGTTGTTGCGGAGCACAGGCTCCAGATGCGCAGGCTCAGTAATTGTGGCTCACGGACCTAGTTGCTCTGCGGCATGTGGGATCTTCCCAGACCAAGGCTCGAACCGGTGTCCCCTGCATTGGCAGGCAGATTCTCAACCACTGCGCCACCAGGGAACCCCGGATTTTTTTTATATAAATTTTTCTGCCATAAAAACTATAGGTACCAAGCAAAGCAATCAGGGAAATTTATATTCATGCATTAATTTACCACTTACGATGAGTAGATAGAGGACATTAGATAGATTAAGGAAGTATCTAGGAGATAAAATGGATAAGATTGATAATGGATAGGATATAGTGGCTGATGTGAGAGGTTGAACTCAAGGATTATTGTTAGGTGCCTGGTTTATACAACTGGGTGAATGGTGTCACTACACAATAAGACAAATGAAAATGAAGGAGGAGAGATTCGGCAGTTTGGGGAGACCATGAGTATTTAGCTTTATGTATATTTTAAATGCACCGATTTAGATGTTAAATAGGCAACTGGATTTACAGAATTCAGATTAGAGGTCTCAGGTACACAAATGTCCAAACTTTATGGAGTTGGTAACTGAAGCTGTGTGTTTCTGTGAAATCATATTATGAGTTCTAGAGTGAGAGGACATAATGGCCTAGAACGGAATTTTGAAGAATTTCAACATTTAATGTCTGAGGAGAAGGATACGCACCTGCAAAGAAGATAGAGAATGAACTGCCGCAGAGATTAAAGGAAAACCAGAGGAGTTTTTGGGTCAAGGAAAATCAAGTCTCAAAGACAGAAGCAAATCCTACTTACAGGTCAAGTAAGTAGGAGATAAAATTTTCACATCGCATCCATGGATTTGGAAATAACTTATGAAGTACCTTTTTATTGGAGTAATAAAAGATGGATTCTATTGGGAGTGGGTTGAAGCATGAGAAGGAAGTAATAAAGTGAAGGTATCAAATATAGATAAACATTTTTAAACAGCTTTATGGAGGTACAACTGATGCACAAAAAATGGCACATGTTTAATGTATACTATTTGATGAGTTTGGACATATGCATAAACCCATGAGACAATTAACACAATCAAGGTAATAGACATATCTCTCCCCTCCAAAAGCTTCCTTGTGTCCCATTTTTTCTGTGTGTGGTAAGAACACTTAACATGAAATTGACCCTCTTAACTAATTTTAAGTGTTTAACACTATTGTTAACTACAGACACTATTTGTACAGCAGATTTCTCGAATTTACTCATCTTGTATAACTGAAAATTCATACCTGTTGAACAACAGCTCCCCATTTCTCCCTTTCCCCAGCCCCTGTCAACCAACATTCTATTCTCCGCTTCCATGAAGTCTGATTATTTTAGATACCTCATATAAATGGAATTACACAGTATGTGTCCTTCTGTGATTGGCTTATTTATTTAGCATATTGTCCTCCAGGTTCATCCCTGTTGCCACAATGGTAGAACCACCTTCTTCTTTTAAAGTTGAAAATATTCCATTGTAAATATATACTACATGTTTTGAACCATTCATCTGTCGATGGACATTTTGGGAAAAGCTTCTTGACATTGATCTTGGCAATGATTTATTGGCTATGACACCAAAAGCACAGACCACAGAAGCAAAAATAGACAAGTAGAACTACATCAAAATAAAAAGCTCCTGCACAGCAAAGGAAACAACCAACAGAATGGAAAGGTAACCAATGGAATGGGAGAAAATATTTGAAAATCATATATCTGGTAAGGGGTAAATATCCAAAATTTATAAGGAATTCCCACAACTAAGTAGCAAATAAACCAAATAACTCGATTAAGAAATGGGCAAATAACTTGAATATACATTTTCCAAAGAACACATATGAACGGCCAAAATGTATATGAAAAGGTACCCAGCATTGCTAATCATCAGGGCAATGCAAATCAAAATCACAAAGAGATATCACCTCACACCTGTTAGGATGCTTAGTTTCAAAAATACAAAGGTAACAAGCACTGGAGAGAATATGGAGAAATTGGATCTCTTTTACACTGTTGGTGGGAATACAAAATGGTATATAGTCACTATGGAAAACAGTATGGAGGCTTCTCGAAAAATTAAAAATAGAACTATCATATGATTTAGCAATCCCACTTCTGAATGGATATATGTATATATATATATATGTAGATATGTGTGTGTGTATGTGTATATATATATATATATATATGAGAACTGAAATCAGGATCTCAAAAAGATTGCACTCTCATGTTCATTGAAGCATTATTCACAATTGCCAAGATATAGAAAAACATTTTCAAGAATTATTTTAAAAACTGTGCCTTTGAAGAAGAGATAGTGTGGTAATTAGTAATAGAAGTCAGGTGGAGAAAGGTGAGTTTGGTTTTGCTTTTCTTTTTTGCTTTACTCTTCTTTATTATTTTTCCCAATTTGGAAGATTTTAGAATGTTTCAAAAAGATAGTGGAAAAGATCCAGATTAGAGAAGGTATTGAACAAAATAAGGATCCTTAGAGAGTGCAAGGTGATGCAATCCAAATCAGGAGTAAGGGAATTGGGTTTAGTAGGAATAGAGCTTCTGTTCTGTTAAATTACCAAAGGAGATAAAGATGGCAGCAGATGTAGTAACTCTATTATGTTAATGAACAGGAAAGTTCTCCTAATGTTTTTTCTTTTCTTTTCTGTGAATTAAAAGAGATTATCTCCTGATATTATAGCAAATGGTGGGGACATGCCATTTAAGAAGAGTGCACTAGCTGAATCACTTTGTTATACAGCAGAAACTAACACAACATTGTAAAGCAATTATACTCCAATAAAGATTTTTTAAAAAAAACAAAGAATAGTGCAGAAAGAGAGAACAAACTGTAAAGAGTGGGAAATGATGGGTCCAGATTAATGTAGCAGAATTAAAGGGCAATATTAAAAGACCTTTTATGTTAGTGATCATGAATTTATAAAGGAAACAATCTAAACTATTATACACTTTACTTGGGAAGACTTTGAAAGCTGGAGATCAAGAAAAGAGAAAGCAATGGTTTGGGTTGATCCAGCATAATTAAAAGACACTGGAACAGGGCTAGGGACAAACACACTATTAGATAATGGACATTGGAATGTAAGAGAGTAAGGAGAGATACAAAGGCAGTATCAGGAGAAAGCAAGGGAGTAAACAGACTTGCGTCAAAGTACTATCATAGTGGTGGGGTATTTGAACAAGTGAACTGGAATGTGAGAAGTTATTGTAAAGGGATGGCATATTTGTGTTAATAATTTTTAAAGACTATTTCTCTTTTTCCAGCTCTGATTTTTATTTTAGAGGACTGACTCCTGAAAACTCCGTTTCCCAGGATTCACTGACAACTAGCTTCCAATTAATTTTGAGTAAAGGAAGGACTGGTGAGAGTTTGGAAGAAGGGGTTAGGGGAGAACCCAGAATGCCCTCTTTCTTTGAGTTGTACATACAACTGAGGCTTCGTCTCCCTCATGCGTCCAATTCCTACTCAAGGGCTTCTCCCTCCATGTTCCCAGCACCCACCAGCAGTCTCTATATTCATTACAGTTATGCTTAGGGGATTCAGTCTTTCCAAACTCTAGGTTGCCTTCCTATTTCATTTGACTCCAGCTTTTATAACTTTTGAAACAAGCTCCTTTTATTAAAATCTACTTTCTAAACTTCCTGAAGCAGATTTCCTGTCCTGCATGAGTAATCCCAGGAAAAAGATGCTCAAGATGGGACTCTGGAATAAGGTTTTGAGCTTGAATGTAGTAGTGACTCCATTGCCAATGCAAAGACAAGTGCTTCTTCCGAGTAGTGGAAGCAATAAATAAATTACCAGCAATATTTGCTTTGAACATATTGCCAGTTGAAGACAATACTTTTACATGTCAAGCGGCAGCTGATTTTGTCTATTACAGCAGTAATAACTACAAGCACCACGGGGACCATTAGCTGCTTCTTATAGCACCAGAGAGCTTACAAAATGAAAATGTTTACACTTAATGTTAAAAGATGTTAGGTGTTTAAACTCTCAGATCGAGGCATGGGAAGACACAGAGAGCCACACTGAGGGCCTTAAAATTTTCTCATGTCTTATAGCCACACAGCAGACATGGCTGAGGATCAAGTTTCAAATCTTAAAGTGTGGGTTGCAGAATTAAAATGCAAGTTCAACGTACATCTGTGCTAAGTCTCACAGATTAATATCAGGACATTGATCAGGAAGAGGTGGGTATTAAGATAAGGATATATTGAGTATTTAGGATAAGTGCAGGTAGGCAGACTCAGATTAATATGAAAATTTTTAACCCAAATCTTCCTGTGGTTTCCTCGCCAAAGGAAGCCACCCTTCTTCCTCCCCATTTGAGGAAACTAACCTTCCCTTACTTAACATATCTCTAAAGACCTCATCTAAATAGGTTAGTTTTCAAGGAAATTTCTACTTTTCTCAAGACCCATCCACATCAGCACTTACTGCATCCTAATAACTACAGTCAGATTCCACCAGGCCCCAGGAGGCAAGTATAATGTTCACCCTGGTAGGAGTTAGCATATACATCAAAAGAAATGCTATATCCTGCTAATGTGTATCAGCAGAAACCTGTAGAATGTGTGTGTGGCATATGTTTTTTTTTTGGTTTTTTTGTTTGTTTTTTTTGCGGTATGCAGGCCTCTCACTGTTGTGGCCTCTCCCGTTGCGGAGCACAGGCTCTGGACATGCAGGCTCAACGGCCATGGCTCACGGGCCCAGCCGCTCTGCGGCATGTGGGATCCTCCTGGACCAGGGCACGAACCCGTGTCCCCTGTATCGGCAGGTGGACTCTCAACCACTGCGCCACCAGGGAAACCCTGGCATATGTTTTATAAGTGCTAGACTGAGAAAGATGGAATATAAAGTTGGAAGGGGTTGAATTTATTATAAAGAACTTACCTGAGATTCAAAGTATTAACTCTAGCTGATGGAATTGGCTCTAATCGTTGGCTTGTTTGGCTGACTGAAACATAGATTCAATAGTCAGCAACGTTCAAAGAGGGCAAGATGCCATAATTTATCTGACAGAATGTAGACAAAGGAATCCATGTACTTAAAATGAGAATGTTGGAGTGGATTAATTATGTAAAACCCACTGAACTATCCCACAGTTATGCCCCCACAGAGGTCATCCATAACATTCTTCTTCAAGACATTAAGACATTCTTTGATGAGAGAAATACAAGCATCCTTGAAAACCTCTGTGGCATCTGTCTTCTGTGGGCTAAAGATGACAATGCGGGATAGCACCAATGAAATGACCCCCGTGCTTTTAACAGGAATATGGGGTTACAGAGTAGCAGAGGTTAAGTGGTAGCATTTAATATGAGAAACAAGGTGAGTGCAATTATCATAAAGGTCAGCAGGGCAGAGTGGCACTATTTTGACCCAAAGTGACTTCCAGCAGTAACAGATTAATCACATTTACACTGGGAATTACATTGATGAGCAGGCTTGAACTGTATAAATGAAAATAAAATTCAAGCACAATGAGCAGAAACCTGCATTGATTTTCCAGGAATGAAAATTACAGCCTCGCCCAGACCTAAACCAGAGATCAGGTGGCTACAACAGCTTCAGAAACTTTGCTGCAACACTGTCAAAAGTATAGAGTGTGATTTTTTTTTCTCCAGGTCTACCTCAAAGGTTTTTACAATTTTCCAGGGGGAATGTTTAGAAAGAAAAGTGGAAAACTCAGAATTTTTCAGAGATTATTAAGATAAATTTACACACCTGAGGTTCCAAAACATCACTGTGGTCTTCAGGTCATAATAGGGCTTAAGGAAGCCATGTGATAATTGAAACTTTGACACAAGTTCACCTCACTAGAAATCCTGTGCAGTGACCTACTCTATATTTCCCCATATCTGAATGTACTTTTGGAGTACACATACTTGGAAAATGACAGAACTCTCAACCAAGGTAAGTGCTATTAAGAACGGCTACTGCCTGACATCCATTAGGATAGTTATTATTAAAAACAATAATAAATAACAAGTATTGGCATGGATGTGTAGAAATCTGAACCCTTCTCCATTGCAGTTCCTCAAAAAATTAAACAGAATTACCATACGATCTAGCTATTCTACTTCAGAGTATATATCCAAAGGAATTAAAAGCAGGGACTTGAACAGATGTTTGTTATTTCATGTTCTTAGCAGCACTATTCACAATAGCCAAAAGATGGAAACAACCTAAATGTCCATCAACAGAGGAATGGATAAACAAAATGTAGTATATACATACAATGGAATATTAATGACCCTTAAAAGATAAAAAATTCTGACACACACTACGATACGGATGAACTTTGAAGACATTATGCTAAATGAAATAAGCCAGAACCGAAAACACAAATACTGTGATTCCAGTCATATGAGGTACTAGAGTAGTCAAATTTATATAGGCAGATAATAGAATGGTGATTGCCAGGGTCTGGGTGCAGTGATGAATGGAGAGGTGTTGTTTAATGGGTACAGAGTTTCAGTTTGGGAAGATGAAAAAAGTCCTGGAGATGAATGGTAATGATGGTTGCACAACAACGTGAATGTACTTAATGCCACTAAATGGTACACCTAAACATGGTTAAGATGGTAACTTTTATGTCATGCATATTTTGCCACAACTGGAAAAAAATACATAGGAAGGGCCAAGTGGAAGCTCCTGGAACTGTCCCTACATGAACACAATACCAAAAAGTAGCAATAGCACATATCTGGGGAATTTGCAGAGACTAAAATAACCATGCAGATGGCAATCTCCATCACCTGCCCCATTTAAATAATCTGTTTGGCCTGTAAAAAAGGCAAATAAGTCATGGACAATGATTGTTGATTATCATAAGATAATGAGGTACTAATTCTAATCAAAGCTGCTGGATTTTATGGGCCTTTTTTTCCTGGAACAAATCAAAATATCTCTAACTCCTGATATACAGCTATTGATCTGGCGAATAGTTGTCTCCACATCAAACAGCAAAGATAATGGAGCAGTTCACTTCTACCTGACAGAGACAGAAGTACACTCAAACTCTGTCTTACTTGAGTGCTATGCCAAGTCTCCCGATGTCTATAATATTATAGCCCAAAGGGAGATTAGTCATCTGGATATCACAAAAGCATTATGATAGTCCCTTGTATTGATGAGTTTATGGTGATTGGACATGAGAAAAAGTAGGAAGTACTCAAGTTGTGTCAGTAAGATACATAGATGTCAGAGTGGGAAATAAACTCCATGAAAATTTAGGATGTCAAATATATCACAGCCTCGGCATGATAATGCACACAAACAGAAACCAACCTCCAGAAAGCACTGAAGATCATGTTGATTTGTTTTAAAGATGGAGGCAGCACACAGCTAGGATTCCGAACAATTTTTTACACACTCCCTTTCCTAAATCCCATTCCTGATAGTGACTGCTCTTTCCTTTTACCCCTTCTCTCCTGTCCTCACCCTTCCTTTATTGTTCCCTATCCTTCTTACCCCTCTGCCCTCTTTCATTCTTCCTCATAGAGAATAACCTGGGCTATTATTTGTATTCTTTACATTCTTTGTATCTCTCTCCCGTCCACCCCCCACCTCAACAAAGGCCTTGTACCAATTAAGAAAGTAAACATTTCAAGTCTTCAGAGTATTGAGAGGAGAAAGGTTATGGGGAAATAGCAAATCCTGACAATTTAAATATTCTCTATGTATCACATAAGTATATTTATCGTAAATAAATTCATACATGCAATAATAGTACAAACAGAAAATATTCACAAGCTACCAGACTGCCAAATTCTGCATGAGATACAAAATCACATACCTATACTATCTGCTTTTCAATTTATAATTAAAACCACGTTACCTCAGAATTTTAAAAATAGCATTTTGATAATTATAAAAAAAATTATAACTACATTAAAATTTTAAATTTCTGCACTTTTAAAGACACCATTAGAAAATGAAAGGGCAAGCCACAGATTAGAGAAAATATTCATGAGATATAGATATAGATATAGCTATAGATATATACATAACATAGACTGGCATCCAGGATATGTAAGATGATCTTACAACTCAATAGTGAAATAGTATTCGGGGGAAATACTACTTCAGAATTATAAGAAACAAATATTTGTGTTTAAGCCACCCAGCCTATAGTGTTTTTTATTGAGATATAGTTGAAATATAACATTATGTAAGTGCAAGGTGTACACTTGTTGGTTTGATACATTTGTATATTGCAGTATGATTACCACCAGTAGCATTAGCTAACACCTCTATCATGTCACGCAATTATCATTTCTTTTTTTGTGGTGAGAATAATTATGATCTAGTCTCTTAGCAACTTTGAAGTTTATAGTGCAGTATTGCTGACTGTAATCACTATGTTGTGCATTAAATCTCCAGGGCTTATTTATCTATCACTGCCAGTTGCAAGTTTATATCATTTGACCAACATTTTTCCAATTTCCCCACTCCCAGCCCCTGGACCACCATTCTACTCTTTGCTTTTATGACTTTGGCTTTTTTAGATTCCATATATAAGTGATATAAGACAGAAAAAGACAGTCTATGGTATTTTTGTCATAGCAGACCAAACAAAGGAGTATTTGGGAGATGCCATATCATGTAAGCTTTTTAGTCAATGGTGAGAAATATTGATTTTATTCAATTACAATAGGATAGTGCAATGCAGAGTTGGATTTGGAGGCTTAAACATGGGAGAAAAATGATCTAATTTATTTTTTTAAGATTATCTATTGGGGGGTGCTTCCCTGGTGGCGCAGTGGTTGAGAGTCTGCCTGCCGATGCAGGGGACACGGGTTCGTCCCCCGGGCCGGGAAGATCTCACATGCTGCGGAGCGGCTGGGCCCGTGAGCCATGGCCACTGAGCCTGTGCATCCGGAGACTGTGCTCCGCAACAGGAGAGGCCACAGCAGTGAGAGGCCTGCATACCACACACACACACACACACACACACACACACACACACACACACACAAAGATTATCTATGGGGAGTTTCCTATAGACAAGTAAACAAGGATTCAAGAAGAAACTTTGGAAGGCCCTTTTTAAGAGTCCAGGTAAAGGATAGCAGATTAAGGTGGTAAAAATAGAAAAACATTAACTAGCAATTAACTGAGAAATAGATTTTCAGGAACTAACCCCCACACATTTAGATAATTCATCTGAAATATGCTATTTGAAAATATACCTTCTTAGGATGCATCATATCTCTGAAGGAAATGCTAAAATACCAATGGATTGATAGTCCAAGCAATGAAGATTTACTGAGTGGTGTGTGTGTGTCTGTGTGTGTGTGTGTGTTTGTCATCCTCAACTGTCCTAGGTTCAAGGAAAGGCAAATAGAAATAAAACCTTCATGTTGGAATACTGTCCCACAGTGAGTAAAGGTATCATGTACTTTTAAAATTATATTTATTTAAACAAAGCCTAATATAATGGGAAAAATAAACTAGACCTGGAATCAAAAGACCTGAGTTTGAATCGCAGCTTGATTAATTACCAGAATATTAAGTTCGGGCAAGTTGTCCACATTTGATCAATTTCAGGTTCCTTATTTACAAAATGGTAGGCTGGATGGAGTGATCTCTAGGCTCCCTTCTTGCATGAGATTTTGTTATTCTACAACACCATATTGGTATTCTCATTACAGTGAACTTCTAGTGTTTGGTCAAGAAGAGGCTCATTTATTTACTTATTTTATTTCAAATTTAATAATAATGTAAGCCCTCATCCCATCAGGCAAAGAAGAAACTCTACCAGTTTGTCATCATTCAAGAATCCATTTCTTTCATTAGGTCACATGAACATTCTAGAGGCTTAAAATAACCCTAGAAAGGGTAGTAGAGGCTCTGTATTTGGGCCTTAAACAAAAGATACATCTTGTTGAACTTTCATGGTGGCTTTAAATCTGCTGACTCTACTGCTTCACTGATAAACTGGAATAACAGGAAAGTTGGTGCCTGAACCCGTATTACTTGCATGAAGTGCATAACCACTGTTTCTGAAATCTTTCTGTATATCTGGAGAAATGCCCTATTTTCACATTGCCATAATGAATGTTTATGTTTTCTGCTACATGAAGATATGTCCCTCTCTCCAGCCTCAGGGACATCTATCCCTCTTCCTTTGGAGTCTCAATGGCTCTCCTCTGTTTCCTCTCTCTCTCTCTCACCTAACATTATTCTTTCAAAGTATTTGTGCTTTTCAAAGAACAAAGGAAAATCGGTCAATTCCAGGAAACACCAGCTTTTCACCCTAACACAAATCTCCCCTGAAGTAATTAACAGCAAATGTTAACTACCATCTTGAAGTGGTGGTAATAGAGTTATTGGGGAAAATAAACACAAATTAAAGCTTCAATAAATTATACTGCCATAACTACAAATAATTAGCTCTTCAAGAAAACAGATTTATATATCGACAAAATCCTTGTTTTGGAGCCTCCTCACCAAATAGCCTTAGTCTTTAGGGGAACAATCAATGATCTGAAATCTATCCCTCACCAAGCATACTTTGAAAAGTTCATTCTACTATACAGCTCATTAGATCGAACTTGCAATAAATCTTAACAGACTCAGCGAAGAAAATATTTATTTAAAGTGGTAAATTTTTCAAAACTTCACGTGGAACCTGACCGTATTTCCAAAGATCTGATTCCTGCATTTCGCTTCAGATCATCCCCAATCATTAGAGAGATCTCTATCCAAAAGGTATGTAAATCTTCTATGTTCATGTTGCCGTATCTGACTACATATACATTCTTATTTAACACACACAAAAACTCATGCACACACTGTCTCTCGCTCTCTCACATACATACACAAACACACACACACCCATCCCTTCAGTTCATATATTTGTAAACCTACATACTCTTTTTGTAACTGCAATTTATTTTTTAAATCCACATTATGTTATTATGATCCACCCATGTTAATACACACAAAAACATTTCATTCAATTTACCTATTGTATAATATTACTTTTGAAAACAAACCATAATTTATTTATCAATTACCTTTAAGAAGGGAATTTAGGTAACATCCACCTTATTATAAACAGCACTACATTAAGATTCCAATGCACCTAGCTTCTAATGTAGACAAATAAGAACTTCCTTAATGATAGAGAGGCTGACCTTCCTATTATAATTTTCGTGGCCACCCAGATTTATTCTTTTGTGTTTTTATTTGTCCATTTGTCTATACTGCTGTGGAAATGTTTCAATATTAATGTCATATAATCTATTCAGCTTTTCTTCATATGTGACTGTTTAAATGTTGTCTTTAAGAAACCTTTCCCTAACCTGATTTCATAAAGCTATATCCATATTTTGCTTTTAAAGTATTAATGTTTTTTCTTTCATATTTAATTTTTGATTTGAACTGGATTTTATTTTCTCATTTCTTTAAGATAGGGGTCTAACCCTTTGTCCATATGAATTTCCAATAATCTCAACACCATTTATTAAAAGGTTCATCCTTTCTCCACAAATCTGTAATGTTACCACATTAGTCTTTTTTTTAATCTATCTATGTTCCTGGGCCCTATATTCTGTTCAATTTTGTTTGTCTATACCTTTGCTGTGCCAGTACCACACTGTTTTAATTAATATGACTTTAAGTGTTTATATCAGGTAGCATAGGTTGCCCTTTCTTCATGTTTCTTAATGTTTTCATATCTTCTTCAAAAATTTTTGGCTACTTTCAACTCCCTACTTATACGTAATGGTCACCTTGGCTAAGACACGGTAACCAGACATTTGGTCAAACATTATTCATGATATTTGTGTGAAGAATTTTTTTAGATGAGATTAACATTTAACCCAATCAGTTGAAAGTCTTAATAGAAAAAAGACTGACGGCCCCTCAAAAAGAGGGAATTCTGCCAGCAGACTGCCTTTGGACTCACACCGCAATATCAGCTGTTCCCTGGGTCTCCAACCTGTTGCCCTGCCCTGCAGATTTTTTGCACATACACATCTCCTATTGGCTCTGCTTCTGTTTCTCTGGAGAACTCTGCCTAATACACTTCTCTCCCATATAAACTTTAGATTTAGCTTGTCATGGCTTATGAAAATATCTATTGCAATTTTCATTGTAATAGCAATGCATACACAAGTTATTGCCATGGTGAATTATAAGATATTGATTCATGTTTTCAAAGAATATTACAAAGTGTTCCATTTAATTTTTTACATCCTTTAAGAAAGCTTCATTTTCTCTATGAATATTTGACTCACATTATATTTATTCTCAAATACCTGATATTTATTGTTTTATTGTGAATGATATTTTTACTTAATAGTAAAAGTATTAATGGAATAGTATTTACTAATAGTAGTACATTTTCTTACTGGTGGTTGCTAATATTTTAAATTCTTATTGGTTTTTGTACGTCAGTCATCCAGCAAGTTCAGAGATTAGATTTTCTTGTATTTTGTATGCAGACATTTTCCACCTCTTTTTTTGTTTTCACATATATTTTCCACTGGCTTTTGCTTTGGTACATATAAATTAATCTTGTGTTAATATTTTATTTGGAATAGTTTTATTGATTTCTATAAATGGATGTGTTGTATATTTTATTTATTTATTTGTTTTGGTTTGGCTATTGTATATTGAAAAAGTGAGTATACCCTCTTGTTTCACTCTCTGAAAAATTTTATATAAGATAAAGGTTAATTTGAGCCCTGAAGGATTTGCAAAGTCACTTTTAAAATGTCTGGTCCTGGTGTTTTTGTTTGCTGATTTGTAGACATTTGACCAGACTATCCTATTCATGTAAAAGTTGTTAGTATACTATGTTTCTCTATTTCCTCTTAAGACAATTGTGCTAATTTTATTTTTTAATTCAATTTTTTATAAATTTTCATATTAATGGCATAATACTCTTTACTTTATTCCTATAATTAGTAAAACTCCAAATATATGTAAATAAAACCCCTTTTCTTTCATAGTTTTGTTTGTGCCTTCCTCTTCTATGAACATAAAAAAATACCATTCTTTATATTTTCAAAGAAACAAAATTGAAGTTTACTGATCCTCTCTATTGTCTATTTAAATCCCATTTTTTACTGACATATAATTCACATACCATAGAATTCACCTATTTATATATTTCAGTGATTTTGAGTATATTCTCATATAAGTGCAACCATCATTAGAGTAAATTTTGAACATTTTTATCACTTCAAAAAACAAATCTAATATTCTTTAGGCATCACCTCCCTATATTCCCACCCTACTTCCCACAAGCTCTAAGCAACCACTAATTTATCTTCTGTCTCTGTAGATTTCAGTATTCTGGACATTTCATAGAAAGAGAATCATACAATATAAGGTCTTTTGTGACTGACTTTTTTACTTAGCATAATATTTTGAAGGTTCATCTAGGTGATAGCATGCATCAGTATTTCATTCCTTTTTATAACCAAGTAATATTTCATTGTATGGACATACCAATTCTGTTCATCCATTTATCAGCTGATGGACATTTTGGCTGTTTCCACTTGTTTGCTACTATGAAAAATGTTGCTATAAACATTCTTGTTAACTTGGTGTGAACATATGTTTTCATTTCTCTTGGGTATACATCTAGGAGTAGAATTGCTGGGTCATATGTTAATTTCATGTTTAATTGATGGAGGAACTGCTTAGATGGTTTTCAATTGAGTGATGCCATTTTACTGTCCTACCACTATTTTTTTAAATAGTGTGAAGTGTGAGTCCTCCTACAAGTTGGAGATTATTGATACCCTCTAAAGTTTGTTTTCTGTTTGTCCTACTTGTTTTATTAATTATCTCTTCTTCTATGGCACAATCTATTTAATTCTTATGTTGCAAACTTAGCTAATTAATTTCTAATAAGTTTCCTTTCAAATATGTGTGTGTGTGTGTGTGTGTGTGTGTGTGACACAGATTACAAGTATTGATTTACAGGTTCCCAGCAAGGGTTTTTTTTTCAGCTCTAAATATTCAGTAAATTCTGACAGAAATTGCCATTAAATAATAAAATAGAGCTTACAGTTTCAAACTTAATAGAGTAAAAGTAGACTGTTATAAATATTTCATGATTCCAGAAGAAAAAGAAAAATATGAAAGAATTTAGACAAGTAGGAAAAAAAGGAAGATTTAAACCAAATTAGTAATTACATTTAATGCAAATGGATTGGCTGCTCCAAATGAAAAGAAAATAAGTGTCAGATTGTATAAAATTACATGTAACTATGTGCTATCTTCAAGAGACATATCCAAAGAAAGTGGAAGAAGTAAATAATAAATGCAAGAGCAGAAATTAATGACATAGAAAATAAACAACACAAATTCAAAAGCTAACACTTGGCTCTTTGAAAATACTAATAAAAATGGCTATTTACTTGAGAGGCTTCTCAAGACCAAAAAAGAATAAAAAAAGATAGAAAGCGCAAGAAACCAATATCAGAAAGGTAAAAGGGTCATATATCACATACATGTTACAGACTTTACAAAGGAAAAAATGAACAAAGTGTTTTCAAATAAATTTTAAATTTTATAAAACTCACAGTCCCCTAGAAAAATATAACATCAAAATAGATTCAAACACAAATAGAAATTTATACATACATTTATACATTACAGACATTGAATCAGCACTCACTACTCTCACCATGAAGAAAGCTGAAATCCAAGATTTTTCACTAGTGTGTTCTAAAGAAAGGAAGAATTCCAGTAGTACACAAACTCTTTGAGAATAGAAACAGGGAACACTATTCAACTACTTTTTAATATTTTCTTCATTTCAAGACAGGAAAGGGTAGTATAAGAAAGCATAATTAGAGGTGACCTTACCCAGGAAAACAGATGATAAATATAATATAAGCAAACTGAGTCCAATATAAAAAGCTAATTTCATGACAGACAACCAAAGTTATTTTACACAACAAAATTAATAAAATTAAACATACAAAAAAATTAAATCAAAAGTTTCTTATAATTTCAGCAGTCATGTATGATTTTACAAAAACCTGCAGCTAATCTTATCAAAGTAGAAACAAACTTTCTTAAATGAAAGTTAGCAATCTACCATAGAGTAACATTATAGTTACAGGTGAGATGATTAAAGATTTAAAGATCAGGAAGAAGACAAGGATGCCCCCTGTCACCACTCTATTCAGTATTGTACTTGAGAGTTTAGCCAGTGGCGAAAGTCAAGAAAAAGAACTAAAATGTCTAAGGATTAGAAAAGAAAACACACAACTTGTTCTATTTATATATGATATGGTTGTGTACAGAGAAAATACAAAATAATGAACAGGAAATTGCTAGGATTTGTAAGAGAGCTTCTTAAGATTTCTAGATAAAAATCAATAAAAATAAATTGTGTTTTTATATAATAGCATCAAACAGAAAGTGATAGTAAAAAGAAAGAAATCCTTTTAGATAACACCAAAAAGCTGAAGTAGCAATAAATCCGATAAGATATACAAAGCCTTTACAGACAACATTATAATAGTTTTTCAAATACCTTGAAGATTTCAGAAATGAATAGAGATATATTTTGTGTTTATAAGTTGGATATCTTAAGAGTGAAAAGATGTTAAGTCTCTAAAGATTAAGTTATAGAGTAAGAAAAATCTAAGTGAAAATGCCAAAGATTTTGTTTTGGACCTGAAAAATTTCTTTAAAAATTTATACAGATTACAAAAGCCCACCACACACTTGAAGAATAATATAAATGTGGGAAAAGTTGTTCTACTGAATATTTAGTGTTCTTATAAAGCTATAGTAACAAAGAGGGTGCAGTTTTGATACAGAGACAAACAAATGAACCAAAAGAAGACTTAATAGAGACACAGAAAAACAAACCAAAACATATATTATTAAAACAAAATCATATGTATATATATGTACACACACACACACACACATATATATGGCACCTCTGTATAACAGAGGTATCACAGCACCTCAACAAAGACATAACAAACTTTTCAATTAAAAAATGCTGAGCACTAAGGTATCCATAAAGAAAAAATAATTAAAATTGTATCATATTGTAAGCAAAATTATTTCCAGATGGATTAATGACCTATATGTGAAATGGTACCAAATATATTTTAAAAGACAATATAGGAGGCTATCTTTAAGCCACAAAGTAGAAAGATGGAAAAAAATATAAGCTTTAAAGGAAAAGATTGATGTATTTACCCACATTAAGTTAAGAAATATTTTCCAACAAAAGAAAACACAAAGATAGTTAAAAGAGAGGTCATGCCACAGAGTTTGAAAAGATCATTGCAACATATAAAACCAACAGAGAGACTACTATGCAAAATATGAAAAGAACTTAAAAAGAATAAAGCTGGAGGTATCTCACGCCCTGACTTTAGACTATAGTACAGACCTACAGTAAACAAAACAGTATGGTACTGACACCAAAACAGACATATGGAACAGAATAGAGAGACCAGAAATAAACCTATATACACTTATGGTCAATTAATCTAAGACAAAGGAGGCAAGAATGTTCAATAGGAAAAAGGTCTCTTCAATAAGTGGTGCTGGGAAAACTGGACAGCTACTTGTGAAACAATTAAATTAGAACACTTTCTCACATCATATACAAAAATAAATTCAAAATGGATTAAACACCTAAATACAAGATCAGAAACCATAAAACTCCTTGAAGAAAACATAGGCAAAACACTCTGACAAAAATAATAGCAATATTATTTTGGATCTGTCTCCTAAGACAAAGGAAACCAAAGCAAAAATAGACAAATGGGACCTAAATAAACTTAAAAGCTTTTGCACTGAAAAGGAAACCACTGACAAAATGAAAAGACAACCTACTAAATGGCAGAAAATATTTGCAAATGATATGACCTATAAGGGGTTAATATCTAAAATATTTGAACATCTCATAAAACTCAATTTTAAAAAACAATTAAAAATGGGCAGAAGACCTGAATAGACATGTTTCCAAAGAATACATACAGGTGGCCAATAGGCACATGAAAAGATGCACATCACTAATCAACAAAGAAATACAAATCAAAACCACCATGAGATATCACTTCATACCTGTCAGAATGGCTATCATCAAAAAGACTTCAAATAACAAATGTTGACAAGGATGTGGAGAAAAGGGAACCCTAGTACACTGCTGGTAGGAATATGAATTGGTGCAGCCACTATGGAAAACAGTATGAAGGTTTCTCAAAAACTAAAATTAGAACTACCATAAGATCCAGCAATTCCACTCCTGGGTATATATCCAAAGAAAAGGGAAATACTAATCCAAAAAGATGAATGCACCCAATGTTCACAGCAGCATTATGTACATTATTTACAAGTGCCAAGATATGGAAGAAACCTAAGTGCCTGCTAACAGCCAAATGAATAAATAACATGTGGTATGATACACACACACGCACACACACACACACACACACAGAAATATTACTCAGCCATGAAAAAGAAGGAAATGCTGACATTTGCAACAACATGGATGGACATGGAGGGTATTATGATTAGTGAAATAAGTCAGACAGAGAAAGACAAATACTGTATGTTATCATTTCTATGTGGAATCTAAAAAATAAAATGAATGAATATAACAAAACTGAAATACACTCACAGTTATAGAGAACAGACTAGTGGTTACCAGTGGGGAAAGAGAAGGAGGAAGGAGCAAGATAGGGCTAGGGGATAAAGAGGTATAAAATGTGTAAAATAAATCAGCTACAAAGATATATTTACAGTTCAGGAAATATGGCCAATATTTTATAATAACTTTAAATAGAGTATAATCTATAAAAATATTGAATCACTATGTTCTACATCTGAATGTAATATAATATTGTAAATCAACTATACTTCAATTAAAAAATGAAATAAACTCTTAAAAGCAAGAATAAAAAGGCAAATAACCCAATAGAAAAGTAGGCCAAAAATTCAATAGACCCTTCAAAAAACAGCAAATCCCATATGCCTATAACTATATTTAAAATTGTAAAATATTTATATTTTCACTAGTAATCATGAAAACTAAAATTCATACCATAATGAGGTACCACTACACACAGATTAGATAGGAAATATTAAAATAAATGATAACAACTAATGTCAAGGAATTTAAATATCAGTCACCACCACTGTTGGAAGTGTAAGTTGATTTGACCACTTGTCATTATCTTGTGGTTTAAGGACATATATTCTCTGTGACTCAGCATCTCATTCCTGAAACTTCCCTATAACCCAGTAGTTCACTCCCTAGAGAAATGTGTTCTCCTGTGTACTAGGATACATATATAAACATGTATCTTGTTCAGCATTGTTCATGACAGCCATAAATAGAAAACAACACAAATATCTATCAACAGTATTACAGGAATGTGCACATAAGTAATAAATCTACAAAGAAAAACAATGAATGGGTTAACATAAGAGTTAGGTAAGTGGTTATTGTTTGTGCTATGGGAGGGTTTTGTGATGATGCAAGGCATGGAGGGGATTCTTGGTTGTTGCCAATGTTCCATTTCTTGACCCGTGTGATTGTAACAATTGTTACTGCTTCATAATTTTCATTAAATGTACATAGAGTCTATAGATTTTCCATCTAAGCTCACAAAGAAAAACAGCTATTGTGCTTACTACCTAGGGAGTTAAGTACACGGAAATGATGCTACAGATGAATACTTATGTCTCCACAGCGATGCTTGCTGGCCACAAAAGCTAAAGCACCAGGATAACTGCCTTTCCTTATTTTCAAATTCCAAGTCTCACATAAATGCACTGAGTTTGTGGAATTTCTTTTATATAAAGATCCCAAGCTGAAAGAGGGTTTGGGATTTTTTTTTTCTTAACTTCTATCCTCTGCCTTAGGAAGGTATACTAGAAAATGCAGTAGCCCCCTTATCCTCAGGGTATACATTCCAAGACCCCAGTGGTTGCATGAAACAGCAGATAGCACCGAATCCTATATATACTGTGTTTTTTTCCTATACTTACATACCTATGATAAAATTTATAAGATAGGCACAGTAAGAGGTTAACAATAACTAATAATAAAATGTAAAAATTATAGCAATATGCTATAATAAAAGTTATGTGAATGTGGTCCCTTCCTCTCTCAAAATATCTTATTGTACAAATTTAATGCCTTTTCCATCTTAACTAAGCACTTATCATGCACTGTGGCCATAACTTTTGCAATTTGAGGTGTGACCGCAAAACTAGCATGAATTTATTTTTCCTTCTTCACAATTTCACATACAGAAGATTCATTCTTACCATAGATCTTAGCAACCTCAGCAAATGATTTTTTCTTTCCTTATTAAACCAAGAACTTTCACCTTTTCACCTAAAGAAAGTACTTTACAGCTTCTCTTTGGCATATCCAAATTGCCAGCATCACTCCTCTTTTGCTTTGGGGCCATCATTAAGTAAGATAAGGGTGACTTGGACACAAGCACTGTGATATTGAGACAGTCAGTTCTATAAGGAAGAGGGCTACTAAGTGACTAAGGGGTGAGATACGCCAGACAAAGGGATGGTCCATACACCGGTGGGTGGATGGATGATACAAGATTTCATCACACTACTCAGAAATTTATGAATTGTTTATTTCTGGGAGTCTCTATTTAATACTTTTGGACTTCGATTGACCGTGGGTAACTGAAACAGCAGAAAATGAAACCTCGAATAAAGGGAAATGACTATAGATCAAATAGATGCTGAATGCCAATCCACTTATTTCACTCTAGGAGTAATCTTGGATGAATCAATTATAATACCATCTGAACTCTCCAAATATCTTTAGTCCTTTCAGATTGGTAAGAAGTGGTCTTGTTAATGAGATAAGTAATTCTTTTTCCCCTTGTCAATAAACAACATGGTGCACATATTCACTGAAGTGTGTCAAAACTCACACCTGTTAAATGACATTTTCAAATTAACTTCCTTAAGGTGATCTTGCCCTTAGAGAAGTAACTTTTCTTGCTTTTTCAGAGTCCGTAACTCCAACAATCAAGTTTATTATTTAACTATACCTACACTTCCAAATACTCTCACCAATAGCCACTGTCCCCTCCCCAAAGAGTTTAGACTCTAGTCTTACCCTGAAGCATTTTTTCAAAGGAAAAAAAATCTCCCTAGAAAAAAGTATTTATATTCTCTTTAGGTTTAGTCTTCCTATGGGTATCAAATAATATTCACTCCTTCCTTAAATCTAACACAGACAAAAAAATTCCTGAATCTATACCATGCCAACTTCTGAATTCTGAATTTGGGATATAGTAAATTAATGATTAATAGCTTCTTCTTCAACTTCCTTTAGTACAAACACACACACATCCTAATTTTCTTAGTCTTTTAAAATACCATCACAATTGAATAAGATTGCTAACTTCGATACTACGATATCATAATATAGGATTTCCTACTATGGTACCATAAAACATTGATCTCTGATGGCTCAATCACACTGAAAAGCTCTACAAACTCTAGGGTTCTACAGCTGTAGTTCTCCTTTTGCACTGCTTATTGAGAGGAAAAATTTGTATTCATACCTTATAACTTCTCTTTAAACTTGCCTTCCATTCTTAGGTTACTTAAGATTTTGTATATTCAAATCTGTCCATAAATTGGAGTCAAATATTACTCTGATATTTGATTAGGTGCTAAAATCAGTGGAAAATATTCTTTAAGGGAGTAAAGTCAAAATTACCCTTGAAAATCTCTTAAATCAATCATAATATACACTGTCCACTAAATAATTTATATCAGTTCCTCTAAAGCTTATTTAATCAATTTCCCTTACCCATCCTCTCAATTAATTATTCAATGAATTATTTGAGAATGGCAGAGAATCATGAATTCCTAAATAATGCATTCTTCTTCTCACGTACTTAGTGGCTCTCTTCTCACTAGTTTCAAGCCCTGTTTCAAATGTAGCTGGAGCCAAATACTGTATCAACTGCATTGCCTCCATCAATATTGCCATATCATTCAGGGACTTTTCCTCCGTCTTCATAAACAATATAATTTCCCTTCTATCATCCATTTTGGATGATGCAGATACACAAATGACCATCCCCAGACTTCTTCCCTCTCTTCATAGCCAGATAACAGCTTGTGAATTTTTCCTATGGGAAACTAATAAACTCACTAGAAAGTATTAACCTAGGCATTCATGTTAAACCATGCATTCTCAAACTTGACACTCGGCCAGTGCTTCCAGGCCAAGATTACTACTTTTCTCAAGTTACTCCCCTGCTGAAAGAGTATTCATTACATCAGTTTACAAAAGCTGTGAGCACTCCCCTTCCTCAGCAACAATCTGGTAGTTTAGATAAACGGTGGAGTATTTCTTGGCTAATTTCTATGGTAGTCTTAGATGGAGGCACAGCCATATGTTATGTCACAGTACAGTAAACTCAGACAAGACCACAAGTATATAAACCCTTATTTATGTAGACTTGAATATCTGGAAGAGCATGAAAGTGGGTCTGTTACTAGAAGAAAAGCCTACTTTACAATACAAAACACATAGAGAACAGTGGAGAGCATGGATAGTGTTTTCCTCTTTTCCATTTAAAGTCTATACAGGTTTCAGCTTAAAGCTGCATCTCTGTAAGTTCTCCCTAACTTTTCTCCTCTTCACCATGACCTTGGTTTTTTTTAGCTTTCTTCTTACTCTGCAAGACTTGATTAGCAGTCAATAGGCTCCTTTCATCTTCTCAGCAAGATAGGCTGTGGGAGAGGTCAGGTACCTTGAAGGTCCTACGGAAATATGTTTTAATCTTTCAGTTAAACATCTACAATCAAAATTTCTCTTTCAAATGTTGATAGCCTTTATTTGGTGTTATGATAATAGAAACTTTCTTTTCTCATCTAAGCTAAGGCTCTCTTCTAGGAGGGGGAAATGACCAAAAAAAGGGAGGGGGGACTTGGAGAAAACAGATCTTGTCTTACTGCGTAACACTGAAGACAGAGAACAGAATTATATGGCACTTTTTCTTAAGGAGATGATGACATTGCACTGTGGTATTCTTTTTTCTTCTTTAATTAATTAATTTTTATTTATTTTTGGCTGCGTTGGGTCTTCATTGCTGCACGTGGGCTTTCTCTAGTTGCAGCGAGTGGGGGTTACTCTTCATTGCGGTGTGTGGGTTTCTCACTGCGGTGTCTTCGCTTGCTGAGGAGCACGGGCTCTAGGAACGTGGGCTTCAGTAGTTGTGCCATGCAGGCTCAGTAGTTATGGCACACGGGCTTAGTTGCTCTGGGCATGTGGGATCTTCCTGGACCAGGGCTCGAACCCATGTCCCCTGCCTTGGCAGGCGGATTCTTAACCACTGCGCCACCACGGAAGTTCTGCACTGTGGTATTCTAATGAGAGAAGTGGAATTTTTTAAAATTGTTTTGCATAGAGGGAATTTACCACCATAGTGGTGATATCTGACTTCTCTTGTGTCTTAACTTCTGAGACGTAAAGCCATTCAGCAATGTTTTCTTGGTAGCTCTTGAAATACCAGACTGTAGTAGAAGAAATTACAGACCTTTGTCCAATGTCTAAAGCCAGTTTATTAACCAGAAGCACAATTTAAGGACTCTGTACTTCAAATAAATCAAATCTTTATAGTCTCTAATTTATACATAATCTTTCAGTTCCATTATTTTTCATTTCCAAAGATAATTCTTTTTAAATCCACTAGGCTATATTTTCTACCTAAACTATATGTTCCATTAAAATAAGAGTATGGGGGTTGATAAATGGGCCAAGATCCTCTCATGTTCTATCATGTATGTCATTAAAAATAATTTAGAAAACAATGCCATGTTTATTATCAGATTATGTGTCTGTTATAAAAGATACACTGGAAAATCAGGTTAATCATATGTGGTTTGATTGAGAAATTCAATCTTGATGAAGTAAAAAAATTTAAATGTTTAATTTTTTTTCAGTAACCGCTACAAGGGAAATTTAATGCTTTTGCAGTCTAGACCAAAAATTACATCTAATTTTAAAGAATTCATTTAAGTAAATATATGGACATTTCATGTACTACTATTATTATGTTATTATTTTTATTGGGGGGATATTTGTTCAAAGCAACAACTCCAAATAGCCAAAAAGCTTCCCACATGCTCTTCTCTAAATTCCTGTTTTGTTTAATTATAACCCTGAGTTTAGAATTAAAAAGAAAAAGGGGAAAAGAGGGAGACCCTCCTCTGACTACAAGCACAATTAGCTGCCCATTAGCAGTTATGATCCTGGTCTTCTGCCTCTGATATCAGTGGCCTCTAATAACATGGGATGGGTTCACTCTGTGGCTTCAGCATGGGAAGAGTTTATGGTTCATCCTCATTCTTGCCTCTTTTACAACGGAAGAACCCCACCAAAGTGGAAGCCATGTCATACTTTTGTCACTTCCAGCAATAACCCCCTCCAACTTATTCTCTGGGCTACTGTTTGACCACACTGAGTTCTCTTTTAAGCTCTCTGATAGTGACAGTGAACTAACCGGAGGACTGGTATTGTCATCATCTCTTACCCAGAAACACTGTTTCTTCTACCAGGTCTGACTGGTAGAACAAATGAAACAAATTTTCAAACAACAAAGTTTCAAACACAGAAAACCTATCAAATGATTTGTTTGTTGCTTTGTTTTAATCTCAATAACTGTAGCTTTCATCTCTAGAAGTTAAATTTGGTTCTTTTATATATCTTCTATATTTCGACATAACTATCTTTAACATGTGTGGTACAATTATGAAAGATATTTTGACTTCCTTATCTTCTCATTCTAACATCTGTGCCAGTTTTGGGTCACTTTCAAGTGATTATTCTTATTATAGTTCATCTTTTCCTGTCCCTTTGTATGCCTGGTTATCTTTGGTTTGATGCCATACTTATTAATTTTGCCTTCTGGTAGTGATGAATATTTTTGTATTTCTATAAATATTATTGAGTTTTGCTCTGGAACATAGTCAAGTTACTTGGAAAGGTTTTCACCTTTTTGTGTCTTGCCTTTAAGATTTGTTCTGCTCTCAAATTTTATTAGTTAAATGTTTTATATCTATTGTTTAGATGATGAAAATGAAATTCCTAGAGAAAATGTAAAAGCCCTGTACCTGGCTGTGGTAGGATCTCAAAAATTATCATTGAATAATTTGAATTCATATCCCTCTGATTCTAAAAACACCATGGTGCCACTCTTCACAACGTTCCTCTGTTTTAAGTTAACTCACTTATTAGCTAGATGAAAAGTCCCTCAAAAGTTTCTTAAATATCAAATTTAAATACTGTGCTAAAAAAACAATATAATAATTTTCTTACCACTGGCTGTAACAATTTACTCATCTAATTCAGGCTTTTCACTTAACAGTAATTATATATGGTTATAATATGTGAGAACATGCAACGAGAACTTATGTTGGAAAAATATCTGTTCTTACATTTCATATTATAAAAATGTTTTCACTGTACAGGAAAAGCCAGACATATTCTAAAATATTTATTTGCAGTAATGTCTTGGATATATATTTTCCTTTAATAATTAATAAAACTAAGAACTGACAATAGCATTGATTGAGAAGGAGTATAATTTTGAGGTTCCTGCCTCAGAGATGATGTTAATCTTCATGTTCACATTTCATGTAGTTTAGTTCAGAAAAAAGTTTTCATTTTCCTCTTTGTAACTAAAAGGATCCCCATTCTGCATTCAGAACAGTAACAGTAAAAAACAAAGGCCTACTTTATATAAAGTCAGAATTTATAAAGACACACACACCCATATATACATATATGGATGTGTGTGTGTGTGTGTGTGTATATATAACTTCCTTATTCTTGTTTCCAAAATATTATTGTAAAGAAAATTATGACCTCTGTGGTATTTATTCATGAATAAACTCTAATGGAGTGTTCTACTCCTCGTTTTTGTCCAGTGTGTGAGCCCATATATAAGTTATGGAAATCCCCATCTTATGAGGAAGAATCTGTCTCTCGTTATACAGACTGAAAATGCCACCTACTTAATCTCTGAGTGTCCTTTAAAGCCATAGGCTAGCATATGACCTTAGCTCTGACAATCAGTTATGTCCATTCTGGAGACTGGACTAGAAGCTACTGACAAGAAGAAAAGACTGCTTAGAATATATTCTGGAAGTGGAAAGCACACACTGTTTTCAGTATCCAGAACAAATGTATCAGTGATTCATATTACTGTATTTAGCATCCCCTATCATTGATATTTGTAGTTCTAGCTGAAGTGTCTCTGCCCAGTGACTCTTGCACTAGGTTGTTCCCTGGACCAATTCTACAGCATGATTCCTAGGCATAAGTTTAAACTTCCAAACACCAATCCTGGTTCTTGAATCTTTTATTTAGAGATTCCATAAACTGTCCAACATCTTTTTAATAGTTTATTTTCTACTTAATTAACACAGAGTAAGTCACCGATTGCTCTAACATAAAAATTGATACCAGGAGAGATCAGAGACAACAGCTCATTGAGGATATAGGGGAAATTGCCATCAGTTATCTAGCTTGGTTGGCACTGGAGACAGTAAATCTCTAGTTGGCAATAAGAAACAAATAGAGAAAAAATTATCCTTAGAGTGTCCTGGAACTTAAAGCCTACTAGTGACCTGACTAGGGAAAATCAAGTAGTAACTTACATGCAAAAGGATGAAGGTCCTGGGACTTCCCTGGTGGTGCAGTGGTTAGGAATCCACCTGACAGTGCAAGGGACATGGGTTCGAGCCCTGGTCCGGGAAGCAACTAAGCCCACGAGCCACAACTACTGAGCCCGTGTGCCACAACTACTGAAGCCTATGAGCCTAGAGCCTGTGCTCCGCAACAAGAGAAGCCACGGCAATGAGAAGCCCACACACTGCAATGAAGAGTAGCCCTCACTCACCACAACTAGAGAAAGCCCGTGCACAGCAATGAAGACCCAAAGGAGCCAAAAATAAATAAATAAATTTATCCTTTCAAAAAGTATGAAGGCCCTGAGTATTCCAAATCTGTAGGGTGTCATGGTTACTTCTAAGGGCACTGGGAGAGCATCCTTTCCCAATTGTGTATTCTTAGCTCCCTTGTCAATGATCAGTTGGCTGTATATGCATATGTTTATTTCTAGTCTCTTTATTCTGTTCCATTAGTCTGTCTTTTTGCCAGTACCATGTTGTTTTGAGTACTGTAGGTTTGTAATATATTTTTTGAAATCAGAAACTCTTATGCCTCCAACTTTGCTCTTTCTCAGAACTGACAAATGGTGTTGGTGAAATTGGATATCCACATGCAAAAGAATGAAACTGGACTCTTGTATCATACACAAAAATCAACTCTAAATGGATTAAAGACTTAAACATAAGATCTGAAACTGTAAAACTCCTAGAAGAAAACGTAGCAGAAAAGATCCTTGACACTAATTTTGGCAATGATGTCCTATCTATATGACACCAAAAGCACAGGCAACAAAGCAAAAATGGGCAAGTAGAACTACATCAAACTAAAAACCTTCTGAACAGCAAAGGAAACAATCAACAAAATGAAAAGGCAGCCTATGGAATAGAAGAAAATATTTGCAAACCCTGTATCAGATAAGGGGTTAATATTCAAAATTTATAAGAAACTCCTATGACTTAATAGCAAAAAAAAAAAAACCCAAATAACCCAATTTAAAAATGGTCAATGGGCTTGAACAGACACTTTTCCAAAGAAGAAATATAAATGGTCAACAGATATATGAAAAGGTGCTCGACATCACTAATCATCAGAAAAATGTAAATCAAAACCACAATGAGGGAATTCCCTGGTGGTCCAGTGGTTAAGACTCTGTGCTTTCACTGCTGAGGATGCAGGTTCAATCCCTGGTCAGGGAACTAAGATCCCACATGCCACACAGTGCAGACCAAAAAATCCACCAAAAAACAAACAAACAAAAACCACACAATGAGATATCATCCCGAACCTGTTAGGATGGATATTATAAAAATAAAAAAATAAAGTATTGGTAAGATGTGGAGAAATTGGAACTACAGTGTACTGTTGGTAAGAATGTAAAATGGTACAGTTGCTACGGAAAATAGTATGGAGGGTCTTCAAAACCTTAAAAATAGAATTATCACATGACCCAGCAATGCCACTTCTGTGTAGATAGTCTAAAGATTTAAAACCAAGATCTAGAAGATATTTCTGCCCTACCATGCTCACTGCAGCATTATTTATGATAGCCAAGATATGGACAAAACCTAAATTTCCATTGATGGATGAATACATTTTTAAAATGTAATATATACATACAATAGAATATTGTCCAGCCTTAAAAAAGAAGGAAAATCTGCCATGTGCAGTAATATAGATATACCTGAAGACGTTATGCTAAGTGAAATATGCCAGTCACAGAAGAACAAATACTGCATGATTCCACTTACATGAGATATCTAAAATAGTCAAACTCGTAGAAACAAATAATAGAATGATAGTTGCCAGAGGCTGTATTATACACTTAAAAATTTGAGAGTAGATCGCATATTGTTTTCTTACCACAATAAAATTTCTTTTCATAAACTAATAAAATAAACTAAAAATAAAGACAACAGGATACACCAATGTAATAAGAATGTAATATTCCAGTCTTAAATTCCCAGCTCAAGGTAATGCCAAATATCATTAACTTTCTGTGAATGTGGTAAAAGTCTTACTTCTTGCATCCACAGGTTGAGATAGAATAACAGTAAACATTTAATTCTGATGACTGCTTTATTATGAGAGTTTAATTGGCATTTTGGAATGGGGCATTGACTGAAAAAGAACTGGACTTCTTTGTAGTGGGATGAGGATATAATGGTAGATTCCAATAAAGAAAGGACTCTCCAACTCTCACTTGCCATCTTTCTAAGGAGAAGTCAAGTTTACAATATATAGTAACATTTTTTTTGCCATGATTGGAGACATGTAATGACTTAGCCAAGAAGAGTTACCTAGAAAATGGAAGTCAATTTTTCCCATCCCAACCTCTTTAGCCTTCACTGTATTGATTCTTGGTACTTGCAATACCACTATTCTCCACTAGTCAGGGTGGAGACATGAAGATGAAATGATAAATGGCAGTTTGACTTAAGTCTGCCTCCCAGTAGGACTAGTAGGATGCCCCAAATGTCCATAAATATTTCATTAGTTTCTTAGTATATCATTAAAGTAGTACACTCAGCCACAAGCAGAATCACCATCTTGGCTGCATGTCTCAGGGAATAATATTTTTATTAGGAAGAGCCCACTAAAAGTCCCAAGAGCTTCCTCTATTTATTATAATAATATGTCAAAAGCATGATTAAATCCCTAAGAGAATCACAGTGATTAGTTTCACTACTAAAGATTTTACAAATTCAGGGTTGGTGATTTCTATCATATTCCCTTTTAAAATTTCAATATGTCTAGTGTAGAAGTCAGAGTATTCAGGAGTAAAACAGAAGACTGTTATAAATTTGATCAGCTAGAGACAGCAAATTGAGACCGTTGTTCTATATGTGGTCTCTTCACTAAAACAAATCAATAAGGTTCTAAGGAACCTGCTTTGCTTTCTAAGTAATCGATAGCTATTGATTAGGCACATGCTTTTATTCCTTTACTCTAAAAAGCTGAGAACATCAGAACAATTTGCTTGCAAATCACAAGGCAGCAGTATTAATTTCACTGTATTGTCTCAACTTTTTCATTCTATATCACAGCTTAATTCACAGGGTCCTTGACCTTCTGACATCACCCTTATCCTCTATTTTAATGACATCATGCTCAGAGAACCTACAGATCAGTAAATAGACTATCCAAAGTGTCTTGGCAAGACCCATGTCTGCCTGAAAGTCATAGATAAATTGCATGAACCTTGTCCATTCCCTATGTTTTAGGAATCTCCCACTTTATGAGGCAAATCCACCTTTCACCATAGAAGCTAAACATCTCAAGTACTTGTTTTCTCAGCCTCCTTTGAAACTAGGGCATTAGCACCAAAACGGAATTCTATCAGTTGGATGCATATGCCCCAGATTTGCAATTAAAAGCTGCCAGTGAGTGAGTGGAAAACAGCAATTGTAGAGTCTATACTGGTCACACAAAAGAACCCTAGTGGAAGCAATATCCTCTTTCCAGCAGCATCTAAATTCTGTGTTTGTGAGCTCAGCATTACAATCTGCAGAGTAATCAAGTAATCCAGCAGTAGTGGCAATCTCATCTTCACCACATCAGACCATGAAATAAGTTTAGACATTTCTCCTGGCTGATAGTTTACACCCACGGTTCTCTGACTCTCCAAACCATTCTGTGAGCTACTCTATATCATTGTAATAAATTCATTTTCTTAAAGTTATCTAAGTTATATCATGTTGCTTAAAACCAAGAGTTCTGCTGATACACCAATTAGCATTTAGTAAGCATCTTCAACTGGCCTTATCAGACCCTAAAGGAAACTAGATAAATAGGATACAAACTCTGTTAGTGCATATGCTTGTGGGGGAAACTGTGATGGTGTTAGAGTACACACATATATAATAAACCATGGGAGTATACCTAAAATTTTGCTTTTCTTATGCTAATTGTGATTTCTACTTTGTGGATTATTTAAGTAAAATGCTTAATTCCTGAACATTTGGATCTATTTTTAAATAATTTTGGTTACTGATTTCTAATTCAACATCTCAATGGTCAGAAAGCATATTTTATTGTATTTCAGTCTTTGAAATATGTTGAGACTTGCTTTATCTACAACCATATAATTAATTTTGTAATATAGTCTATATATACTTGTTAAAAGTGTGATTTCCATCATTGTTGTGTAGAGCGTTTTATATATTTCAAATTGATTGAGTTTGGTATTTGTATTAAAAATCTTCCATGGACTTTTGGCTGGTTGTTCTACCTACTACTGAGAGAGTTGTGTTAAAATCTCCCACAAAGGGCTTCCCTGGTGGCGCAGTGGTTGAGAGTCCACCTGCCGATGCAGGGGACCCGGGTTCGTGCCCTGTTCCGGGTAGATCCCACATGCCACGGAGCGCCTGGGCCCGTGAGCCATGGCCGCTAAGCCTGCGTGTCCGGAGCCTGTGCTCCACAATGGGAGAGGCCACAACAGTGAGAGGCCCGTGTACCGCAAAAAAAAAAAAAAAAAAAAAATCTCCCACGATGATTGTGGATTTACATATTTATTCTTTTCCTGTCAAGTTTTGCTGTATGAATTTTTTAAAACATTATTGTTTGTATGAAATCTTAGATTTATTACATTGTTTTAGTGAATTGATCTTTTATTCATTTTGGTATTTGAAACAAATTCTACAGGTAAGCCATTTGAATAAGATAATTTAACAAGGTTGCTGAATCCAAGGTCAGTATTTTTAAAAATCAATTGTATTTGTACAGACCAACAACAAATAGGATATTCAGAAAACGATGCTCTTGATGGTAATATCTAAAAAGTGAAACACATAAAAATAAATCTAATGAGAGATATGGAGATTTCTATATGCAAAATTATGAAACACTACTGAGAAAAATTAAAGGATACCTAAATAAAGGGATATACCATGTTCATGGACTGAGGGACTCAACTTATTAGAGAAATCAATACTTCACATATTAATCTCAGTTTCAATATAGTCAAGTCCCATTAATTTGGTTTTTTTAATTTTTGTTTTTGTGTTTGGCTGTTATATTTGTTGCATATTTGTTTGTTTGGTTTTTGTTTCTTTGTGGAGATTAACAATGGTTTTAAAATCACTGGGAAGTGTGTCCTCCTACAATTTAAAACTGCTACTCTCTTCCTCATTGATGCTTAAAATTTCATATTTAGATATATATTCTATAACTTTACCTTTCTTTGAACCTCTTAAATCTCACTCCTCACACTTCCCTGGGAGAGGCAGCACCTTAAAGCTTGTAAGCCATTTACATTTCAGTACAAGTTTGATATAAGTTTCCAAGAAGAAGTTTTGGTAGGAGGAGGAGAGAACAGAGATAAGAGGCACCTAAAAGGGCAAAGAAAAAAGAATATGAGTTCAATAAAGACAACCACAGATTGGAGAAAGACCAGCCTTTTGCTATTTCTCAATCCTTCTTAGAACAGCTCTGTTTATTGACATTCAGAAAAACAGATGACTGCAGTATTTCTGCTTATTGATTTACTTTATATTCCAGTATAAGCCACTACCAATCAAGCAGTCATCATCTGCTTAATCCAAAGTTTTATTTTAAAATTGTTTTTTATGTTGCTTTTTAAGTTGATATGACATCTGGGTTCTAAAACATGACATTCTGTTCTCTTTTGGATACAGGAAAAAATATTTTGATGTTTGAGACTGTATGATTAATTTTCCAAATGGTGGAAAGAGTATTGGATTGAGAACAGAGATTTTAATACTTCTTAATATTTAATATGCAATCATCTATCTTTGGTAAATTGCTTAGCTAAGCAGGCTCATAGTTTTCTCATTTGTAAAATGAAGGGACTGAAATATCTCATGAACAACGTGTTCTCAACCCCTTTAAGGGTACATGACTCTTAGTCACATGTTCATTGGATTACTCCGGAAATTCTTTCTAAGAATAAGACAGTGTAATTTTAGATGACACCTTTCTTTTAATAACATCAATTAATTTTTTCTCAAAAATTTCCAGTTAAGCAGTAGAGATAAATATCTTTTAGATATGGGGATATCAATAAAGTCTGAAGTTTTACTAAGCTTACAGAGTTGAAAGTAAAAGGATAAGTATTGTTAATATCAATATTATCATTTAGAAAATGGTTTTTACATCTTATAGGCTTACTTCAGAAACAAATAATGTTTTAAGTCATCTCCAAATTCTCAAAGGGCAAATAATCTATTCTATATATGACAACCATAAAAACACAATACTTTGATTCCTTAAATATGATTTCTAATTCAAACTTACCCCTCATTTATTATAAAAAAGTTCATTCTTTTGATCTAAATTAATTTACTAAAATAGATATAAATTGTCTGTGCTAGATAATATTTTCAAATGTAACTTCCTTGTCTTACAATACCCTCATTTGAGACAGGAATATAATAGATGCATTATTAAAATGCCTGCTCTTTCTACACACTAATGGTTTTCAAAATGACTTAGTCAATCAATAAATACTTATATCAAAAGTTACTGAGACCAGGAAATTCCCTGGTGGTCCAGTGGGTAAGACTCTGTGCTCCCAATGCAGGGGGCCCGGGTTCAATACCTGGTCAGGGAACTAGATGCCGCATGCATGCTGCAACTAAGAGTCCACATGCTGCAACTAAGATTCCGCATGCCATAACTAAGAAGTCTGCATGCCACAACTAAGACCCAGTGCAGCCAAATAAATAAATATTAAAAAAAAAGTTACTGAGACCATTGGTTTTTAAATTGTAGTTCTTGGAGTTTGGGGATTTTGTCAAGGACACTTATGAGTTTATGAAAGAGTGGAGGATACAAATAATCAAAGCCACACTTATTGTGTATTTCATAAAGTTATTGGGATTACATGTAAAATTTTGTTTGAAAGATGGGATATGTTCTATTAAACATTTGGATGTCACTGACTGTACAGACGCTTTTCAAATGTAGAGGTTAATAATAATAGTAATAATGCATATTGAGCATTCATTAAATACCAGGCACTGTTTGAGTGCTTAAGAGACACTGTTATTTCATCCTAACATCAATCCAATGATCATTATTTCAATTTTACAGATGTAGAAATCAAGGCACAGAAAAATTAAATATCTGTCCCAGTTAGTAAATGAAAGAACAATAATCAAACTCAGGCTGTTTAACTCCAGTATGTTCACTCTTACCCACAACATTAATTCACTTTCTTAGGACCTCCTTAGAGTAGAAAAATGGACAATCTTAAAAGTCAGAAAAAAAGAGACAAAATAGACTAAATGAAGTTTCTGATCAGAAAAGTAGCAATACAAAAGTGGTATTAAAAATATTCATCTGGTAATTAAAGTAAAATAAATAATAGGAGAACCTAACAACTTTGGGTATTTGGGCTCATTCATTTATTAATGAATATTAATTGAGCTAATTATCATCCTTTGTGATTAGGTTACATTAATGAACAAAGCATAAAGAAAATTCTGCCCCCTTGGACTTTCTAATGGATCCAGAGACTAGTTACCTGGGCCCAAAGACCTGGTCTAGGAGGATAGCAAGGAGCCTACAGAGTGTTAGTTGAAAAAACATTCAATTTTTTTTCTATCTAAAGGCTATGGCAGAGATAGAATAATGAGAAAATCAGAAAGCGACACTAGGTTTGGAGAGAAAAATGATTTTGAATAGCTATCTTTCAAGGAATAGCAAGACATCCATTTATGAATATTTAGAAGGCAATTAGCAATACAAATTTGGGGCTTTAGTGAGAGTACATTACATGGATACCATAGCCATTTCCCACTGAGGTAATAGCCAATCCAATGACAAGTTTTAGCTGGAAACATAAAATTGAATAAATAGTCTGATAGAGGAGAACCAGCACACAAAATACAGAAGTATGGTGAATTCCCAAAATAATGGAATGGGAAAAATCAAAAAGAAGCACTCAAAGTAACAAACTGATTTGCTAAATATGTGAAAAGTGTAACAGGTAGTACATAGTCAACACAATTACAGCAAAAAGATGAGTCATCTGTGAGGAGCAAAAAAATCAAAAGCAATTGAGATTTTAAGGTAAATGAGACAGAAGAAGAACATTTGAATTGGGAAATTATAAAGCCATTACTGATGTGGAAAATAAAATCTTGGTGCAATGGGGAATGAAAGCAGGGTGAAAAGAGAACATAAAGAGTTTGCATATGTCATTTGTTTTGCACATATAATACAAGGAAGGGGAGGAGTAGACCATTAGGAAGAAGGGCATGCTTCATTTTGGTGGTAACTGCATCAAGAACACTACAGGATTTTGAAACCACAAATTAGCTGAGGATTAGAGAAAACTTTACTTAGCTTTGGAAAAGCTGTGCTTCAAATAGCTTACGGATAGCCCAACTAATTCCTTAGTCTTTCCACTACTATATGCTACTTCCAATAGAGTAATACAAACCTGTCACTTGTTTTTAATAATGCTTTCTCATTTCCCCAGCAGTTTTCTCTTAATCTACTATCTTTGACTTCCTTGCCTTAGCTTACAGTAACACTTTAATACAGGGACTATAACAATAATGCTGGACTCATTTATAATTCCATCTCTTCAAACACATTTTCCCACATGAAATGTTGTTAGGATTAAGTAAAAAAAAAAAGTAGATAGTGGGAAGCAACCGCAGAGCACAGGGAGATCAGCTCGGTGCTTTGTGACCGCCTGGAGGGGTGGGTTGGGGAGGTTGGGAGGGAGGGAGATGCATGAGGGAAGGGATGTGGGAACAGGTGTATATGTATGACTGATTCACTTTGTTATAAAGCAGAAACCAATTAAAAAAAAATTAAAAAAAAAAAAGTAAAGTGACAAATAAGAAAACCCTCTTTTAAAAAGATTTTTTTAAAAACCTTTGCTCTGAAAGGCAGATATGAATCACTGACAGCACACATTTGGGTATTAGCTAGGTGTAATAAAGTTCTCACACTATTTCACTCAAGCTTTGTTTTAGTCCAATTGTGCCCTCTACAGTCTTATCAAGTGAATGAAGGTGACTTTAGCTTGAAGGGAATCTGATAAGTCTCTGATACTCAGTCCACACTTTTCAGACAGGAAAGCAATATTTGATTCTTTATAAAATTTCCGACCTATTTAATTTGGGAAAACTCTCTAAGATAAGAGGTAATTAAATTTAACAAGTGGATACATTTGCTTGGCTGTGTGATGACCACTGGAAAAGAAAATAAAGTTTTATATAGTCTAATTGTGTCCTTCGATACTGAAAACTATTATTAGTGACAATGTTGAATTTTACCTGAGCCCTCGAATCCTGGAAAACAGCAAAAGTTAAGATATCTCTCTGCCCTTTGTGTTGTGGAAAACAGCTTATTCCTAAGAACCACCACAGATGCCTCCTCTTGTTTACCTATGGCAATGCCAGACAAAGTTATTCCAAATTGCCATTTTTTTGGTCTCATAAATTATCATCTGAAGTGTTTATTCGTACTAATCAATTGGAACAAACTGCTTTTTAGTCAAACTGTAAAGTTTCACTCCTTCCTCCAGGCTCCAGAGCTCTGACTCACTGTCAGACTGAGTCAACATATAATCTCTCCTAAGAACAGGCTGAGCTCAGGGTAAAATATTCTCTGATCTACCATCCACTCAAGCTACTCTTTTATCCCATTTTCCCTCACCCTACCCTTAATACCCTTGTTACTTACTCTCAAGAGAAGAAAAACCCCTTTTGATTAACCACTGAGAGGCTTGCAGATCTTAGGGTCACAGCATTCTTCCTAATGCAATAGTTCTCCTCCCGCAATTGCAATAGACCCCTCCTCGCACTTAACCTTTTCAGTAAAGTTTCTCCTTACTATGCTGGTATTGTTTGGTTTTTTTTTAGTTGACATTGGCAACTGATAGGAGAAGTAAATATTGCTGCATCTGGATATATGTGATAATGGGGGATTGAAAACTCTAAAATTTTTAATTAATTTTTATTGGAGTATAGTTCTTTTACAATGTTGTGTTAGTTTCTTGCTGTACAGCAAAGTGAATCAGTCATACATATACATATATCTGCTCTTTTTTAGATTTCCTTCCCATTTAGGTCACCACAGAGCACTGAGTAGAGTTCCCTGTGATATACAGTAGGTTCTCATTAGTTACCTATTTTATACATAGTAGTTATATATGTCAGTCCCAATCTCCCAATTCATCCCACCCACCGCTTCCCCCCTTGGTAACCGTAAGGTTGTTCTCTACATCTGTGACTCTATTTCTGCTTTGCAAATAAGTTCATCTCTACCATTTTTCTAGATTCCGCACATAAATGGTACTATACAATATTTGTTTTTCTCTGTCTGACTTACTTCACTTTGTATGACAATCTCTAGCTCCAACCATATCTCTGCAAATGGCACTATTTCATTCCTTTTTATGGCTGAGTAATATTCCATTGTATTTATGTACCACATCTTCTTTATCCATTCTTCTGTTGATGGACATTTAGGTTCCTTCCACGTGCTGGCTATTTTAAATAGTGCTGCAGTGAACACTGGGGTGCATTCATCCTTTCGAATTATGGTTTTCTCTGGATATATGTCCAGGAGTGGGATTGCTAGGTCATATGGTAGCTCTATCTTTAGTTTTTTAAGAAACCTCCATACTGTACTCCATAGTGGCTGTACCAATTTACAGTTCCACCAACAGTGTTGGAGGGTACCCTTTTCTCCACACCCTCTCCAGCATTTATTGTCTGTAGATTTTTTGATGATGGCCATTCTGACTGGTATGAGGTGATACCTCACTGTCATTTTGATTTGCATTTCTCTAATGCTTAGTGATGTTGAGCATCTTTTCATGTGTTTGTTGGCCACCTGTATGTCTTCTTTGGAGAAATGTCTATTTAGGTCTCCCACCCATTTTTTGATTGGGTTGTTTGTCTTTTTGATATTGAGCTGAATGAGCTATTTGTATCTTTTGGAGATTAATCCCTTGTCAGTTGCTTTGTTTGCAAATATTTTCTCCCATTCTGAGGGTGTCTTTTCATTTTGTTTATGGTTTTCTTTGCTGTGCAAAAGGTTTTAAGTTTCATTAGGTCCCATTTATTTATTTTTGTTTTTATTTTCATTACTCTAAGTGGTGGGTCAAAAAAGACCTTGCTGTGGAAAACTGTAAATATTAAATGATTTGGTTCATTCAGTGAATTATGAGTGTTAATGAATACATTAAACAGTCCACAAAGAGAGAGTTCTTTAAGCATCTGCTGTGTGCTAGGGTTTCCTCTACTAGGCCACAATTAGAAAAATCTGTTTGCTCAAAAAGCACATAGGTCAGTACAGAAGACTAACATAAAACCATCATGAGATGCATTGATAGAAATGTACACAGAGTGCTATGTTTACATTTGATAAAGTCATTTACTGTGAGTGCCTAAGGTCTGTGGCAGGAAAATAATGTGACAAGAAAAGTTTTATAGTAAAGGTGATATCTGAGAAGACCAGCAAAGAATAAACACGACTTTGTCAGATGAACAAACTGTGAAGAATCTGTGTTTGGCATTGGGAACAAAGTGATCACAAAAAGCCCAAGTAATACCATGGTTCCTCTGGAGAGCAAAAGTAGTTGGAACTGACTCAACTGTAGCTCACATTTGTAAGACAACTGAAGGGGACCTGGAAAGATGAGCAGATACAAAGCAGCACAGCCTTTTACAACTATGAAAGTTGGGGACTGCACAACTCCAGGGGGTACCATTCATAACAATGTCAATGTGAATGACACATGCTGGAGTTGTGTACAGCCCTGAGCAAGACCTCTGAGCAGGTACCAAATTAGTAGAGTATTTTTATGCCAAGTGTATAAGTTAGGATGCTTTTGGTAGCAAAAAATGGAAACCAAATCTGTCTGTCCTCAATTTTAAGAGGATTTTGGAGAGAATATCAGGTCTCATGTAACAGAGGAGGACCCTATGGGGCCTTCCTAGGATAGACCCCTCCCCCATACCCTCTACTTTAGCTCCTCTCTGAAGTGCATAGATAACAGTATTTGATGCACATTTCCTGCTTTACAGATGCTAAAATCCCCACCAAATGGAAGGTTAACTACTTAATGACAATAAGCACATAGCCCCCAGGCCTACTGGAGCCAAAGAATTGATGACCTTAACCCCTGGGACACTGTCCTGTAACCTCACCATCAACCAAACAGAACTGTGCACAAACTGATCACATACACTGGGAGTCCCCTCCCTCACCTTGCCTTTAAAAACACTTTGCTGAAACCCATCAGGAAAATGAGGCTTTTTGAGTACTAGCTGTCCCTGACTCTTTGTATGGCGCCTTACAATAAAAACGGCACTTTCTTTCACCACAACCCAGTGTCAGTATATTGGGTTTACTGCATGTGGATAAGTGGACCCAAGTTTGCTTCAGTGACACTCACAGTACTGCTATGGGGCTTTTGCACAGCAATGGGAACCATAAACAAGACGAAAAGACAACCCTCAGAATGGGAGAAAATATTTGCAAGTGAAGCAACTGCCAAAGGATTCATCTCCAAAATTTGCAAGTAGCTCACGCAGCTCAATATCAAAAAAACAAACAACCCAATCCAAAAATGGGCAGAAGGCCTAAATAGACATTTCCCCAAAGAAGACATACAGATTGCCAACAAACACATGAAAGGATGCTCAGCATCACTAATCATTAGAGAAATGCAAGTCAAAACCACAGTGAGGTATCACCTCACACTGGTCAGAATGGCCATCATCAAAAAATCTACAGACAATAAATGCTGGAGAGGGTGTGGAGAAAAGGGAACCCTCCTACACTGTTGGTGGGACTGTAAATTGGTATAGCCACTATGGAGAACAGTATGGAGGTTCCTTAAAAAAATAAAAAAGAGAACTACCATACGACCCAGCAATCTCACTACTGGGCATATACACTGAGAAAGCCATAATTCAAAAAGAGTCATGGACCACAATGTTCATTGCAGCTGTATTTACAATAGCCAGGACATGGAAGCAACCTAAATGTCCATCAACAGATGAATGGATAAAGAAGGTGTGGCACATATATACAATGAAATATTACTCAGCCATAAAAAGAAACGAAATTGAGTTATTTGTAGTGAGGTGGATGGACCTAGAGTCTGTCATACAGAGTGAAGTAAGTCAGAAAGAGAAAAACAAATACTGTATGCTAACACATATACATGGAATCTAAAAAAACCCAAAAGGTTCTGAGGAACCTAGGAGCAGGACAGGAATAAACACAAAGACATAGAGAATGGACTTGAGGACACAAGGAAGGGGGAAGGTTAGGCTGGGACGATGTGAGAGAGTAGCATGGACATATATACACTACCAAATATAAAAAAATAGAGAGCTAGTGGGAAGCAGCCGCATAGCACAGGGAGATCAGCTGGGTGCTTTGTGACCACCTAGAGGGGTGGAATAGGGAGGGTCGGAGGGAGATGCAAGAGGGAGGGGATATGGGGATATATGTATACATATAGCTGATTCACTCTGTTATACAGCAGAAACTAACACAGCATTGTAAAGCAATTATACTCCAAAAAAGATATTTAAAAAAAAGAAAAAGAAAAAAATGGAGGGTTTGTAAAGAAAAGGGAAAAGCCAAAAAGTGCTGGATATAATTGAGGATTTCTGTATTAGAGATTCTGCAGCACTGAAGTACAAGAAAATTGAGTAGGGGGATGAAGATTTAGGAATGTTCAACTTTTTATGAATTTAATTCCTTTCACCTTTTTTTTATGAGTAATGGTTACAATTTGAATTCCTTTATAAATTACTTTTGGGTGATTAACTGTGTTTTTTAAAATGCATCTCTGTACAAAGACTCTCTCTGAAATTTATTATGGTGGCCTAAATAAATTAATACATCTTGAAGGTCCTAGTGGTAAATCACCACGTTTAATTCCAAGAGAATTTAAAAGGTAAAGAAAAATTAGTTTCAAAATTATTTTCAACAAGTTGACATTTATGAAAAAATTTGAAAGATGAGCAGCTATGGGCATACCACCTTATTTTAGCTGATGAACTAATGAATATAGACTTCACACATTTCCAAAGTACTGAACTGCCTTTTCTTCTATAGCAATCCTCAACATATACCAGGTTAAAAAAAACTAAGAATCTTAAATCATGATTTCTTCCCTAAAATCCCCTTTCTACTCATTTATAAATCCTCCTTAACATTAATTTTTTCCTATCATATTTCTTAGCCTTGATTATTTCATGTATTTGATGTACAAATGTACTGAACACTAACAATATGTACAAGATACTTTTTTTTAAAAGCTACATGTTAGTTGACACTTTTGTGCTTGGCACTGGAAGATACACTGTTGGAAGATTCAGCCCCTGCACTCAATTTTCTCACAGGTTAAAGAAGATTCAGACAAGTAAATCCACAATTCAACACTCTGCTATAAAAGATATGAGAAAGGGTTGCCCAGGGGGTTTTGATTGTAAAGAGCAGGAGAAACTATCTTTTCCTTGGTATGGGAGGATTCCTAGAGGAGATGTTACCTGAGAAAAGGAAGATGAAAAGAAATTGCCAGGTGAATAAGGGATATTTTTTAGCTTTTATTTCTCTTCAAACTCACAAAGAAAGGAAAACTCAAAAAAATAAATGAAGGTATATGACTCTCAGAGCTCCTTAGGCTCTTTGGTATCCATATTTGTAGCTGGAGATACATGTGCCACAATTATGTTCTAAGTTAAGGGAGTCTGCGTGTGTCATGCATCAAGCATGTAGCGCAAGCTCATGTTAATAAAAATAGCCATTCAGGCATAATCAAGGTAGAAAAGCAACAACTCACTACATATTCACTGATACCTTTCCTCTAGTCTCCTCTCCTGTGTTCCTTTCATCCACCCAAATGTTTTGGTGTGTAAGCTTTCCTCTCAAGACAATGGAGTCCACAGCATGGCCATCACAAGTTTGAGTGTTGAACAATAGGTGAGATCCCTAGTGAATAATTATACCCAGTTGGAGAAGACTGAACAGTGCTTGGAGCCAAGTGAGAGAAATAGCGTTTGGCTTATCTGCTCTGAAATAATATCTGAAAGACTCAATCCATAAAGTTTCCATATGGTTGAAAGCAAGTTGAAGAGTGAACCCTGGGTCTTAACGTGATGTGTGTGTGTGTTTGTGTGTGTATGTTCTGATTCATCAAATGTTAGGGAGAAACATTTTATGATAGAAAGAGCATTGGCCCCAGAGGCATGGGTTTAAAGTTCTATATCTGTCACTCTCTTGCCAGGAGGTTCTTTTAAAAGCTCATTTAATGACTCAGTTAATGCTTTTTTACATTTGAAAAAGAATGAGGCTTTTTCCAACTTTAAACTTTGATGATTTTATGGTCACTTTTATTTGCAGCTTTTTAAGACTCCCCATCTAAATAAACTCTTAGGCTCCATGACGTGTGCCCAACCTAGACATGCCGAAGGGGCTTTGAAATCCTGGCCTGCTTTCAGCCAACTTTATGCATTTATATCAGCTGATTTGTTACTTGATAAAAATGTTCAGGATAATGCAGTCACTTTTTTCAATGCTGTAGAAAAGACCACTTCAGAAACAGATTAGAACAGCCATGATAATGGACCGGAATCCTGAGGCATTGAGCTGAGAATTCCATCTCCCCCTGCATGAGAGAGGCAGATCGTTACCCTCTACAGCATCTGAAGTTGGGGATTTGCTCCCTACCCCCGTAACTCTGGCTAACAGCTTCCCATCAGCCTACCATCTGTGAATGAATCTGGACCTGCAGATTTATAGTCTCAGTTGGTACCGTGTCTTAGGATGTGGAGGACAGCTTGCTTTATTTTTCCCTAATGCTGCTTCTCCTCAATCTTAAGAGCTAACTCAAGATTTAGTGAATAATCTATACACACGTTACATGAGCTACTCAGATTCCCTCCCACATCGTGTCTTCCAGACTGAGGAGTTCTTCCAACCGCCTATTCTCAAACGGAAGTTCCTCCTCTCCCTCGATGGTTTTTGCTTCCCTCTGTATTTTAAGGTGTACTTATCAAAACTTCCTAAGAACTTCTAGGTTCAAACAAATTTCTATTTTGTCCAAGGGTAAGACAATACCTTTCACTTTGTTTCCAATAACCTTTGTGATAATGTCCAACAAATTTGGTCAGTGTTGGTTTCCTGGTCGTAATCTTAGACTGAACCTTCAGGCAACGGAGTCCTTAGGCTTTCTTCCGCAGTGAAAATCAGTTCTCAGGGTCTTCCATCTCATAGAAGAGTTTCAATTATTTTACCTGCACTGTTTCTCCCTGCTCTCATTAGAGCTCCTCTGCTCATTTCAACTCCTGTTCATCCTACTTTGATGATATTTTTATTACCTGGAAGAACTTAGTTCTGTGCACAAATTTGGAAATTCTCCCATGGTACTTCTTATCTTGATCCCTTGAAAAAAATGTTAAATAAGGCCAGTTCAATATGCCTTCTTAGGGGTTCCTATTATAAACCCTTTTCCTTCCAAAGAAAATGATCATTTATCCCAACTCTTCATTTACTCTCTAAGATAATTCTCTCTCCATCTCAAAACATTGTCTCTAATCCCAAGGAAACTCAATTATTTAGCTTTAGTGAGGTGTAATTGATATATAATAAACTGTACACATTTAAAGTAAAATAAATAAATAAACTCTCAACTATTTCTAAACTTCCAAGTATATATAGATAGCTGATTACTTGTGACCTCTCACCGATGGGCCTGTTCCACTCAACTAAAGACAACTATGCCGCAGATATGCACTCAGTCTGTGTAGAATACAGATCTAAATGTCTACCCACTCACGGTGTAATAATATATACTTAATAAAATGCTCTGTAATATTGATGACTGTGGTCTTTAGTGTCCCATGAACCTAAACATGTTGATTAACGGAGTAAAATGTAGATTTCACTGTGTGTTATTTACAGGAGTTTTATTTTTATTAAGGTCATTGCTAGAAAAATATGTTTCTGCTAATAGTATTTATACTATACATCAAAAGTTAAAGTTATGATTTTGGCAAGATCAGACTCCTGATACTCACTTATTTAGTACTGCCCAGTAAATTTTCAATATTAGAATTCTTTATCGATGAAGAATAAAGAATTCATGATACTTTTATTATTCACCTTTTACATTTGTATCCACTAAGAAGCATTTTCACAATACATGCATATGAATATTTGTGGATTATTTTAACGTATCTTTCACAATGTTAAAATCTCTTTCAAGACCCTTTTGCTGTTAAGAGGTCTTACCTCTTTAATAATAGATGATAGATGATTTATTGTCATATTTGCCAATGAAAAGGAAAACCATGGCCAGAATTTGTGATGTCACTCTGTAGACACATATGCATGGAAATAACCTGTAGGTGTTACACACACACATATATAGTCCTATATATATAAGTATATATTTTTATATGTATATATTGTGCATACATATGTATGTATATGTATATGTGTGTGTATGTACTCACTTATCTTTCCACCCACCCATACATGCATTCATTGATCTATCTAGCTATCTTCCAACACACAGTACCCCTACAATGATAAAATAGGATCAGAGTTTCATAGAAATATAGAGCCTAAAAGATCCTTAGACATAGTTTAAAAACAAAGAATGTTATTCTTAGAGGTGTAACTCTCCGAGATAGCACCAGTAGAAAGAACTCAGCTGGAACCTAATCCCCATATTCCAATTACAAGTTCAGTTTTCATTCCACCATACCACACTGTCTTTCGGACAGATATTTGTTACACAGATGGATAGATACTGATCCTTAGAAGACAGTGTCAGTGCTGAAACTATTTTCTGTACTGAACACCCTGCTGTCAACTAAATTCTCGTTTGAGTTTTGAAGTTTACTGATGGTTTCTGTCAGTCCCAAGCCCTCCTAGGCATTTTTACACATAATCAATATGAGGGGAACTTCCTGTCTGGCATCAATCAGTTCTTTAAACAACAATTATCTATTAAAATATTGTTCTTAAGTCAGGAAAAATGGATGTTAGTGTCAAACACAGCTTTGCTCACTCTCACACACACTCACGCAAATTACAAATAGTATTCGACTGCTCTATATTTCAGGCTATTCAATAACTAGGTAAATGAAATATACTTTCTGTCTACATAATTTTTTTTTACTATGCCAAGGCATACACACTAGTTGTTCCCTGCAGTACCTGCCAAATGCAACTAAATTTGCAACAGAGTTAATCACTGGCACAGCTGAATATTTTAAGAGATTTCTCCTCTAGTAGGAAATTCATCTTTTTTCCAAGAAAAGGGCATTTACCCACTCCTTCATCTCCAACTGAAGTAGTTCCGTGATTTCCTTCCTTTCTCTGATTTCCACGCTCCAATTCCCAAAGACAAGCTCATCTCTGATGACCTTTCAGTCTATGAGTATTTGGGGTAGGAATGGGGGTAGTCCACAGTTAAAATAAAGTTTGTATACAATCACTTTCTATGTTGTTATGAAATTATTCTAAGCTTCCCTAATAATAAACTTACAAAGAAGCCATGCAAATGCTTGAGATGTGCATATGGAGATAACTATTATCTAGAAAGCATCCAGATTTCTTAAAAAGCCAAAAGAAAGAGACTGACTCACTCAGGATATATGGAAATATAAGTGAGGTAGGTGGGCTAGAGTGTATGTCATTATCAATAAAGCCCTAGGAGAAAATCATAATTTGAAAAGATACATGCACCCCAATGTTCACTGTAGCACTATTTACAATAGCCAAGACATGGAAGCAACCTAAATGCCCACCAACAGATGAATGGATAAAGAAGACGTGTCATATATACACACACACACACACACACACACACACACACACACACACAATGGAATATTACTCAGCCATAAAAAGGAATGAAATAATGCCATTTTCAGCAACATGTATGGACCTATCATACTAAGTGAAGTAAGCCAGACACAGAAAGACAAATATAGGGGCTTCCCTGGTGGCGCAGTGGTTGAGAGTCCGTCTGCCGATGCAGGGGACACGGGTTCGTGCCCCGGTCCGGGATGGTCCCACATGCCGCGGAGCGGCTGGGCCCGTGAGCCATGGCCGCTGAGCCTGAGCGTCCAGAGCCTGTGCTCCACGGCGGGAGAGGACACAGCAGTGAGAGGCCCGTGTACTACAAAAAAAAAAAAAAAGAAAGAAAGACAAATATAATATGATATCACTTATATGTGGAATCTAAAAAAAATTATACAAATGAACTTATATATGAAACAGAAATAGACCCACAGACATAGAAAACAAACTTATGGTTAGCAAAGGGGAAGGGGGTGAGGGATAAATTAGGAGTTTGGGATTAACATATAAACACAACTACATATAAAATCGAGGGCTTCCCTGGTGGCGCAGTGGTTGGGAGTCCGCCTGCCGATGCAGGGGACACGGGTTCATGCCCCAGTCCAGGAGGATCCCACATGCCGCAGAGCGGTTGGGCCCGTGAGCCGTGGCCAGTGAGCCTGCACATCCACAACAGGAGAGGCCACAACAGTGAGAGGCCCACATACTGCAAAAAAATAAAAAATAAAAATAAAATAAAATAAAATAAAATCGATAACCAACAAGGACTTCCTGTACAGCATAGGGAACTATATTCAATATTTTGTAATAACCTATAAGGGAAAAGAATCTGAAAAAGAATATATATGTGTGTGTATATATATATATATATATATAACTGAATCACTTTGCTGTATACCAGAAACTTATACAATATTGTAAATCAACTATACTTCAAGAAAGAAATTAAATTAAATTAAAACTAAAAAATAAAATAAACCCTTAGATATATTTTTGCATAACTGAATTAAATTCTTAAAACCCCAAAAATGAATGTTTTAACTGAATTTGAGAAATGAAGACTAAATTAAATCTTGGGTTTAGAATTAATTTGATTCATAATGGAAGGAAGTTAGAAAATAACATTTATTAAGAACAACACTGTTTAGCAATCCTATATGAAGATATAACACACAAAATATCTCCTATTACTTCCCTGTTAGAAGAGCTCTTTGCTTTAATACTTACACTACAGAGAATTTAATTAGTTCTCAATCAAATATTCTTCAGCCAGTGATTATACAGCAATAAAACATATCTGCATCTGCAAACTCAAGGTAACTTTTATAAGAACACAGTGGTTGGAGAAAATCTTGAGTTACATTCCAAATACATTGGGTAAAACTTCAGATTCCTGTGTAGACATTTTGAAAAGCCTGCAAAGTGTCACAGAAGAGGATGTGCAACTCTGATGTTACTGGGATTAAGAGAGGCCATGTTACTGCAAAGCAATGTTTGTTAAAACCATATTAATTATTAGGTGATTAGGATATGATGATTTTAAATATCTATATTATAACAATTTTTTGTTTCTTTTGTTTCATTGCGTTTCAAGAAATTTGTTGGGGTTGTTGGGCAAACATATAAAACATATTAAAGGTTTCCATTAAAATAATAGGAAATTTTTTCCTGGTTACATTTTAACAAAAACGGCTTCATTTTTACAAATGGATTCCTGACCTTAAGCAGGAGACACCTTTACATATAGTATCACATTTACTTTATTTTACATAGAATGTCACTAAAGTTTACCACAACCCATTTAGGTATCATTGCCTTTTACAAATAATGAAACTAAAACTGAGAGATTAAATAACTTACCCAATGTCACACAGCTCATGAGCGGGGGAGATCAGAATCCAATTCAATAGCCTTTGAATTTTTCACTATATACTAGGACCATAGTTCAACTAATCAGGTATTTATTGAGTTTCTAACTGTGCATAACATTTGGTGTTAGGCATTAGAGGGGCACATAATGATGCCTACTTCTTGCATCACTACAGTTTACAATCTAGTAGAAGGCAAGTGCACACATTGTTCTATTTAAGAGTCTAAGAGGAAACAGGAAGGTGAAAAATGGCAAATATTTATGCAAACAGGAGTTTTACAGGCCATCTTGAAGGGCAGTGTATTTAATACAGGACTAGAAGGGTACAGATATTGCAGAGAGGTTTGATATGAACCAGGGCATAAAGGGTAGGGCATTGCAAGCACAGATTACAATGTGAACAAAGGCATGGAACAAGTGACAGCACATGCAGAGAGATGTAGGTAAGGAAAGCCTGGAAGGTACTGAAGAAAACAAGTATACATGATACTTGTTAAAGGTAGCAAGGATAAGTCAGGGAGACTACTACAGAGGGGCTGTGTAGTAGGAGAGGGAGATGGGGCTCAACTCCTAATATAGTAAGAACAAGTAGAGATATAAAGGCAAGGAGCAGGGTGGGGGTCAGTAGAAAATTACTAAGAGGAAACATCAGGGGTAAGGAGAATTCTGGCTAAATCAATTTGACAGAAGTTTTTTCTGTAGTCAGGCTAGGGTGATAAGACATGAAGGGTGAGGGATAAAGAGTTTGATCATATATCAAGGGTAGAGGATTTTTGCTAAACTGACCCACCAGAATTCATGCTAATACTAGTCTAAATGGGCCAAGGACAGAGCCTAAGGTCAGGGACTAGTTAGAAAGAGGACTCAGAGAAGGCTGACTCACGTTTGGTCAAAGAAGAGTGCTATGGTCTGAATATTTATGTTCCCTCAAAATGTATGTGTTGAAATCCTAAACCCCCAAATTGGTGGTATTAGGAGGTGGAGCCCTTGGAAGGTGATTAGGTCATGAGGGTGGCACCCTCATGAATGGGATTAATGCCTTTTATTTCAGATTTTTTGTGACTATTATTATTATTTTAATTGAAATATAGTTGGTATACAATATAAGCTACAGCTATACAATATAGTCATTTGCGATTTTTAAAGGTTATACTCCATTTATAGTTATCATAAAATATTAGCTATAGTCCCTGTGCTGTACAGTATATCCTTGTAGCTTATTTTATACATAATAGTTTGTACCTCTTAATCCCCTACCCTCTCCCCTTCCCTCTCCCCACAGGTAACCACCAGTTTGTTCACCACATCTGTAAGTCTATTTCTTCTTGTTATATTCACTTGTTGGTTGAATTTTTTAGATTCCACAAGTTCCTTCATGAATGGGATCAATGTCTTTTAAAAGAGGCTCCAGAGAGCTCACTAGCCCCCTTCCAGCATGTGAGGACACAGCAATAAGGTTCTGGCTATGAATCAGGAAGAGGGCTTTCACCAGAATGAGACCATGCTGCTATCTTGATCTTGGACTTCAGGCCTCCATAACATTACAAAATAAAGTTCTGTTGTTTATAAGCTGCCCAGTCTGTGGCATTTTGTTACAGCAGCCAGAATGAAAAAAGACAGAGAGAGAATCTTTGTCCTTCCTTCCTCCCTTCCTCTCTCTGGCCTTTCTTCCTAACTTTACTTATTTCACTCTCCAATGCATATTCATTTAGTATCTACTTTAAGGAACTGAATAGATGGAAAACACAGGTTGAGCTATAAAGATCACTATTCTTATAGTATACAGTTTATTGGAGGAAGAGATAAGCATTTGTGACAGAGCATGAAATGCACAATTTTATTTTAGATAAACTGGTCAGGGAGACCTTTCCATGGAAGTGACATTTAAACTGAAGTTTGAAAGATGAAAATGTAGTAATGTTGGCAAATCTAGAGTGATTTTTGTAAGGACTTACTACATATTTTACTTTATTCTATATGCAATAAGTTGTCAAATGTGTTTGAAGATAGAGGATGCATTCTAATAGTGTGGATAAGAGCTTGCATTTAGCCTGAATATTAAAGAGGCCCCAGGAAATCCGACCATAAGGAAACCTGAACTCTGCTCCCAATACAAATGTTACTTTTTAAAGAACTTTCACCCTTTAGTCAACCTACTGTCCATTGAATTTGTTGAGGTTTGTGGATATTAAGACTTAAGCAAGAGAGGCAACTTGATTATAGTACAGTAGTTTGAATTTAAGCAAAATGGTATGCCTGAAATGTAGGGGCCTTTTTGTAATGTAATTTGAAAATGTGGTGAGTTTCTTTGAATAGGCAACCCAGACTGACCATTCAATGAGTCTCCATAAGAGCGACTACAACACCCAATTAGCACCATAAAAGGGAGAGTCGACATGACAGAGATGTGAGGTGACCATTTTTACCCACACCACATGCTGCCATTGTGGTTACACCTACTGGTGTAAATACTTGGTGAAAGAGGCAGTGCACCTCCCTGTGACTGCAGGCTACTGAACAAAATCACCAACCTCCCTTCAATAGGAGCATATAAAATTCTAGGCCTGGAGAAGAACAAGTAATAAAGTAACTATTTACTCTCCCTGAGTTCATTATCCTCTTCTCTTCTCCCTACTGGGTCGAGGGAAGGCAGAAGATAGCATTAAAGCTCATTTTCAGGGTCTGCATGTTCAGTTGTACAGGTGGTGCACTGCATATTTATAGGAGTGTCATTCACTTTCTTCTTTACATGAATGGTGCCCCCTGGGAATTTTAGAGTGCACAACCTGTGAATCTGTATATGTCAGGCCTGCTTAATTTGGTTTTGCTCATATATTGTGAGCTTTTGTGTTGCTTATTCATTTTGTGTTCTCTGTGTTCATTTGTTTTGAGAAACAAACCTGATATCCGTTTCATCCTTGGAACCATAAAATTCATCTTTAAATATACCTATATAGGTAACAAACAGAATATTATTTATGTATATGTAAGTTTATTTATTTATTACAATAATCTAGGAGGGAAGACTTTACAAATAAACAAATGTGCAGAAATATGAACTAACTTGCTTGTGAATAACAGACCTGTAGCATGCCTCAGAGAAAGTGTGTAAAATGGCTCAAAACTAGAGAAAGCATAGAAGCAAACTAACCACTGACACGGCACTAATAGAAAAGCTATCAAAAGTCTAAGTCTGAGCAGAACCAGGAAGAAAGGAAATCATAAGAGGGATGAGACCTTGCTAAATAAATACATTTTTATTTCCATAATTAGAGGTAAGCATAAGGAAGAGATGAAACTAATTCCTAGTGTCAAGTCTATGTAAGTGGAAAGGATGTGATTTCAATTAACAAGAATTTCGTGTTTAGATTCAAAACAAGTATTTGTGTCAAAGAACCAATTCCAGTAGATTCCATGAGACATGCATATTTACATTCATTTTTCTGCATCAATGCTTTCAAGCTTTTAACCCATCCTTCTGGTGGGAAAGAAAAAATAACATAAAAATATGAAATATCTTATCAAGCTTTAATTATGTTTACTTCTTGATTTAAAATTACTCTTTATTAAGTTAAAACGAAGATACTCTAGACTAACCCCAAAGCAGAATTGAAATGGCACACGAAAATGATCAAACATGATTCAAGCATCTCATTTAACTGAGATTTTACTACGTTTGTGTAATGATGTCTAAAATTGTGTTTCATTAAACACAGCAGAGTAGAGCGAAAGAGTGAGAGTCATCCTATAGACCTTGTTTGAATCTAAACATATTATCTATTACTGTAACTTTGAGAAAATCACTTAATTTGCGTCAGCCTCAATGCCTTTATCTCTGAGAATAGTAATACCTATCTTGCATGGGGCTTGGGATCAAATAAGTTAAAACACAAGCAGAGTGTCTAGCAATTACAGTTGCTCACTAAATAGCTCTTGATATTACCAATGGTCTCTGATGTGGGAAAACTATTACATAATAAAAAGATCCTTATCGGGTATCTTTAAAATCAGGCTGAATGCAAAGAACTTCAGATTTTATGTCCTCCCTTTTTTTATTTTTACCCAGAGAATAATGCAATTCAGAAAACAGAGGGAGAGATTAATTTCCACTTCAACTGAAAAGTCATCATTATAAGATTTTTTCATCATGTGGTATAGTACGTTTAATATAACCATAAAATCTTTGTTACCTCTCTATTGAAAGGTAGAATGTGGTGTCCCACTTCCTGAATATGGGCTGATACAGTGGCTTATTCAATCAACAGAATGCAAGAGCAAAGGTGTTCTTGCACTTGTGAGGTTAAGTCATAGGAAGCCTTACAGATTCCAGCCAAGTCTCTTGAGATGTTTACTTTGGGTGAAGCCATTCATTATGTAAGAGTTCAACTACTTTGAGATATCCAGGTTGCTAAGACTCCAAAACTACACCGAGATATTTCATGGAGAAAGACAGAGACAGAGAGAAAACCAGCCCCAGATTTTTCAGCCTGTGCAACCCAACTCAAGCCCCAGATTTGTGAATGAAGATGCTATCTTGGTTGGACATTTCAGCACCAAAAGATGTGACTCAAAGAAAACTTAGCCAGAACCAAGGCCCCAGACATATGACACCAGTCAAGTTGTCTAATCTATCTCCAATCATTCAAGCCACCACAGCTGAGGCCCAGTCATGATGAAGCAGAGATGAGCCATCCCCAGTATTCTTTATCTTTATTCTTAGCTCACAAAGTCCTGACTATAACAACATGGTTTCTATTGTATCTACCACTGCGTTTTGGAATGGTTTGTTATACTGCAATAGGTATCTGGAATATATGTCTTGATCATTTCTTACAGTTCTAAAGCCACAGAACTCCTTTTACCCATATTCAGGGAGAATGCTATCTCTTGCTTATTTTCAGTCTCCCTTTGAGTCATAGAATGTGTTCAGAAGCTTCCTTGGACAGACTCAGTAAAAGAAAACTCTTGATTACAAAACTCCATTATTACAACCAGGATAAAAGAACAGCCAAATCTGCTCACACACACCCCATTTTTTCACCACATCATAAACAATGGATTGGCCCAATTTTTAAGTGCTTGACTCTGATTGAAAGTAAGCAACTTTCCATCTTCAAACTCCTCCCCTCCAACTCAACTTAGAGTGATGCTCTAGTCAACCTCTGGACTTCCTGATGCACCTCCTATCTCTGAAATGAGACGTGAAGAAAAAACGTCTTCAGAAGAGTTCTGATATCAAGACAAGGGATAGAACAAAGGCCAAAGCAGCAATATTGCCATCCAGAGGAAAAACTACTGAACCTACACTGCAATACTCAGAAGGAAAGTCAAGACATGAGAGAACTAAGTGTAAAGCACAGCTATATTGGTGGCTTCTATTTAAATAATCAAGGTCAATAAGTAGGTCTCTGGGATGATGATCCCTATACCCTGTTACTTGCACCAGAATTGGGACATAACCAGGAACAAGTAGTTCAGGAAGCTAGAGTCATTGACACTGAGAGCCAACTACAGGGAACACCAAACATCCGGGGCTATTAGTTCATGTGCTTCTGTACCTAAATTTGGAAAGACTGTAAGACTTTCTGAATCTTCAGGTAACTTGCATACTATTCTAATCATAAGCAATCATGCTCCCTCTTAAGCTAAACCATACAACTTCAGAATCAGGTGTTACTTCTTATTGGTACCACTGTCCACTAAGCAAAGACAGAAATACAGAAGTAATCCTGACCCCTGCCTTTCCCTCATATATTCCCCCTCCCCACTTTTCCCTCTTTCCCATATATTACTAGGTTTAATCAGTTCTGCTGCCTAGAGATCTGTTAAAGTCCTTCATTTTAATCATATTCCTTTGCCCTGATTCAGATACTTGTCATCACTAGCCTAGGCTGTCCTCTATCTATTTCTGCCCCTCCCATCTGAACTGTTGCCCTTCATATTCATCCTCAACACTACTATCAATATTATTTCTAAATTGAAAATTTGACCATCAACTGTCTAAAGACTTCAACATCTTTCCATTGCACTAATGATAAAGTCCAACTTCTAAACATGTCATAAAGATCTCCATTTTTTGGCCTTGCTCTGCCAATTTAACTAATGTCTTTTTTTAGTAATTAAAATCTACTATCCTTGTTGTTTTACGAGTGTCAGTAGTTGCTGTTCTCACTTTTTAAAATATTTCCCCCTTTCATTCACTTAGGAAACTCCTATTCATCCTTTCAAACCCAAATGCAGTGAAACCGATTTTCTCTCTCACTCAAATCACTTTCTCCTCAAAACTGTAATTTTACCTCTGTGTAGCTCAATTGTTTGTTATACTCTAATGACAACAGATTCTTAAATATACTCATCTTTGTATCTTAATATCCGATAATATGACTGACATTTAACAAATGCTAAATATACTTGACACTTGAATTGATTGAATTGAATTAAACTGAATCAATCACTCTCAAGAACACTAACGATTGTTAGGGTTTCCTGCATCAAGAGTACAAATCACACTGAATTTTCATAATACTGCTAGTTTTTTTTTTTTTTTTTTTTTTTTGCGTTACATGGGCCTCTCACTGTTGTGGCCTCTCCCGTTGCGGAGCACAGGCTCCGGACGCACAGGCTCAACAGCCATGGCTCACGGGCCCAGCCGCTCCGCGGCACGTGGGATCCTCCCAGACCGGGGCACGAACCCGTGTCCCCTGCATCGGCAGGCAGACTCTCAACCACTGCGCCACCAGGGAAGCCCAATACTGCTAGTTTTGATTGAGGCACAACAAACAAGTTTACAACAGATTTCCCCTGTGAAAAGAATAACTTCAGTAAAAGATAACAAATACACTCAGAAGTCCATAAAGGAGGCAGGGTAGTCTAGGGGATTCTGTTCTCATCCAAAGTCTTGCTGAGATTTGATTCAGAGGGGAAAGATGGATTTTTCTAGCTTAAGTTAAACGAGGCATGGAACAAATGTCAAAAGCAGGACATAAACTTAGATTCTTAGATTCTTCACTTCACTGTCACACCAGTAAAGTTACCATCCTTCCATCTCCTTGAGAACAAACAAGAAAGCCTGCTGTGGACCGTGAACAAAACAACAACTGTGAATTTACACAGCTCCTTAAACTTCTAAGCTGTGTACTGAGAGTGAATTAGAGGTCTCCTCCAGATAGCATTGCAAATGAGCGTTATTTTATTTTCACCAAGCCTTTCAGGTGATACATGCGACAAAAGCAGCAAAGTCAGTACTCACTGTGGCAGACTATTATGTATCTGTCCTAAAAGTTCCTGTGATGTTCTGGCTAGTTTTGCTTAAGTACTGTTTATAATATTTATGAGAAAGGAGGACAAAAATGAACCTGATGCTTTTGTGGAGAAGGAATTCCCTGGCTGAGCAGAAAAGCCTGCCAAAGTTTTGGTGTTTCTTGTTTGTTTGAAACAAGACTGAAGGACCATATAATGCAAGATGAAGCCATTAACAGTTAAAAGGGAGAGGACACACTAAAGAGACTCAGCCAGGGCCCTGGTAAATTATCAAAAATTGTGGGCTTCCTTAGTGAGAGTCTAGGATTTGAGAAATTCATGAGGAGAAAAGGCGGAGGTCTCTGGGCACCTGAAAATGAGAATTGCTGCATTGAACTAGGCTGACTTTGGCATGGCATTTTGAAGAAGGCAGTCATATGGAATGTAACGAATAAATAGAGCATATCAGAGCCTGAAAACCTGAGAATAGGCTCATGTGGGTGAAACGAGGTGAAGCACGGTGCTTGGTACACTATAAACCCTCAGTAACATTGGCTGGTTTTGAATGAAATGAAACCTAACCTGAATCCAGTCCCTACTCGGTAACAGCGGGGAAGATAATGGGTGCCTAGGCAACGTCTAGCAAGTTCTGGGCTAGAGGCGGCTCCCAACTGTTGCGTCACCAGGGGCCACAGAACTGAGTCGGGAAGGGAGAAGGGAGGAATCTGTGCGGAGGGTCATCCGACTGAGTCGGAACCGGACACTCTGGCAGGAAGTAGAAAGCGAAGAAAACGAAACGACCATTGGTGAATTTCAACAGCACGTCGTGAATTTCAGATAATTTTCCACTTGTTTATTAAGATGGAAAACTCGGATTCCAACAATGAAGGAGATGGAGTTTCGGCCCAACACATAAGTCAAACGGACCGATTGGTTCGGGAAAAAGATTTCTCCAGGTTCATAAATAATCTGAGTGAAGAAGATTACGAATTCATGAGAGACAACAATCTTCTAGGCATTCCAGGTGAAAGTACGGAAGAAGAGTTGCTGAGAAGACTTCAGCTAATTAAAGAAAACGCACCACAAGACTCAGATGAAAATACAGGTATATTTTGCTTTTGGAGGGAATAGGATGGGATGAATAAGGAACTTCATAATAGGAAATAGTAACTTCATAATAGTAAATAGTAAATTATACAGAAGTGACTTACATTCATTTGGTAAGTAACTTCTCATAAAAAGAACTGGCATTTACTTGATTTTTGGTGAGCATGTCAAGGTATGTTTGTTTGTTTTCCTGATTCACATTTGGGTTGTTTTAATTGGGAAACAGTGCAAAGTAGCCTATTTGTATTTTTCTTGGTTTTCTACCTCAACTGAAAGTCCCTCCTACTTCCTGAATTATTTTTTCTACATAGACATGTAAAAAAAGCAAACAGAAATAGTCTCCACTGGGGACAATTGTGCTCTCTTCAACACCTGGGGACATTTGACAATGGCTAGAGATATTTTTGGTTGTCACAGGGGAGGCATGGGTGTTACTAGCATCTAGTGGGCAGAGGCCAGGGATGCTGCCAAAGATCCCACAATGCACAGGATAGCTCCCCAAAACAAAGAATTGTCCAGCACCAAAATGTCAGTAGTGCTAAGGCTGAGAAACCCTGCTCGGACCTCAGGTCTGGTGCCTTCCCTTCCAGTGTGAAGTAGAGGATTTTGCTGTCTAATGAAGAGGATACTATAATACTTTGGCTCTTGAATATGGTCTTATATGTACCATGCTAGGTTCAGTCTATTCATTTGATCTGACCTTCAATTTAATGTCAATTAAATATCTTGGTAACATTAAGAAGTATTCAAAATGCAAACACTTTTAAACCTATAAAACTTGTTTATGTTTGGGCAATAACCTTATATTTTAAAACAGCTTATCTATTATCAAAAGCACATAAGTGAAGAGCCTAGAAGTAGTCATGTTGGAGACTAATGAAAATTAGACAATAATGTAAATTGAACTAAACTACTAGCATTATACCTTAACTGGTGTTTACCTTGTTTAATTGCATTAGTGTTTTGACAGTGGACTGAAAAAAAAGTCTCTTGACATTCCTCCGACAGTGGTACACAGGGCTGTGTATATGATGAAATACTGAAACATAGACTTCCTCCGGATTCCCTTTTTAAAAAATTCTCTAAGTTTATCTAGGATTAGCTCACTCTTTTTGGATGGAATCGAAACTTTTCTACCTTTACTTATAAATCTACACAGTGCAGTTTATAAAATATTAACTCTATAAATGTGGAATCAGTTGAAAACATCTGAGTATTTAAGTTCTCATTTTTTGTTTGTTTTTGAAACAAAGTTTCAGAGTGCTATTTTATGATGGTTCTAATTTTGGTGGTTCTTTTATGCACCCGCCCCATTTTTTTGGTTAACAGACAGAGGAGACGCTTCAGATGACGTGTCTAGTGGTGACTCTCTAATAGACTGGCTTAACTGTTCTGGACAAACTGAAAATATGACAAGTGGACAAAGAGAAAACCAATCTTGGAGAGAAGAGAGCCTAATTAATCCTAAAAGTGATCAGTTCATATTCAGTTTAGACATAAATGTTAACCTTGATAATGGGAGTCCAAATCCAGAGAATGAATATGTAGCATCTGCAAGACTTCCCAGAAGAGAAAATATGGAAGACAGCCAAAGGCAAGTGGAAAGTCCACAATCTGAATCAATATTTACAAGACCATCTATGTCTGAACAAGATACAACTGAAACATTAATGGAATTCCCACCTACCACAAGTCAGAGAAGAGCAAGAAGTAGGAGCCCAGAGTATCGGAGAACCAGAGCAAGAGTTGAAAGTTGGTCGCCTCCACGTTCACTTAGGGAAATTGTACAAAGACTTAATCATAGTATACCCTCTCAGAATTTTCAGCAGCCTCTGCTAAGTGAGAATGCGAGATTTTCTAGAACTGAGCACCAAGAAATATTGAGACAGCAAATGACTGGATTTGAGTTGCAAAATAGCAGTCTTATTGAAACTTCTAGAACAAGGAATGCCATTCATGGAGAAAATTCTCCAGATACAACCAGCAGTGGTGAATCTTGGGGAATGAGGGAAATATATCCAACCATACCCTTCAATCTTGAAGTAGGACAAGTTTATTCTGGAGCATATTCTCAGAGAGACAGCAAAGCTAGTAGAACTCAGTTAACATCTGAGACACCAAACAACACTGTCACTTCTGAAAGTGAACGAGGACTGAGGCATATGTATTCACATTCTGAGCAGGCAGGTGTGAGAGCTTATGTCAATACCATTAGAAATCCCGTTTGCAGAACTTTAAATACTAGATTAAATGATACAACATCTGTTCCAATTCAGAGCACGTTAAGGCAGACAATGGCAGAATTTAGTAACTCAATTAACCTTATGGACAGTGACAGTAATTTAGAGCATAGTGTCTCACCTCCAAGTCAAAACATGGAATGGCTAGGGTCACCTAATGGTAGTAGTAGTGGTATATTTGGTTCTGATTCAAATGCTAGCTATGATACCCATTCAAGTTCCACAATGATTTGTCATTCAAGCCCCAATTGTATGTCTAGTTCCAGTTCCAGCTCACGTGATGAAAATTCAGGAATTAGCTCACTGATGTTTGAAGGCAGTGAAGAGACAAACTTATCATCAGACTTATCATCAGAGACCAGCCAAGGGGGTAGACAAATTATCCTTGACAGTAATTTAGAGCATAGTGTCTCACCTCCAAGTCAAAACATGGAATGGCTAGAGTCATCTAATGGTAGTAGTAGTGGTATATTTGGTTCTGATTCAAATGCTAGCTATGATACCCATTCAAGTTCCACACTGATTTGTCATTCACGCCCCAATTGTATGTCTAGTTCCAGTTCTAGTCCTATTTCCGGTTCCAGCTCAAGTGATGAAAATTCAGGAATTAGCTCACTGATGTTTGAAGGCAGTGAAGAAACAAACTTATCATCAGACTTATCATCAGAGACCAGCCAAGGGGGTAGACAAATTAGCCTAATAATATCTGATGAAAGTGACTCTGGGTCCTCCCATAATCTGCAAACTACAGGACTCACCAAAGCACAGATTGACAGCTTGGCTGTAAGATCTTTTGGTGAAAATGATGCACTAAAAGCCTGCATCATTTGCCTTACAGAGTACACAGAAAACAGCAAGCTTCGCATACTACCTTGCTCCCATGAATATCACATTCACTGCATTGATCGCTGGCTGTCTGAGAACTCTACGTGTCCGATTTGTCGTAGGCAAGTAGTGGATTCCAATGAGAGTGAAAATCCTGATTGAGATCTGAATTCTCAGCTATATAAAGTGTTATAGGGCTTCCCTGGTGGTGCAGGGCTTGAGAGTCAACCTGCCGACGCAGGGGACTGACAATAAAAATTAATTTCACACCACAGCAGTTCACTGAATTTCAATAGAAACTTAGCATGTGCACTGGGTGGGACGTTCCTGATTCCATGGGAGAAATGTCTTAATATGATATAATGAATCTAGATAGATCCTAGTAGTATTATCTCGTCATGTAAATCCCAGACATCTCTTAGCCCTGTTCAATCCTGGTTGTGCATGCAAAGAAACAGAAACCCAACCAAATATCAATAATTAAGAAGCCATTTAAGACTACATTAGAGTCATTCACATAAAGAAGTCATGTTACATTCATAGAATGCCATAAAAAGCTTTGAAACCCTTCTCTTCCTATCTCTCTCCAAGGCAGTTTATCCCACCTCCCTAACACTACCTTAACGTTTCTCCTATTCCCCACTACCAATGTATCAGTCAGTTCTAGCTAAAAACTGATGGTACACTTTAAAAGAGTGATGGAATAGCATTTAATGAAGAGACTAAAGTGTGTAAAGAATGAAGGGAAACCAAGAGATGATGAAGTACCCTGAGGCTAGCAGCTGTGAGAAGCCAGTATTATAACCACTAGGTTTGAAGGGGCATAGAGAGATAGCAGTTCCTGCAACCCAGAATGTCTTCGAGTTATAGGAGAAGCCCACCCAACAAGAGATGTAACCTTAGAAAATGGCATCCACTGCCAACCTAAAGTTTGGAAGGGGGCAGATCATGGAAATAAATACCCTTGCCTTCTTTCCTCCTGACTTCTAATCACTTATCAGTAGTTCATATTAACCAAACCCAACCTGAAGACACAGAGAGACTGGTCCATGAAGCTGATAAAGATCAGCCTCCTGGAATCACGAGGCAGGGTTAAGAAGGATGGTGAGTAGATCCGGTAAGCAAATCAGAGACCATCTACCACAACCAGCATTCCCAACTCTCTTCAAACCCAGCCTGTGTATGCTTTCTTGCCTCTTCTGCTTCCGCTTGTTCTCTATTCCACTCTATGACTCAGCTCTTTAACAACCCTCTCTATTTTCCTTTCATTTACTCAGATCTTGTATTTTTAAAAGTGATAAGATGACAAAGCCTTAGAACTTAATTACCTTTCTCTTAAACATGTCACACTTTGATTTGCTGTGATTGTAAACAACTAAGGATAAAGGGCAGTTATAGGTATGTCTTTAATTTTTGCTTCTTCAATATATTCAAGCTTCAATTTCTTTCTATATATGTTTAGTTCATATAATTAATTTTTAAAACAGATTCTGATTTCTTATAAAGGGTTTTATGGTTTATATATGACTCTGAATCCTTGTGTGAATGACCCAAGTAGCCAATTGCTGCTTGGAGCCTCACAAGCTGCAATATGAAAGCCTTAAAGGTAAAACTTGGCTTCAAGAAACATGTCTACATAGTTCAATTCTAATTGTCCCCAGTAAAACCATCACCCAAAACCCCGAGTATTTGAAATCAAAATTTAGGTCATGCTTCCTTCCAACCTAAACATAGTGAAGGATTTTTCTCCTAATTCAGCCTGAAGACTATTTTGGGGGGGTTGTATTGGCCAGTCCAGAAAATTTTGCTTAAATTTTTCAATCCTGGTATAGGTGAGAGTACATTGTATTATAACCTAAAGCAATAATCAGAAATTTTGTGCAATGTGCAACCTATACAAATGTAGGCAGTGTTAAGTATACACCTTCTCTAAAAAGTTAAAGTCAGAAACATCACTGACCTTTCTTTTCTCTGTGAATTGCTGGCAGCCACAGTATTTGCACATAACTACAACGTATAAATGGGGAGTGGTGGTGAAGTTTTTGAAAACATCTTTGAGGTAGCATATTTTTCACACAGAAGATATCTGCATGGCCAGAAATGAAGGCTTGGATCAAACCTCTGAAATTTACATTAACTTCTGAAAGTTGTTTGAATAGTCTGATTTTTAGGAAGTATTTTTGATATCAGATATACTTCATTTAAAGTGAGTAGAATAATTATAACAGTACTTGGCTTTCATACTATCCTAACAGATTAAAACCTTCCAAAGGATGATAATTGCTTAACTAATGCTTCAGTACATTCACATGCACCTTCTGTGGTCGAAAGAATTCTAAGATGATGCCCAATGATCTGTGTAGGAGCCCCTCCCCTTGAGTATGAGACCTGTGAATGTGATGGAATATCATTCCCATTATTAGATTATGATGTATAGCACAGTTGATTGGGAGATTATCCAGAGTGAGCCTGACCTAATCAGGTGAGCACTTAAAAGGCACAGAGAGGACTTCTAATCCAGATAAGATGGTTTATACTCCCCTCTCCCTGCTCCCCCTTTATACGCACAACTATATATCCTGGAAATAATATGAGACAACCAAAGGAGATCTCTGAAAGATCTAGAGAAGGTGAATTGCCTAGGGACCCTCAGAATGGATGAACAGCCTCATGGCAGGGCACCTTATGACCCTCTACCAACAAAAAAATGTGATCCAGGCCCAGCATTTCCTAACTCCTAACTTAGTAACAGGAAGTGGCTCAAAGAGGCTCTTCCTCCATCACATCAAATGGGAATCCCCCAAACACCAGGCGAGCCTTGCAGAACCTGCAAGGACGAACAATTGGAAGCCCTGATGACAATAAGTGACCAGTGAAAGTGCTTTCCTTCCCCACTGGGCCTGAGATCCCCCTTCACCACCCAGACACATCAGTGGCTAAGGGTCCCAGCAAAAGTGCTCCTACCACAAAAAGCTCCCACCTGGACAATGCTCTCCTCAGATGGGCCTGAGACTCCTCTCCCCTCCCCAGAAACATCAGGCAACTTGCTGGTACCGGCAACGGAGATCCCTCCACAGAAAGCTCTCAACCTGGTAAGCACCCTCCACTCCTTACAGTCCAGGGAGACCCTGTCACAAGTGCCTGGCCCAGGAAGGACTCTTCATCACGTGTTCCAGAGATTCCCTTCCCTCACCAGAAGCACCAAGTGCCGTATCCTGGGGAAGCTACTTCAGACCCCATAAGCAGCATGAGAAGGGACCAGAGGTAACCCCACCTGCACAAGAGAAACAGACCATAAGAGTACCACAAAGGGTCAGAAAATTAGGTTATCATGGAACCACCATCCATAAAAGTACAGGAAATGTGTGCCAAACCTATAAAGAGTGAATGCCTGCTAAAAATTAAAAAAAACAAAACACTTTAAATAGGGACGAAAGTATCCTAACATAATAGCCAAAATGTCCAAAAGACAATAAAATATCACTACTTATACCAAGAACCAGATACATGACAGCTTGAATAAGATGGGACAGATGATGCCAACAGAGATGAATTAGATGTTAGAATTATCTGACAAGGGTTTAAAAATGCTGATTTCAGACCTTTAAGACCTTGAACACAGAACCTAGTCACTCCATGCCAGTATCCCAACCTATAGAACTGTGAGCTAATAAAGGGATGCTGTTTTAAGCCATTACATTTGTAGTAATTTCTTATGCAGCAACAGACAACTAATACAACTTCTCATCTAGGATCCATCCTGTACCTAGAAAATGATTATAATGAGTCCTAGACAAGTAAATGGCTTAATGTCTTGGTTCTAGGCCCACTATAACATTATATTCTACCATTTTTCCCAAAAATGGAATCCCTAATTCCTGCTACTGAAGCTGCTAGAAGACAGTATCCTTCCTGTTTGAACAACCACCAATATCGTATCGCTCTAACTTTACTTCACATCACCCTATCTCATTCTACCAGTGTATGCTGCTTATATCATAAACCCCATTTAACACTCTGACTTTGAAACTATAGAGCCACTTATTTTTCTCTCAAAGCGATTGCTGAGTATTATATTGCTCTTCCAAATCATATTCCTCTCTGTCTGCCCTGACAAATCAGAAATGGAGAAGATTTGTACCTGAATCTTCTGAGCTCAACCTGATACGTTTTTTACATTACAGTATATCAGTTTAAATACACAGCATCACTGTGGTTGTGAGCATAAATATTTCCATCTTAAGAATTTTCTCTGTATTTTCTTGGTAGTTTTTAAAACATTTGTTTATTTTGGCCTAATTCCAAAAAAACCCCTTATCTGAATAACAAATTCTTTTTGAAAGTAGTTATAGCCTGTGGATAAGTTTTTGATAGCAATATAAAGTCTATCTTTTTTGGCTAACCATGAAAATAAGTTGTGCTCTCAATATTCCATGAAGAATTAAGTATAAAGATTCTTTTGTTAATGCAAACAAGCCTGAGCATTGAACAACATGAACATCAAAACACTGCATGTACTGGAAAGTTCACAAAGAAATGTGACGTTTCTGTTAAGTAATATTACTTGTTATCCATATACAATACTTTGAGATCTTCAGTATCTTCTTTACTACAATTAACCAAACATTTCATGTCTTTTCATTATTTGAGAGGTGAATGTATGCTCCCTTCAATGAGAAGTTTCCTGGTATGAGAATTTCGAATGGAAATCTGAACTGCATTTCTTTTCTGTGACTTCATTTAAGATTTGAAAATTCTTTACCATCTTAACTCAGGCTTTTTCACTATGAAATAAGAGGCTCTCCTTTGTGTGATATTCAAAACTCTCCATTTTTAAGCATCAAGCCAGCATCTTTAACATCACTGCAAAAATGTGAGGATTTGGAAAAGCATGTTGGGGAAAATCCTTTTTCTCTCATCCACCATTCGTAGAGGACAGACACTAATTATAAGCCAACTCTGGGCTCTGGGTTCTCCATTCTCACATCACTAGTCACAACACAGTTATCTACCACCCCTGGCCTTGTCATCTTCTATTCTGGGAGTGTATTTTTTTTTCTTTAGTAGCACTTGTGACTATCTAAAACATTTTTTATTTATCTTGTGCTTGTTTTCTTCCCCATTCCTATCCCAAAATAGAAGCTCCAAAAGATCTTTCTTTTTTTTTAAATTACTACTACATTTCTAAAAACTAGAACAGTTACTGGCATACACACACACACACACACACACACACTGCTTCAGAATTTTTGGCCACTGTGAGCATCCCAGACTTATTTTTCACCCTTTATTCTCCAAAGAAAACCTATTTTAATACTGTTACCTACCATCCTGGATTTGAGGTATTTCAACCTAGATCTCTCTCACTTATTTAACATATTTGTATAGGGTTTCTTGCCTATTAAGTTATAATATCTGCCAACCCTTTTCTAAATCACTATTTCAGGCATTCAACGCTGACGAAGAATGTGCCATGCCCGATGCTGGGTGCTAGGGTTATAGTTACGAAGTACAGCACTTATCATGAAGAAATGTATTACATTTTAAAGAAGGCAGATGAATAAACATACAGTAACACTCTATGTCAGGGATGCCCTGACACAGATTCAGATACAGGATAAAATGGAATGATCTAGGAGGAGAAATCTACACTAATAATTCAAAACTCCTTAAAGTTGGGTTATATCTGAGTTGTATCTTACAGGACTAGTAGCAATTAGCCAATGAAATGAAGTCATTAATTTTATTCTAAGCAAAATAAACACTGCATGCAACAGTAAAGATTCATTGAAAATTTAGGGCTCAGTAAACAGTAAGTATGAATCATCATGCTCTGGGGTAGAAGAGGAAAAGATGTAAGTACATTAGCAAGAAATGAAGAGATGAGGCCAAAGAGGCAACGAGTGGTATTGTGTATCAGGCTGAAGAGTTGAACTAGATCTTCTAAGCAATGCACAGTCAACACGATTTTTCTAATAGGAATAAAATTTTTCAATTTTTAGAATGGTCATACTAGCAGGGATATGAACAGATTGTCAAAATTTAGATTGTCCCACTTACGGAGTTATGGCATTAACTGGAAGAAAAAATATAAAGTCCTGATATAATGGTGAGACAGTTGAGATATGGATGCATATAGATTCAAGCAGTATTAAAGAAGCACAATAAAATTTGGTGGCTGCTTGGATAATTTAAAGATGACCTTAAGTTTCTGGTTTAGGTGACTGAGTAGATGGTGAGAAGTTCCACTGATATAAGAAATGCAATATAACTTGTTTGTCATAGTAGAGGAATAGATGACAATTCAGCTGGAATCTCTGAGATTTGAGATGTCAGAGTGATATTTTAGTGGCAATGTTCATCTCGCTATCACGGAATATCAAGTATGCTTCTAAAATTAGGATAAAGATGCCAGACTGAAGTCAAAGAAGTATGAGTATTGCCTATGAAAGTATGTTCCATGGTAGTAGTGGAGGGAGATGGATGGAATCCTTTGGAACAGGAGCAATTATAAAGTAGACAGACATAAAGAAGATAGCAAAGATAATCAAGACAGAAAAATGAGAGGTGTAAAGATAATCATAAACACAGAGCTCACGGTCTTCATTCGTAAATATGAAGAGAAAACAAAATATCTCTAGATGTTAAGAAGAATGTAAACTACTAGGAAAGCAAGGGTTTTGTAATTTTCACTACAATAGTCATAGCACCCAAAACACTGCCTTGCCCAAAGTAGATGTTCCATAAATATTTGTTGAGATATTTGAGATAGGCATGACATAAGAGAGAATAAGATAAATATTAAAAATAGAAAAAATAAATCCTGGGAGAAATAGGAATAATTCATGGACTAGGACAGAACCTGAAAGGCTTAGTTTTACCATGCACAGATGGAGACCTGCCACTATTCTAAAAACCTACAAATGTTGAAAGAATAAGTCTTTGGCAGGAACTGTAACAAACATACTGGCCATTATAGGTCACTTGGAAACAGTCTTTACATATCTTTTTTAAAGGCTCCTTTTTAAGAGAAAGAATTGGTAAGAGGGTGTTTAAATGCTTTTCTGTCAGGCTTTTTGCTTGGGAGAAAAAGGTGTACGTGAAGTATCTCTGCCCCACATAGACTTTCAGTCTACTTCTCCCTCTTGCCATCCTGATTTACTCAGGAGTTCTACTGGGCACATATATACCTCAGAAGCTGAAGCCCTCTCCTTGCATATTATAGTAGAGGGCTTCCCTTTCTTTCAGATTTCACATTATGATAGTTTCTTGAGAGGCAAAGGTAATGGCTACGTATGCTTACATTCACAAACATCTTGAACCAGAGCCTATTTTCTTTTGTATTTTGAAATCCAATATAAAGGAATTTTAAAATTCAGCAACAGGGAAAGAGTTTCAGAGTATTTGAACTTGAAAGAGTATATACCCATAACTTCATTTTTGCAAGAAAATTAGCTTCTTGAAATCTTATGCAATTGCTGCCATGGTCATTGTATTAATTATAAATTGTAATTTTAGAGAACCCTTACAAATTAGTTTAAAGGCTAAAAAGGAATTTACTGACTCACAATACACCAAAGTTTGAACGTGCTGATACTTTCAGACACAGGTAAGTGTGGGGGCCCAAAGGATATAAATAGAAAATGTTTCTCTGACTTGGATATTCTTCCTTCTGCAGTTTGTTTTGTTTTGTTTTGTTTTGTATTATTTTGGGGAAAGCTTTCTCCAAGGGGTGACAAGAAAAATGAACAAAAGCAACTCTATTTTTATATATTACCAATTTACTGAACCCAGGCATCGAGAAAGCCTTTATACAAAAGACTGACTCAGCTTGGGATTTCTGTTAAAACCTGAAGGGAATTCTAACTGGCCAGGTGTTGGTCACATGCCCAGCACGAGAATATGGAGGTGGGATCTCCAAGCCAAACCAGATGGAAATGTGGACAAATTCACCAAAAGTAGCAATGAAGGTCTTCTAAGGGTTCTCTTTTGTTTTTCACACACTTCTTGAATCAATTCTGGTGATATGTATTTTACTAGGAAATAATCAATTGCATCCAGTTTTTAGATTTTTACAGCATATTTATGTTCAGTGCATCATCCTAAATTTAATATATTTCCCTTTGTATTTTTTTTTCTTTCTGTTCCTATACTTTATACCTTGGCTTTCTCCATTTTTCCTTGATCACAATATCAAATGACATTCGATAAACTCTATATTAAGGTTTGATTGGAGAAGTAGAACCACTAGAAGAACTTTATTATAGAGATTAAACCTTACATGATAGTGGGGCTTGGTTAAGCAGTCTATGTAAATCCACTGCCCTGCCTCTTGGTGCAAGTCCCGAAGTCAGTAGGGCTGGCAGTCAGGAATGAGAGATGATTTGAAGTTAGGAGATCAAGGATAAGCTGGAACCTTCAAAGATAAGCTATAATCCAACTAGAAAAATGAACTGAACACCATATTAAAAGGATTATACATCATGGCCAAGTGGGATTTATTTGTAAAATGCAAGGATGGTTCAACATACGAATATCACTCATTGTGATACACCACATTAACAGAATGGAGGACAGAAAAACCAGATGATCATCTCAACTGATGCAGAAAAAGGCAGAAAAAGTATGTTCATTGGAGTTCAAAACTCCATAGAAAGTTTAAATAACATATTTGATAAAAGTGAATTCGAATTTTATGAGTTGAAAATAAGCCAGAAAAAATGATGAGATTAAATGAAAATGTGAATGATAAAGGAATAAAGGATAAAATGGAAGACCCACATTCATCTAATAATATTTTTAGAAGGTGAGATTAGAGTGAATTTAACAAGTATTTGAAGAAATAGTACTTCTCAGAGATTAAGTTAGAAATAAATCCTCAGATAAAAGAAGTGCATGGAGTCACCAGTAAAAGAAATGAAAACAAATATATGACTATATCCTGTATCGTATACCTCACCTCAGCCTGATCCTTCCTTTGTTCTACATTAGAAGAATGTGCAACACTGGCAGGCTACTTATATATACAATCTGACAGTGTCTCACTGTGTTCATGATTCCAACAAATCTATCCTCCACCTCTCTCCTTACTCTAGCAGGTGAGAATATTCCTAAAGCAACCCTTTCAGTTCCCCCACAGGCTAAACCCATGGATGAATTCTTTCTCCTTTCTTCACATTCCCTCCCCATAATTTTGAGATCCAGTTTACAGAACTTCCAGAGGTCAAATCCCAGCTTGATCATGCATTCTCATATTGAATCGCCAGCCTTCCCTGCTTCACTGCTTTTGCCCTGCAATCCGGTTCACTTGCATTGTACTCTCTAATTAAATAATAGCACATAAACTCTTGGCCTGAGGCTCTGCTTTCTGGGGAACCAAGGCTAAAAAACAGCTGGTAAACCACATCACATAATGGCAAAGAGGAAAGTCTAAAAAACAATTTGGAAGAAAGAAAGAATATCAAATAAAAAGAGCAATTAGACTAGTAGCAATCTTCTCATCAGTAACAATAGATGCCAGAAGATAACTGAAAGCACTATCCTTAAAGTACTAATGGAAAAATCACTCTTAACCTAGAATATAACATTTAACTAACTATATTAAAAAATGAAAGAGATGACATTTTCAAAGACAGAAATTTCTACCTATAGACCGTCGATAGTAAAACTTCCAAGGAATAGGCTTCTTACTGAAGGGAATTAAACTCACCGTGAAGAAGTGGGATTAAAGAACAATACTGAGCAAAGAAACTGATATACATGTAGATAAATCCAAGAAGGATTATCTGTTAAACACTGTGTAATTGTGTGACTAATTTGGGGGCCAAGTCAAAAATAAAGTGCAATTCAATGGAATATTACTCAGCCATAAAAAGAAACGACATTGAGTTATTTGTAGTGAGGTGGATGGACTTAGAGTCTGTCATACAGAGTGAAGTAAGTCAGAAAGAGAAAAACAAATACTGTATGCTAACACATATATATGGAATCTAAGGAAAAAAAGTCATGAGGAACCTAAGGGTAAGACAGGAATAAAGACACCTACTAGAGAATGGGCTTGAGGACACGGGGAGGGAGAAGGGTAAGCTGTGACAAAATGACAGATTGGCATGGACACATATACACTACCAAACGTAAAATAGCTAGCTAGTGGGAAGTAGCTGCATAGCACAGGGAGATCAGCTCAGTGCTTTGTGACCACCTAGAGGGGTGGGCTAGGGAGGGTGGGAGTGAGGGAGATGCAAGAGGGAAGAGATATGGGAACATATGTATATGTATAACTGATTCACTTTGTTATAAAGCAGAAACTAACACAACATTGTAAAGCAATTATACTCCAATAAAGATGTTAAAAAAAAGAAAACTTTTTCTCTTAAGCTAGCAGCAATTGGGTAAGTTACAGCTTTGTAAACAAAGATGAAATATTTACTTTTTCTCCCTACCTGACCCTCCAGATTTTGGAAACTCTTGAGTATACATCTCATGGCAATACAGTTAGTTATCTGCATAAGTGCAATAGATATCTGCTTTTCTTGTAACAGGACACAATTGGAAACTGATTATATTAACCAAGGTTTTGACTGGAATGTCATATTTAAGAATAATGTACATAGAATCAAATATGACCAGACAACTTTAAGAAATTAAGGGTGACTTTATGGAGCCAATAAAAACCCTTGAAAAGGCAGCCTGGAACCTTGCTTACAGGGTTCCCAACAGCCTAATCAGGTGAGTAATGAACTTCTTGACAGGTGCAGTAATCTCAGGATAATTGGGGAACCTCGAGAAGAGAAGAATTCACCTATATCTATAGGTATTGCAAGTGAAGTCAGATAGCAAGTCTTTGGTTTGGCTTCCTACCCTCGAGAGGCTTTTACAAGTTCAATCTGGGGAATTCCCTGGCGGTCCAGTAGTTAAGACTCCGTGCTTTCACTGCTGAGGGTGCAGGTTCGATCCCCAGTTGGCATACTAAGATCCCACAAGCTGCAGGGCACAGCCAGAAAAAGAAAGTTCAAAAGTTCAATCTGAGATTCCTTATGAAAAATTCCGGCAAAGCATGTTTAAAAGAGCTTATGTGGTCAATCACTATTCTTGCTGCACTTCTGTACAAAATCAGGACAAGTTTTATTGAAATTAGACTTACTTTGCAAACAAATTAGTCTTATTTTGGTTTCTTTGTAAAAATGAGGGTGTAGAAATTTTTTAGAGAGAAAAAGTATGTTTCAGCAACACACCCTTGTGGATATTAGATTCTAGGGCTGTTTCTTGTCTTTGAGGATTTAGTATTTGCCTGTAAAGTGGACTGCATCTTTAATACCTTCAGTTCCCTCAAATACCTGGCTACAACTCTCCAAGCTAATATTTCTGATTTTCTCCCATCCTTAGATGGGAGAATGAAAGCTTTCTCCTGCACCCCTGCAAACAGAATGTGAATGACTTGATACAAACTTCAGAGAAATCACCACAATAGCTGGTTTAGACAATCTCCTTTGTGCCTGTTACTGCATGGGCCACTCAGACTGGTACACCCAGTGCCCTCATCAGAGACATTCAAACTGCAAACCAGGAAAATCCATCAGATTCCCACTGTCCGCCCTCTCTCCATCTGAACATGTTTCAAGCCTGATATCCAGAGGTCTTCTTGACTGGCAGCTCTCAGGACTCAGACACTGGGTTCATAATTTGCTCCAACCATTAAACTTCGTTTTTCTTTTTCTTCCATAGAAACTCTCTATTCCATGGAAATCCTCTGATTAAATATCTGTTTCCTTGTTTATGCAATACAAGTCTAACTTTGGGAGCCCACCTGCATCGTCCACCTCCTGAAATGAAACACAACTGTTAACTCAACTGACCTATTCTCAAGACTGAGACTGGGTCAACGAGATAGGCAGCAATCTTTCAACTTAGCGTCTGGGTTGTGAAACTTATTTGAAGTTTCAAAGGTGGAACTTAAGGGGAGCAACATTTGCCACCCCAAAATATGCTACTTTGGCAGGAGGATTATTTTGAGCTATAAACAATCAAAACCCAACAGATTCAGGAAAAGCTCTTTACCTCAACCTTAAGTTCCTAAATTTACATTGGAAAGGGAGCCTATACAGGAAGAGAGCTATTACCAGAGATAACTTTTTTACCTAAGAAACTTACCTGCATAATAGGATAACCATTGTTTTCTAAACATCTCCTCTGCATTCCTGTGAATGCCTTCCTTCCTTTTGTATCCCCAGACCCCTACCCCTTTCCTCAGCTCCGGATGTTATATAAGCTTCAATTACCTGGCTGCCTTGTGGGTCTCATATTTTATGGGACTCTCTTACATATGAAATTAGATTTGTCTTTCTCCTGTTAATCTGTTTTATGTCTATTTGATTATTAGACCAGCCAAAGAACTTAGAAGGATAGAAGGAAAGTTTTGCTACCCTTACAGCATCTTAGCCAAGAATCTAGAAGGGTAAAGAGAAAATTAGTTTTCCTCCCATACAACACTAAAACTTTTCTTATTTTCCCCAAAATGTACTCTTTACTGCTCGTGAATTTCCCCATGATTCAATCTAATTCAACCATCAACCATCGTATTTTGCTATGATCATGGAAGTCTTCCATGATCTGGAAGAGTTGATCTATTGTCCTGTACTTCTAATTACATTGAATCATTTGCAGAGTCAAGGCCAGTTGTTCTTCAGTATGTTATACTTTCAGGATTCATCAGAGTGTGTTCCCATGTTTAAATTCAGATAAAATATTTCTGGCAAGGACACCACGTAGGTAATATTGTGTAACTTTCTCTGCATTTCATTAATGCCAGGTCATAACATTAGTGTTTTATGAGAGGGCCACTGATTTCTCTGTTGTAAAGACATATTTTCCATTTGTAATTAATTTGTAATTTAAGGGATTGTAAAGAGTCTGTTCTCCACATTTCTTTACCATATGGTTTCAGCCATTGACCCTTAACTGAAAATATTATGACATCAGGAGTTACAAAACAGTGAGTTTCTAATTCTGAAATTCTTTTTACATTTACTTGCTGAGATCATTTGGTATGATCTTAAATCCTATATTTAAGAGATAATTTCCTATCTTTTCTATCCATCTCCTCTCTTTCCAAAATAATTATGAAATTTTCTTTACTCTTATTCATAGATATTTATTATTGTTTAATGTACTACCATCATTATTGTCTGTAATGCTCACACAATACCAAATGTGTTCATTGGGCCCAACTTCAAGTCAACTACTGAATTTTTTGGGTATGGTCTCATCTGTGTTTGAGCACTTCCTGGCTTTCTGGTTTACCCTGTACTTTCTCTGACCTTTCCTACAACAGGCCATATCTCCAAGGAATCCTGGTTCCTTTCAGCAAGGAATGATTTTTAAAAACCAAGATCTCAGTATTATTTATACTCTTTGCTACTGGCAGGTCAAAATGTCAAAACCCTACAATCATGTATAACTCTCTCTTTTTCTTCCTAATTATTTTCTAGAGTTAGAATAGAATTGCTATAGTGAAGTACAGTTTCTTTAATGAATGACACAATAAAAAGAGGGTTATATATTCTGATTATGCATTATTTTCTTTCTGTAGGACCTCTAATCTCCTCCATATAGTTTTTTCTTTCTCTTCATCTTCAAAGGTCCAGGGGATGCTCATCCCTTCCAAGTTGCTGCCTTTCTCCCAGAAGCAGTGCCTTTCTATGACTATTACCTCTGGTCCCACGCTTTTAGGTCCCTTCCTTTGGATTCTTAGTACCCAGTGTTTTCTAATTCTTCTCGTCTCTTACTTGTTTTTGGTATTTTTCCACTCAGGGTAAGACCTCATTTTTCTAGGAGAAATTTATCTGCGTTCTGGCACCAGTTTTATCCTGCTGCATGCTCGTGATTTTCAGCAGTCTCATCTGAATCTCCCCTTCACCCTGGGCTTCAAAATGAGTTTTGTTGGCTTCAGATGTCTTCCTATTAGACATAAACCCAAGTTGTAGTATTCTCTGACTTCTATGCTTTTGACATAAGTTTCTAATGGATTATTTTCTTTCCTTGTTGATCTCTATGGGTTCTAGAGCATGTGTGGGAAGATTAGGATTTAAGAAGCTGCTATCATCCTATAGAAACTCAGAGGTCAGAAACAATCATTGTACGCTTGGAATTATTTTTATGCTTTATTTAAATAAGCTTTGCCTTGCCTTCTGAGTTATTCTGTATCCATAAAGGGGAAGCACTTTAAACACACATATAATACAATTTTATTTTAAGATTAACAGTAACTTTAGGCTTAATTCCAGCAGGGCTTATGCCTCTGAACCAAGTTACCTGTCGCTTTTGAGGTTTACTTGCACTGCTCTGAAAGTTTTATAAACAGAAACACACAAAAAGTTAAAGAGCTTTTTCTTAACTTCTTTGGTCTAGCACTCCTGAATTAACTAAGAAAATAATCACTTGCTTATGTTCCTACTGACTAATGATGTGCTGGACATCAAAAATTAATTTTAATCTGTTTCTCATTTCTTTTCCTGTTTGGTCTGGTGTTTAGCTGGTTAGGCTGTCTGTAATCAGATGTTTGCATTCTTTTTAACTAAGAAACAGTAAATCAAGTTAGAATACAAAAAGGAAACAAATGACACTTGACCATTTAAAATTCCCAATAATACATTGCCAGTGTCCTCTTAAAATTTAATGAGTATGTTTTCCATTATGTCAGCCAGATCATTAATAATCAATTGCCTTTACCTCCAACTAGTATACAAGCTATAGTGACACTTTAGTGCTTGTTCATAGAATCAAGATTACCTTAATCCTGCTGTGGACCACAGACATATGGTTCCTTGGCTGGGAGGTGCTCTAAACAGATCATTGTAAAAGGAACAATGGGAACGTAAAGTTATAATATACTTTGTACCTACCTTTCCAAAGCTTACAGTCTTATGGGAAAGCAACACTTAAACAACAATACCCAAAATATGCAATTATAAATATCAACAGTAGTTTGACATCAAAAATGGGCTACTATGAGACACATAAATATAACACTGGTCATGATTCAGATGTGGGGTTAGCAATCTCTTTGAAGAAGGGAGAATTTCACCAGGTCCTACCAACAGGAATTAGGCAGAGGAAGGTACCAGGGGAAAACAGGTAAGCAGGAATGTAGATGGCATGGCATGCATCCAAACTCAATCCTCCTTACTTTCTATCTCCTATTTGTGTGGCAAGAAGAGGCAGAAGAAGAAGAAAAAAGACTATCTAACAGAGTAGATCATTGGTTTGCTTAATGTTCCAGCCATTTGAGTAAAACAGAAAGAACTACTATGATAAACTAAAATTTAACACATCCAATTCCAAAAGTAAACAAGACATTCATTCTAACCAATTCATAAACTATCCTTCTCCCTTCAGACGTGTTATGTGAGGGATTAGGAAAAGGTCAGAAAGTGGACTTGAATCACTTCTCATGGAAGCAACATACCTGATTTCAAGTGTTTCAGCAAAAAAAAAAAAAAAAAGGCTTTTCAGCCAGGCATAGCTCACCTCCCTGATCCCTCTGTAATGTATCTACAGTCATATCCACTTCTCTTACCTGTCCTACTAAAGGAAGTATTCTTCCTCATGACTGTGACAATCCTTCCATCTGTGCTCTGGATTCCATATGCTTTCATTTCTTCAATCAGCATAATTCATCTGATTTATATATCATTATCTTCTTCCTATCTACTGGTTCTTTCCTCTTCAGAATTTAAGAAAATATTCATTTAAGCCACTCAAATCTTCAAAAGCAACTCTCCATCTATTCTGCATCTCCCTCACCCTGCCAGAAATCTTACTATTCCTTTCATGTCCCTCATACTTTAGTTCTTTTTAAATGTCATCTAAATTCTCTACCTCTACGTTTTTTGTTTTTAATAAATTTATTTATTTATTTATTTATAGCTGTGTTGGGTCTTCGTTTCTGTGTGAGGGCTTTCTCTAGTTGTGGCAAGCGGGGGCCATTCTTCATTGCAGCACGTGGGCCTCTCACTATCGCGGCCTCTCTTGTTGTGGAGCACAGGCTCCAGACGCGCAGGCTCAGTAGTTGTGCCTCACGGGCCCAGTTGCTCCGCGGCATGTGGGATCTTCCCAGACCAGGGCTCGAACCTGTGTCCCCTGCATTGGCAGGCAGATTCTCAACCACTGCGCCACCAGGGAAGCCCCTCTACCTCTACTTTTTAATCCCCATGCACTTCCCAACCCACTGGAATTTAGCTTCTCTAGTCACTCCACTAGAAGGAATTACTAAAATCACCAAAACTTTCAATTTGTCAAAGCCAATTGAAAATTTTTGGAAACCATCTACATTACTTCTGAAACCTACTATACTGATTGCCACCCTCCATTTCTCTGAAATTTCTTCCTCCTTTGATATCTATGACTCCTCTCCAGATGTCCCTTGCTTATTTTTCCTGCTTGTCTACTTTTGATGTTTTCCAGAGCTTCCTTCTCAAAGCTTTTTAAATGTCAATATAAAAGAAATATTGTTCTGTGAGCATTCCCAATAATTTCCTATAAAAGAGGTTTTGATTCTTCTTTATTAGTGTTTTTGCTGATATCCATTCTCTGAAAGGGTTTGAACATTCACAGCCTAGTTCTTTGAGTTGCATGGGACATAAAATTAGGGGAAGAGGAACAGTTAAACAATTAAAAGAAATATATTATTGCTTAAAGAAAAGATATTTTGTCAGAGTTTTTAAAAAGAACTGTAGAGAGGGTTGGGTTCTACTGAAGAGTTTGGAATAGATAGCTGAGAAATTTTATGGGTGAAAGAAAGTATAAGAGAAAGAAAATGGCATTTTAATAAGGGTTTCTCTAAACTCCATATATCTTTGCTAATGTTTTATAAACAATTAAATAACTCCAATTATTTTGAAGTTTATTTAGTTTATGGTCTGTTTCTTATACTAAAATGCCACTCTCAGACTAGAATATATGTTTCATATGTTCAAGTGAGTTATCTTCAGATTAAAATATAGTGATGATATGGGTGTTTTATTTTGTGAAAATTCATTGAGCTATGCACTTATGATTCATAGTTTTTCTAACTATACTTCAAAAATTTACCAATTTTTCTCGTGATGACTCTCTTACAAATCTAAATGTAAGCTCCAGACATACATTTTCAACCACTTACCAGATACCTCCATTACAATGCATGATGGGCAACTAAAGACAAGGTGTTCAAATGAAAAACCTCTTCCTACTTTTTTTTTTCCTATTTCTGTAAGCAGAACCACAGTAGAGCCAGTTTTTCAAAACAGATTTTCCTTCTCCATATAAAAAAGGTCCTGAGTCAGGGACAATCTACGTCCATGCCCTCTTCTCCATAGGCACAGGTACCATCTTAGTTGGTTCATGCAATATTTCTAACCTATATACTGGTCTCAGTGAGGGCAGTTATGCATCCCACTATCCATTCATCTCAGTTATTCTGCAGGGATCCTGTTAAAAAAATCTAAATATATACCTGTGACTTCAGTCTCTTTAGCAGAGCATAATAACAGCCAACATTCATATAGCATTTCTTATAAGATAGAGGCTACTGTAAAATCTTTGCAGCTATTAACTGATTTAACCCCTAAATAACTTTATAAGGAAAATATTATTATTATCTCAATTATACAGATATAAATCTGAGGCACAAAAAGGTAACAGTGGGCAGAACTTGGATTTGAACTAAGGCTACACAACTTCTGAAACACATTACCTAACTTTATTGTGGTAACCACTTCACAATATATATGTATGTCAGATAATCACATTGTACACTTTAAATTTACACAATGTTTTTGGTCAATTATACCTCAATAAAACTGGGGGGTTTAAAAAGAAACTCTGCTTTAGCCAGCTCTCAAGATCTGGTACTTTCTGCTTTTCTGATATTCCTTTCATTGACTTTCTTTAAATTACCTGAAAATATCATAGGTTTTATGTCTCTGAGATCTTTCACATTCTTTTCCATTCACCTGGGATACTCTCTCCATGGTCATGTCCACACCAACCTTGTGTATCTGATTAATTCCTCTTTCAAGAAGAAAAGTATATTACCTTCTCTAAAACATTCCCCTGACATCCCTATCTTTATCTTATGAGATGACAAGGATATCTGCACCACTGTATTTGTTACCTGCTATTATAGTATTTTCTTTGCTTATTTGTTATCCTCATTAAGAAAAAGATAATGAGGCTAATCACTGTTTAACAACAGTAACTTATACATTACACGGTACAAAATGAACACACGAACTATTTATTTACTAAACGGATGAATACAGATCCAGAGACACTATATTTATGAGAGAGATTGATTGTAAAATGAGAACGCTGCTTTGATGATAATTTTTTTCTTATGGAGATTATATGAACTATTATATTTAGAGCATTTTTTAAGTATCTGGCAGATAGCATGAGCTCAAAAAACTATAGTAAAAATAATAGTAATATAATAATTATAATAACTTTGAAATAGACTCTAGGATTCCAAAATCTACTTTGCTTTCTGACACAACCTTTGCAAAACAGATTTATAGAAAGAAAATGAGAAAGAAGAAAATTAGGAGTAGGTAGGTTAGAGGTGGGAAAGAAAAGTCTAGGAAATTTGCAATAGGGATAACTCTAAGTATAAGCAACACAACGAGGATAAGGTTTTGAATAATGAATGCAAGATATAAGAAGAAAGCTTAAATATGGAAATTTAATATTCAACCCAGAAGTTGTATCTAAAACCCCTTGCATTTAGTGAGCAAAATATACATTTAACTAACTGAATGGTTGATTGTAATTAAATACTGAACTCTTTAGCAGATAACCTGAATCCTGGTTCTTTCGACAGTGAGGTTTGAGAAAAACAGGGTCTTCTTACAGTCTTCTAAATAAGGCTAAATAAGCAATAACACAAACGCTTCTCTCTCTCTCCCCCCACCCTTTGTGTGTGTGTGTGTGTGTGTGTGCACATGCGTGTGCACGTGCATGTGAGTGTACCCAGTGATTTTTGTCAAAGCCATTTGTTGCTAAGCAAAAGATCAAGAAAGGGATTGTTGAAACTCATCTTTAAATGCTTAATACCTATATTCTCACCCCTGAACGTGCATATTTACCTCTTCTGTTAATAAGCAGGCACTTGAGTGCAGGTCATTTTGTTCTAGATACACTATTCAGCACTGAGGAAGGGGGAAGCTTTCTGTGGAAGACAAGGAAAGATGTTGGGTATTTGGAAACTTTTCTTTTGGCACCTCTTTACCTAGTTGGATATTCCATGATCACTCTGACACAATCTAGCCAACTTTAGACTTCATCATACTCTCTCTTTCCAGCAACCAAAGCATCCACAGCAGTTTCCCAGGTCTGTCCAAGGTGAGGGACATCAGCCACTCTGAAAAGGCAGTTCCTGGGACACAAAAAGTATCACAAAAAGAAAAGTTTCTTGGTGATAGAGACTACTGAGGTCCAGATTTTTCTTTCTTTCTTTCAATACTTAAAAAAATTTTATTGAGGTATAATTGATATAACATTATATTAATTTCAAGTGTATAACATAATGATTTGATATTTGTATATATTGTGAAATGATCATCCCAAAAAGTCTAGTTAACATCCACCACCATACTTAGTTACAAAAGCTTTTTTTCTTGTGATGAGGACTTTTAATTGGTAATTTTATTTTACTTGAATTAAAGACTATTTGAACAAGTACAAAGTTTATCCTGTTAAAGATCTCACCTTCAAGAAGAACACAAATGGAGCAGTGAAAAGGAGAAAGAATAGGAAGTTTGGTCAAATAAATGTAAGAAATTAGGGGTAACAGAGGCACGGAGCAGAATTTCCCTCATATTAGATGCTAGGGGCTCAAAGAGGAACAACTCCACCAATGCTGTATCACTTCCAGTTCTTTGTAAAAAATAAGTAAATACATACATACATACAAATACAAACAGCAGAATTTATTAGTATTGTGTCATTTATCCTAAAGATATTTAGAAATTCTTTTAGAAAATAAACTATTAATTGTTTAAATTGAAATCTGAGCTTTACCTGAGCCCACACATCTTGTTGTTGCCTTGTATCTATGGATTACATACATAGCATGTGTTGTGAGAAATTTCAAATAATTTATTTATAAAGTCATAGTTTTAATCATTTTTAAAAACTCAATTAAATGCCACTAATAAAAATTACCAATTTTAGAAAGGCAATCTGGGAATGTAAGTGCAAATTCTTGTCATAAGACATTAAAGTAGAAAAAAATATATGATCCCATCTTAAAGAAGTATTCTATCTTATTTGATGAATTTGTTCAAGCACAGATTTATGTTAAAATAAGAAAAATGACATTAGAATAATATTAGGAAGATCCTAAGAATTTCCTTATTTTATTTTCTCTTATTTGTATTTTTCTCTGTATGTGTGTATATACTCAATATATACATACGTACTCATATGCCCTGTTGTAATTCTGTCATATATATATATATATATATATATATATATATATATATATATATATATATATATATATATATAATTCTCTGTCCTATATATATCCTAGTAGATGGAAAAAACCAAAACAACCAATATGAAACAAGAATTTTTAAAAAGCCATCACAAAATATAACATAAATTTGAAATGAATCATGCCTTATCACAGAAACAAAATGTACAGATCGGAAAACAAGTCTATAAGATTGTGCAAGTATGATATTCAAATTGTCCACTATCTCTTGTATTAAAGAAGAAAATGGATTCTATGCCATCTCATGGCAAATCTAAGGGCTGTTTACCATCAAGTCCAAATCTCATCTGTTTTCAATTTCACAGTTCCAAAAAGCTCTAGAAAAAAATATCTAAATGACTATGAATGCTCATAACACTTCTCAAACCACTTTTCATACTCCTAAATTATCAAATCAATGCAAATCAGTGCTATTAATGCTACCCACTCCTTGGAAATTTTACTTTTTCATAAGTATTTATTTTAACCAAAATAATGTAAATATAATCTGTTAAAGCTCCTAGAAGGAAAAGATTTATTTTCCACATAAGTCAGTGAAGCCATTGCAAATAGAAACAATACTGTGACCTAATATGACCAATGAGCAGAGTATACACAGTGTTGACTAGTCCACAAGTCTCCATTTACTTAGCAGTAAATCAGTGTAATCTACACTGTAATCCATGGTGTTGCTGCAATCACAGTAAAGACTGAAAGGCCAGCTTTGTTCCTTTTGCTAGATCCCTTAATTAGAAGATGAAATATAACGCTTTAATGGTCCAGTAAAAGAATTAAGAGATCAAATTTAAATTGCTCCATGATCAATTTTGAATGTTTTTTTTTTTGCTGTTATGTACTTATTTATTTTTGGTACGCGGGCCTCTCACTGTTGTGGCCTCTCCCATTGCAGAGCACAGGCTCCGGACGTGCAGGCTCAGAGGCCATGGCTCATGGGCACAGGCGCTCCGCGGCATGTGGGATCTTCCCGGACCAGGGCTCGAACCAGCATCCCCTGCATTTGCAGGCAGATTATTAACCACTGCGCCACCAGGGAAGCCCCTTGAATGTTTTATGTATAGAATTCTTTAAGGGAATAAAAGCTGCATAGTACTTTGACGCAGAAAACATTCACTTGGATTCAGCAAAAATTTGAGATCTTATTATATGAAAGGAATTGGGCTAAGTATTGTGGAAGTGAACTAATAAAAAGGTAAGAAATCTTGCCCACAAAGAGCTCATGGAATAGTATATTAGAAAAGTATACATAAAATGACTCTAGAGCAAAGTTTAATGGGATAAGGACTATGGAAGAATTTCAAATTGCTAATATAGGCAGATGACGGAAATGCTTCTTTTGCCTCCTGAGAATGCAAAACGATTCATGAAGGGGAAGGTGGTACTTGAAGGATCCTTCAAAGACTGAAAACTCTTTGACAGAGGTAGAGGAAAGAGCTATGTAAAAAGGTTCATTGTAAAGGTAAAATTACTAAAAGGTACAGGGGTTTTCAGGACATAGTGACTCATTCTCTATGTCCAGATTATAATGGAGAAAAAATGAGAAACAATGCTTGTAAGGCAGATGGCACATCACCATATTTAGAAAATGATCATTAATTGTTTATAGGGTAATAAGAAAGCAATATAATTCAAGGAAGAAATGGATGCAGTCAGAATCAACCTCAAGATTATTTTCACGTTAGCACTTATGGAATGATGATATGAAAAGCAGACCCATTCCCCAGCAAAACAATCATAGCTGGTGAAAATGATTTTTTTAAAACCACTTAAAGCCTCTACTCATAGGGCAGAGGCTTATAACAAAAGAATATACTCTGAAAGTAGCATTACCTTGCTGAAAGAAATTAAAAACCTAAAGAAATGGAAAGACATCTTGGATAAGAAGACTTCATATTGTTGAGGTAGAAATATTCCTCAAATTTATGTACACCTTAAACACAATCCTCATCAAAATTCCAGTTAGCTTTTTTGCACAATTTGACACATTGACCCTAAATTCATATGGACATTCAAGGGACCCAGACTAGCAAATGCAATCTTGAAAAGAATGGAGGACTCACACTTCCGTACGTCAAAACTTAAAACAAAGCTACAATCATCGAGAGAGTTTGGTACTGGCATAAGGCTAGACATATAGATCAGTGGAATATAATGGAGAGCCCAGAAATAAATCTTCACATTTACATTTAATTGATTTTCAACAGCACTGCTAAGATAATTCAATGGGGGAAAGAATAGTCTTTACAACAAATGCAGCTGAGATGACTGAATATTCATATTCAAAAGAATGAAGTTGGACCCATCTCTCATATCATATCATAGAAAAAAATTAATTCAAAATGGAAATGTAAGAGCTAAAGCTATTAAACTCTTAGGGGTAAATCTCTGTGACCTTGGATTAGGCAGTAACTTTTTTTTTTTTTTTTTTTTTTTTTTTTTTTTTTTTGCGGTAGGCGGGCCTCTCACTGTTGTGGCCTCTCCCCTTGCAGAGCACAGGCTCCGGATGCGCAGGCTCAGCAGCCATGGCTCACGGGCCTAGCCGCTCTACGGCATGTGGGATCTTCCCAGACCGGGGCACGAACCCGTGTCCCCTGCATCGGCAGGCGGACTCTCAACCACTGCGCCACCAGGGAAGCCCGGCAGTAACTTTTTAAATATGATACCAAAATCATAGCACAAGCACCAAAAGAAAAAAATAGATAAATCAAACTTGATAAAAATTTTTTAAAAAGACTTTTGTGCTTCAAAGGACACCATCAGGAAAATGAAAAGACAATCCACAGAATGGGAGAAGATATTTGCAAAGCATATATATAATAAAGGGCCTGTAATCTAGAATATATAAAGAACTCTTACAGATCAATATTAGACAAATAATCCAATTATAAATGAGCAAAATATCTGAATAAACATTTCTCTGAAGGAGGTATACAATGGTCTGTAAATTCATGAAAAAATGCTTAATGTCATTAACCATCAGAGAAATGCAAATTGAAACAACAAAGAGATACCACTTCACACACCCTGACATTGCTATCATCAAAAAGACATAACAACAAGTTGGTGAGGATGTGAAGAAATTAGAACCTTCATATACTGCTATTGGGAATGTAAAATGGTATAGCTGCTTTGAAATAATCTCACAGTTCCTCTAAAAGTTAAACATAGAGTTACCACCATATGACCCAGAAATTCCATTCCTGGGTATATACCTAAAAGAACTGAAAATGTATGTCACATAAAAAAAGTATATGCAAATGTTTATAGCAGCCTTATTCACAGTAGAAAAAAATAAAATATTGTTTATCTATGCAATGGAATACTATTTAGCAATAAAAAGAAATGAAGTATTGATATATGCTACAACATGGATGAGCCTTGAAAACATCTTGCTAAGTGAAATAAACCAGCCACAAAAGACCACATATTCTATGTAATCATTTATGAGATGTCCAGAATGGCAAATCTATGGACAAAAAGTAGATTTGTGGTTGCCAAGGGCTGAGGGAGATGGGGGTAAAAGGTAGTGGCTACTAATAGATATAGTGTTTCTTCTGGGGATGATGACAATATTCTAAAATTGACTGTTGTGATAGCTGCACAACTGAGTGAACGTACTAAAAGCCATTGAATTGTTCACTTTAAATTGGTTAATTGTATGGTACGTGAATCATAATCAAAATAAAGCTGTTATTCAAAAAAAAGAAGAGTAATATTCTACCATCAGTGTAGAAAGTGGAGGGTACAAACCTGACGTAAGAGAGACCATGAGAATGATATTTTTTTTTTGTGGTGAGACACACTGAAAATCTGATCCAGGAAAATGAAGGAAAACTAACATGTATCAGACTTATATTTCTGAAAAGATAAAAGGTGTTTCCTCTTTAAGAAATCAGAAATGAGTCTGTACTTTTTTTATTTTTCCCTATATAAAGTACATTATTACAGGAAAGAATCAGTGCCTCTCAAGATAGTTGAATGCTGAACTTCATCTTTTAACACTTTAATTTCTAAAATTCACAAAGTTTTGGTTTGTGATTATTCACATTATGCTTTCAATGTTATAATGGCTGATACTTTTCTCCTATATAGTTAAACTTTACACAACACAGCTTCTTGGTTGTGTTTCCGTTTGCTAGATCAGAAATGAATCTACAATTTCCCAGTCATGTTCTTTTCATTTGATTATTCAAGTAATAAAATATGAAGTTTCTTGATATTTCAGGAAGAACAAACTTTGCATGCTTCCATAAGTGAAAATTAAGGGCAAAATTAGATGAAATTGAAGTTCAGAGAGATGAACATAATGATGCATGCCTGGAATGATTTATAAAGAAATATTTAACAAGGGAGACTAAATTTGGAACTTGGAAAAGCAGATGACTAAGTAGAAACATCATTATATACAAATATTTGATCATATCAAAAGAGAGAGAAGTGACACATAGAAGCCAAGCATATAGAGAATTAACAATGTCATGTTGATTAAAAAAGGAAAATCAAAATGAAAACTAAAAGAGGAAGCTGGTAGAATAATCTGATATTGAAAAGGTTTCCTAGACAACAAGGTGTCAAAAATGTATTTATTGTGCATTGGTATAAAAAACCAAAATTATGGTAACAATTACCTTTAAGATACAACATTAACATGCTCCCTAATACTTCAAGAAGCAAAACATGGGGCAATTGAGCAAACAGATGGGATCCTACATCGATAATCACTTTTCAGAAATATGGCTTTGAGAGATGTTAAGCAACCTCAGCAGTCTCCTTTTCAATAGCCTTATCTACTGATATTGACTTCCATGGCCAGAGTAGGATGGATAATTGGAAGATTCTGATTTTCATACAGTAATGTAATCTCTTTCATTTGAGTGAAGTGAGATCTGAAAGCATTACTTGGAACACATGATGCTGATTCATTACATTTCACTTGATAATTGTAATAATGGGTGTGTGTAATTTTAATTGTACATCTCTCATCATATGGAAAAAGTATATGCCATATCACAAAGTGGGGAGATAGTGAACTTTCAAAGGTATCTGAATATCAGATGTTTTCCTAACTGGCCATTAACTGTAGGCAATTTGCTAATCATCTTTTCTTCTTTAAATGAAAATGTCACACTGTCCTTGACCTTAAGTGGAGATGTTCTGCCTGTGATTCATACTGCAGGGAATAATAATAATAATAACCATTACACACAATAGTCACTAGACTAAACCAAATTCCCATTGAATGACGGTCACCTAAATTTTTATTCCTTTGCTTCATACTTTAGCTTCTGACACACCAATCTTAGGTCATCCTGGTTGTACTGACACATTTAATTCTATTTCACTGATTTGCAATCTTAACCTGCCGTACTCAAAAGTTTGAACAAAATCTTTGAAATAATTCATATGACAAAATTGATTTCATCTGGCAAAGAATTGGTAGAAATTTTATTATAGGAAAACATAATGTTTGTATCTTTAATTGCAATAGTTTGAGGATACAGCACACTGTGACACAAAATGGGAACTTAACAAACATGTGCTGAGCAAACAAATGAATAAAAAATGGATTTTAAGAAAAGATACGAGTTGCAGCCATGGTTGAAGAATTATATCTAATATGTAATTTGTGTAATGGAGTATTTTTGGCTATGGCAAAAGAAGAGCTATGCTGCATCAAACTTGTAAAACACCTAATGTTGTATGCTAAGGAGTTTGGTATTTATTTCATGGATTTTAAAGTAGATAAATTTCATGAGTATTGGGGGAAAAGAAAAATAGAATGGGATGGATGTTAAGCGAGAACTTGGTTTCAATGATGTGAGTGTGAGCTACAATTTCTAAGGATGGAGATCAGTAAGAATGTAATAAGGTACAGATCTTCCTCAACTTATGATTGGGTAATATCCTGAGAAATCCATTGTAACTTGAAAATACCATATATTGAAAATGCATTTCATAGACCTAACCTACCAAACCGCATAGCTTGTTAGCCTACCTTAAACAGGCTTGGAACACCTACACTAGCCTACATTTGGGCAAAATAATCTAACAAAAAGCCTATTTTTAATAAAGAGTTAAATATCTCATGTAATTTATTGAATACTGCACTGAAAGTGAAAAACAGAATGGTTAATGGGTACAGAATGGCTTTAAGTGTACCAGTTGTTCCCATTCATGATAGCGTGGCTGACTCGGAGCTGCAGCTCACTCCTGCTGCCCAGCATCACGAAAGAGTATCATACCACATATCGCTAGCCTGGGAAAAGATAAAATTCAAAATCTGAAGTATGGTTTCTACTGAATGTGTATTATTTCCACACCATCACAAAGTCGAACCACGGTAAGTCAGGGACTGAAGATATTTGATGATTTGGAAGTCATTGGTGACTTTTGCGAAGGTAGATTGACAAATTGGTGGAGACAAAGCAAGAAAAAGTCAATTACATTTTCTGTTCTGGCCAAAATAGAGTAACAGGGATCAGAGTTACCCTCTGGAACACCTAAAAAAAAGGGTAGGGAAATAAGACAACAGTTTGCAAGACACTGGACATCAAGGAGCAGAGACTCATTCCTGAGAGACAGGAAATAAATGATGTGAGCCTTATGATTGCTTCACGTTACCTGAGTTTCCAGGCCACAGCTCAGGGAGGGGGATCCCAGGCAGAGACCAGCAGTCTCACTAAATAAAGGAGAAAGGGCTGAGAGACTAGAGAACAAGGTGGGTAGGGTTCTCAAGACAGTACCAGAGAGAAGAACGATTCACAGAGAGGGAACTCCAGAATCTTGCACCTCCACACTAACTGTTCAGCTGATTACTGATCAGCTTATGTGTGTGACTACATTACTACAGGGCAGGAAAGGAACCACTTAAATGGACTATAGAAAACAGTGCCTAATATTCATATAGGGCCTGAGATACTGACTTTTCCTGTCAGCCAGACTGTAAAACCTCAAGATTAACAGGGCAATGGAAAATATACATGGAAAGGTCTTGCCTCAGTGGTGGGGAATATTTAACCATATATTATAAAAGAACAATACAGCAACATTATTTAGCCATATAATATAACAGGAGACTGCTATATTTCTTGGGTTTTTTTTTGTTGTTGTTGTTGTTTTGCGGTACGTGGGCCTCTCACTGTTGTGGCCTCTCCCGTTGCGGAGCACAGGCTCCGGACGCGCAGGCTCAGTGGCCATGGCTCACGGGCCTGGCTGCTCTGCGGCATGTGGGATCCTCCCAGACCGGGGCACGAACCCATGTCCCCTGCATTGGCAGGCAGACTCTCAACCACTGTGCCACCAGGGAAGCCCAAGACTGATATATTTCTTTCTACCAAATCTTTAAAAGGACCTAAAAGGATCAAACCGCTTCCAAGCAACTTAACAGTATCCCAGGAAAAAAGGTAAAAAATATTTGTAAAAATACAAAATTATCCAGCACCCAAAAAGGTAAAATTTACAATGGCTGACATCCAATAATCAATTATCAAGGAAGCAAAGAGGCAGTAATCGCCCTTGTAATGAAGAAATGAAGCAACCAAAGCCAACTCATAATCGACACAGATGTTAGAATTAGCAGAAATGACCATAGAACAATTCTTATTACTATACTCAAAAGGTTCAAAAAGTTAAGTTAGAGACACGGAATATACTTTTTAATGTCCTAAATCAAACTTCTAGAAATGAAAAATTCAAAGTGTAAGATAATTAAAAAAACACAATTTGAATGGCATCCATGACATATTAGACACTGCAGATTAGTGAACTTGAAGACTAAGCGAGAAATATTATCCAAAATGAAACACAAACAAAAAGAAAAAAATTTTTCAAAATGAGCAGAGCATCAGTAAACTGTTTGAAGAAAACTTCAAACAATCTAATATACATATATATATATAAAATTTGAGTCTCCAAAGACGAGGAGAGAGAAGGCAAGAAAGAAAACATGTTTGAAGAAATAATGGCAACTTTTCCGCAAATTTAATGGAAACTATAAGTCCCCAAATCCAAGAACTTCAACAAACTTCAAGCACAAGAAGCATAAAAAAAAGGACAAGTCATATCGGAAACAAATTGTTCAAAAACCGTGATAAACAGAAAAATTTTAAAGGAGCCAGAGGGAAAAAAGACACATTACATACAAAGAAACAAAAAACAGGATGAAATCAGACCTCTTATCTGAATAATGCAACTGAGAAAAAGTAGACAGCCTCCTTAAAGAAAGAAAAAAAATTGGTAAACTTAGAATTCTATGTACAGTGAAAACATCTCTTTAAACCAAGGCAAAATAAGGATTTTTTCAGTCATACAAAAGATGAACAAATTCATTACCAGGAGACATAAAGTACCCCCAAAAGAGCTGAATAATTTCATTTAGGCAGAAGGAAAATTATACCAGATGGAAATAAGTGTCTAAAGGAATAGGGAGTAGTGAAATTGATAACTACATGGGTAAATCAATAAGATTTCCTATATATTAAAATCATTGGTGATTCAGTATTTAAGGAAAGGTAATTTTTTAGGTATTATGGAATTTATAAGATATATAAGATCAAAATGGATGTCAACAGTAGAACAAAATTGGGAAGAGAACTCAATCAAATAGAAGAGAGAAAAAATAGAGATAAATCAATGAAGGTAAAAGCTGATTCTTTAAGAAGACCAATAAAGTATATTAACCTCAAGCCTGTCTAATTAGTAAAAAAAAAAAGATTGCTAAAATCAGCAATGAAAGAGGTGACATCACTCTACAGATTCCACAGCTATCTAAAGGATAACAAGAAGTAACATGAATACTTTGACTATAATTTTGACAAGATATATGACATAGATATATTCCTTGAAATACACAAACTAATAAAGTTCATTCAAGAATAAATAGACAATGTGAATATACCTATATCTATTAAAGAAGTTGAATTTTGCTTCAGGTTCATCAATATTTTATCAACTATGAGACCAACATTCATATATACTCCTCTCATATTTTTGTAGTGCTATGAACATTACACTGTTGTATCAATTACTGGTGAAAATGAAGCCATAAGTAAAAGCAGAATTACTCTTTAAAAAAATGATCTAGTTGGGCTTCCCTGGTGGCACAGTGGTTGAGAGACCACCTGCCGATTCAGGGGACGCGGGTTCGTGCCACAGTCTGGGAAGATCCCACATGCCACGGAGCAGCTGGGCCCGTGAGCCATGGCCACTGAACCTGCGTGTCCGGAGTCTGCGCTCTGCAATGGGAGAGGCCACAACAGTGAGAGGCCCATGTACCGCAAAAAATAAATAAATAAATAAAAGATCTTGTTAAGTCACTACAGCATGGGAGGAATCTCAAAATAATAGTGCTGAGTAAAAAGAGAATTGTATAGCTCCACTTATATTAATATTGTAATGAAATAATTATGACAATGATTTTGTTAACCAAAAATTTAAACCTATGGTCAAAAAAATGTTAACTCTCCTTAATAATGAAATTATTAACTCCCCTTTTACAATTCCATCAAGCCCCCAAAACCAGATTGAATACTACTTACTTAAATTGTAGGTAAAACTTGAGTTATGCCATTTTACCTTATCTCCCAACTAAATATAATTTTTATATTTTACAATATTCATAAAAATTCACCACAAAGGAATATTTCCATATCCTACATCACAGATACAGAACAGCAGGGTGCTTCAAGTCCCTGGCAAATGTAGTTTGCAAAATAGACATCTGTGATCAAAACTACACAGCAACATCAAATATCCTCAGAAATCTATTCATATGCTTTGCATTTCATGAATAGCAATATAAAATTCACTCATTAAGAAATCAAGCAACTTCTTTACATTTCCAAAATAACAGCTAAAACTGTCTGGGACAGGAAAATTTGTAGCTAGAAAAATTCATAGTGCAGACCTAAAGTATACTTCTGTTTCCATTAATGAAGGAAATAATCTATAAATGGAAGTATATGTATATATTTCATTCTTATAGGAGAGGATATCTGTTTATGTGCAAATATTCTATTTCAAATGAAGTTTGCCTGTGAGCATCGTGTGCCTGAAGAACCAGGTCTTTTCTATGTAGTTTTGGAAGCCAAAGCCTAGAATTGCTCTCTAATCTAAAATTTCTCACCACAACCTTAAGTCCATATCACTGCTGTATCTTATTATGCAATGATTTCCAAATTAGTCTCTCTTCTTAAGTATATTTTTATAAAATGCAAATCTGGTCAAATTCATATGCTTGTTAATTCTCCAGGCTCATCTAAACTTACCTATCTGCATAAACACATCTCTCTCTCACACACACAGCCACACAAACACACTCTTACATTCCAGATTCCAGTCAACATGTCCTTTTCATACCTCTATGTCTTTGTACATGATCTTCCCTATTGTTAGGGATTCACTCAGGCCACTGTGATCTTGTTTCAATGCTCTCTCCTTCGAGGCCAATTTTATGATTGGTTTTATTAAGATCTTATGTTTTTAGACAAGGACCCTCATTTGCCAGTTGCCTTCTACTGAAGAATTCATTCTAATACTCCAAACAAATGAGTAACTAATGCTTTCAAAATCTAGGAAATTGGGGCTTCCCTGGTGGCGCAGTGATTGAGAGTCCGCCTGCCGATGCAGGGGACACGGGTTCATGCCCCAGTTCGGGAAGATCCTACATGCCGTGGAGCAGCTGGGCCCGTGAGCCATGGCCGCTGAGCCTGCGAATCGGGAGCCTGCGCTCCACAACGGGAGAGGCCACAACAGTGAGAGGACTGCGTACGCCCCCCACCAAAAAAATCTAGGAAATTGAAAAACTTATTTATTCACACATCAAAGAGGCCAATATTATGCCCTCTGGCTCAGCATTATCTGGTTTCTGTGGCTCTTCATTCAAGCCTTTGACTTTGTGAAGCAGCTTTCACCCTTACACTATTCCATCCCATAAAATCTGCTTTTCCACATTTTGGTTACATGACCTTGCATTTCACAGAACACATTTACACAACTATAAAGTGGAAACCATATCATCAAACTCAAACTTGGTGAGAATTAAATGATCACTTTACATAAGTCCCTAATATTACAAGCATCACAGAATGATACTCAGCAAATATTTGTAGAAGAGTAGGAGGGAGAGAGGAAGGAAGGAGAGTTCCTAAACGGTACAGAGAACCCAAGGGAAAAAAAAGCTTTAATGGTGTTTATCTTGTGTGATAAACTTCAATTAAAGCTCAATCAATCTTATCTATTAAGATGAAAAAAATGTATTTGCAAAATGAGAGTCACTAGAAAAGCTTCCTATTGCTTATTGGTGATGGCTACTTCCAGTGAAATAAACTTCCTTGGAGAAATTATGTGGTTTTTTTCCATTGCTGTAATTACCAGTATTGGTATAAGTTGTCATATAGAAATAAACAGGAGCAATGTTTCATCTCTTTGGGTTTTCTTTTAGCATCAATGAGATTTTAAGAAATAAACTGCCCTCAAATCTGTAGGTTTTAGAAGAGAGAAATCAGGAGAGCCTTATATATCTGTGTTAGTGTAGCCTCCTAAAGTTTTCAAAGCCCATTCAGAATGTTCGGTTTTTTTGTTTCTTTGTTTGTTTGTTTCTTTGTTTAGTTGTTTTTTTGGGGGTACACGGGCCTCTCACCACTGCGGCCTCTCCCGTTGCAGAGAACAGGCTACGGACGCGCAGGCTCAGCGGCCAAGGCTCACGGGCGCAGCCGCTCCACGGTATGTGCGATCCTTACGGACCGGGGAAGAACCCGTGCCCCCTGCATGGGCAGGGGGACCACAAACAACTGCAAGATCAGGGAAACCCATCTTTGGTTATTTGAGGTTAACGATATAGAGAAACCAGAGGGTATTATTGTCTTCATTTTAATAACTGAGAAAATCCCAGGTAACTTGAGTTACTTAAAGTGTGAGATCTGAGTCAGTGTCTTCTAATAGTGGCGGCCTCGAGGCGGACT